>NW_020954610.1:39831559-40000039 GCF_900497805.2 Vombatus ursinus
ATAGATAGATAGATAGATAGATAGATAGATAGATAGATAGATAGATATAAAACAAGTTCACAGACCTCAGGTTAAAAACTTCTGATGTAGAAAGGAACCAATTGTTTCTAGATTAACTGGGTTTTTTTTTTTGATTAACTGTTTCAATGGTTAAATAATAACACAGTTATTCCTTCTACATCACAATTTTCCCCATTGTGTTTCAATATTACATGGGCTGGCTTAAGAAATTAAATAGGACCTTTTGTTATTCCAAATGAATCTTGTTATTATTTTTTCTAAGTCTATAAAATAATTTTTTGGTAGTTTGATTGGCATGGCACTGAATAAGTAAATTAGCTTAGGTAGAATTGTCATTTTTATTATCTTAGGTCGGCCTACCCATGAGCAACTGATGTTTTTCCAATTATTTAGATCTGACTTTATTTGTGTGAAAAGTGTTTTGTAATCGCGTTCACATAGTTCTTGGGTTTGTTTCGGGAGGTAGACTCCTAAATATTTTATAATGTCTACAGTAAGTTTAAATGGAATTTCTCTTTCTATCTCTTACTGTTGGGCTTTGTTGGTAATATATAGAAATGCCATTGATTTATGTGGATTTATTTTATAGCCTGCAACTTTGCTAAAGTTGTTTATTATTTCAAGCAGTTTTTTACTTGATTCCCTAGGATTCTCTAAGTATATCATCATATCATCTGCAAAGAGTGATAGCTTTGTTTCTTCTTTACCTATTCTAACACCTTCAATTTCTTTTTCTTCTCTTATTGCTAAAGCTAATGTTTCCAGTATGATATCAAGGGAATTAATGAAAAGAAATGCAAAGGAAGGTGGCCTAGCCATTCCAGATCTTAAATTGTATTATAAAGCAGCAATCATCAAAACTGCTTGGTACTGGCTAAGAAATAGAGTGGTGGATCAGTGGAATAGGTTAAGTATGCAAGACACGGTGGTCAATGACTATAGTATTCTATTATTTGATAAACCCAAAGACCCCAGCTTCTGGGATAAGAACTCACTCTTTGACAAAAACTGCTGGGAAAACTGGAAAAGAGTATGACAGAAACTAGGCATAGATCAAAATTTCACACCATATGCCAAAATAAAGTCAAAATGGGTTCATGATTTAGATATAAAGGCTGATACTGTAAACAAACTGGGAGAGCAAGGAATAGTTTACCTATCAGATGGAGAACAGAAGAATTCATGACCAAACAGGAGATAGAAAACATTACAAAAAGCAAAATGGATAACTTTGATTACATTAAATTGAAAAGTTCTTGCACTAACAAAGCCAATACAACCAAGATTAGAAGGAAAGTAGATAATTGGGAAAGAATTTTTACAACCAGTCTCTCTGATAAGGGCCTCATTTCTAAAAAAATATAGAGAATTAAGTCAAATTTATAAGAATACAAGTCATTCCCCAATTGATGAATGGTCAAAGGATATGAACAGGCAGTTCTCAGATGAAGAAATTCAAGCCATCTATAATCACATGAAAAAATGCTCTAAATCACTATTGATTAGAGAAATGCAAATCAAAACAACTCTGAGGTAGCACATCACACCTATCAGACTGGCTAACATGACAAAACAAGAAAATGATAAATGTTAGAGAAGATGTGGGAAAACTGGAACACTAATGCATTGTTGGTAGAGTTGTGAAATGATCCAACCATTTTGGAGAGCAATTTGGAACTATGGCCAAAGGGCCATAAAAATGTGCATCCCCTTTGACCCAGCAATAGCACTTCTAGGGCTATATCCCAGAGAGATCATACAAATGGGAAAAGGACCCACATGTACAAAAATATTTATAGTAGCTCTTTTTTGTGGTGGCCAAGAATTGGAAATTGAGAGGATGCTCATCAATTGGGGATGGCTGAGCAAGTTGTGGTATATGAATGTAATGCTATAAGAAATGATGAACAGGCTGACTTCAGAAAAACCTGGAAAGACTTCTATGGTCTGATGCTGAGTGAAATGAGCAGAACTAGGATAATGATATACACAGTAACAGACATGTTGTGCAATGACTAATATTGATAGACTTAAACCTTCTCAGCAATGCAAGGCTCTAAGACATCTCCAAAGGCCTCATGATGGAAAATGCTATTCACAAAGAAAGAACTGTGGAGTTTGAATGCAGATCAAAGCATACTATTTGCTATTTTTTTTCTTCTGTTGTGTTTTGTTTCCTCTTTCTGGTGGTTCCTCCTATTGATTCTAATTCTTACCTATAACATCACTAATGTGAAAATATGTTTAATAGGAATATATATGTATAACCTATATCAGATTGCACACCATCTTGGGGAGGGAGGTGGGGAGGGAAGGGGAGAAAAATTTAAAGCTCAAAAGCTTGTGGAAGTGATTGTTGATGATTCAAAATAAATTAATTAAAAAGTAAAAAAAAAGATATACATACATGCACAAACACACACACACACACACGCACACACAACTAAAAGCAATTCTGCTATGGATAAGTTGTCAATAAATATGAAAAACAGTAAAAAAAATTTAATAGGAATTTTAGGGGAGTTTTGTGGAAGCTGCAGATGACACAGAAAAAGTTTAGAAACTCAGAAATGCATAAAATATAGCATAGTATATACTATAGTGTATACTATAAAATATAATATAGTATTATATAACATCAACCCAAATTGTACAATAATGTACTGTATATACCCCATAATAGAAAAAGAAAAATCCAGACTTCTTCTCAGACACAAAGGGAGGGGGCCAAAATCTTTTACACAGATTTTCCAGATTGAGGAGGACGCCTCACCCCTAAGCCCCTTGATGAAGAAATGATAACTGTAATTCTCCTGAAGAGAGTTTATTTGGGATGTAGTGTGATATATCAATATGCCACTAGTTTTCATTAAGACCTTATGTGCCTCTAGGTGAAAGGAGCTGGAAATAAAAAGACAAAAATGAAACAGTCCCTGCTCTATTACTATTGAAGGTTAGCACCACTAACAACCATCCTAGTCACCAGTCTTGAAACCTCAGGGTTATTTATCCTCAACTCCTCACTCTCACTATCTATATCCAATCTGCTGCTAAATCCTATCCTTTCTATCTTCAAAACACTGCTTCTATAAGTGGCCTACTCTACAATCACACAGCCACCAATCCTAGTTTAGACCCTTATTACCTCTTCTTGGTTCTACAATAGCTTTCTAAATGGTCTCCCTGCCTAATCTGTACCTACCACTCCAATTCATCCTCTCCTCAGGTGTCAATTATTTTCCTAAAGCACACATCTGACCACTTCATCTCCCTCGCTCAAGACTCCAATGGATCAGTATTGTCTTCAGGATCAAAAGTAAATTCCTGTTTGGTATTTAAAGCTCTTCATAACCTGCTCCCTTTCTACTTTTCCAGCCTTCTTACATTTCATTTCCTTTACATACTTTATGATCCAGTAAAACCGACCTCCTTGTTGTGCCCCACAGAAGACACTCCATCTCTTATTTCCAGGATTTTCCACCTTTTAGTTTCCCTGGCTTCCTTTAAGATTCGGCTTAAGTGCTACCTTCTCCAAGAGGCCTAGTCCTCTGATATGCTAGTAGTATCTTCCCCTTTCATCCCTTCCATCTACTCTGTATACAGCCTGTGTATATCTAGTTGTTTACATGTCTCTCCCAATAGAAAGTGAGCTCCTTGAAAGCCAAGTCTCTTTTTGCTTTCCTTTGTATCCCAAATGCTTAATAGCACATAGTTTTTAATGTATATTTGTTGACTGACTGTTCTTAAGGAGTTTATATTCTATAGGGGAAAACCTTATCTATATGTAGTATATTCACTGTTCATGTGGATTATTTGTGCCTTACCTATAATAGAGCCTTCCGAACTAATATTGTTCTGAGCAGCCACAGTTGGGCACACTGTACCTTGACCGCAATATAGTAATGTCATTTTCGACCTCCTTGAGAATGAAGGACAACAACCATACACACTTTAGGTGAAGATTGTTTGTGTGTGTGTGTGTGTGTGTGTGTGTGTGTGTGTGTATGTGTGTGTGGACACAGAGAAGGAAGGAGAATACATATTACAGAATATTATAGAGTGAGACTAGATAGAGATATAAGCTCTCCCTATGGTGTATATACTTTCTCTCTCTCTTTATATATATATGTATATATATATGTATATGTAGTTTTATAGATATAGTCTCCTATAGTGTATATATACACTATATATACACACACATATATACAGACACACGTGTATACCGAATACAAAATAAATACAAAGTGATTCAGAAGGGATATTAGCTGTTGGGGAGATCAAGAAAGGCTTTGTGTGGAAGGCAGTATTTCAGCTGAGTCTTGAGGGATTCTAAGAGATGGAAATGAAGAGGTAATGAATTTCAGGCATGGGGGCGGGGTTTGGTTGTGGTGGTAGTGGTACCTGATGCAAAGGTCCAGAGACAGGAGATGGGAGTATTGTATGTGAGGAACCATAAGAAGGTCACTTTGGCAAGACTGTACAGAATAGGAAGTGGGATAATATATAACCAGGCAGGAAAAGTAATTTGGGACTGGGCCATGAAGGTCTTTAGAAGCCAAACAGGGAATTTCATATTGTATTCTAGAAGCAATAGGAAGCCACTGAAATTTTAGTACAGGAATATCAAGGTCAGACCTGTGTTCCTTGCTTCCTGGCCATCTTCACACCATGTAACACTTCAGCCATCATCCCCATCTTCCTACCTACCAGAACCTTGGATTCTCCTCCTCCAGTAAGTGAGCTTTCCAGGCCTCCATCATACCATGCAAAGGTTTGTGTTCGCAAATCCTCTGTATGTGTTGGCTTGTCTCATTAGAATGTAAACACCTTGAGGGCAGAGACTATATTGCTTGCTTATATTTGTATTCCCAATGCTTAGCACTGTACCTGGAACATAGTAAACACTTAACAGATGCTCTACTATCTATCTATTGATCTATTGATCTATTTATCTATTCATCTATCTGTATTAGTCCAAACCTTTAATTTCATTGGTATATAAAACTCTATGTAAGGAATCTCCCTTTATTGATACCTATCTGCAACTGCTCTGCAACTTTTAGTCTTAAAAAGTTGCTTGGGACACTAAGAGGTTAAATAAGCTCAGGGTCATATGGTAAGGACATGTTTATCTATCTATCTATTATAGCATAGTCTGGTCTATCCTCAAAATAAGACTTTTTGGTGTCAGCTAGGTGACACAGATGAAACACTGACCCTGGAGTCAGAAGGACCAGAGTTCAAATCCAGACTCAGACACTGTGTTACCCTGGGCAAATCACTTAACCCCGATTGCCCCTCCCCCCAAAAAAGAATAGGACTTTTTGGGACACTGTAAAATAGTTTTAGACTAAGAACAAAACCTGTGATCTATAGGGAACTCCCTCTACTAATGCAGGTTAGCAACCTCTCTGCAAATAATAGTCTTAAAGAGCTTCCTAAAGAACTAAGAGGTTAAGTGACTTGTCCAGGTTCACCCAGCTGATATGCTTCAGAGGCAGGCCATAAACTCAAGTCTTTCTGGTTCTGAGGCCAGCTCTCTATGGCATAACTCTACATGTAATAATAATCTACTAATCACCAGACTTAAACTCATGTGGTAAACTTGTAGCACACTGAGCTGGTTCACTGTTATCTTAATCTTGGACAGGTGGACAGTGAGCTGTGCGTGAACCACAAATTAGATTTGGTACCAGAAAAGGATACTTGGGACTACAAGATTCCAATACTATGAAATCTTTTTCTTTCCTCAGACAAATATTCCATTTCTTTGAATAGTGTTCAATAACATAGTATTAACCAGTTGTAACAGATACTGGTAACATTTACTTCCAGTACGTTGAGCAGAGCCTTGACAGCAAAGTGAGTGTGCATTAACCATGTAGTAACAATGCCTAGAAATGTCAACACTGTATCCTCATCAACAGAGTAGAGGAAGTTGAGGGGGGCAAAATGGGGGCAAAAAAATAGGGAGAGGGGCAGCTAGGTGGCGCACTGGATAGAGCACTGGCCTTGGAGTCAGGAAGACCCAAGTTCAAATCTGCCCTCAGACACTTGATACTTACTAGCTGTGTGACCAAAGGCAAGTCACTTAACCCCTATTGCCTCACAAAAAAGAGAAAAAATAGGGAGAGAAATTGTGATAAAGTAAAAAGAACATGAGCAGGAAAATGGAAATGATAGGATTCTGAGTTTTCATATTGGCTTTGCCATTAAACTGTGTGAAACTGGGCAAGTCATTCAGCCTCTCTGAGACTCTTTCATTATCTGTAAGATGAGAGCAGTGGGGGCAGCTAGGTGGTACAGTAGATAGAGCACTGGCCCTGGAGATAGGAGGACCCGAATTCAAATCCAGCCTCAGACACATAATACTTACTAGCTGTGTGACCCTGGGCAAGTCACTTAATCCCATTGCCTAGTCAAAAAAAAAAAAAAAGATGAGGGCAGTGAAGTAGAAGATCTCTAGAGTTACCCTTAGCATTCTGTGATTTTAGAGAACACTGGAATAGGAAAGAAAAGTGAGAAGTCAAGCATGGATGGTGAGTATTATGAAAGATGAAATTACTTTGCCCTCATCTATGATTTATACTATGATTCAGGCTAAGTTTTAAAGTGTTCTTTTCTACTATTTGCCTCCAATCCATTGGTTAAAAAATGTGCTAGGTAATTAGGACAATGTCATGGATGAACCTCTATATCTGGGGTTATTGCCTCAGTCATAAACCATACCTCTTACCTTGCCCAACCATCCTGAAAATGTGTCATTACCTGGTGATGAAGGGAGTAGGGGATTGTTACATCACTGATATGCTTTAAGACTCACTGGGACCTTGGTGAGGGCATTCCTACCAATGATGGACATCACAGTCAATCCAGGCCTACCCATCCTGTGCAACTCTTGTCTTCCACCCAACATTCTGGACAGCATCCTTGAGTTCTCTTGACCTTATAAGAATACTGAACATGGGGCTATCTATTGGTCATCACTTGCTCTATGTGACTACGTTTTTCTTCAGGGGAGGATATCATAAATTTCCTTAATGACATCCTTTACACTCCTGAATTCTTTGTAAAGTGTTGCAGCCTACTTGTGTGCTCCCCACCCCTACCCTGTCTCTCTTCATTACAGTTTGGGTGATGCGAACTGCAACATTCCATGACTTTAAGCCATATAACATCACTGGAAAAAACAGTATTAAAGAGATCAGTCTTCATTTCAGGGAAAAGTTTGAGATCATTGAGAGAATTGTGCAATTAACCAAAAGTAATCCAGCATACTCTCTTCCTGTTTAATTCTGGACCCAGTTCATTATCTTTTGTGTCTTTCCAAGATATATGTAATAACATACCAGTTATATAGGTTGTATATCCAACTTCATCTCTTACAAAGGATAACAGGCATTCCTCATCCACTCAGTTTTTCCAAGCTCTTTTGAGTGACTATGAATCTAATTTAGAAGGTTGTACAATGTCATAGGGCTTGATGTAATGAGCACAATGTCAACCACAAACAGAAGCATGTGGAGGACCTCACCTCTTATAGGGATTTTATCTTTGACCTGTACTGTCTCCAGCACATTCTCTATGGCAGTGGTATCTGGATAGGTTTGGTGAACACACCATCTCCCTGTTATATACCTCACTTAATATCAATGATAAAAAATAATCTTTATATTGAGGCTCAAAGCCTCATGACATTTTCTACTTTTTCTGACTCACTCATACCATCCACGTCTAAAAAATTGCCATGTTTTGTCACTACCACCTCTGAAATATTTTTATAGTCTTATCTTCTGCTTTTTAATTCTGCTGTCACCACCTAATTGAAACCTCCCAACATGAACTAAGCAAACATAATTAACTGGCCTTCCTACCTACAATATCTCCCCTTTCTAATCTATCCTTCAAATCTCTCCAGAGTAAACTCTAATTTAAAAATCTGACCACATAGAGACAGCTAGGTGATGGAGTGGATAGAACACCAGCTCTGGAGTCAGGAGTACCCGACTTTTTTCAGCCTCAGACACTTACTAACTGTGTGACCCTGAGCAAGTCACTTGACCCTGATTGACTCCCACCCACTCCTACCCCAAATCTGACCACACAACTCCCTTGATAAAAAAAAATCTTCAGTAACTCCCTATTTACTACTAAGTAAAATACAAATGATTTAAACTGGGCATTTAAAACCCTTCCATTCTGGTTCCAATTTAATGTGAGACCTCACTTCATGTACTCTTTGCTTGGGCCATTCTGTCACCTTTAGGCTCAAACACAAATTCCTCTCACATTTTTTAAAGCCCTTCACTACCAGACTCCAACCTAGGTTTCCAACCTATAAATTACTTCCTTTCATGTAATATCTAGTCCAACCAAATTGTACTTCTTGCTGTTCCTCACACACAACACTCCATCTCCCATCTCCATGTCTTTATATAAGCTGTCTCTCCTGCCTAGAATGCACTCTCTCATCATTTCTGCCTCTCCCTTCCTAGGAAAGAAGTACTGCCTTCTACATTAGACCTTTCCTGATCCCCTTCCTAAGATACTTATGCCCTCCTCCAAATAGTCTTATTCTAAGACTAGACCAGACTATGCTATACTATGTTTTATATGTCCTGGCCTATACACACACACACACACACACACACACACACACACACACACACACACACGTGTGTGTATACACATATATATGTGTATATATAAATATATATATATACACACACACACACACACACACACATATATATGTCCTATATATACACACTGACCGTGTCAACCCTGATAACAGTAAGGTTCTTGGGAGTAAGAACAATTTCATATGTTTTTGTATCCCTAACACATAGTAGGCCTTTAATACATACTTCTTTATGATTTATTTGACATAGAGAAACTCTTAATTAGTACACTCAGTGTTAATTTTCTTGCCTGCAATATGAAATGGTTTTTCAAAGTCTTAAGAATGTTTCTATTTTAACAAGCAATGGTTACTCACTAACATGCTAATCTAGAGCATTATTTTCCAAGTCATTTTCCTGTCATGTTTCATATGCTGTAGTTAGAAGATATGAATGTATGCTATATAGTGATTATTCACTACTCTCACCCCTTACTACTGAGGGAATAGATATCATGGTGGCTAGAGCACTGTACTTGAAAGCAGGAAGACATGGTTAAATTTAAATCCTGCCTCAGACATTTACTAACTGCGACCCTGGACAAGCCACTTAGGAAAGGCAGCTTGACACAATGTATAGAGAATCTGCCTGGGAGCCAGAAAGATCTGGGTTCAAGTCTCTTCTCTGACATACAGTGAGCTATGTGATGCTTGGAAAGTCATTTAACACCTTGGTGCTCTGGGAAACTCTCTAAGATTATAAGTAATAGAGAACGTGCCAACCTGCATTGGTAGAGGGAGTCCCCTCGCATAGGAAATCCTTATATTACCAAAATCACAAACCTAGTGCTTCTCCTATTTTTTCAAAGTCCCAAATCCTTCTTTTTGATGTAATTGCAATATTTAGGACACTAATTTTCTTTTTTGTTCAACAACCATGCTTAGTTTGGACACTAGTGACATTAACTCGTAACATGGGGATATAATGTAGCCAACAGTGAAATTATTTTCTAAATATATATACTACAAATAAATACATATATGTGCATATGTAGGCATAGATATAGATATGAGTTGTAAATAGTCCAAGGGGGGGAATTATGAATGCAGCTACAAATGGAATGAAGAGTTTAGTTAATGAACAACAAGAGCCCAAAGTCCAAATACAAGGGGATCTCATTAATAGGAACCAGCACCAGAGTTCCAGAAGATGGTCATACCAGATTTATGGGAGACCAAGCACAGGTGAGGCAATAGGTTAGCCCAGGAGTGGAGGCACTCAGGAGTGAACCGCTCCATATGCTTAATTCCTCCCAATTGTAGAAGAGGACACTCATCCATTGGCTATGTCAAATCTGTGAATGAACTTGGGGGGGCTTGATACTTAATGCATATCCTTTAAGCATGAGTTTACTTCTCCCAGGGCCTGAGGCAATAGTTCAAAGGAAATGCATTATAACTTCAGTTCTTTCTATATGCTTGCAATAAATATTTCTTTGTAAATCTAATTGATGGGGGCTAATTGAAGGCTGATGGCATTTAAAAAAAGACACCCATTGTTATTATGATGGAATACTATTGTACTATAAGAAATGATGAGTAGGATGCTCTCAGAAAAACTTGGAAAGAAGTACATGACCTGATACAAAGTGGTATGTACTGAGTACAAAGTAAGAGCAATATTGTAAGATGATCACCCATGAATGACTTAGTAATTCTCAGCAATACAATGATCCTAGACAACTCTGAAGGACTTATGATGAAAAAATGCTATCCATTTGCAGAGAAAGAACTGCTTGTATCTGAATACAGATTGAAGCATACTTTTAAAAAAATTATTTATTTTTCTTGAGTTTTTTTTTCTTGTCTACATTTTCCTTCACAACATGACTATTATGAATATGTTTTACATGACTACACATGTATAACCTTTATGGAATTGCTTGCCTTCTCAATGGGGAAACGGGGGTGGGGAGGAAGGGAGAGAATTTAGAACTCAAAGTTTTAAAAATGAATGTTAAAAATTGTTTTTACACGTAACTGGGGAAAAATAAAATGGATAAATGGATAGATAGATACCCTTGACTGCCCAGACCCCTAGATCCCTAGACCCCTAAGGAAAAGTTATAGACTTGTTCTCTCTGAGAACTCAACTAGATAGTGTGTGTGGGGGGGCTGCCAGAGTAAGTTCAGTGTCATATTATAGTAGTGCAGCAGAAAGAATAATCATTGCCAGATGGAATGTTAATCAAGTTTCAAAACAGGCTGAGCCAGGTATAAAGCCTTATCGTATGAAGTCAAGTCAGCAGCACAGCAAATAGAATTTTTTGTTGTGTGGGTTTTTTTTTTTAATGTTATCTGGACATGTTGTTCAGGCACATAGTCGCATGAGAAAAGCTCAGGAAGGAAGGGGCATGGCTAGTAGTATACTACCACCACAGGGCTGAGTCCCAGAATCAGGGAAAACTGTCAGCTGGCTGACCTGCTTCATATTCCCCTCCCATTCCAAGGACACACGCCATGCAGAGCTCCGTCTGCCCAGGAGTGGAACCTCTACCTAGATAACTGAATCTGTTGCCTCTGTGAACTCCTGGAGTTGATTTCAGCCTGGTTTCCTGTTTATCCACTTGTTTCTGCCTAACCCCCACCCCTACAGTATGTATCCTCCCTCGTGGCCAGCTGAAAGTAAGACACAGATTAGGTCCAAAACCAAACTCATTTTCTTCCAAAAAACTGTTAATTATATAACCATTCCCCAACTCACCCAGGTGTTAGCGTCATTTGACCGTTCAATGTCCTTCACTCCCCGTCCCCCCCCAAAAAATCATTTCCCACATACTGTATAGAGTTTTACCTCTTCAATCCATCTATGCCTTTTTTTTTTTTTAGTTTAAAATGTTTGTTGCTATATTTTGTTTTTCTATCACCTTCATTTCTGGGTATGTCCCTCCCTTACCCAATGAACCATCCCTTGTTAAACAAATGAACATTTTCTTGAAAAGAGAGAGAAAAGAAAAATCAGTTCAGCAAAACTACCCAATACATCAATTGAGTCTGACAGTATATACAATGCTATACACCCATAGTCTTCCATCTCACCACAGACAAGGAGGGAGTACATTTTTTAAAAATTCCTTTTCTGGAGCCAAAGCTTTCTCCTATTTCCTTCTGTCCTTTTTTCTGTCCACAATCAAACCAAGCAGCACTTAGAAATAGACTGGATCTTAGATATCATCTAGTTCAACTCCTTCACTTTACATATGAGGAAACAAAGACACAAAATGGTTGAATGACTTGCATAGGATCAAATATCTGGTAAGCAAAAGAGACAGGATTTAAATCAAGGTCTTTCAACTCTAAGCACTGCACTTTATGCCATGAAGGGTTCAGGCCCTCAATACCTCTCACCAGTACTATTGCAATAGATTCCTTTTTTTAAAAAATGAATTGTATTTTTCCCAATTACATAAAAGCATTTTTATATTAATTTTTTTAAATTCTGAGTTCCAAATTTTCTCTCTCTCTCCTTCCCCTACCTCCTTCCTGAGATGGCAAGCAACTTGATATAGGTTACACATGTACAATCATGTAAAACATATTTCCATATTAGTCATGTTGTGGAAAAAAAAACACAGACCCAAAAAACCCCCAAAAACCATGAAAAAAAAAAGAAAGTGAAAAATAATATCCTCCAATATGCATTAAGACACCATCAGTTCTTCCTCTGGAGGTGGACTGCATTTTTCAACCTCCTTTGGAATTATCGTGCATCATTGTATTGCTGAGAATAGCTAAGTCATTCACTATTGATCATTGTACAGTTTTGCTGTTACTGGGTAGTGTTCTACTGGTTCTGCTCATTTCACTTTATTGCAATAGATTTCTAATGAAGTCTCCTTGATTCCTATTTCTTGCCCTTCCAATATTATTTATTCCTACACAGAAGTAATGGGCAATGGTTTGCAGCTTTTAGGACATCACTTTACCTGCTCAAAAACCTGCCATTCTCCAATGTTTAAAGAAGGAAGTCTAAATCCTACAGATGCCCTGATCAGACTTAAATACTATCTTTCCAGTATTACACCATGAAGAACACAACAAAAATTCCACTATTTATTAGGCTAATGATCAAATTTGGTCCTCCTAGTCATGATAAACTAGTACTTAGAACTTGTACCTGATGAACAGAATATGCTGATATTTTGAATTTCTTTTTCTGAATTTTTTAAATTAGTGAACCTAGGGAGGATTTTTTTATACATATCTTGGAGAGCTTCTGATACATACTGACTCTGATCATGGGCAATTCAAGTAAGTTCTCAATGCCCTACATCACTCAGACTTCAAATGGAAAGGCAGGTGCCCTTCTTCATTGGTAGAAGGAATTTCCTCATTGAGCGCTCCCTTCCAATACTCTAACAGATGTGTGGTCTCATCAACTCAGGAGCTCTCTCCAACTATGATATTGTAACCCATCCATGCCTACCCATCTAGGGCAATTCTTGCCTCTATTCTCCCAACAATTCACTATAGGGAGTCCACCAAAGTGCTGAAGGGTTTCCTTGCTTTCTCCCGACATTGTGATGATACCAGTGGGGTCCTCTGCTTGCTTCTTTCCTTGCTGCATCTTTCTCATGCCACATAACCAGCCCTTCTTCTCTTTTTGTTATAAGATTCCATGCCATGTCCTCTAAGCTTGTTTTCTTTTATGGGTTGTAGCTTGTTCATAAATGCTGCCTGCCTTTCTATTATCTGCTGAGTGATATTCACCTTTAGTTCTTCTGAGCCTGTAATAGCCCATGTCTGACTGCCATATAGCAACATCTGTAAAATGTTAGCATTGAAAAGATGGGCCTTTGCTTGGATTAATGAAAGAGTTTTGCAATTTCCCCAAAGCAGTTCAGCCCACTCTCCTCTCCTTTTCAGCTCTGAGCCCAACTCAATGCCAGTCTGCCTGTAGGGTTTGTCTGTCCCAGATAAAATGGGGAAAATTCTAGAAGGTGGCTGTCCAAATGCATCCTGAAATCTGAGCAACATTCTTCATCTAAGTGGTGTTTCCCGCATGGAGGAACAGGCCCAACTTTTCTGAGTGATTACCATTCCTTTCCAAGGGGTTCTGCAATGGCCGGGGCTTGACAGAAGTCAGCACAATGCTTCTGCAAACAGGATCATCTGGAGGGCTCATCATCCATAAGGAATCCCATCATGTCCCCTACTCTATGTAGAAGCATGATTCTGAGAAGGGGTCCATCGCACCTTATGAAGTGGTCCTCAGATGACAGACACACAGTCCATTTAATGGTCAATGCTTAAGGCCTTTCCAGCTTGGCAAATAACTTCCAGGGTTTGTGTTCTATTGGCAAAGTTTTCAAGAACCTATGTCCCCCTGCATGCCATAAAGAAGTATTAGAAAACTTTATAAAATGTTCCATTTCTTAAATGGAAGGCAATGTAGAGTAAAGGCTAAAGCTCTTGAAATGGAATTAGGGCTGACCTGAATTCAAATCTTCTCACTTAACCTCTTTCAGCCTCAATTTCCTCACCCATAAAATGGGGATAATAAAAGCACCCACCTCACAAGGTTGTTGTGCATATAAAATATTATCTAAAAAGCCTTTAGAAAACCTTAAAGGACAATATAAATACCTGGATTATTCATTATTATTGATAAATGAAGAAAATTGGCATCTTCCTAGGGCATTAATAAGGTGGAAAGTGTTCAGAGGAGGGCAATTAGGATGCTGGAGGCCCTTGAGTTCATATCATATGGTGAGTAATTGAAATAACTGAGCATGTTTAGCCTGAACAAGAGAAGCGTCAGCAGCTATCTTCAAGTAGTTGAAGGGCTGTCCTATGGAAGAGAGATGACATTTTTTTCTGTTTGGTCCCCAAGGACAGAACCAGGAGCAATAAATAGAAATTGCAAAGAAGTCAATTTAAGCTGAATTTCAGGAATAACTTCCTAACAATTAGAAGTTGGCCAGAAGTAGAATGCACTATCTTGAGACACAGTGGAGTCCCCCTCCTTGGAAATCTTCAAGCAGAACCTAGAGGACCCATTGTCAGGTATATTATAGTGGGAGTTCCTTTAATGCATACATTGGACTAGGTCCCTTCCAACTCTCAAATTTGGTGATTCCGGGAAACCCAGTGAAGCTAAATTCAAGATTCTCAGAGAGATTAGGCTAAGAACTCAAAACAGTTTTTCTGAAATATCTAATGATAAATGAGAATTAATCTTACAATGATAAATAAATCATCACATGGTAACAGGATGCATCATTCATTGAGATCATGAGGTTTTTGTTTGCTACATAATTCCTGGGTTTCTTGCTTCTCTTAGCACTTAGAACCAACCATATTATCCTATTCATTATTACAGAGAAGTAATATAAATACAATATAGTCTATGTACCACAGTTAAAAGCATTACAATGACAAGAATAATGACGCTTTTCCATTTACCCAACCTGAAAAAAATCCAAGTTTTTCTTGGTAAAAGTTTTCTCATGTTAACATGATTTATGTGACAGGCCAGCAAGACCAACAATGGGTAGATGAGCATGTCTGTTTTAAGCAGAGTTGGGACAGGACAGAGTTGGCCATAGCTAGAGGTGATAAAGTTGTAGAATTATGCAACTGTCCATCTAAAACTCCAGGTACTGGGTATGGGTAGCTGAGAAAGCTAAAGCAACTTCATTTTGTCTGTAGTTCCTCTATCTTGTCCTTGACCCTGACCCTGTTTGTACTGCAACCACCACCCTGTCTGTAACCTTCCTTTTTGCTGAAACAGCAAGGACAGTCCTATCTATTAGGGTGGGGTTACAAGAGATAGTTAGCTTGAAGAGCCTTTCCTGTTAAGAGCCCAGCCTGCCCAAGCAAGGCATACCACATCCCTTCCTACCCTGCAAGCCCTCAGCAACAAGCCTTGTCCAATTCTGAGGTTCTCCATACCCAGTTCATTTCCTGCCTAAATTGAAACCTATATAAGCTTTGTCTTTTTGTTACTTCTGTGAGTCAGGCTCTGCCTGTGCAGGTGGGATTCCCCTGTTAGCAAACTCAACACATCCTCAATTCCTAAATTTATGGTTTTAGTTTTGGTTCTAGTTTGTTTTATATTGACAAGTTTACCCACCATGAACAACAATTAAGGCAAGGCTACCAAACAACTCGTGGGCTAAAATAATGCCAAATGAATACAGTGTTAAAGACCAGGGAGACAAACAACACTTAGACTAGTCAGTGGAGAAGGTTATGGCACATTCCTATTCTGATGTGTGATTTCGCTTTAACTATTAATCCGAAATTGTGTGTGTACATGTGTGTGTGTGACATCACCATCGTGGAACCATTCCTTAATTAATTTCAAAGTCTTTTATATAGCCCATTGATAATACTTTCCAATTCTGCATAGCTACTAAGGTAGCTTATTTTTCAGAGTAGAAAATTTAAACAAGGTCACTTCTAGCTTTAAAATCCTAGGAGTCAGTGAAGAATATCTTACTCAAACAGAAAACAACAGAGAGACACTGGAACCTTGTTATCTTAACTGAGCCTTCTCCTTTAAAGTTAGCTTCATTTTGCAGGGACTGTTTTTGTATTTCCCATCCTTAGCACAGTGCCTGGCATATGAGTAAACATGTAGACAATGCTTGGTGATTGATTAATTTCTAATCTTTTACTTTCCCCACTAATCTTACTTTCATGTACCTGGTGACTTCTGATTGACTTCAATCAAGATCTGTATAACTCAGTCTTTAAAAAATGGAAGCCTAAACTATATGGGGAAAGGTCCCTGGGTTCTTCTACATTGCTTGGGGTTAAAGGATCATCTGGTTAAACAACATAACAAAATGATTCAGAGGAAACAAACACACGGAACCCTTTCCCATCAATGACTAGAGTGCCCCAATTGAATGGGATGTCCCTAGCAGATGCCACCTTCTCCATCAAGCCTTCTCCATCAAGCCTTCTCCAATTGCCCTTTAGGTGATAACTTTCCCCATCAGACTCCATAAACATTTTTCCCCTTGCACCTCTCAGACATACTTGTCACATAATAACGTGCATTAGCATTATCTGTGTTTGTGTTATTCCCTTACTATACTGTAAGTTTCAAATTACCAAGAACTTTGTTTTATCTCAATTTCACGTTTCACGTACAGAGCAGGCACTTAATAAATGTCAAATTGATGCGTTGGCCACAGTTTGGTTGTGAAACAGTTCTCAGGTGTATCTGGCATCCATTTAGATTCTTAGAGAGGAACTAAGAACTGAAAGAGTTTATAAAAAACATGGGGGAAAAAAAGAGAAAATCTGCCCTCATTCTAGTGAGCCATGTAACTTGGCATGTTTCTGGGGCCAAAGAATCAAATGAGAATAAATAATCCAAAAATCAGTTGAAATAATATCTTGAATTAATATCTTGTAAACCTCATTTCATTCCTATTTGACATGAGCCAGCAATATGGATAATGTTGATTGCTAGCCATTTTTAAAAGCTTATGTAAAATTAATCCATGAAAGCCAGGATGATGGTGTTATATATTCAGCTAAATGCCTAACCTTAATTCTAACTACAATGTTAGTAATGAAGATGGCTAGATGGCAAAACGACTTCCAGAATACCTTTCTCTACAGTCCCTTCAGCTAAGGGCTTATTCTAGGCTGCAATGACAGTACTCAGTTGAATTCTATCCAAAAAGCATTTAGTAATAATTTACTATATGCCAGGCACAGTACTAAGTGCTGGGGACAGAAATGAAAATGAAACGGGACCTGTCCTTAAGAGGCTTACATTCTACTATGGGGAGAAAGGGACACAACAGTACCCAGCTAAGCACATTCAGAGTACATACAAAGCAAGTACAAAGTAATTTTTTTTTTGTCTTTTGGTTGGGCAATGGGAGTTAAGTGATTTGCCCAGGGTCACACAGCTAGTAAGTGTTATGTCTCTGAGGCCGGATTTGAACTCAGGTCCTTCTGACACCAGGGCCTGTGCTCTATCCACTGTGCCACCTAGCTGCCCCCACTACAAGGTAATTTTTTTGGGGGGGGCAATTGGGGTTAAGTGACTTGCCCAGGGTCACACAGCTAGTTAGTGACAAGTGTTTGGTCTGAGGCCGCATTTGAACTCAGGTCTTCTGACTTCAGGGCCAGTGCTCTATCCACTGCACCACTTAGCTGCCCCACAAGGTAATTTTGATAGAAGGGTAGGAGAGCACTAACAACTGGGGGGAATAATTTAGACAGTGACAACAACAGAATAGGTACTCAACAAATAGCTGATTGCCTGACTATGAAAAACCATTCTTCTGTCAGTTGAGACCTTGGTTGCAGGCAGAAGTTCATTCATTCATTCACTTATTTATTTTTACAGCTAAGATCTTATCCATTAAAATGACTACATTTTGTTCAACTATTTTATCTCCAAAATTAAGAGGCGGGGCAGCTAGGTGGCGCAATGGATAGAGCACCAGCCCCGGACTCAGGAGGACTTGAGCCTCAGACACATAACACTAGTTATGTGACCCTGGGCAAGTCACTTAACCCCATTGCCTAGCCAGAAAAACAAAGAAAACAAACAAAAAAAACCCAACAAAATTAAAAGAGGGTACTAGTAACTAGCCATGACATGGCAAATTTTACTAGTTTTTTTTTTTTTAGATGATGGATAACAAATAAACTAAGCTTAAATAATACATTTGAAGAAGTGAATGCTAAGTAATTATAATAATCATTTGTGGCTCCCGAAAGAGATGAGGAATCATCATCCATCTCACTCCTTTAGGTAAAGGGACGTGAGGCTAACAGTATACAATGTTTGTATACACTGTGGCTACTATGACTGTCAATTGGTTTTGCTTAATTGTTTCTCTTCGTTACAAAGGGAAGGCTCATTTGGCTAAGGTTGGGGAGGAGAGGGGTACATGGAAAGGATTTGTGATGTCAAAACAGAAGACGTCAATCAAACTTTAAAAGAAACATGTGTTAGCAAGTACCTGGCAAGGCAGTCTGTCAGTTGGCACAAGTCTATGATGTGTAGAGTATTTGTACCTGGAGGTACAACTGGGTTGCCAGTCCCACTCACAAGGAGATGACAGCAAAGTGGTATTCCTCTCCCTGAAAAAGACATCAAATTTGGCCAATTACAGGGTGAAACAAAGTTATCTGTGTGGAGATCCTGGAAGCTTATAAAGAAAAAGGCCTTTAGGGCACAGTGGCACAATAGCACAGTGGATAGAGCACTAGTCCTGGAGTCAGGAGGACTCAAGTTCAAATCTGGCCCCAGACACTTACTAGCTGTGTGACCCTGGGCAAGTCACTTAACCCCAATTGCCTGAAAAGAAAAGAAAAAGGACTTTAAATGAAACAAGATAAATTTCCACTAGTATGTGTTAGCTGTGTGGTCCTAGGAAAGTTACTTAACTCCTCTGTCCATCAGTTTCCTCATCTATAAAGTGAAAGGGTTAGACCTAATAGCCTCTAAGGTCTTTTCCAGCTCTGAATTTTTGATGATGACTATGAGATGGAGTGATATGTTGCATCTTAGGAAGCAAATGTATTTCATACATTTGGAAGAAAGGAAGAAAATTTGAACAACCATATAGCAATTTATAGTCAACAGTCAGAGAATTCTCAAGAAATAAGCTATCAATACAAAATTAATCCTTCAATTTAAAAAGAAGTCAGCAGACAAGTTAACATGCAGAAAGAGAAATAAAAAGAAAAGCCAACCATTATTTAAAGTAATTTATCCTGTTAGGGTTTGGGATATTAAGTCATGTTTATACTTACTAGTTTGCCTCGTAATATAATTTATTAGAACACAGTCAATGTGGTTTTCTCCCTCCCAAAGAAATTTACAGAAGCAAGGCAAAGTACCCAAATCCTGTTTTTTAAAAAAATATAGTTGCATTAATTCTGCATGTATTTCAAAAATCACAAATGGCAAACTTATTTCCGGATGGGGACTGGGTCATTTTAGCCTTTTGTTATGCAGAATAGTAACTATATGTGGGATGAAGAATGGTGTTATTTCTAGCTCATATTGGACATGCTTTTTGAATTACTGGACAAAGAGATTCTGTGATATCTATGTCAATATTCCCTGAACAATGAAATGGAATGTAAGAAAAGGTAGTGTTTTTATTTTTACAGGCTGGGTACATGTTTTCCTGTTCCAGGAAGCAGCAGGAAATTTAGGAATAGACTAAAGCAAAACCATCTGGACAGCCACAAGGAGGTCAATGGGATTAACAACCCAACACATAAATAATTTTTATTATTCCTTTCAAAGAGAAATAAATGCGAAGCAAATCAATATGAATTTGATTAAACTTTTGACTCTGACATGAAAATGTATTTACTCAAAATATAATGATGTTTTTCTTCAGAATTATTCTTGTTCTTCCAATTAAATCAGCCATCAGCATTTTATCCCTCCTGGGTCTAGTTTTAGTCCTGGATAAAGTTTCAGTTTTTAACACCTCTCTTGCTATTGCTTTGTTGTATTTGCTCCAAGAAAGGCAAGGAGCTTAAAAAGATAGTAGGTCAATAATTTCTAAAATAAAACATCATTACCTGAAGGCCTCTAGACTAGGTAATTCTTTAGAAAATAAGTCATTTCATATAGCAAACTAGAAAAGTAGGAAAAATTTTTGAGGAATAAGAGAGCTGGCAATTTTTAAAAGTAATCTGTAGGTGAGAAAATATGTACAGAGGTATCAAGAGCTGAAAAATTAACAAAAGCTTCTGAAGAAACATGGGTTTTCTCAACTCCCTCACTGGTGCCATTTACACTATTCTATTTGCATATGGGATCTTAATGAAACTATTAAAAAAGAAATTAAGAAATATTTCTTGAAATCTACTAACTGAACATACTGTGGGGAATAAAAAACGTACAAGAGCTTACCAAAATAACAACCCAGCATTTATGATATTACATACAATGCTAATTTTGTACCTCTAGCCCATGGTCATGTGGTATACAAAGGAATACCACATACATGGCACTCTTTACAAGTAAATATGTAAACCTTAAAGTATCATGTATGTGTGTTACTGATAGTAGTGTTATTATTAAAACCAAATAAGTGAGAAGCAGAAATCTAGTAGTCCAGAACTTCTGAACATTGAATTATGTCATAAAATGCTGAAACAGTAAGGATGGAAAAGGCCTAGAGCTGTGTATATACAATGGAACAGATCTTCAAGGCCAAACTAGAGTTTTAGAGATGGTATTCTCTCAAGAATTCTCTGTCCTCGGAGCAGCTAGGTGGTACAGTGAATAGAGCACTGGCCCTAGAGTCAGGACAACCTTGATTTCAAATCTGGCCTCAGACACTAGGCACTTACTAGCTGTGTGACCCTGAGCAAGTCACTTAACTGTATTGCCTAGCCCCCCCAAAAAAAAAAGAATTCTCTGTCCTGCAGTCTACCTGACAGAAATTCTCTAGTTCAATTTTAATAGGATCTCTCCATAGACAGAGCACCATGGCAGAGCCAACCCAACTCTCAACATTTTTGCATCAATGTTCTCTTCCTCTAACCCCCAATGGAAGTTCTGACCAACTACCACTGACCCAGCTGCCTATAAGATATAGGTATATAATGCATAGGCTACCAAATCTATAGTCACATTCCTTCTCCAAGATACCTGGGGAGCTGCCCATGTGAAACAATTTAATTATCATATATTTGGTAAATACATAGAATAGACACACAAACATATCACAAAAATGTATATGTACATATCACCTTTTTTTTTTTTGGAAAAAGTAATGAAAGAGAACTACTCAAATCATTCTAAAGCTCCCTCTAAGATTTCTATACAATTTTCAATTTTTTTTTTCCCAATTAACAAATATCTTTTGCTATAGTTTCCTGGACTCTTTTTCAAGTATCACTGAATAGCTCATTTAGTATTTAAACATTTAACATTTAAGTATTTAAACATAAACATTTTAAATAAAGATATGTTTATCTAGTGATCAACATTGGAAAGGCATAAATGGGAGAGTTTAGAGAAAAGTTAAGAAGATGGTCTATAATTAAGTCAACAATCATTTATTAAACACAAACTATACTATTGCTACTGGAGTTAATAAGAGAAAGGGAAAAAACACTATAATCCTCAGATATATTGAATGAGTAGAACTTTTAGTAACAATACAGTATTAAAAATGTGTTTTTATTAAATTAACAGAATAGGAAAAGCAATGTAATAAAATGAATAGAGAGCAGGCTTTGCAGCTAGGGAGATTTGGGTTCAAGTCCTGATATGTGTATACTAGCTGTGTGACCACAGGCAAATCACCTCATTTCTAAAGGTCTTAGTCTTAACTTCTCTGAGACTCAGTTTCCTCATATGCAATAATAAGTTGGATAAGATGACCTCTAAGGTCCCTTCTGGCTCTAAACATATGATCCTATGATTCCCCAGAAAACTCTGTAAAACTCTTACAAGTGTGTTGAAGATCTGCACTGGAGAAAGGAATTTTCATACTAGGTTTTCTCTACACTGAAGAAATTAAAAAAAAATAAGGACATACTTATCAGAAAAAAAAAGTATGCAAGTGTAGTTTTTAACAGAAAAATATATTTAGTTGCATAAAGTTAAGTTTTTCTTCTCTAAGAGTTGCTATAATTTGAATTTTTGGTTTTAAAGTCTGAAAGTTAACAAGTATCTAGGTTGTAAATACCTCAATTTAATTTCTCTAAGATATAGGTACATCAACTCAGTTGATGGATTTAGCTATTAAGGAATTTCTTTAGAGCACCATACCCCAAGTTTCATCACTTGGTTCTAATTCTAAAAAGCTATATCTCACAAGGAGATCATGCAACTTTCCTCAATTAACAACTTAGCATTTATTAACTGCATTACAGAGATTACTACTTTCTATTTGTTTCAATCCTCTGCCATGAGACATTCACTAGATATCCGTGTTTAGGCATCATTACAATAGCTACCTCTCTCAATTGCTTTGCCTATTGTGCTTACCCGGGGCGCTGCCAAAGATTCACATGTCTGCGGCTTTCAGGAAGGAGTTCTCTCTTGTTAAGTGGGGTGATGCCAACTGCAGCTTCCAATATTGTGATATATTTCTTATACCTCATCTCTTCTCTCTGTCTGTCTCTCTCTCAGCACATCAGCACAGGGATGCATAAATTAAAAGCAGTGTTCAGTGACAGCAGTTTTAGTAATCTCTGTACTGTGAGCTGCTGGGGTTTTTTGGAGTGTACTACGTATTATAAGCTACAGTTATAAAAATATCTTTGCAAGGGGAAAATGGCCCAAAAAAACCCCAACAACAACAACAAAAAAGAAGCCCTTCTGGATTCCCCTGAAACGTCAAGTGTTACATAATTCTGTGGATCTTTGAATAAAGCACTAACGAAAATGATTTTCAGGACAATCATGGTCTGTCCTAAGCCTAGTTATCTAATGCACACACTCCAATTTGTTAATCCTCAGATAAATCTTTGAGGCTGATAATCTTTCAAGTACTAATGGCACAGGAGGTGATTTAGTTCTAAATAAGGGCTAGTAATAATTGATCCAGAAAGCCTCCATGCTTCTAGAAGAACTGAAATGAAAAACATACTTTCCCATTTAAAAGTCTCGCTCTTTCAAAGGCTATATTTTGCTAAAAAAGTAGCAGGCAGTGTTTTGGATTGTTAGGACATAGAGCTTTCTTGGTGAACTCCTTACTTTGGCCAAAGGTATGGCAAAAAATTAAGAGAAATTTTGACAATTCTTTCATGACTTCTTTGGAGTCCTGCTAACTAAATGTTACCAATTCCCCCCACACACACACAAATTTTATATCTTATATGTAGAAACTATATTTCATGGTTGTCTGAATACCCAATAAGACTCTAAATTAAACTGTACTTGCATGGGCAAAATGAACTGCAGAAAGGAACCAGTAGTTACTAACTATTAGTCATCCAAACCGAAAAATTTATTCAGTTTTCCTTCCCAATACATCTCTAGTTAAATAAGTAAATTTTAAAAAAAAACCACCTTATTGAAGGAATCTTTCCTTCTGTAACAGGTGTTCATTTTGTGCCTGAATTACTTATAACAGTTTCAGTGATCTTTCCAAGCATCCATTTGCATGTAAGGGTGGGGGTTACTGATCAGTTGGCCAATTATACCATCATACTTAAAGCAAAGGATAAGATTCTATGCCATGATACATTAACCAGGCGAAAATACATCTTAATCAATTAAAGATTCTGGACTAAATATTTGAGCAAAGTCATTGAAAGCCATTGTATGAACTGGAATGACAGTGCATAGGAAATGTGTTTGTATAGACTGAAGAAACTTGGTCATACATTATCAGTCATTCTATAAAATTGTGAGCCAGTTTGCTACCTAAGAGAGTTAAATCATTGGCAACTCAGGGTGAGAGAACTTTCAACCAAGCCCTTGAGGAGGAATGACTAGGAGTGAGGGAAGGAGAGTATCTTGGCCTTCTCCTTCCCACCTTGTCCCAAGAAAGACCTTGAAGCTTGAGCTTTGAAGGGTCCAGAGAACTTGGGACTTCCCGTCTTCCCATTGGAATCCTGGCATTATTCCTGGGATACCACTGGCTGATGGCAGCATCTGCATCAGAAATCAAGGACAGGCTGGATGAGGAAAGACAAATTTAAGACTATGAGGAGCTCAGAAGAACAGCTACACCGTATCCAAGGGGAAACACCTTGAGGACACCAGTAAAAGTACTTCTGGGAGGTCAGAGTTATCCTTTTGCTCACTTTCTTCCTGGACTCCAAATGCACTGGTGAGAGACCATCACTTTTAAGGGGAATATTTTACACCAACTATTCTTATTAAAGCAATTTAGGAAATACTACTTAAAAGGTAGTCACACATGAACAATCTCTCCAGTTGGTTCCTACAACTTTGAAGAGCCTACTATGTATCATGAATGAGCCCCATATATAGCTTACATAGAATTAGGGAGAATACTTATCCCAACTCCTACTCACACTGCCAAGTTGTATCCCTAGAGGGCAGCTAGATCTCTCACTTGAGGAACTAAAGGTATTCCTGAATTGTTGGAGTATCTTTCTAATGCTATTGACGGAGCCCCCCTTAATGCATTCTCCCCAATATTGTCAGTTACAATTAGTATCTCCCCTATAGCACAGATTGACCCACAGATTACTGCCCCGATAGCATTTAACCAATTAACAACAATTTGCTTTTACTAAGGGATATTTACTGAGAAGATACAGCAAAAGTAGAAGTTATAAAGCATTTCTTCCTGCTGGGGACACACTTTTTTCTCCCTCTATCAGCTTGTTCCCATAGGACATAACATCTTATCACTTGTTTCAAACTTAAAGCAGTTACTACAGAAAACCTGCCATCACTAACTTCACTTCCAAATTCAACTCTACTAGCAGCAAGACCCTTTTTCTCAGCTACCAGGGTCCTCAGGCCACATGGGCATACTGGGGTTGGCTATCAGCAAACTCTAGTATAGATTCTAGTTCCTAAACCTACAATGGCTAGCTCTTCCAACTTTTCAAAAGCCCTTTCCAAAACTCCTTCACTTCTAGAATTGATGTAACAGAGATAGAAAAACAGCTGGGCCATATGTTCAAGGCTTACTGTTAGCTCCTGTGGGGAAAAGAAGATCTGAGGTCTCTCTCATCATCCAGAGGCTAACAGCATGTAAACCTTGATTACCCCCAGGAAAGAGAGAGTCAACATGATGTGGGCAGTTATTATTATTTTATGTATGCCTAGTTCCAACTCAGTAATCAATCAAAAACTCTTCTTGACCACATAGTAAGCAACAGGAACCAATTACAGAAAACTTGCGTATGCTCTGAAGCTGAGGCCCAGGTTCCTCCATTACTCATCACTATCATGGACTTCCAGATGCAGCTTCACCAAATATCCATGTAGGTGATGCCGTAAGGCAGAGCATACTGTACATGCTCTGAAGAACTGTGCCCTCACTGGCCAGATCCCTGTTGAGTTTATACCTACCTGGAACATAAAAACAACAGCAACAATAACAACAACCATTTACATAGCAATTACTATGTGCCAGGCACTGTGCTAAGCATTTCAAATTATTATCTCATTTATCCTCACAAGAACTCAGGGAGGTAGGTGCTATCATTATTCCCATTTTACAGATGAGAAAATGGAGGCAAACAGTGGTTAAGTGATTTGCCCAAGGTCACAAAGATAGTGTTTATGTACTACACTACCTAGCTGCCCCTAATAACAGTTATAATAGTGAAAAATGATTACTTTAAACAGTTGGGCAAAATATCTTGGAAAAATTTCTAATATTTGCCTTAGACAGCCTGGGTTCCATGGTATTAATTGGCATTGCTCCCATAGGCTGATCAGCAAATGGTTAGCAGAAATTTTACACAGGAATTTTCCTGTGTAATCATTTCTGACTACAATTGTCACCTCTGAGAGGGAAAAAAATGGGAGGGGCACCATAGCTCCGGTCAATTCTGAGAGGAAGTTACATTGAATAATAGCCTCTGGTCTAACACATAGACTTTCCACCGATGCATCACATTAGAGATGAGAGAATTCCCTCAAATTAGAAAAGTTGCATAACACAACAAAAAAATTTCAAATTAAACTTGTAAACTCTTTGAGGACAGGGAATATTTCAGTTTTGTCTCTATATGCCCAGCACCTAACACACAGTAGGTGCTTTACATTGTTGGTGTTTAATCATTTCAGTTGTGTCCGAGTCTTTGTGGCCCCATTTGGAGTTTTCTTGGCAAAGATGCTGGAGTGGTTTGCCATTTCCTTCTTTAGCTCATTTTACAGATGAGGAAACTGAGGCAAATAATAAGTGACTTGCCCAGGGTCTCACACAACTAGTAAGTATCTGAGGTCAGGTTTGAACTCAAAAAGATGAGTCTTCCTGACTTCAGGGCCTGCACTTTATCCATTGCACCATCTAGGGTGCAAAGGGTTACAAAGGGTTACAAAGTCTGCTAACGTAGATTTAGGACCCTTTTTTTTACAAATGAGGAAACCGAGACCTGAAAGGATTAAGTGATTTCCTCAAGCTCATACAAGTTATAGTGTTTTTGAACCCAGGTCCTCTGAGATCAAAACAAGCATCCTTTTCACTATATCATACTATCTATGCCTTTCATTTTAAGCTGTTTTTACTTATGTGAAGGTCAGATTAATCTTAAGGGACTTCTCTTACAAAGATTTCTTTTCCAAGGCATATAAATATTTTAAAGTAAAAAGATTTTCTTAGAACAATCTATCTATTCTTTTCTAATGTTTTCATCCACAAGGTCAAAATTGGGCTTGTAAACTAAGACTTTCATTAAGAAAAGAATTCTGTATTATTAAATACTGGAAAGAATTCACAGTCCTTCCATAAGTAGAATTGCTCAGTTTTTTAATTTATTTATTTATTCAATTTTCTAAAAGTGTGCTCTTTGTATTAACTCCCTCATAAAAACATGTAAGGACAATAACACATTGAATAAAATAAATCTGACTAAAATACCACATTCAAGCATGTATTTATTATGGCATTTTCTTCAGAGATTTAGGTTTTGGATATTTTTGTATTAACTACTTCTTAGTTACTAAAGATGTTAAAAAACACATGTGCAAAAATAGCTTTTTAAGTTAGGGTAGCCAAACGTTATTATTTGCATGCTTAAAATTGAATGTACACATTTATAGGTCACATTGAGGACTTATTTATACTCCTTCCCCTAACCACAATATATCCTCCTAATTTTTAAAAAGTTATTAATCATCTAGAAAATTTTTTTAAAATGGAAATGAATATCCCAAATAATTGTTAGAAAGGTAAAGTTCAGCTTTGAGGGAGCTACCTTGTTTAAGAATTCAAAATAATATCAAATCTGACATTGGTTTATCAAACAGCTTGGCTGCCATGGAGGTGAGGGCAGAGGCAGATGTTCTTAGAGTCAGGTGGCATCTGAATACAGCCAGGCTATCACTGAGGTATGAACCAAGTCCAAATCTGAACCATGGACTTGAACCATATGCTCAGTATAAAGCATAAAAAAGTCAGTGGAGTCAGGAGAAACTATATTAAATTTTTGTCTCTGGTACTAAAAGCTATATGTCTTTGAGCAAATCATTTCATTTTTCTCATACTTAATTTTCTTACCAACAAAACATGTAGATGGAGAGGATGGTAGAATGAGAGGTTATAAAGAATCCTAGGTCTGCATGTACCCCTCTAAAAATTAACAAGAGAAATGGCAAAAAGAAACAAAAATCTGCTACAAATAGTTGCAGGAAAGTCAGAAGTCATCAGAAAATGAATGAACAAGCCATACCAGTCCATTAAATTATTAATTAAATTTTTTGAGTAAAAGATTTACAGTCAGAAGACCTGGGTTCAAATTCTGACTACTATTTGCTACCTTGGACAAGTCACGTTTCTTATCTGTAAAATGAGATGATTGGCCCGCATGACCTGTAAGGTCCCTTCTGACTCTGAATCTATTTGTCTCATGATTTTATGAGGTGGTTGATAAAAGGCAGAAACTTAAAGTACCATATTTACAAACCATTTTGATCTAGACTGTGACTTCATCAATGTAAAGAATTTCTGGCATGGAAATTCTGTCCACCAAAACAGGCAATTATTTGTAATTTATGGTCTTAAATACCTAAGGACACTAAGGGATTAAGTAAATTGATAATTTTTATTATGTGTTATATTATTATAATTATATAATTTATATATAATATAAATGTAATACATAAACATATAATAATTATAATATTTTATATTATACATATAATATATTATATAATAAAAGTCAATCGACTTTTATTAAATAGTGGTACCAGGCACTATGCTAGGTTCAAGGGATACAAATAAGAAACTAAGCTAGCCAGGTGTGGTGATCTATGCCCATAATCCCTGATACTAGGGGCACTTAGGCTGATAAATTATTTGAGCTCAGGAATTTTGAGCTAAATCTGGCACCAATATGGTAAGCTCCAGGGCACCAGGCTGGAGAGGTGAATTAAACTAGTTGGTTGGTTGTTGTCCTTCATTTTCAAAGAAGATCAAAATGACAAAATATCATCAAATTACAGTGTGTCCAACTGTTACTGATCAGATCAATATGACCTTGGAATGCTCTCTCACAGGTTGGGCACAAATAGTCCATGTGAACATTTGGAGTGGATTCTCTAAATTTGTGCATCTTGTGTTTTTTTAAGCTGCTTCAACTTCTGTTTTGTTCATAGCTCTGATGAGGGCATCATGCTGGATGGTCCTGTGCCAGTGTCTCCCATGCCATGCAATCAATTCCAAAATTCTTCAGGAAGAGTTGTTCTTGAGTTCTTCTTCAGAGTGTCCTTGTATTACTTTTTCTGAACAGCATGTGAGCACTTGGCTTGTGTGAGTTCTCAATAAAAGTTTTTTAGGCAAGTATATGTTTGGCATTTGAACAACATGGCCAACCCATCAGAGTTGTGCTCTCTGAAGTAGAGTTTGAATGCTTGGCATTTAGTTTGAGAAAGGACCTCAGTGGCTGGTACCTTACCTAATTTCCTAATTGTCCTAGGTAATCTTCAGAGGTGATCTTCAGAATCTTCCTAAGACAATTCAAACAACATCAAGGTCAGCTACTATACTGATGGTAAATTATTTAACTTGAAAAGGCTACAAGCCAAGACTAAAGTGGAGGGAGAGTTGGTTCATGATTTTTTGTTCGAAGATGATTGTGCACTCAATGCAGCCTCTGAAGCTGAGATGCAACAAAGTATGGATCAATTCCCTGCTGCTGTGCCAATTTTGGCCTAACAATTAACACCAAGAAAACACAGGTGCTCTACCAGCCAGCACCATACCATTCATACATAAAACCATCAATTACCACAAATGGAGAAGTTTTGAATACTGTGGATAAGTTCACTTACCTTGGCAGTATGCCTTTCAGGAATGTACACATCAATGAGTTTGATGCACACAATTACCAGAGTTAGCTCAGTGTTTGGAAAGCTCTGAAGGAAAGTGTGGAAAAGAAGAGTTTAGACTGACTACCAAACTGAAGGTCTACAGAGATGTTGTATTGACTTCATTGTTGTAAGCCTGTGAAACCTGGACAGTATACCAGTGTCATGCCAGCTGAACTAGACGAAGTTGGAAACAGAGCAGTTCAAAGTTTCCATGCAATCAGCAGTAGGATCAGACCATGAGTGGGCACTTCCATCCTTCATTCTTGGGCAAGTTGAGGATATCCAGCCTCAAAAAAGAAAGGAAGAGGAAAAAAAGAAGGGAGGGAAAAGTAGAGGAGGTTCAGTAATTTCACAAGTAAGTGTAAGGCTTGTAGGGTGGTTATTGACAAAATAAAGATGAAGTGATGGGGAAGTGGAGATTACCTAAGACAATTAGGAAAGCTCTTTTGAAAGAAGGAAGGAAAGAATGAAAAAGCATTTATTAAACAGTTACTATGTGACAGGGTAAACAGAATGTGAGACTTGGAGTCAGGAAGAACTAAGTTAAAATCCAGTTTCTGACAATTGTTTAACTGTGTGACCCTGGCCAAGTTACTTAACTTGTCACAGTTTCCTTACCTGTAAAATGGGGGTAATGATAGTATCCACCTCCCAGGTTGTTGTGAGGCTTAAATGAAGAGATATTTGTTCAAAAAAAAAGTGTGGGGCAGCTAGGTGGTGCAGTAGATAGAGCACTGGCCCTGGAGTCAGGAGAACCTGAGTTCAAATCCAACCTCAGACATATAATACTTCCTAGCTGTGTGACTCTGGGCAAGTCACTTAACCCTAATTGCCTCACTGAAAACAAAGCACACACACAAAAAAAGTGTTTTGTAAACTTTAAAATGCTATTTAAATTCTGCTTCTGAAGACAATGGTGATGATGATGATGATGATGTTTCAAGTCCTATGCTAAGCATTGGTTATACAAACAGAAAAATCAAGGCAGGCCCTGCTCTCAAGGAGCTGACACTCTAATTGGGGAAGACAACACACAAAAGAAAGTTCAGCTGGAGGGGAAATGGGAAAGCCTGGAAGTTCAAAGGTTCAGGGGATGGGTGGATGGATGGTGAGGTCCAGGGCTCCTTTGGTTGTAATAATAGATACAATAGTCAGATGACAGTGTCAAAGTCTGAAGAGAATAGAAGCAGGGCAGATGGTAAAGCCTGGTGATCCACTGTCTCACCAGATGGAATAGTTGGTGACTCTCATTTTATCCAAGCAGCTTGGATCCTGGAAGCAGAGACCACTGAGGAGGGAGGTAAAGGGAAGTACAGTAAAGTAGGAGGGAGGGTACCCCCCTGGGGTGATGGGTGATGAACAGGAAACTATCCCCCTCTTGCCTGCGAGCATTCTGCACAACTCCTGGCTGAAGAAGGGGGCAAAGGGAAAGCAACAATTAAGAAGAAATCACTATGGCAAATATATGATAAAAATATGACATTTAAAAAGACAAAATTTTAAAAGTAACTAACATTCCCCAAGGAGAAAGTGGCCAACAGATTAAATGATTTTTGAAAGAGGAAACATGAGGGGGGTGGAGCCAAGATGGCAGACTAAAAACAGGGACTTGCTTGAGCTCTCCCTCAAACCCCTCCAAATACCTGTAAAAATGACTCTAAACAAATTCTAGAACAGCAGAACCCACAAAATGACAGAGCGAAACAAATTTCCAGCCCAGAAGGTCGAGAGGAAAAGTCTATTGCACCAATCTGAGAGAGTAGCACCGTCAGTCCAGTGCAAAATGTACCAGCACAGACTGGGTCCCAGCAAACCCTGAGCTGGCCCCAGAGGACTGAATCATTGGCAGCAAACTTCTCAACCCACAAATGCCAAAGACAATTTAGAAGATCAATAGGAAAGGTCTGTTGGACCTGGGTGAGAGAGGAGCACAGTTTGGCTCCAGCCCCAGGGTGGCAGCTGTGGCAGGGGTTGTTTCCAGAGCTCTCGGCCCACAGATGGTAGGGGGATCAGGTGGCTGATCAGAGGGGGATTGCAGGGATCTCTTTGCTGGTTCTGAGACAGGATTCTCTTGTTTGGCCAATGCTTGGATCTAGGGGGCGGTCCTGGGGCAAGGAAGAATGCTGGCATGTTGGAGCTTGTGGCGCAGGTGGAGAGGGAATCCTCCTCACAATTCCAAGGCAAAAAAGAGTGCTTATGGTCACTTACAGGCCAGAGCACAGGCCAGGAAAAGAGTAAACACCCCACCTTTGATCATACCACCTTGGAAGAACTGAAAATTTACAGGTCCCTAGAAGTATCTCTGAAAAGAGCTAAACCCCTGAAGCTTCAGATAGTACAGTCTCCACACTGGAAGTAGAGCCTGACCTTAACAAAGAGTTTAAAAGTCAAGTAATTGGCTGGGAAAATGAGGAAACAGCGGAAGAATATTCCGACTATAGAATCCTATATTGAGTTATTTGCCTTCTCAACAAGAGTGGGTATGGAGGGAGGAAGAGAGAGAAATTGGAAAGTTTTAAAAACAAATGTTAAAAATTGTTTTTACATGCAACTGGGAAATAAGATATACAGGCAATAGGGTATAGAAATCTATCTTGCCCTACAGGAAAATAGAAGGGGAAGGGGATAAGAGAAGGAGAGATGGGTGATAGAAGGGAAGGCAGATTAGAGGAAAAAGTATTCAGAATGCATGCCGTCTTGGGGTAGGGGAGGGGTGAGATGGGGAGAAAATTTGGAACTCAAAATCGTGTGGAAGTGAATGTTGAAAACTAAAAATAAATTAATTAATAAAAATACTTTTAAATTAAAAAAAATAAATTTTAAAAGAGAAAACATGAGGGGACCAGGGGCCCTTCCTCAATAAAGACCAGAGCACACACCAGGAGAACAGTGACCACATCTCTGCCCAGACAACCTCACCTTGGAAGCACCAAAAAATTGCTAAATAGAAAATCTGACATTCAAACAGAAGACTTAATAGAAGCATAAAAAAGCAAACATGAAAGAGTAATCACAAGGAATTATTCAATAATGTTAAACTGTTTGCATACCTGTATGGGAAGATGATACATATAATTCCTTATCATTATTACGGCAGTTAAAAGGATTTTACATAGACAGAAGGCATGGGTATGAGTTTATGTTGGAATGATCCCCCCCACAAAAAAAAATGGAGGAGTGAGAAAGAGTGGAAAGAGTGATGCATTGGGAGAAGGGAGAAGGGAGAGGCAGAGTGGGGCAAATTTTCTCACATAAAAGAAAGGAAGAGTTTTTACAATGGAGGGGGAAATGGAAAGCGAGTATAGCAGTCAATGCTTGAACCTCACTCTCATCAGAATTGATCGCCAATAATTTCAAACTCCCAACCTCTCATTATGTCTGTACCCTATTAACTGCAGAGTATAGATATAAAACCTTTGGCTTACCTTTCCCCAGCCTGGACAGCTACTGTACTTTCTTGATTCTAACTCTTGTCTAACTCATTCTACCCAGTGACCACCGAAGTCCAAGTATGATGAACCCCAACAAATGTGTAGAATACCTATAAAAACACCAACTAGTCATACAAACTATTGGCTGCCTTCCCTAGAGGACCAGGAACCAGGAGAACACAAAATAAACTCAAAGGAATCCCCAAGACACCCCAGTTGAACTGCTCCAAGCTTTTCAGAGCCCTACCTTTCATCTATACCAACCATTACAGGCTGACTCATTGCTATGATACATTAGTCATAGAAAGAAAGAGCGAAAAGGTACTTAGTCAAAACCACTTTGTTTTAGAGAAGAGGAAGCTGAGGTGAAGTACTTGGCCAAAATTAGTAAGTGGTAGAGCCAGGCCTTGAATCTGACCCCTCCCATACCATACTACAAAGCTAACAAAAGTTGGGCTTTTGTTAAAGACCTGGGCTTACAACTGCACACCAGTGATGCATGAAACAGAACAAACGAGCTTAAATATTGCCCCCTTTTACCTCACCCAGCTACTGATGGACCCTCTAAAGTTTATCTAAGCAAAAGTTTCCAACTGTGCTCTTCTCTACCTTCTCCCACTTCATCTTCTCCAACAGTCTGATAATATAGCATTCTGAAAACCCTCTTCCCCCATTCCCCTTCCCCTCCAGTGGCCTCGCCTTCCAGAATCCTTTCATGAGAGTTTAGACAAAATATTATACATTTACAGTTTAAATTGAACACAAGACAATTATTCACATATAAGATTCAGTAAAGTTAGATGGACAAAAGGATACCTATGTTCTTTTGGTTTACGGATTTGGATTTTATAAAAAACAATTACTAGAATACAACAGAGTGAAATAGGAAAGTATTAAAAGTTTGGTTCAAATGTTTAAAATAGAGGCTTCTATGGTATACCCACTTTTAGAAAATTATTATTTATAAGTCATCTTCACCAAATCTGAAAATTTTTCCCTATAAAGATTTTTTTTGGGGGGGCTAGGCACTGGGGTTAAGTGACTTGCCAAGAGTCACACAGCTAGTAAATGTTAAGTGACTGAGGCCGGATTTGAACTCAGCTCATCCTGACTTCAGAGCTGGTGCTCTATTGACCTAGCTGCCCCTTTCCATATGAAGATTAATAAAATTACATCACTGAACTGCCCTGAACTGAGTGGAAAGACACTGAATAAGTAATCATGATATAGCTAACATATTTAAAGCACTATAATGTTTGTCAAGCACTTTATATATCTTAATTGCATTTCCCCCCGTTCACAACACCTAGGGAGGTAGGTGCTATTATTATCTCCATTTTACAAATGAAGAAACCAAAACAGGCAAAGATTAAGCAGACTTATTTGTCCAGGGACGCTAAACTAGTAAGCATCTGAGGCAGGATTTGAACTCAGATCATGCTGACTCCAAGTCCAATAATCTAGACACCTAGCCATTTATATATAAACAACATCACCACATTTAATTCTTAATATTTTCATGAAGCATCTGTTATCTAGTATGTATTTATTGAATATTCCCGGAAAGTTAAAAAGCCTTAGGAAAAGGTCTCCAGTACACTGAATAGAACCTCTGTGGAGAATTTGCCATAGAATATGGGTAAGGAAAACATAGTGACTAGGGCACTGGACTTGGAATCAGAATACCTGGGTTCAGGTCCCATGTCAGATACTTATTACACGTATGGCTTTGGGCAAATCACAACCTCTGTTCCTTCAGCTTTAAATGAGGGATCAGGTGGAGGGTTTCTAAGGTTCCTTCTAACTCTATATCAATGATAAAACTCATACAGAGTAAGAAAGTGTGGATGGATTTAAATTCGTAGTATTAGAGTACCCATACCCATAAGATCACAGATCCACATAAGCATAATCAATAAAAATATTATACATGAAAACATGTATTAAAATTAAAGAGGGAACATCCGAATTAAAATGCATTTACATTCTGGTTCCTTACTGGCCCTCTCTCCTATCTCTCCAGAATATCTTGGTAATGTACAATAACAATTAAACCCAAAAGCAGGTGGGGAGCAAAGGGTGTAGGGGGAAAGTGAAACTGTCCTACTACCAATTCCTTCAGGCTTGGAATGGATGGTGGTTCCAATAATATATGGCCACATTTTGCCCCACTCTGTTGTTAGTTTTATCTCCCAAAAAAATTACAGAGGCATAGAATCACAGAATCTGTGGATGTCAGAGACTAAGTCCAGCCTATATCTGAGCAGACATCTCTTCTACTACACCTATAACAACAAATAACATCATAATAACACATCTCTGACAAGTCACCATCCAGCCACCTCTTCAAGTCTGGGGGGTAGAGAGGGTAAAGAAAGAGGTGAACCCACTACTTTCCCTAGGCAGACCATTCATTTCATGTTTAGACAGCTATAATTGTTAGGAAGGTTTTTTTTTCCATCTACCCTAAATCTGCCTCTCCGTAACTTCCACTCACTCCTCTAGTCTTCGACCAAGAAGAACTAGTCTAATCCCTCTTCTGTAAAATAATCTTTCAAATTCTTGAAGACAATTATCAGGTTCCCTTGTCTAGGCTCAACTTCAACCTTGACACTTCAACCCTAGTCACTTCAACCATTCCTCATATGGCATAGTCCATCTTGATCACTCTTGCTGGGCAATGTTACTCCTAAAATGTAGTACCCAATTAATCTAGTAGTAATGGGCACAATAGTCTGATATTGTTTGGGCAGGAACTAACACCTTGTTCATTCTGAATTTTATTGCTCTTCTAGTTCAGTCTAGGATTCCACATTTCTGACTGCCATATCAAACTGGTAAATCATATCAAGCTACCAATCCACTAAAACTGCAGCTTCATTTCATATGAACTACTATTTCTCCCTCATCTTCAAATTGTAAATTTGATTTTTTGAACCAAAATGTTGGGACTTAACAACTTACCTTATGAAATTCAGTCTCTTTATATTGTCCTATCATTTTAGCATTCTGAGTAATGAATTTTTTTAATACTGTATCTGTTGGGCAATGGGTTAATTATCCTACCCATATTAATGACATATGAAAATCTGATAAATAAACCAACTATGCTTTCATCTAAGTCACTGATAAAAATATCAATGAGCATAGGATCAAGAAGAGATCCCAAGTCCATTCCACTATGGTCTACTCTCCAAAATAACATCAACCCATTAATTATTATTCTTTTGGCTCTTGTTAATCAACTAGTTCCAAATCTACCTTCTTTGATATCTCCCACAGGTCTATGGGCCTGAAGTCAGAAAAACCTGAGTTCAAATCTAACTTCAGACACTAGCTGTGTGACTCCAGGCAAGTTACTTAATCTCTGTTTGCCTCAGTTTCCTCCTCTGTAAAATGGAGATAATAATATTACCCACCCCCTTTCCCCCCCCCCACCCCAGGGTTGTTGTGAGGATCAAATGAAAAAATAAATGTAAAGCACTTAGCCCAGTACCTGGCACATAATAAGCACTTTTTAAATGTTGGCTATTGTTATTTAAATATAAGCTATTATTATTCTTTTTGACTCACATACCAATCTAAGTGAGAGGTGCCAGTGCTATGCCTCACTCCTGCCTCCTACAACATCTGAAGAAAAACTCCCACTTCTAAGAGGAATTGGCATGATGGGAGAAAGAGGTGAAGTGTAAAGCTACAATGCCTCCACCCTCATCCCTAGTCAAAAGAGGTTTAAAGGTCTAAGAGGTGAGGATTTTCATGGGAAAGAGATCATTAAATGATCAACATTAAAACTCTCTTCCTCACTCATAAAAACAAGACAAGACATTCCAAACAACTACTGGAGTACTTGTGTGGTCAGGAGAGCTAAAGAAGGTAATATAGCAAAAGCATTTTCTCCTTACCCTAGGAGAAATCAATGCAATTTTTTTCCCTTTTAAAAAAATTAGGAGGTGCTGATTTTGACCTGTTGAAATTAATAAGAAAAGTGAAAATATAACCTTAGATTTAGGTTCCAAGGATCCTATGAAAATAGGACAGGATGGGCCAAGGGCTCTTCTTGAATTTCTTTACAGCAAACCCTTTGACCTTCATCCAAGGATTGTCAAACACTCCCATTTGTCTCCACAGATTATCAGAATCAGCTTATATCACATTAATTTAAGCAGAATAGAGAAACATTAATAGCCCAACCAATTGAATCTTTAAAGTTATTAGCATAGAAAGCTCAACAGGCAAAGAGAGAAAAACACAACTTCTATAAATTCATCAAGAATCTTTCCTCTGGTTTAGATGTTTCATGGTTTTTGAATAATTGGATGGAGGTGGAACAAGAGAAGAAGGAGTCTAAGGCTGAGTCTGGTGATTTGGGAATAGTATTTGAACTATAAGGAATTGTGAGTCTGAGGCAGGTAGCACAATGGACAGAGCCTGGGACTTGGAATCAGGAAGACCCAAGTTTAAATAGGGCCTCAGCCACATTATCTTTTTTATAAATCTTTTTTATTTTTAAAAATAATTATCCTTTATTTTAATATTCATTTTTTAAAATCTTGAGTTCCCAATTCTCTCCCTCAGTCCCTTTCCCATTGAGAAGGCAATCAATTATACATGCAGTAATGCAAAATGTATTTCCATATTAGCCATGGACAAGTCATTTTTAACCTGCTTGCCTCAATTTCCTTAACTGTAAAAATGATGATAATAATAGCATCTACCTCCTAGAGTTGTTTTGGGTATAAAATGAGTTAATACTTATAAAACACTCTGCAAAGCTTAAAGTGCTATATAAATGTTATTATTATTATTATTGCTAATAATTATCATATGAGAATTCAGAGACACATGAGAAGGTGTCTATGAAATGATGGAGAGCTAAGAAAGCAGAACTGGAACAATATACACAATAAAATAGAAAAGCATTCATTAACTACTCACTATGTGCCAAGCACTGTGTTGAGGACTGAGGATACAAACATAAAAAGAAGACAGTTGCTGACATTATACTTAGGGGAGGCTACATATATGTTGGCCAGGTAGATAGAGTGCCAGGCCTAAAGTCAGGAAGACTCATCTTCCCAAATTCAAATCCAACCTCAGACACTTATTAGCTGTGTGACCCTGGGAAAGTCATTTAACCCTGTTTGCCTCTGCTTCCTCATCAGTAAAATGAGATGTCTAGGCTCTTTTTTATTTTTGATCATGGCTTTCAGATAGTCCAATAATTTTTAAATTCTCTCTCGTGGATCTATTTTCCAGGTCAGTTGTTTTTTCCAATGAGATATTTCACATTGTTTTCTAATTTTTCATTCTTTTGGATTTGTTTTTCAGTGTCTTGATTTCTCATAAAGTCACTAGCTTCCAATTGCTCTATTCTAATTTTTAAGGAAGTATTTTCTTCAGTAATCTTTTGGACTTCCTTTTCCATTTGGCCAATTTTGCTTTTTAGGGCATTCTTCTCCTCATTGGCTTTTTGGACCTCTTTTGCCATTTAGGTTAGGCTATTTTTTAAGGTGTTATTTTCTTCAGTATTTTTTTGGGTCTCCTTTAGCAAGCTGTTGACTTGTTTTTAATGATTTTCTTGCATCACTCTCAGTTTTTCCTCTACTTCTCTTACTTGCTTCTCAAAATGCCTTTTGAGTTCTTCCATGGCCTGGGACTGATTCATATTTTTCTTGGAGGCTTTGGATGTAGGAGCTTTAGCTTTGTTGTCTTCTTCTGGTTGTATGTTTTGATCTTCTTTGTCACCAAAGATAATATAGTCTCACTCTTTTTGCGAGGTTTGCTCATGATCCCGGCCAATTACTTGAGTTTTAAACTCTTTGTTAAGGTAAGAGTCTGCTTCCAATGTGGAGAATGTACTGTCCCAAGCTTTGGGGGTTTGTACAGCTGTTTTCAGAGATACTTCTAGGGACCTATAGATTTTCAGTTCTTCCAGGGTGCTATGATAAGGGATGAGGTACTGCCACAACAAGCTCCACCATGCCAGCACTCCTCCTCGTCCCAGGACTGCCCCTCAGAACTGTGACCCAGATTCAAACACAGGCAAAGCAAGAGATTCCTGCCTCAGCACTGGCAAAGAGATCCCTGCTATTCCCCTCTGATCAGCCACTTGATTCCCCCTCAGTCTGTGGGCTGGAAGCTCAGGAAACAGTCGCTGCCCCAGGCCACGCTCAGGACTTGCGGCTGAGACCTAGCTCCTCTCTCACCACAGTAACACTTTTCCCACTGACCTTCTAAGTTGTCTTTGGCGTTTGTGGGTTGAGAAGTCTGGAAACCAACACAGCTGCCCTCGATTCAGTCCTCTGAGGCCTGCTCCAGGGTCTCTGCAACCTGTGTGCCCACGGTGAACTGCGCTCCTCTCCCTGCCCGGCGCGATATACCTTTCTGATCAACCATCCAGGCTGTCTTTGGCTGGAGATTTATTTCACTGTCTTTTTGTGGGTTCTGCTGCTTTAGAATTTGTTTAAAGCCATTTTTTATAGGTATTTGGAGGGATTTGGGGAAAGAGCTCCAGCAAGTCACTGCTTTCCCTCTGCCATCTTAGCTTCCCCCCCACCCCAGTAAAATGAGATGGAGAAGGAAATGGCAAACCACTCTGGTTATCTCTGCCAAGAAAATTCCAAATGGGGTCACAAAGAGTAGAGCACTACTAAAAAATGAATGAACAACAAGACACACATATATAGGAAAATTCAGCTGTAGGGCAGAAGACCCTAGTGGGCCTTCAATTCAGGGTATGGCAGCAAGGCAGATGGCAAAGCTGGAGGACATAGCAACAAAGCACATGGTAAGACTTAAGGAATATTCCTCTCATGCTTCCCATCTTGACTTGGTCTAAAATTTTTGACATTTATCATATTAAGACAAGCAGGGTAACTAAGCAGTAAGAGAAGGAAAAGCAGCATGTGTAGGCAATAACCCCAGGGAGAGCACCAGCCTCCATCCCACTAAGTTTTCCATCAGTTTTCATGTACAGAATATGAAGTATCCCACAGAACAGATGAAGTTCCCAAAGGGCAGCATTGTCCTTTACGATGATGTAAATTAAAATGACACTAAATGGAAGCCAAATTATTATTAACTGCAATGATACATTGTGATTTCAGAGATGAGACACTTCCCTCCTCTTGGTAGGGAGGTGAAGTATTAATGGCACATGTTTTGTCTAGCAGTTTTTCTTTACTACAAGGGAAGTTTTGGTGGTGGGAAGAGGGAAAGGGGAAAATACAGACATCAATAAAACTTGAAAAAAATCCACTTTCAATTTTGACTCTATGGCCTCTCCCAGTTATCATCCTACCATCTCTCCTTTTCGCTGTCCGACTTTGGGTATGAACCTCATGAGTGTGTAAAGAGTTCTTGCTAACTTCAATTACTCAACCTCAGATCTTGGGTACATAAAATTTACTAAACTTTGGAATGCTAATATTTAGGTGCCTGCATTAAGAATGCATAAGTTAATCAATATCCTTTATGTTTAACATAGTGGAGTTGCTCCCTTGATCTTTGGTACCTCCTGATTATTCTGCATCTTGGACAGATGATTCGTAGTATTTGTAGCCTAGAGCCTAAGGAATTTTTTTTTCACATGCAGACTGCTTGAAAGCACTGTTATTCTGTCTCTTAAAAATGGAACTCTAAATTCTATTGCCATAATAATCGAGCAAAGCCAAAGAATGCATTAGGGCACAAGTGGGAGTATGGTGGGGGTAGGAAAGAAGGGGAGGACTGGAAACCTACAGTGTTAGTATAGGAAATCTTTTTTCTTCAAACCACTCAAACTGAGAAAGGAATTCAGGAGATGGCCTTTAAAGTCTTTTTAAAGAGGCATTTTCTACAATCCCTCCTCCTCCATTTGAATTACCTTTCTTTCTACATTGCGAAGTGCTTTTCAATCAAAAGGAAGCCAGGAGTTCCTAAGTGTATGATGAATAGCCCCATCCAGAGCCAAGCAGATAGCTCACCCAAAGTCAGGTATCTCAATAATATCTATTTAAAAGTAATCCAAAACAAGTTTGGCAGAACTAACTGCTTATTAAATTTTTGCATTATCCATGACTTCTTTATGTATTTTTATTGTTATTCAGTTGTTTCAGTCATGTCTGACTTTTTGTGACCCCATTTGGGATTTTCTTGGCAAAGATACTGGAGTAGTTTGCCATTTCCTTCTCCAGCTCATTTTGCAGATGAGGAAACTGAAGCAAACAGGCTTGAGTAAGTGACTTGCACAGGGTCATATAGCTAGTAAGTGTCTGAGGTCAGATTTGAACTCAGGTCTCCTGACTCTAGGGCCAGAGATCTAGCCACTGTACCCCCTGCTCCCTTTTTGTATATGGAATCATATTCTTAGATAATTAACTAAATTTTGAATAGACATTTATGTGGTCTTGCTGAAAATAGTACCATCAAAAATCAGAAACTTGGCAAAACTGCAGTTAAATCAAATTTCATTCCTATGGGGGAGTTTCTAAAATATAAAAATATTTATGTGACTATGGATACATAGGTTTAATGTAAGATATACATCCTTAATACTCTAGAAGAAACAAAGAATAAAAAGGCAATGTCATGTCCTCATGGAACTGGAATCGGGGAATAACTGAGTTCAAAACCTGCCTCAGAGACTTACATAGCTGTATGAATCTGGACAAATTACTTAACCTAGTCTGAACCTTAGTTCCCTCATCTGTAAAATGAGGATAATAAAAGTACCTACTTCCCAGAGTTATTGTGACTACTAAATGAGATAATATTTGTTGATTGACTTTTTCTTTTCACCTGAACACTTGGAGGCCACTGTAGTGTTATTAATTGGTCTAATTTCAATATTGTTGTGTCTCAGGGAATAGAGAGGACTGAGGAGAGGGAGAAAGATGGGGGAACAGCTGGTGTGTGGAGCAGCCAGAACACACACATTTATTAAGTTTGCTGTCTTATATGGGTTCCACTCTTGCCCCTCAAAAAACAACTACAGGGCCGCTAGATGTTGAAGTGGATAAAGCAACAGCCCTGGATTCAGGAAGACCTGAGTTCAAACCTGGCCTCAGACAGTTGAGACTAGCTGTGTGACCCTGGGCACTTCACTCCATTGCCTCACAAAAAAAAAACAAAAACAAAAACAAAATACAAAAGTAACATCAAAATCACTGATCGCAAGTTACCACAATAGATAATATAACAATAATGAAAAATTTGAAATATTGTGAGAATTACCAAAACGTGACACAGATGCTGTTGGGAAAATGGCCTGGATAGACTTGCTTGACAATGAATTGCAACAAACCTTCAGTTTGTAAAAAAACACAATATCTGCAAAGTACAATAAAGCCAAGCACAATAAAATGAGGTATACCTGTATACTGATGTACTGTTAATTCTTAAACTCAAATGTAGACAATTGCCCATTTAATCAGACACACCCTTAGTTATAAAAACCATCTATAATATCCAAAGGAAACTGTGGACGGCTAAGTGGTGCAGTGAATAGTATTTATGGCCCGGAGTTGGGAAGACCTGATTTTAAATTCAGCCTCAAACACTTATTAACTGCGTGATCCTGGGCAAGTCACTCTAGTGCTCCTTGCTCAGTTTCATCATCTGTAAAATGAGGCTAATTTCTAGGGTCATTATGAAGATCAAATTAAAAAAATTTGCAAAGTGCCTGGTACACAGTAGGTGTTACATAAATGTTAGCCATTATTATTTTTACAGAATAAGTTGGTGAAAAACTATAGACCAGAGGGTGACTCCAAATTTTAAGGGATAAAATCTTTCACTTTAAAATAAAATGTTGTTGGAACTCTTGCAATAGAATCTCTTTAAATGATTTTCAAATATTTAATGGCAGTGGTATTAAATAACAAGCTAATTTTTCCAGATCATTTCCAGATCATTATTACATTTCCAGATCAATCCATTCCAAATTTTTATTACATTCCAACATTATGAACAACTTATTTAGTAAGAAGAATGAACTATTTTGTTATCTATGCTTTATAACAAGGAAGACTATTGAATAAGATAAGATGGTTCAGGATAATTTTTATTTTTTCCTTTACTTAAATACACTAATGGGGGAATGTTCAGTGAGGTTGAATTTTACATTTGTATTTGCAAGGTTATTCCCAATTTGGCTTGAACCATGGAATTTATTTTTAATTTAGCAACACAACACATTTCCCACAGAAATCAATTAGAAGGAAACCTAAACTGTAGTTATTTATTGTCATATTTGTTTGCATTCTTTCTTTATTTGTGGTCTGACATTCAAATTAGCCTCACAGATGTTTGTTTCATCACTAGTGTACTGATTTACTTTCTTGGCATTTGCCCAGTGAGCTACAATGGGCTTTGGTACAAATTTCTTAAACTAATTAAAATTAATCTTTTAAAAAAGAATGAGAATATAAGGGGGGGGGGTCCTGACAGACCAACAATCAGTGTACCTTACATACCTTACATCCATTCGATAACTGATTTCAGATCCTTGCCTCTACATTTTCATACTATGGTTGATTTCAACCAAAATTCACTGATTTATTTCCTCCTTTAGCTGAATGTACACAGTGTGCAAGGCTGACAGGGACAGCAAGCTGTCTGTTCAACTTTCTTCTTTAGGGAAAGCCCTGGATTTTCACACAACAAAATTTGAGATATACTGTTATAAGAAAAAAGAGCTGAACCTTTCTTTCTAAATCTCAGTACTTTTTGTCATCTAGGATGTAGGCCTTCCAACAGGCATTGGTTTGGGAATGTTTTACTTTGCAAAGATTAAGAACAGAATATAAGAATATAGAAAATATATTCCATATTTCATAGAATACTTCTAAGATGCCCTAAAGTACTTAGCAAGTAAATGCAATATCTTTTTATCTCTTCATCCATAGCAGGGAGGGGCTTCCCCTTTCAGGGGACTACACTTTATAAGCTAAAATGAACTAACAATAGTAAAGTGATTTGAAATCCTTGGATGATTGATTGGAGTCCCCAGAGGACTACAGTTAATAAGCAATCAGTAGGACATAATTTCACAATAGGAAAATAGCAAAAAATCATTCATTCTAGTAAGACCCAGTTCCAAAGAAAGCCCCCAGCCAGGACTTAAAACAGTTTTGAAATTCCCTTCTCAGGCTTAAGGAACGCCTGGAATTCAGTGGTCTTTAGTCAATGAAAAGAGAGGCAGCTCCGTACAGTGGACAAACTTCTGGATTTGGAATCCTCTGCCTACCAGCTCAGACACTTGTTAACTGTGCGGCCTTGGGCAAGTCGCTCGACCTCTGGCCCTCACTTCCCTCATACTTAAAACGAGAAGGTTGGCCCGGATGGCCTTCCTAAATCTAAGATCCTGTGCTGTCTGACTCATATTTGTAACAACCCTTTAGAAAAGTACTGAAAATTCACCAGCCTATTGCATTAAAAAAAAAAAAAAAAACTCTGTTCCCCTGTATCCTTCTTTCCCCTCTCAGGTGGGTTTATTTAGCCTCTGAATTTTTCCAGTGAGCTATGCACACAATAGGTGCCTAATAAATGTCTTATTAATAAATAAACTCACTTTTCCCATTGTGAGTATGGGATAGGCAACTACAGTTTATCTGTTATGTGTTATTTTATAGCTAGCCCTTTTCCAGATTCCTCAAAGTAACACCCTTCCCTCCAACTCTTTTCCTCTAGGGTCTCTGCAGACACTAATTAACGAAGTTGTCTCTGGCCTCCGACATCATCAAGAAAACACTTGAGGGCCAAGCAAACAGAAACGCGCAAAGGCGCTTTTAATCACGTTAAAAGAGAGTCTCAGGCGAAAGTGAAACAATTTCAATCCAGGATGTGTCCTGAACAATTCCAGGCTGGGGCCGGACTGAGGAAATGGGGGCACTTCCTTCTGAACACCTGCAGCCCCAAGTGAGGAATGGAGGGGCTGAGGGTGGAGGAGACCTGCTTCCACTTTGAAAAGGAGCAAGTGTACAGACGCCCTAACCCGGGCGAGGGGCTCCTTCCTCACACGATCAAAATAACGCAAGCCACAAAGCAAGAGCCCAGAAAAAGGAGATTCAAAAAAGGAGAGTTTGGGTGTAACCTCCCACACTAATTAAAACAGGATTTCTGTCCCCCGAGACTAGGCAGGGACACATGCAATTTTCTCTGCGTCCGCCTCCACGAATGCCCGGGGGCGCAAAGGGCTGGGGCGGAATGCCACAAATCCTTTAGCGTCCCGCGTCCTAAAGGTACTGCCAGGAGGAAAGGACCTGCCGGAGACGCCCAGCCCAGCCTCGGCACGTCTGGCTCAGCTCGGCTTGAGGAGTGCTCCTGGCTCCTTAGGGAAGCCTCCGCGCCACCAGTAGCAGCCCAGCCGCCCGGGCTCCTGGCTCTTGAGGGAGGGCGGGAATGGCTAGAACGGGGAGCGGGGAAGCAAAGGAGGGTACTTGCCTGGAGCTGTTGGCCTAAACTACCGGTGCGGGACAGCAACAGCCCGAGGTGGAGAAAGCACAGGGAGGACTTTAGTCGGGGAGCTCCGGTGTCCCTGCTCTTCGCGCCCAGCAGGGCAGCTCGCCCTCCAACTTCTCTCTGGCCTCTGGGCTGCCCCCACCGCTGGCTGGAGACTTCTTAGAGCCAGCGCGCGGGGCTCTTAACCCGGGACTGGGTGTGTGAGTCGCCGCCGCTCCTCTGTGTGTATTGTTGTGACTCAGGCTATTTCCTGTTTGGAGGTTTGGGAGAAAGGAGGAAAAAAAAAGAGAGCGCCAAGCCACCCAGGGTGGGGGAAGGGGCAGTAGTTACGCCTCCTCCCGGCACGGCTTCCCTGGCGTCCAGGTGAGCACCCTGGGGGACTGCTCCTAATGCCCTAGGCTGGGAAAGGGACGGGACAGGAGGGGAAGCGAGCGGCAGCGGCAGCCACCCCAACACCTGTTTCTCCGCTTCCCGAGGGAAGCAAGATTCGGGACGAGCCCGGCTGCTCCTTTGGGGAGTGGGACGGGAAGGAGGTTGGCCCCGGACAACGCGAATCCTAGGGCGAGTACGGCCGCCACGGTCCCCTCCCTAAGCCGCCGGGCCCGGGAGCCGGGGCGCCCAAGCCAGAGCGCTCTAGTGTTGGCTCTGCTCCGTCAAATGGTCTCTGAGAAGCCTGGCCGTGGTTTCCAATTCCTCTGCATCCCCCTTCCCCCTCCCCTCTTTTTTCTTGCCCTGATTTCCTTTCTAATAAACTTCTCAGTGCAACGGGAGGGAAAGGTTACAGTTCACTTGCTCCAAGCCTCAGGACCTCGGGAGCCGAGGTCCACCCCTACACCACAATGGCAAGGAGGCAGTTTGGGGGCTGGCTGCCCGGTGGACGGGTGCGCGTCGGCCCGCGCTGCCCTCGGCCGTGGAAGGGAGGGGGCCCGAGGTTTGGGAGAAAGTTAACCCTTTCCCCTAGTTTTCGCTTCGCCCTTCCCCACTCTCATCCCAGCCTGGGGATCCCCAGATCTCGCTCGGCCGGAAATACCGGTTCCTTGCTCTGGGACAATAGGTGTGGGATGGGACTGAGCTCAGCAAGCGGGGCTTAGTCACTTCATTGGATCTGTGCTGGCCCAACCACAGGAGCCAGAAACTATCACGATGATAAAAGCATTCTCTACCAACCAGGTGTTTCTTCTTCTCTTTTGCCCTTATAAGTAGGTATGGAAAACCTCGTCTAGAAAATCTCGAATCTTGAGTAATAATAATAACAACTACCATTTGTATTGTAGAACACTTAAAAATTGCAAAGGGCTTTACACAATCTTAATTGAGACTCAGAACAGCCCCGTGAGGTAGGTGCTACAGGTTTTATTGCCCCCATTTTAAAGGAATGGAAACTGAGGTTCAGAGAGGTTAAACGACTTGCCCAGGATCACACAGGATAAAGTCGTTCAGTTTTCTCTTAGTAATTGTCTCTAGGCATTCTAGGGGTGATGGGTTGTTTTTTTTTCTCACAGGGATGATTCTTTAGGGCAAAAATTCTCAAAATGTTGTTCAAGAGTTTTTGAGTTATTCATATTTATAAATAGTCACATTTTATATGTCTAACACATTAATAAAATACCATTTATTTTAATTCATTCTCATAAAAGTATTCCCACTCCCCAGTGACAAACAGGCAGGTAACCAATAGGATCTTCGGCTTTTCCCCCTAGTTTTCAACGGACCAAAAAAGTCTGAAAACCACTACTAGAAGAGTAGGGATTGATTATATAATAATAATAATAATAATAATAATAATATTTTAATAAATCAAGCATTCATGATGTTATCAATGTGGAAACTCCTCCCTGGGTGCAGATTCAAAATCTGTTAGCCTTTTTGAGTTTCTGTAGCTTAAAAAAAAAGTGCATTAACCAATGGACAACCTCCTGTGCACTTAGCTAACTTGGTCCTCGGCTAACTGTTGTAGACTGTCTTGGGAAGTACCTGAAGCCTTTTTCCTTCGGTAGGGCCTGCCAAGAGGTGAATCAGGGTCACCTCTTCACTATGTTGAGTCACTGGAACAAAATTTTAGTTCCTGATTTTTATAATTCATAAAAGGAGTGCAAATCCATATAACCTCTTGAGTGTTTTCCTCCAAAATAAACGTATACATGTTATTTCCCACAATAGAACATTATCTCCTTGAAGGCAGGGACTGTTTCATTTTATCTTCCTATCCCTCAAAGACTTTAACAGTATTTGCCTAGTAATAGTCACTTAATAAATGCTTGTTGATTCATTGAACAATCCTGCAGGTCATTTTTTAAGCCTTTAACTCCACAGAAGAGAATAAAGACTTAAAAGTCTCTCCTCAAAAGTATCTTTTATGTTAAAATCATTCAAGATTCTAACCTTAAGTGCCTCTCCTAGCTCTGTCCTGAGCCCTGTTTTCTTTGGCCTCTATACTATTTTACTTGGTGATCTCCTCAGCTGCTATAGATTGTTATCCTCTCTATGTAGATGATTCTTGGGATCTGTTAAGGGTGGCACAGTAGATAGAAAGCTGAGCTTGGAGTTAGGAAGACTTGAATTCAAATGGGGCCCTAGACACTTAGCTGTGTGACCCTAGGCAAGTCAGTTAACCTGTTTGCCTCAGTTTCCTCATCTGTTAAATGAACTAGAGAAGGAGATGGCAAACCACTCCAGTATTTTTGCCAAGAAAACCCCAAATTGAGTCACAAAGAGTCAGACAGGACTGAATAACAACAAACAACCTCTCTCCTGATCTCCAGTCTCAAACTGGATGTCTCATAGACATCTTAATTTCAACACATCATTGAATATACCCCCTTCTCTCCAGACACTGCTATCACCTTGGTGTAAGCCCTCATCGTCTCACCCCTGGACTCTTGCAATAGGCTTTTTTCAGTTCCTCTGCCTCTGCCTACTCCAATCCAACTTCCACTCAGCCATCAAAGTGATTCTCTTAAAGTGCGGGTCTGTCCATGTCCGCACTCTCCTCAATGGATTCTAATAACTCCTTGATTCACAAGAGTCAGACGTGACTCAAACAACTGAAAAACAAAAACCTCTCCAGGGGCAGCCAGGTAGTGTAGAGGTGCCTGGAGTCAGGAAGACTCATCTTTCTGAGTTCAAATCTGGCCTCAGACACTTACTCTGGTATCTCTGCCAAGAAAACCCCATGGATGAGTTTAGACAGGACTTAACAACAAATGTGCCAGACTTGGTTCTGGGGATACAAAAAGAGGCAAAAAATACTCTCTGCCCACAGGGAGTTTACAATCTAATGAGGAAAACCACATACAAAAAGAAGCTGAAAAAGGGGGTAAGGTAGAGAAAGGAGGAAGGGGGTAGGCCCGATGTTTGATGGGGCCGAAACCAAGCAGAATGGCTGATAGAAATGGGAGAATTACCTATAAAGTTCTGAATGTTCATAGTTCTCCTTTATAAAGGAAGACTTTGGGAGGAATTTAGTATTCCACCCTACATTCTCCAGTCAGAGGGGAGAGACTACTGAGGGGTGGGTTAAGAAGGTGCTGAATATCAAAAACTGAGTCAGTCTGCATGGTGATGAGATTTCTGGTGATCAGCTTATCCTGAGTAGGAACCCAAACCTAGGAAAGCTGCTGATGGAAGGTAGAGACCGCACTGGAGAGTCCTGATGTGACTACTTAGAAGAACATTAGCAAATCATTTCACCTCTTTAGGCCTTGTTTTTCTCATCTGGAAAATGGGGATAATAACATCTAGGGCTTACCTCACAGAAAGTACTTAAAACACTTGCTAAGCTTAATGTGCTATGTAAATGTTCCTATTGCTATTTTCTCACTTCAAGGATCTATAGACAGGGTCATGTATAGGAACTTTGTACTAACTGAGTAAGTTAGATGGAGGGGTCACTTCCAACTGGGGCCTGCATAACCCCAAATGGAGAAGGCCCTCAAAATACCCCATTTATATTTACAGTCTTGGTTGCAGAATCTTTAGTAATTCAGTCTCTCCCAAGAGTCAGTGCCTACTGTATCCCAAAGAGATCATAAAAATTGGAAAAGGACCCACATGTACAAAAATATAGCAGCTCTTGCTGTGGTGGCAAAGAATTGGAAATTGAGGAAATGCCCATCAATTGGAGAATAGTTGAACAAGTTGTGGTATATGAATATAATGGAATACTGTTGTGCTATAAGAAATGATGAGCAAGCAGGCTTCAGAAAAACCTGGAAAGACTTGTATGGTCTGATGCTGAGTGAAGTGAGCAGAACCAGGAGAACATTGTACAATGACTACCATGTTGTGCGATGACTAACTTTGATAGACTTAGCTCTTCTCAGCAATGCAAGGATCTAAGACATCTCCACAAGTCTCATGATGGAAAATTCTATCCACACCCAGAGAAAGAACTGTGAAGTTGGAATGCAGATCAAAGCATATTATTTGCTCTGTTTTTAAATTTTTTAATTTTTTTTTATTTTCAGTTTTCTACATTTACTTCCATAAGATTTTGAGTTTTAAATTTTCTCCCCCTCCCATTTCTTCCCCACCCCCCACCCTCACAGCATACAACCCAGTGTAGGCTCTATATATACATTATTAAGCATATTTTCCCATTAGTCATGCTGTAAAGAACAATTAGAACTAATGGGAGGAACCAAGAGAATGAAGTATTAAAACAAAACAACAAAGGAAAAGGAGAGCAAATAGTATGCTTCCATCTGCATTCAGACTCCATATTTCTTTCTCTGGGTGTGGATAGCAATTTCCATCTTGAATCTTTTGTAGTTGTCTTCCATCATAGCTTTTTGAATACCATTTTGACTCTTGTTGGTGAAGAAAACAACTTTCTTATCATGCCAGGTGCCCTATTTTAGGGTGTGATTTGACTCCTTTTACTTCCTGTTATTCTAGGGTACAGGTGAATGGGACTGGGTTATATCAATGTCAGCACCTCAGAAAACAGTAGCTGCCTGTCACTAGGGAGGCAACAAAATGGGGCTTTGTCTCTCTGGGAGGCATAAATAAGGAGGGATGGTTGCTTTTCCTGATGTCCTAGTTCCAGGGGGAGTATAGAAGAACTGATCTGTGTGCCTAGAGCCAAGAACTTTGTGTCCTTGGCTGTATGCTTTATGTATGTTACTGTATATCACAGTAACACCCCTGTAACCACCTTCTCTTTCAGTTCCCTTGAGGTTTTCCATTGTTTGGTTTTAAAAGTGGAAATGTCTCATAAAATGTTGTTTTGCTGATTGCATTAAAATTCTGAACAATGAATACAGCATGTACCCAGAATTAAAAAAAAAAAAGAAAGAGTTGGTAGGGACAAACAGGGCAATGTCAATCATTGCCCTTGTAAGTAGTTTCTTTGAAATTATTTTTCAAAAAATGATTCAACTTTTGAAATTCAGCTTCTATTTATGTCCTTTCAAACACAATAGACAATAAAAAAAGCATTTTTGTGTGCAAAATGGGATCAGTTGGATGTGGACTAAACCAGAAAAAATAGTATACAAAATTACTACAATAAGGTACATGAAGAGAGCACTAAATAACCTAAGTAATTGAAATAACCAAGGTAATCTTTAAAAATTTTTATTTCTTTTATTTTTAATTTATGGAATAAAACAAGCATTTCCATAACGTAGTATAACAATAATTTAAAAAAGATGATTGCCCATGAAACTGCAACTTTATTATGTACAACTTGCTATTCCTTTTAAATATATAACAAAGTTATCATGTAAATTTCTTTTTTTTCCCTTTTTTTCTTTCCTCCCCACCCCCCAGAGATGGTTACCATTAGACACGAATATGTATATATGTAAAATCATTCTATACATACTTTTATTTATCAGTTCTTTCTTTGGATGCAGATTTTATTTTCTTCATGTGTTCTTTGCAGTTAATTTGGGTATTTATAATAGTCAAAATTACTTATTTGCTCAAAACAATGTTGTTGTTACTATATACAATGTTATCTTGGTTCTGCTCATTTCGTTCTTCATTATTTACTAAAAGTCTATCCATGTTTTTCTAAGATCATTGAGCTCATCATATCTTATAACACAGTAGTATGCCATCACAATCAGATACCACAACTTGTTCCCCAATTGATAAGCATCCCTAAAATTTCCAGTTCTTTGCCACTGCAAAGAAAGCTGCCATAAAAAAGGAAAAGAACCTGTATGTTCTAAGTCATTTTACTAATGAACCTGCATCTGTAGGTTCAGATCTTGCCTCTGACACATAGCTGTGAACAAGCTGTGGACAAGCCACCTGACCTCTCAGTGCCCCAGGAAGCTCTCTAAGACTGTCCAATCTGGAGAGACAGGAAAAAAGTGTCATGACCATGATATTCCAAAGAAGTTCTCCCAAATAAAATGGAAGTGTATAATTTTGGTTCTGTCATAAATACTCCCACTCTTCCTCAATACATAAGAAGCACAATTGCTTAAATGTGAATGATAATTCCTAAACTATAATTCTATTGTTCAGTACTTGTTGGGTGCACACAATAGACCAGTAGCTTTTGTGTAGCTTAGTACTATGTCCTTGTTTCTCACAACAACCTTTCTCATTCAGGCCTCTAAGCCAATTGAAAATGATGAAGCAATTCTAGCTCCAGAGCAATCATGCCTTTCTATATTTGTACTGTCTTTTATTAGTCTTCAGTAGAAGTTATAGGGTTTTTCACTCCTGGTTTTTACTGTATGTGCATCCCAAGCCCCTGGACTTTGATGACTATGGAAGAGAAAATGAGACTGAAAACTCAGTGAAACTCTGCCTCACTTAAATCCAATCCACTTGCAAGTAAAGCCGTCACCCATACACATTGTACCTTGACTTCAACATCATGATGTAATTGGTCTTCTTCTCAAATGAAGGATGAACAGCAACTATTGTGTGTGATTCACAGACACTGGGAGCAACTGAACTGTGCAAATTATTTTTTATGAGCTTTCTGCCAGGCAAAGTCCAAAACGTGAGCCTGCTATCTCCCAGAAGCTGAGAAGGATGACATGCAATTAGGCAGAGGTTTTCTAATCCATATTTTGCAAAGCTTCAGTTAAAGACAAGATCTTGAAATGCCAACTATGGTAAATGTAAGAGCTTCCTACCCTAGCACCTGGCAATTGCCTGGTACATAGCAGGACCTTAGTAAATGCTTGTTGCTTAGACAATTCTGAAGAACATATGATAAAAAAAAAGGAATGATGAAAAATGATGGAGTCTGAATGCAGATCAAAGCATACTTTTGACTTTCTTATTCTGGGTTTGTTTTTTTTTTTTGGTTTATGTCTTTCACAATATTACTAATATGGAAATATGTTTTGCATGACTGTGCATGTATAACTATATCAAAATGTTTGCCTTCTCAATGAGGGGAGGAAGGAGAGAATTTGGACCTCAAAATTTTTTTTAAATTAATGTTACATTGCTTTCACATGTAATTGGAAGAAAAGTGTTAAGACTTACAAAAAAATAAAAACAGAAACAAATGTTTGTTGATTGATTAAGTGATTGGACACCAAAGAAATGTTCTTTAAGATAGCCCGAGGATATAACAAGTAAATTCCAATCCATCTCCCAAATAGATGCCAAAATAATTTTTCTGAAAGTTTCCTTCTGCTATTCAAAAAAATCCATTAGCTCCCTATCACCTCTAGGGTCAAATATAAATGCTGGCATTTAAAATTTGTCACAACTTGCCTATCTTTCTAGGTATATAGCACATTATTACCCTTTATAAACACCATGGCACAGTTATGCTGACCTGTGTGCTGTTCTCGTACATGATGTTCACATTCACCAATTTTAGGCCTTTGTAAGAATTAATGAAATATCACCATGCTGTCAGTTCAGTTCCTGAACTGAGTGGAAAATTACTGAATAAATAATAATTATAATAGCTAACATTTCTATAGCACTTTAATGTTTATAAGGCATTCTATAAATTTTAATAGCATTTTATTTTCACGGAAACCCTGGGAGGTAGGTGCTATTATTTTCCACATTTTCTACAGATGAGGAAAACAAGGCAGAGATTAAGTAATTTACTCCTGGTCCCACAGCTAGAATTTGACCTCAGATCTTCCTGACTCCAAGTCTAGCACTCTATCCACAAAGCCACCTGGCTGGATGTCAAGTGACTACTCAAGGGCACACAGGCGGTAAATATCAGACCTAGGATTTGAACCCAGGTTCTCTAAATCCAAATTCTCTTCACTTTCCACTATCCCATGCTGCCTCACAAACCAAAATCTTTAACTTCGGGAATTTCCAATCTGGGTGTGTATGGTTCCCGGGGGGTATGTGAAACTTGTCAATAGAGTATAATTAGTAATAACTATGTTATCATATCAAAACATTCCAAAAGTAGTACCTAGTGGGGAAAAAAATGTGCTAAATTGAGTTTTCCTTATAAAAGTTTAATGGTGGATAGAGCACCAGCCCTGAAATCAGGAGGACCTGAGTTCAAATGCAGCCTCAGACCAAACACTTGACACTTACTAGCTGTGTGACCCTGGGCAAGTCACTTAACCCCAATTGCCTAAAAGTAAACAAAAAAAAAGTTTAATGAATCTATTTAATTTCTTATGTTCGTGTGCATGGTAAACTCCAGAATTTATTTCCTTTCATATTGAATATGAAATATATATAGGAAGATTTACTGAAAACCAAGGATCTGAAAAAGTTTGGGAACCCCCTGTTTCAAATTGTCACACATCCTCCCAGAAACCTTCTCTCTAAATACACCATTTCCTTTGCTAGACTGTGAGCTTCTCCAGGGGCCATATTGTTTCCATTTTTGTCTGTGTATCTCCAGGGCCAAACACGGTGCCTAGCATATCATAGGAGCCTAATAAAGGCATGTTGGTTAATCATTTCATATTTGAGTGATCTTACATCTCTGAATTTCTACAACATTTGAGTCTGTTGTGCATAATTTAGCCCTTAAATATATGCTAATCTTCCATGGTTCTGTGTAGAGTTGTATTCTCTCCCCCTGAAGTGGGAATTACTTGTGGGGAGGGATTGTAACATTTTCTATATTTGTAACCCCCATATTGAAGCGTGGTAGTTATGTGACCCTAGGCAAGTCATTAACTTCCCAGGGCCACAGGAAACTCTCTAAGACTATCAATTTGCCCAACAAGTGTCAGTCTGTATCCCTGTAGGAAATTCCCTAGTACAATGAAATCTTAAGTTTGGAAAATAAAGGTACATAATCACAGAATTTGAGAGTTGAAAGGGATCTTAGTCACCATCTAGTCCAACACCATACAATAAGAGTCCCCACTATAACATATCCTATAAGCAGTCACCCAGCTTCTGCTTAAAGACCTTAAAAACACTGGAGTCCACCACCTCCAGAGGCAGCTAACCTACTTTTCTTCGGAATAGCTCTAATTGTTATGAGGTTTTTCCAGACCTCAGGCCTAAATTGATCTCTTTGTAACTTCCACATTCTGTTACTGGTCTGCTTTCTGGGACCAAAAGGAACAAGTCTAAACCTTCCTCCATCACATGACAGCCTTTCAAATATTTCAAGGCAGCTATGGTCTCCCTCCTCCCCTCCCCCTCCTACTACCCCCAAATCTTCTCTTCTCCAGACTAAACATACTTTCAGCAAAGAGCCTTTTTCAGTTCTTCTTAATCTTAGGGCCTTCTCTCTGAGATTATGTCCAATTTAATTCTGTATATATCTTGTTTGTACATAGCTCTTTGAATGTCTCTCTCTCTCTCTCTCTCTCTTTCTTTCTCTCTCTCCCTCCCTTCCTCCCTCTCTCTCCCCTCCCATTAGAATATGAGTTCCTTGAGGAGAAGAACAATTTTTTTTTGTTTGTTTTGGCCTTTCTTTGCATCCCCAGTGCTTAGTACAATGCCTGGTACATAGTAGGTACTTAAAAAATACTATTGACTTGATTAGTTCTTTCTTTCAAAAAATTTTTTTTCAGTTTTATTTTCAGGTTCACATTTTCTTCTTTCCACCTCCCTCCCTCCTTCTCCCACATCGAGGAAACAAGAAAAAAAAAAAACATTGCATGTTACATACCTTATATAGTCAAGACAAACGAACTCCTGCATTGGCCATATTCCCTTCAAAATGTCTCAACCTGAAGGACTCAGAATCCATTACCTCTCTCTCAGGAGGTGAATAGCAGGTTTTATTATGAGCCATCTTGTACTGTGGTGGGTCATTGTGTTGACCAGAGTTCTTAGGTCTTTCCAAGTTGTTTGTCTTTACAAAATTGCTGTTATTGTATAAATTGTTCTCTTGGTTCTGCTCACTTCACTTTCTATCAACTCACACAAGTCTTCATGGGTTTCTCTGAAACCATCCCCATCATCCTTTCTTTCAGCAGAATAGTATTCTATCACATTCATACACAATAACTTGTTCAGTAACTCCCCATTTGATGGGCACCTGCTCACTTTCCAATTCTTTGCCACCACAAAACAGCTGCTCTACATATTTCTTTCAACCACTCTGAATATGATAGGAACTCAAGGCCCCTCACAATCATTCTGATTGCTCTCCTTTGAACAGTCTCCATCTTATCAATGTCCTTTAAAAACTGTGGTGCCCAGAACTAAACACAACACCCCAGATGAGTTAATATGCATGTACATTGCACTCTCACCATATTGCATAGTAAAGAATGAGGTACATTGTTACTATTACTATATAGAAGACATCAATGCTGAGTGTAGAAATATCCTCTGCTAGATTTTAACCTATCTATAAATTATGGTGGGATTTTTTTTTAATTACCTGAGTGTCCATCGTGTCTAGATACAAGATCTGAACCCATGTCCTCCTGACTCAAGATTCAGTACTCTACTCACTATGCTGTACTGCCTCCAGCACATAGTACACCCGTAGTAAATATTACTTTGTTGATTTCATTGAAACAACTTATCTGAAAATCTCTTTACTGAAAATATCCGTGGTTTGTGTTCCCCCCCCCCCAATAATCATTCCTAATGAGGAAGAATTTTTTTTTAAAAAACCACTTACCTGGCTTCCAAGCCATTTTAGGGATCACCCTGGGCGAGCTGCCTCTCCAAATGTTTGCCAAGCTGAAACCTAAGAGGGAGCATACAGAAAGCCTCCAGCATGATCCAAGAATACAGCCCCACCCATGGTAAGCAGGATGGAGGGAGCATATGTATACAGGTACCACTTCAATCTTCCCATGGGCAAAACTTTGCTTAAGCATGGCTTAGATAAAAAAGCTCAGCAGTCATTTCTGTGAGGAGATGCAGTTCAGGTTAGAAAATCATATACACAAAACAAGGGAGGTGTGTGCACTGTTGCCTATGGCTGTCAAGGTAACAATTCCCTTAGGATTCTAGGTAACAGGATCATTTTGGATTACCCTGGGAAACAACACCCTCTCAAGTTATCTGCTTGATACCAACTACAGATGTTACTCTGGATGTTTTCCTCGGGGTTGTAGGTCCCCAGTGAGGAAAAGACCAGTCTTCATCAGACAATATTTGCATCTCAGTAGACCCTGCTGCTGCTACTCTAAACAGCAAAGCCCTCACCCCATGATTTCTAGTTTAGCGATATTTAAAGCAGGTATCAATGTGCCAGTTGCAGCTGATAAATACTGTGCAATGCTTCTATCCAGAGGACAGATAATTAAGCATATTTCCTTCCTCTCAGGGGGTCAGGGGACTATGAATGCAGAATTTTAAATATGTTCTTAGACATAGTCATTATATTGGTCACTTTTATATATGGATATGTACGTATGTATGTATGTATGCAACAATTAGAACTGAACATGGAACAACTGATTGGTTTAAGACTGGAAAAGAAGTCTGAGAAAGCTGTATATTGTCACCTTTTTTATTTAACTTATATGCAGAGTACATCATGTAAAATGCCAGGCTGGATGAATCAAAAGCCAGGAGAAATATCAACAGTCTCAGATATGCAGATGATACCACTTTGATGGCAAAAAGTGAAGAGAAATTAAGAAACTGCTTAAAGAATTTGAAAGAGGAGAGTGTGAATGCTGCCTTGAAGCTTAACATTGGCAACTGGTTCCATCAATTCCTGGGAAATAGAGGGAGAAGAAATGAAGGCAGTATCAGATTTTATATTCTTGGATTCGAAGATTACTTCAGATGGTGACTGCAATTAAGAAATTATTCTTGAAAGGAAACATATGGCAAATCTGGATAGCGTACTAAAAAGCAGAGGCATCATCTTGCCTACAAAAGTCCATATAGTCAAAGGCATGGTTTTTCCAAAAGTAATGTATGGCTGTGAGAGTTGGACTAAAAGGAAAGCTGAGAGCCAGAGAATCAATGCTTTCAAATTGTGGTGCTGGAGAAGACTTTTGAGAGTCCCTTGGACAGCAAAGAGATCGAATCAGTCAATACTGGAGAAAAAGAGTGGTGGATCAGTGGAATAGCTTAAATATGCAAGACACAGTAGCCAATGACTATAGTAATCTATTATTTGATAAACCCAAAGACCCCAGCTTCTGGAATAAGAACTCACTCTTTGACAAAAACCCTTGGGAAACTGGAAATGAGTATGGCAGAAACTAGGCATAGATCAAAATCTCACACCATATACCAAAATAAAGTCAAAATGGGTTCATGATTTAGATATAAAGGCTGATACCATAAGCAAACTGGGAGAGAAAGGAATAGTTTACCTATCAGATTTATAGAAAACAGAAGAATTCATGACCAAACAGGAGAGAGAGAACATTACAAAAAGCAAAATGGATAACTTTGATTACATTAAATTGAAAAGTTTTTGCACTAACAAAGCCAATACAACCAAGATTAGAAGGAAAATTGGGAAAGAATTTTTACAACTAGTCTCTTTGATAAGGGCCTCATTTCTAAAATATATAGAGAATTAAGTCAAGTTTATAAGAATACAAGTCATTCCCCAATTGATAAATGGTCAAAGGATGTGAACAGGCAGTTCTCAGATGAAGAAATTCAAGGCATCTATAATCACATGAAAAAATGCTCTAAATCACTATTAATTAGAGAAATGCAAATCAAAACAACTCTGAGGTAGCACATCACACCTATCAGATTGGCCAACATGACAAAACAGGAAAATGATAAATGTTAGAAAAGATATGGGAAAACTGGAACACTAAGGCATTGTTGGTGGAGTTGTGAAATGATCCAACCATTTTGGAGAGCAATTTGGAACTATGCCCAAAGGGCTATAAAAATGTGCATACCCTTTGACCCAGCAACAGCACTTCTAGGGCTATATCCCAGAGAGATCATACAAATGGGAAAAGGACCCACATGTACAAAAATATTTATAACAGCTCTTCTTGTGGTGGCAAAGAATTGGAAATTGAGAGGATGCCCATCAGTTGAAGAATGGCTAAACAAGTTGTGGTGTATGAATGTAATGGAATACTATTGTGCTACATAAGAAATGATGAACAGGCTGACTTCAGGAAAACCTGGAAAGACTTGTATGGTCTGATGCTGAGTGAAGTGAGCAGAATAGGAGAACGTTATACATTGTAACAGCCATGTTGTGTGATGACTAATATTGATAGATTTAACCCTTCTCAGCAATGCAAGGATCTAAGACATCTCGAAAGGTCTCATGATGGAAAATGCTATCCACAAAGAAGAAATAACCATGGAGTTTGAATGCACATTGAAGCATACTATTTGCTATTTTTTTTTTCTGTTGTGTTTTGTTTCCTCTTTCTGGTGGTTCCTCCTATTGGTTCTAATTCTTACAACATCACTAATGTGAAAATATGTTTAATAGGAATGTATATGTATAGTCTATATCAGAATGCATGCTGTCTTCGGGAAGGAGATAGGGAGAGAGGGGGAGAAAAATTTAAAACTCAAAAGCTTATGGAAGTGATGGTTGATAATTCAAAATAAATTAATTTTAAAAAATTAAAAAATAAGAAATTTTAAAAAATCAGTCAATCCTTAGTGAAATTAATTCAGACTATTCACTGGAAGGTTAAATACTGAAGCTGATGGTCAAATAGTTTGGACACATAATGAGAAGACAGGACTTGCTGGAAAAGATCTTGACGGTGGGAAAGATTGAAGGCAAAAGGAAAAGAGGATGAGAAGGATAAATAGTATCACAGAAACAATGAACATGAACTTGGACAGACTTCAAGAGATAGAGAAGATAGAAGGGCCTGGAGTGGGCCGATGGAAGGATCCATGAGGTCAAGACGAGTTGGACACAACTCAACAATAAATGTATGTATATGTAGAGACATAATATACATACATTGGTTCAGACCTATGATTTCTTTAGTGTAGGAATTCCCTGTCAGGAAATTCCCTCTACCATTGCAAATCTTCAATTGTTCTGCAACTAACTGTATTCAAGAGTTACCTGGGGGCAGTAAGAGGTTGAGCCACTTGTCCAGCCATTATGTATCTGAACTTGAACTTGTGTATGGACTTGAACCAAAGTTACCTTTCCTCTGGAGTCAACTCTATATCCATCATGGTCATTCTAATTTTCACTTAGACCTTTTTTTTTTTTTTGATTTGATTATTACCAGGATGTTCAGCATTTCAAATTGCAATTCTAGTGCCTATATGCAGTTATAGATTCACTGTTCTCACTTCTAACTGATGTATTAAAATAAGTCTGTAGGTTGTATGCTATATTTTTGTCCTATATTGACTTTCCTGAAAATAAATGTTTTAGTCAAAATTTGCATTGGTTCTGCCTATATTTAACAGGGTTGCCCCTAACTCTCACAAACTATCCCACCTCCTTTTTCTCCTGTTTTCCATATCATTGAAAATACAAGCATTTGCTTATAGACAGCCTACAAGTTTGTATGAAAACCAATCAATAGGAATAATAATAAAAAGGAAAAGCAGAATATACCCACTTTGAGTTAGCATTTGGTTCAGCAATTACAGGATAGTACTACTTTAATGTACCAATCTCCTATATACAAAAGTCCATATGATTTGAGGTAATCACCTTAAAAAGTGGACTCAAATCAGACTTTTTTTAAAAAAAAATTGGACAATTAATCAAGAAGCATTTATTAAATAAGTGTCTCTCATGTGCCTGGGGTGATGGTAGGCACTAGGGATAAAAATTTTAAAAGAAAAACCAGTTCCTACTCTCAAAGAGCTTATGTTCTATTGGAGACGTCAAGGAAATGTCAAGAACAGAGAGCAGAGGTGATATAATGTGCAGATTCCATAACTAAAGATTGCTTTGGCATTGGGCTCAAGTATCTACTCTTACACTTCCTATCTTTGTGGACATAGATAAGTCATTTAACCTCTCTGAACATCAATTTCCTCAACTAAAAATGGAGATAATAATAAAATATTCTTACTATCTACTTCACAAGTGTGTTGTGATGCTGCACTCTGTAAACTTTGAAGGGCTACATAGTTGGAAACTATTAAAATTAGTTCTGTGGCTCTAATAGTAAAAATCAGGTCTTTCTCTATTCTGTCTACATAGGAAAAAGAAATGTATTCTATAACATGTGGACATTTACTTCAGGCACTGTTGAAGCATGTTTGTTTTGACAGATTGAGGGACTGTGGACTTACATGCCAAAGAAAGCCCATGGCTTTTTGGGGAGGAAATCAGGGTTAAGTTACTTATGCAGGGTTTCTAAGGTCACATTTGAACTCAAGTCCTCTCAACTCCACAGCTGGTGCTCTATCCACCATACCATTTAGCTGCCCCAAGCCCATGACTTCCTGTACAAACCCTTGACTGAACAAAACTACTTAACACAATAAGGAAACACAGAAGGGTCCCTGCCTCATAATTGTGAAATCACAATAAGTAACTTTTTTTCCCTTTTTATATGGAAAGATAACATTGTTGCTGTGAAAATACCATTTAGACCTTAAATGACTTTTCTTTTAAAATATTATTGATATCTTTCATTTTTTACATCACTTTCATTTCTGAATATAGCCTTCCCTCTGCTCCCTCTTCATTTCCAGGGAAACATCCGTGGTAACAAATAATTTTTTAAAAGAGGAAAATAAAAGTTCAGAAAAACTAACCAACACATCCCTGGAGTTTGACAGTATGCTTTTTTTTTTCTTTTTCTTTTTTTTTTTTTGGAGACAATCAGGGTTAAGTGACTTGCCCATGGTCACACAGCTAGTAAGTGTCTGAGGCTGGATTTGAACTCAGGTCCTCCTAACTCCAGGACCTAGCTGGGCCACCTATTTAGTTATTCAGTTCAATTCAATTCAGTTTGATTCAACAAATATTTCACAGAATCACAGAGTATAAGAGTTTGAAGATACTTTGGGCTGTCTAACGCAACCCATACATGAATGGAATCCTCAATATAACATATGACACAGTCATCTTGTTTCTGCTTGAAGACCTCCAAGAAGGAAGAACCCAGAAAGATTAAATTATTAGGAAGTTTTTCCTGAAATTAAGCTTAAATCTGTCTCTTTTTCAGTTCTGTCCCTTGCTCCCAGTACTTCCTGCTGCAGCCAAAGAGGAAGAACAAATCTAATCCCTCTTCTATTTAACAGCCCTTCAAATACTTTGGGGCAGCTAGGTGGCACAGTGGATAGAGAGTTGAGTTTGGAATTCGGAAGATTTGAATTCAAATGTAGCCTCAGACACTTACTAACTGTGTGACCTTGGGCAAACCACTTAACCCTGTTTGCCTCAATTTCCTCATCTGTAAAATGAGTTGGGGAAGAAAATGACAAATCACTCTAATATCTTTGTTAAGAAAACTCCAAATGGGGTCATAAAGAGTTGAATGTGACTGACATAACTGAACAACAACAAAAAAACCCAACAAATACTTGAAGACAACTACCGTATTACCTCTCAGTTCTCTTCTCTAGTCCATATATCCCCAGTTGCTTCAACCAATCCCCATATGACTTGAACTCAGGGCACTTCACCATCCTGGTGACCCTCTTCTGAACACCTCCCGCTTACCAATGTCCTTCTTAAACTGTGGCTCCCAAAACTGATGACAATGCTCCAAATGAGGTTTGATTAGGGTAGATCACAATCCAACTAGATAGAATGCTGGACTTGGTATCTGGAAGACTTCAGTTCAAATCCTACCTGAGATATTACTAGCTGTGTGACTCTGGGCAAATTATTCTCTGGGCCTCAATTTCCTCATCTACAAAATGAGGGTTTTGGATTCATGACATCTAGGATGCCTTCCTCCTTTAAATTTCTGATCCAATGACCTCTATTACTGAAGCTATGCCTTTCTTAATAAAGCTCAAGAATTCCAGTCATATATTAAGTGTCTACCATATACTAGGCAATGTAGCTAATAGAAAAAGAGATGGTCTTAGATGGGTTCACATCACAACTCAGAAACCTACTGGTTGTATGACTCTGGGCAAACAATTTAACTTCTCAGGACCCTAGGCAAATTTTTAAAAGGACAATTGGAGGAAATTTTGTTTCTCTGCTTTGATAGAAGAGGGACTTTCCAGTGAAATCACAAGTCTGGGCAAGAAAAAAAATGTGCTAGAAACTGTGACTACAAAGACTACAAGCATACCTCATTTTGTTGTGCTTTGCTTTATTTTGCTTAGCAGATATTGCATTTCTTTTTATAAATTAAAGTTTTGTGGCAACCTTGAAAACAAGTCTATCAGGACCATTTTTCAAACAGTATGTGCTCACATAATGTTTTTTATGTCACATTTCGGTAATTCTCACAGTATTTCAAACTTTGTCATTATTATATCTGTTATGGTGATCTGTGATCAGTGATCGTTGATGTTACCATTGTAATTGCTTTGGGGCATCACAAATGACACTCACATAAGACAGCAAACTTAATGGATTAATGTTGTGTGTGTTCTGACTGCTCCACACCCCAGATGTTCCCCCATCTCTCTCACTCTCCACAGGCCTCCCTATTCCCTGAGATACAACAATATTGAAATTAGGCCAATTAATACAATGTCCTCTGTTTTAAGTGAAAGGAAGAGTCATTCAATGCCTCAAAATTCATTGTTGTCTTATTTTTAAAAATTGCCACAGCCACCCCAACCTTCAGCAACTGCCACCCTGATCAGCCAGCAGCCATCAACATTGAAGGAACACCCTCTGCCAGCAAAAAAAGATTGCAACTTGCTGAAGGTTCAGATGATGGTTAGCATTATTTTTTAGCAATAAAGTAATTTTAATGTATGTACATTGTCTTTTTGGACATAATACATTGTAAGGCACACTTAATAGACTATAAGCATAACTTTTATATGCACTGGGAAACCAAAAAATTCATGTGACTCCCTTTATTGCAATATTCACTTTTTTTGAGGTAGCCTGGAACTGAACCCACAATATCTCTGAGCTATGTCTGTACAACAAAATATTACCTTCCCAGTAGGATCTTACATTCTCATAAGATAAGTCAACACAGAATATTTACAAAATGAATACCAAGTAATTTCCCTGACTGAGAAGGGGTAAAGTACTAATGACTGAAGTAATCAGGGAAGGCCTTCTATAGGAGGTAGCATTTGAGCTGAGAAGTGAAAGAGCCAGAGATTCTAAGTCTACTCCTTTTGAGAAGGGTTCTTATTTGCCCAGTAAGATGTCAGTCAGTCAATCAACAAACATTTATTGATCATCTGGCCTTATTCTAAGTGCTGGAGATATAAAGGAAGGTAAAAAGGGAGCTTATATTCTATTAGGAGAGACAATATGTACATGTAGATACAAGATATCTACAGAGTAGATGGAAAGCAGTCTCAGAGGAAAGGTACTAGAAGTTTGAATAGGGGTTCTTAATTTCAGGTCTGTGCAGCTGTGTGCTAATAAATTTTTAACAACCAACTTGGGTGGAGGGGAGAGTCTAACATGTACTTTTAAGTTTAATCTATATTATTGAAATTTTATCCATTCCTTTAGGTCTAGACAATCATCATCAACAACAAAAATAAATCAACTCCTGAATTGTAGCATTTAACATTTTTAGAGGTGAAAATGCTTACTGTGAAAATTTAACAATCATCTCTTGTGAGCCAGTTCTTGTGAAGCCAAGCTGGCTTCAGTACACCACTAGATCTTCAAGGGGTCTATAGATAGATTTCAGGGGGCTCATGAACTTGGATGGAAAAAAAAATTTCCCCACTAACCTTGGTTTCTTTCATAATCCTAAGAATTTTATTTTATGCATTTAAGACGTTTATTCTGAGAAGTGTTCCATAGGCTTCCCGAGGCTGCCAAAGGGGTCCATGACATCAAAAGAGTTGGGAACTGCTGCTTGAGAGGGATTGGAAAAGGCCTCTGCAAAAGGGAGGATTCCAGTTGAGTTTTGAAATCAGGGAAGCTAAGTGACAGGTGAAGAAGGAGAGCATTCCAGGCATGCTTTTGCTTAAGAACACAAGGGCTTTGATGTTGATTCTGCTGTCTTTTTCTTGCCCTGTGTTCCTGAGGGCCATTACTCAATATGTATCTAGCTACTTCCAAGGTCATATTACATTTCAATGTTAGGTGTGGGTCCTCATGGCTAATTCTTTGTATAGTTTAGCAAAACAGGACATGATGTGTTCCAAACATTAGGTCAGTTGCTGTTACCAGCTGAACAATAAAGACACCTGTATCTGAGTGGCCCTGGGCTGAATTTCCATGAGAGTAGGCTGCAGTGACATTTTAATGTAAATAATAATGGGAAAAATATGGCTTTCAAAAAGCATCATCAGATCTGAAATGTGGAAATGAATTCAAACATGTTTTGTTGTTTGTTTGTTTTATAACCAGTGCAGCAGAAAGTTAAAATTGACCCTGTTATTTATTTTAGCTTTCACTAATGACAGACAGCTGTCCTCTACCTATAATAAGAGTTCCATAGAAGATAAAGTGAGAATGAACAGGACCATTGCTTTAAAGCTGGAAGAGACCATAGAGATTATCTAAGCTAGGTCCCTTCACTTTATAGAAGATGAAACCAAAGTCTAAGTAGATCAGGTCACACTGTGTAGTAAAAGAAATGGCAAGGAACCGCTCTGTCACCAAACACTGGACTCTTTCCATTATGGAATGCTGCCCCTACATTAAGTACATTAAGGTGATGTTGCCTCTTACTCAGGGATGTGCTGGAGACAGCTCATATACAATAGTTAAAATTTCAGTGTGAACATTTATGTGGTGGAAATCAGCAAATGCTACAGATCAGGACCTTGATTTATTGTTTTATTGATCGTCTAGACTTATGAAAATGGTGGAAAAATGTTAATAATGCAGATTAAACCTTAAATTCTGCAGCAATTTCAGAGAGATGGTTGTTAAACAATTACTAGTACATCACTGCCTAATTTCATAAAGTACAAAGTTAGATTTATTTTGGAGTTTGCTAAGCAACTCAATTCAAGGGAAGATTTTTTTGGGGGGTGAGGTGGGGAGGGGGCTAGTATCCACTTGTGAAACTTATCCAAGTTGAGAGAAATATCATGGCATAGGGGAAAGGGTGATGGATTTTGAGTCAGAGAACCTGACTGGATCTGCCCTACTACCTATACAAACTTTGGCAAGTTTGGGTCTCAGTTTCCCTGGGCCTCACCTTACTCACCTATAAAATGGTAGGTTTAGACTATTTAACTTCTAAATGCCCATTCCAACTCTCAATTTATGATACTGTAATTTGTGTAGAGTGACAAGAGAGTATAACGGACATAGAGCTCATCTCAAAGCAAGGAAGACCTAGTTTTTTTTCCTTACCTGGAAGTTTGTTATGTCGATGAAGTCACAGGTCTAATCCCTATCTTCTATGATTAGTTTATGTTTTCCTAGCCACCTTATGACTATTGAGGACGGGTTTAGTTGTTGCTTTCCTAAGTGCTTCATGATGCATTATATTAATTTCTTCTTCCATTCCCCTAATATTCCAGGCAGAGCTGTGCCAAGGGAATAGTAAAGCAGATAACACAAGGGCACAAGATGAAAGGCATAGGGACAAACTCAACTTCTGCCCTCATCTCCCCAGGAAAGAACCTGTCTTGCAGCTCTAGTCTAACCTGTAAAGCTTGGGTAGGCTGGGGAGCAGAGAGGCTGCTCTGACCTGGCCTTAACTACTGGGTTCCTCTGATTGGGTTTTATTTTTACTTTTTCTTCCCACCAAAAAAACAAGGATTGCAGGATACAATCTCTTTAGCAAAGCATATTTTCTCTTGATGGAATGAAGTTTGAGGGGAAAAAAATTCGGCCTTATCTTTCAGCTACACTTTTATAGAAAGTTATTTTTGTAGGAAGAAAAAGGTACTGTCCATCAGCTCACAGGTTTATAGAGAATTGGCTAATCAACTGAGGTTATTACAGTACCTATAAAGCAAAAAAGTCCCGGTACATTTTGCAAACAACAACCAAACAGGAAAAATGTAAGAGTCTATTTCAGTCAATAAGCATTTATTAAACATTTATCCTCTGTGCCAGGAACTGTGCTAAGCTCTGGGGATGCAAAGAAGGACAAAAACACAGTGCCAGCCTTCAAGGAATTTGCATTCTAATGGGAGAAACAACATGTAAAAAGGGCATCTCAGTGGGAAGGTGCTAAGTTGTACTGTGGGGGGTGAGGTGGGAGGAGATAATGGGAAAAACTTCCTGCAGTAGTTAAGAGTTGAGCCTTGGAGATAGATTGGTTATGTTCTTAATATGTTAAAACAGGAGAATAATTTGATTAAATAATAAATTGTTATAAAGACAATTTCCAAATCACATGATTCCATGATGGGGGCCCCATTATGGATCAAGCTAATGCATATGTTTATTTGAAAAATGCTACTATGAAGGAGTCATTGTACTAATTTGTTTTATTTGATTGTACTTATTCTTTATGAGGAGGGGATAGATGTGGGGATGGATGTGAGGAAATGGGTAGTGATAGAGGTGCAAAAAAGAAAGAAAGAAAAAAGGAGCATCAATAAAATAGAAGACATTTTAAAAAACAGTTCGGGACATGGATGGGATAATTTTGTTTGTTATTCAGTTGATTTCAATCATGTCCAACTCTTGATGACCGCATTTGGGGTTTTCTTGGCAAAGATAATGGTTTGCAATTTCCTTCTCCAACTCATTTTACAGATGAGGAAATCGAGGCAAACAGGGTTAAGTGACTTGCCCAGGGGTCACGCAGCTACTAAATGTCTCAGGTCAAATTTGAACTCAGGTCTTCCTGACTCCAGGCCCAGCACTCCATCCACCACACCACCTGGCTGCAATTTTGTTACTACGTAGTTACTACTTTAAATATACACTTAAAAAAAAAAAACAACCTGTGCGACAGAAGTTTATAGATTCATATCTAAACCTCTCCTTTGTTCTTTCTGTATTGAAATATTTGTTGCAAGATACCACAATCCATGGAAAAACCATAGAGCTCAACTGTTTCCTTTTTACAGATAAGCAGTTTTTCCAGAGTCATACAGCTAGTAAACATTTACAGCAGAATTTGAATCTAGGGCTTTCTGACTCCAAGTCTGGAGCCCTATCTACTCAGTTATGCTGCTTGTTTGTTGATGATTGTTACATTAAAATTTCTAAAAAAAAAAAAAAGTAAATTTTAAATTATAAAATTAAATTAAATAAAAAAGAATTCTTAAGAGAAACTAAGCTGACAAAAATGCATGTTTTTTTTGGTGTAAAAATCAGATGTCAACAAGAACGACCTGAAATGGATGATTTCAACTCCAGGACAGCCCTGAAAACACGATTTGGGGATTCCCTAAACACAAGGCATAGAATGTCTATACAAAGTCATAGGTCTGATACATTATTCAGAATTGTTTTGGCAGTCTTCCAAGCAACTCTCCTTTGGCCACATAGTAAGACGATCTGCATATCAAGAAAAAGGAGCTAAAGGCAGAGGCAATTATTATGGGCTGGTGATGTGGAGGGGATGGGAGGAAGATGTAAGAGGGTGATCTGGAAGAATGTCATGGTAGGAGGGACTGGCCTGTTGTGCAACCTTGCTGCCTGCCTGCATTCTGGCAATAAAGATTTTGGAGATACTAAACCAGTGCTCAATCCTCCCCAACCCTCCACGGGATATGGTAGAGGGAAGTCACCATTGGTACACAGGTTCAAGACACTTAGTAGCCATTGTATCCTGGACAAGGCTCTACTTCTATATACCTTTTTTTCTCATCTGTAAAATAGGGTTAATAAGAGCACCTAACTTACAAGGTGATTTTAAGGAAAAGATGAGATAATGCATGCAAAAAGCTTTGTAAACATCAAAGCATTATACAAATGTGAGCTATTACTGTTTTTATTATTAGTACAATATGTATTATTATTAACTACCACTACCATAGTAATAATGACAATAATAATAATTTCTTGAATGGGCAGTAGTGCTTTCAGGGCCAAGGGCTTTCTCTCTCTCTGTCTCTCTCTCTCTCTCTGTGTCTCTGTCTCTGTGTGTCTCTGTCTCTGTCTCTGTCTGTCTGTCTATCTCTGTCTCTGTCTCTTTCTTTCTCTCTCTCTGTCTTTCTGTTTCTGTTTCTGTCTCTGACTCTCTGTTCTCCATCTTTCTCCTTGTCCTTGGAAAAGTAAATTCTCTTTGGTCTGCAGCACCCTCATCTGCAAAATGAGAAACTTGGCTTAGATGATCTCCAAGGACCTTTCAACTTCTGGGATCCCAAGCTACTTGCGCTCTGAGTCTCAGTTTCCTTATCTGTAAAATTCTGCGTCTAGACTTCATTGCCTATGTGGTCTTTTCCAGTTTGAAAATCTGGGAAGTGTGTAAATAAAATCTGTATTTTCTCTGAAGCAGTGGTCCTATGTGTGGGTGGTGGCAGCATGCTGTTTTCTTGGCTCCAGATTAATCTACTTGCATTAAGCAGTTCTTTTTCACTCCTTCACACTATAGGGTTCCATGATAATATGCAAACCAGTAGTGGTATGCACACAAAAGATACAAAGACATATGTTTGTCAGATGTAGTCACTGTATAAGATGATTCGCTTTATTCTTCCTCTTTATCACAAGGGAGGGTTCAAAGGTGATAGTGATGAGATGGAGTTTTATTCCTCCAGTGTGATGTAAAGGTAACATGATTCAAATATGACTTTTTTTGAGGGGGGGGCAAGGATGAGGGGAGCAAAGGAGATAAAAAGATACATGTGTCTTTCAGCTCTCCCAGCCACCTTATTTCTCAAGTGCTGGTCACTGAGTGAGTGAATGAATGAATGAATGAATGAACGAACAAATGAATGAAAAAGCATCTATTATTTGCCTTCAGCCAGGTATTTGCTCAAGCACAGGCACACAAATACAAAAAAGCAAGATAGCTCCATGCCTTTCTGAACCTACATTCTAATGGGGGAAGACAATACACATGGGGGAGTGGTGTCCAGGGAAGGGTGTTTTGGTTTGGGAAAGTCACTGGAAAGTTTAGTGGAGCAATGGGGCAATTGATTGACTCATCTCTTCCAGGAATGACAGTGTTTATTGGAGCAGATTTCCAAGAAAAGTAGCCCTGTGCCCAGAAGCACACACACACACACACACACGCACACACGCACACATGCACACACGCACACACGCGCACACACACACACACACACACACACACACACACACACACACACACAAGGCCCAGCAGCCACAGTGGATAAGGATGTTTTATACTCAATGTGAGTGATGAGCAGTTCTTCCTTTTTTTTCTTCCCCCTACCGATGTATTTTCTGCTTCCCTCTTTGGATCTTGTACTCATCCTTACAACTTTTTTTAAATTAGCACTTTACAAAGTTCTTTCCTGGCAACAGTCCTACGAGGAAGATTGTCATATATGGAAGTAAGTACTTTTTTCTTTTTAGGCTCTAAGTATTTTTTATTTTTTAATAATATTTTATTTTTTCAATTACACATAAAAACAATTTTTCTTCATTTTTTAAAATTGAGTTCCAATTTCTCTTTCTTCCTCTTACCACTATTCTCTTTCCCCTGTCCCCCCATGGCAGGTAATTTGATCATATTGTAATTCTTTAAAAAAAAAGATCCTTTAATGAAATCTGAGGATTCTAGAATTTCAGTGTTTGTGGCAAAAATTCCACAAATTAATTTGAAATGTGTTTTGCTATTTATTTAATAACAAGCTGCATGTCTTTTCCTAAATAAAGTCTAACATCACAGAGTGGGAGCATAGTGGGGCAAGCCCATAACCCTGCTGTTGAAGGAGGCTGAGGCTGGCAGAGTTAAGGTGTTCTGAGCTACAGGTGGGTTGACACTAATTTTCCAGTCTCAACGTGAGTGGATGGCCACCAGACTGCCTAAGGAAGGGTAAATTGGCCCAAGTCAGGAAAATGGAGCAGTTTAAAACTTCCATATTGGCCAATACTGGGATCAGGGTCATCAGTGCCTGCTACATTTCCAGCCTGGATGAGACAGAATGACTCACTTTTTAAAACAAACAATAAAAACAATGGTAAAAACACATATAAAATCGTGCCAATGCTATATAATGATACCTTAGTGAGAATTCCGTGAAAAGACATGAACCAAGGCAGAAAGAGGACAAGCATTTGAAGTAGAACTGTAGAGTGTCATCATCATCATAGCTAGCATTCTGACTCCAGAGCTAGCTCTCTATACACCACAACATCTAGCTGCCATAAGCATCTAAGCACTCAGTGAGAAGGTTCTATGCTAGCTACTGGAGATGCATAGACAGATAAAACACACACCTTTTCAAGAAGTTTATAATCTAAGAGGTGGAAAGACAAATACACAAACATCTATGATGCTAGAGAGCATATGAGAAGGAAAACAAGCAAAGAGCTTTGAGAAATTTGAATAAGGAAAGATCTGTGAGGGGAGCAGGGCAGGGAATGCTTCTTTGAAGAGATCACATCTGAGTAAAAGGTCTGAAGGACTGGAAAGGTGGGACTTTCACATTTATACAGCCCTCCAAGATTCCCTAAGAATCCCTTGTCTCATTGGGCACTCATAAAAAACCCTGCAAGATAAAATGTTGGAAGATGTAACTGTATTGGTTTTGCTTAATTGCTTTTCTTTGTTACATGGGACACTCACTGATTGGAGGATAGGGAGAGGACATATCTCAAAATGGCTGATATGAAAACAAAAGATATCAATAAAGCTTCAAGAAAAAAACCCTGCAAGGTAGGTTCAATTATTATCTTTAATTTATAGATTAGGAAACTGAGGCAAACTAGTCCAGCATCATAGTGCTAGTAAGTGTCTGAAACAGGATTTGAACCAAGCTGTTCCTAACTTCCTATCCAGCACTTTGTCTGCTATAACACTAACTTTAACCAACAGAAATGGGCTGGGGGTAGAGGGAGTGAGGAGATAAGAGAATATATAGGATGTTCCACAAGTCTTAGTGCAGTATTAAACTCTAAGACTTGTGGGACACTCTGAATTTCAGGAATAGGGGATAATATGAGCAATGGAAGGATAGGGAAGAGAACAGAATGAGAATAAGGAACACAACAGGCCCAGCACTCTATCCACTGGGCCACCTAGCTGCCATGTTTACATACATACATACATATATACATGCATAGATACATACATATTTATGTATATATATTTGAATTCAGAAGACCTGAGAATGAATCGCAGCTTTGCCACTTAGTGCCTTGAACAAATCAATACACTTCCCTGAGTCTCAGTTTCCTCACTTGTGAAATGAATGAATTGGATTTACCACTAATGTACTACATGGCTCTAAAATCCAATGATATAAGACACGTTGATCTTTCCAGGACAATATCTCTAATGAATGTGCTTAGAACACATAGATGAGAGGAGTTTTCCTTGGAAAATTGCCTTTTTGGAGTTGGATTATAACCCACTAAATAGTGGATATTAATTTACTAACATGGATTATAAAATCTAATGCACAAGCTATTGGACTTTATGTGTCAGCTAGTTTTGCTGAGCTATTTTTTTCTTTCTTTTTAATTCTTTGTTATAAAGGACAGTTCTCCAGGTGGGGGAAGGGAAGTGATTTACTAGAAAATGAAGCTGATGTAAAAGCAAAAGATATAAATAATTTAAAAAAAATTTTTTTTTTAGTGAGGCAATTGGGTTAAGTGACTTGCCCAGGGTCACACAGCTAGTAAGTGTCAAGTGTTTGGTCTGAGGCTGGATTTGAACTCAGGTCCTCCTGACTTCAAGGCTGGTGCTCTATCCACTGTGCCACCTAGCTGCCCCTATAAATAAAATTAAAAGCAAAAAGATCCGTTGCCCAATGAACCTCACCAAAATCAAGATTCTTCCAGATGTTTTCATTTTCTGGATGATCTGTGTTTACATTTATTTCCATAATTCAAGGATCTGTGATTTTTGTCAGTCAAAATATGCCTTGCACATGATAACTTCTCTACTTCTTAATAAAACAGTCCTTGTAAATTGCATTTGTGGAAAAAATTTAATGATCTGTGGCCAGTCCTCTGCTGGTGAGCCTTTCCCAATTTGGTTGTACTGTTAGTAGGATGACAGACTTGAAACCTTTCCAACTTCATAGGACTTACCAGAGACTATGCACTATCCCACCACAATGAGACATCAGAGGACTATGGTGAAGGTTGAGCTTTATAGAACCATAAATTGGACCAGAAATTATGATTTCATCAGTGTACCAAGACAAAGCATAGGGGACTTTCTCTGCCAATGCAGATCAGCACCTTCTTGACAATTTACAGTCTTAGAGAGTTTCCAGGGGGTACTGAGAGGCTGTCACTTGCCCAGGGTCATACAGTCAGTATGTGTCAATGTGTGTAACAGTCAGAATTTAACCCTCCTTCCTCTTCTTGACTCTGAGGCCATTCTCTACTCATTATTCTGCTCTGCCCCTCTGAGCAATAAATAAAGGCCAAAAAAGGAGCCCCTTAACATTTACCATGCATTAATTAAAAATGTTAGGCTATTTCTTTTCACTTACATTTGTCAAGGGTGTGAGTAACCTCTTTGCTTCACTTCCCCACCCTGCCACCCCAAAGAGCCTGAGGCAAAATAATAAAATTAACAACTACACAGACACAATCATAAACCATATAATTAGAAGGGCTGAGACAAAACCAATTTATAAGAGTTAGCTCACCAATTTAAATAGCTACTTGCACTGGTCCTATAATTTACTTGTCCTAAATACTGTTATTTTATTTTTCTGGACATTAGGTAACACAGAAAAAGACTCTAAAAGCATTTCAATCATCCTGTCATGCTATTATTATTACTTATTTTTAAATAGACCCATCCCTAAGCCTCTTAAAGCACGTATAGAGAACAATACATATATAGCTATCATGGGAAATGTTCCAATTCAATGACCTACTATATACATACATATATATATATATTATATATAGTCTAATGCAATACATACAGGAAGGATTATAGGAATTAGAGCCAAAAGGAATGAAATAAACTCCTTTTTACAGATATGGAAACTGAGGTCTCAAGAAGTTCAAGGTAATAAGTACTTAGAGCCAGAATATGAATATAGATCCCAAATTCAGTATTAGTTTTACTAGACAATCTACACCATACCACAATAGTGTATGTTAGATATACTTGGGGTTCACAGGCTAGATTTCTTAAGGACTATGACTTAAATGCAAATGACTCTGGCTCTCATTGATTGGCCAGTAATAGGTCCCAGCCCAAGTCTCTCTTGGTCATTGTTTGGGTCCTATTGGCTCAGAGTGATTGTAAATAACAATTGTTTCTGTTTCGGCCAGAAACCCTGAGGGTTTTCCCCTCTCAGATTGATTTTTTTTTTTTTGACTAGATAAAAGAGGCCATTCTCTGCCTCATTTCTTACCTAGCCTTAATCACTGAATGGGTGTTACCTCCAAGTCAAACTGAGACCCGGGACAGACCTTAACTTAAAAGGCCAAGATTTCCCACTGCATGCAGGTCCATCTCTAGCTGTTCTGATCTATATCTTGCCCTATCTATATCTATATCAGATGACTCCAGAGCAGAGAGAGAGGCTGATGACTTTGCACAGCTCTCCCTCACTTAAAATCAATTCATTTGCAAGTCATGGCATCACCTTCCTGATGTCATGCTTCCCTTCAAGAACAAAGGACAAACAACAACTCCAACAGCAACATTAGATATATAAATGCATCAATAGACCTGTCATATATCTCTGACATAATGTCTACCTTACTAGCGGCCATTCCATCCACATGGTTACAGAAACTTTTTTTCTCTCTCTTATGCTAGATATGGGATTTCTCTCAACTCACCTTGATATGATTGATATCACTACCTGGAATTTTCCCTACTTGCCCTTCTCTTCTTGCACCAGGGTTGGGTCTGTGAAAAATGACTTAATAAATACTTTCTTCTCTTCATTTTCATCATTTCGTCTCTAACCATCCCTCCTCCTTCCATATCACTATCTTCTCACCTCTCAGGCTAAGTCTTCCTCATCCCAAAGGCTCTCTCACTCTAGGCTCACTATACGCTCAGTATAGCTCTGCTTTGTGAGAAAAGAAAAAAAGAGAAAGACACGGCAGCAACGGTTTGAGGTTTCCAATGAAATGGAGATGCATCTTACTTTTTTCCTTTGCATAGTCAATTCCATCAAGCAACGTCTACTCATTCAATCAAGTACCGATTACTTGCCCAACATTGTGCTATGTGCAAGGTATTACACTAATCTACGATCATCATCTATATATAATTTTGCTTTTCCCTACAAGATTTACATAAAATGAAGGTGAATTTAGCCTCTTTTAGGGAAGAGGACTTCCAAAAACTAAAGGAATTAATTGCTCTCAAATAAAGATTAACATGTAATAGCAAAGTGAGAAAAATCACTCTCTAGGTTCATTTATATTCCAAGAAATATTAGTGACAATGTAGAATCATATTTGTTATTGTTGTTCAGTCTTATCTGACTCTCTGTTACCTGACTTGGGGTTTTCTTAGCAAAGATACTAAGTGGATTGTCATTTCCTTCTTCAGTTCATTTTATAGATGAGGAAACCAAGGCAACCAGGGTTAAGTGACTTGCCCAGGCTCACATAGCTAGTATGTGTCTGAGGCCAGACTTGAACCCAGGTCTTCCTGACTCCAGGCCCAGCACTCTATCCACGTACCACCTTGCTGCCCCAGAATCATATTCTTTTAGTGTTTAAAAGGATTATAAATGCCATGAGGGTAAAGGCCTAGGGTTAACTAAATAAACTTAGTATCTCCTCCCATACTTAACATAGTGCTCCATATATGACAGATACATAATGAAAGTTTGATTGACTTCAATTGCCCTCATTTGCCTGGTGAGGAAACTGAGATTGACAGAGAAGTGACTTGTTACACAGTTAATTAATGGCATGGCCAGGAATGTAACCCATGTTTCCTGACTCCCAATCTAATGCTCTTTAACTTGGGAGCCTTTTCTTTAATATTAGAGTAAATATTCCTGAAACTTTGCAACTTTTCTTTTGTTTTTAATATTCACCCTGTCTTTCTATCCTTAATGAGTAATTTAAAAAACAAGCTTAGAAAACTTCAAAAAGATGACATGTTTGCTTCAGTTCTCCTGTGGGCTGAGAATAGAAAATCTAAGAGAAAGCAAGAAGTGATGATATGACCTTAGGTAAGTCATTTAATCCCTCTAGGCTTGTTTTCTTGTCTGTAAAATGAAAGGAGTTGGACTAGATCAGGGATGGGGAACCTTTGGCCTGGAGGCCACATGTGGCCCTCTAGGTCCTCAAGTGTGGCCCTCTAACTGAATCCAAACTTAAAAAAGGCCTTGAGGCCACAGGTTCCCCATCCCTGGCCTAGAACATTTCCAAATTTCTTTCCAACTCTAAATCTATGAGCCCATAGAATTATGCTAAGAAAGGGACAGGGACCGGGTGGGTGCATTTCTTATTTTCTTCTGGGTGATGGAAGATGACCTAGGACCAAAGAGCAAAACTGACAGGAAACACTCCTCCCTGTCATCCTACATATTCTTTCCTGGTGTTGATTCAATCATCTGTCGTTTGTCCTTCATTCTCAAAGAGGACCACGACATGACGGAGGTGATGCCATGACATGCAAGTGAATGGGATTTAAGTGAGGGAGGGTTGTGCAAAGTCACCAACCTCACTTTCTTCTCCAGAGCCATCTGTGTCCAGTGGTGAGATACAGATCAGGATAATCGGATATGGCTCCAGATGCAGTGGGAAACCTTGGGCTTTTTAAGCTAAGGTCTTTAACAGGTCTCGGTTTGACTGAGGTAATGCCCATTCAGTGGTTCAGGCTAGGTAAGAAAAAAAAAGTCACCTAATCAAACAGCAAGCATTTAAAGGGCCTACTATGTTCTTTGCTAAACTTTGAGAATACAGACAAAAAAGAAATAATCTTGCCCTCAAGGAGCTTACACTCTAATGGAGGGGGGAAACATATACATACGTAAACATATACGGAATTGTTGTTTTTTGTCCTTTATTTTGGAAGATGACAAATGACATCATTATGTCTTGACTCCTGCGTGAACTGGATTTAAGTGAGGCAGAGATGCACAAAGTCATCTGCTTCACCCTTTCTTCCAGAGTCATCAAAGTCCAGTGACAAGACAAAAGTCAAGACATGGTGATGGCTCTGGGATGCAGTGGGTGACTTTGGCATCTTTGATGTCTGACCAAGCTCTAAGTGCTCCACAGTGCCTGCTTCAGCCTCCTTCATGGCCATTGGAACAAACTGTTCTCACCCGTCCATTCTGAGAGGGAAGTCTTCACATGCTTGGGGTAGACACCCCTCCCCCAACTCACTGATGGGTTTGAGGCCCATCAGTTACCCACAACCTGGTTTAGTCTGTCTGCTGAGCCTGCTTCCCTGGATGTGGACACATGCTAAAGCCTCTTGGAACCACAGGTGAGAGTTGAGTGCCAGGTAAACACCAAAGATGGATGAGCAGCCCTGAAAAGGGCTCAGCAAGCACTCGTGCCAGAGGTACTAGTCCTCCCTGAACACCCCATTCACCCCAACATTTACAAAATATATACAAAGTGAATACACTATAGTTTTCTGAGGGAGGGCACTAATGACTAGGGGATCAGGAAAATCTTCATGAAGAAAAGTGGAACCTGAGCTAAATCTTGAAGGAAACCAGGGAGTCCAAGAGACAGAGGTGGGGAGGGAGTGCATTCCAAGCATGGGGAGACAGCCAGTGCAAAGGCACCAAGAGAGGGGTTCGTGTGATTTTAATAGCAATATTATCATGTGATAATAGCATAAAATCATGTGATTTTAATAGCAAACAGGTCTATAGCCTGGATTATAGTGTATTTGGAGTGTCTGTATTACCAGTGTGTACCAGTTTCAACGTAAACTATTTAACTGGTGATTATTGAGTCTGGAGAATGGTTGGCTAGATAGAACAAAGAGTTGACAAACTTCAGGTTGTGTCATGGCCGCTGCAGTGGAGAGCATGAGACCAGCTCAGTGCTCAGTAACCCAGAGACGCATGGATGAGGCGGGAGACAGCAAGGCGGCAGAAGCTCCGTTTATTGAGTGCAGGTAGCTGTCTTTTATAGCCCTACTGATGCATGTTCAAAGCATGATCCCCTTGTGATAGCCAATCATCAGGTCTGCTGGAGCTCGTGTCAGGACTCATCTCCCAATGAGAGGAGAGCCAAACCAACCGTGGGAGTTGCATGTCAGCAAAGGAGAGGTCTTGTGAGACTTCCTTATTTTTGCCACGCAACTATGTTGTGACCCTCAGCTTCTGCTGATAGAAGCTAGAACTCCCATGGGAAAGTTCCCTCAACAGAGCTCTCATGAGACCGTGAGACATTCACCCTAACAATTCCTCCTTTTTGTTTTAAAGAAGGCGTCGTTGTGGGTGTGTGTCTTTCAGCACTTGTAGCTGAGACATAACATTTTTGAACGTGGAGATCATTACTTTCAAGAGGTATCTGGCAAGCAGCATAAAAGTAAGCACACTACAATAATCAATATAATCCAATACTCAAATGACCCCCACCAATTGGAGGCACTAACAAACCAACGTATGATTTTCTGTGCTGTTTCGTCAGGATTCAAGTCCTGTTCAGAAGCCTTTTTTATTTCAGAGGCTAAGCTGTATAAAGCTTCAATGTCAGATTCTATTGTGTTATTTAAGAATAGACCATTCAAGTGGTTTCTGATTACTGTCCAGTTGTAAGTAGAATTGTCATGTGTAAGTGGTGTCACACATAAATTTGTATACCGGTAATCACATAACTTTTGTCGTAATTTGATGAGTTCGATTTCAGCACTTATTTCCAAAGTAGCTTCCCTCAGAACCTTTAGCATTTGATAGAACTGTTCATCTATTCTAGCTTGCTTTGCAAAACCCACAGAAACATTATGTGTGAGTTCATCTAGAAATCTGGCTTGTACTATGTTATTTTGGGCTGTGGATATTGACATTGCTAGCGAGGCAGAGGATGCTATCAAAGACACCAAGAGAGTGATGCCCATGACAACACAGCTGATGCATCGTTTTTCTCGATGTAAAGTGAGGGAATTGTGACTCTCTTTTTTTCTTAATTATGGCATCGAATACATGGTCAGATTTAGTGTGGTACCAATCCTTGCTTTTTACGGGAAGCATGATTGCATGAGGACGCGTGATGACAAACACCATTTGATCGGCTATTAAAGGTCCTAGGCATTCAGACACTGTACAGTTGTGGCAAGTAACATTATAATAATCGCCACCACCCTCTCTGGTGATATTCACCTTATTTCCCCACATAAAGGCATAGCGCTCCCCTAGACACGCCCGAGTGCCAAAAGTATGCCCAATTTTGGTCCCTTTGTACCACGAGTGTGGTCCAAGCACACCTTTCTAAGTTCCAAATTGTGACCCAAGTTGTTGGGTGATTGTTATGTTACCCATGGCTGCAAAAGCCTTCCAAAGATCCCTCCAGGGTTTTCCCATTTCAGGGACCCATACAGGTAGGGGTAGGGAGTCATACATCATATTGCCCGAATCATGCCATGATTGAACAACAGTCCCACTTAAGTTCATACAGTGGCGGTGCGCCGCTACACAAGTCTCCACATGAGGCCAACCAGAACCAGAGTCACTGTTCATCTTACATTTGTCCAGACTCCCCGTGCGCAGGGAGATGGCATTGGAGCAGGGCGTCCCCTGTCCACCGAGTAGGTGAATCCGGTGTGGCCCCATGCCAGGAATGTTCATGGCAAGGGTGACATTCTGCAGTTGTATGCAGCCCTCCACGTTGTTGGTGCGGGACCAACAGAGCGGCTGCCGCATGGACAGTCCTGTGAAGTTGTATTTTACTGACGATGAAGTCGCATTAGTTTGTGTGGGGAGGTCAAACTCATTCCTCACCATTCGTGATGCATTCCCCTAGAACACAAGGTTAGGTAACTGTTCACCCCAAGCTACTACTCGAGGCCACGGGGGGTCCATGTAGATTGCCCACCGGTGTGGTCCTGTCTCATTTGCTCCTGTCGCAGGTATTGCCAGGCTAAGTAGGGTGAACACCGATAGAAGCTGACGACTCTGTCTCGCCATGTCTATTTTGTCCTCGTCTCCTTCTCCTCTTTCTTTTGCTGGGTCTCCTCCTTTTCTTCCTGGGGTGCCTCCTGAGTAGGGACAAGTTTGAGAGTTTTCGTTGGCACCCACTTTGTTCCTTCACCTGTTGAGATACAAGCATACCCTGGTCCCCAGGTTAGTACCCTGAAAGGTCCTACCCATTCATTATTGGGATTTTTCCACAGGACCAATTTCTTTTTATCTGTGTATATTGTTGGGCCATCAGGAGTCAAGGCAGGTGAATTGTGAGGTAAAAAGAATTTCATAGCAGGGGTAAGATCATTACCATCAAATTTCAAATAATTTATAGTATACAAGATTTTATTAATCTGTCTTTGAGGGGATAACCGCTCAGCTCCCCCTTTTTGTTTTTGAAAGAAAGTTTTAATGGTTTGGTTCATTCATTCAACAATGGCTTGACCAGTTGGGTTATAAGGGATACCACATATGTGCTATATGCCAAACTCTAGAAAAAAGGCTTGTAATTGCTTGGCAGTATAAGCAGGCCCATTGTCAGTTTTTATCACACATGGTGGGCCAATTATAGCAAAAGCATGATAAAGGTGATTAATAACATGTCTAACAGTTTCTCCTGTTTGAGGAGTAGCTATACAAAATCCAGAAAATGTATCCACAGTAACATGGAGGAATTTATGTTTCCCCAATGGTGGAATATGTGTAACATCCATTTGCCATGGAGAATTAGGAAAAAGTCCTCTAGGATTGATACCAGAGCGAAGTGATGGTGAATTGAAAGGGACACATTGAGTGCACCTTTTCACTATAGCTCTGGCTTGTTCTCTGGTTATGCCATAAAGGCGATGTAGAGACCTGGCTGACATATGATACTTACCATGTCCTTGTTGTGCTTCTTGACAATTGCCTATAAGTATAGAATCCACAATATTATTCTCTGAAAATATGGGACCTAAACCATCTGTATGGGATCTTACATGCATTACATACAGAGGATGTTGTCTTGATCTGATGCATGATTGAAGGTCATAAAACAATTCTGTTATTGGTGAAGCTTCAGGTTTAATATATGCTGTTTCGATGTGAGAAAGCACACCAGCAGCATAATGACTGTCTGTAATAATGTTAATAGGTTGAGGTGTTCTGCAAGCATGTACAAAAGCATATAGCTCATTCTTTTGAGCAGAAGTATATGGAGTCTGTATAACTGTATGAATGTCTAAGTCAGGACAGTATATAGCAGCTTTCTTTTCTTTAGTAGCATCAGTATAGACATTATAGCCATCAACAGGTGTATCCCTGACAATCTTGGGAAATATCCATTGCCAGTTATTAAACCATTTTGCAAAGGAGTATTTTTGTCCTGCTTGAATATTACCTAGATTCAATAACACAGTCCAATTGTCATCACAATATAAAAGGGTCTCAAGTCTTTCTTTTGTAACAGGGACCCACAAAGTGCCTTTCTGTCCACTAAGATGTAAAATGCGAAGAAGTGCCTTTTTAGCCAACATACAGGCTTCTTCTAGATAACTAGTTAAAACTCTTTTATTACTAGTTTTGCTGTATAACCATTTTATAATGTTTTCTTTTTGGTGAAGTATAATGTGTGGATGTTGCTGAGCCATTATCAATGTGGCTTCTATCTCCTTCTGTGAAGATACCTGATGGGTGTGATTTCCTAACTTCCTAATGATTTGTTTTAAGCTTTGTTCAGCCTCAGGGGTCCATTTTCTAGGAGAATTTAAGTGAGGATCCCCTTTTAAGATAGAATATAAGGGTTGCATCTCCTCATTAGTAATGCCTACCTTTGGTCGCATCCATTGAATATTTCCTATGAATTTTTGGAAATCATTTAAAGTTTGTACCTTGTCTTGTCTAAGTTCAGGAGGTTGTAAAGAGACTTCCTCCAAGTCAAGCTGAAATCCCAGATATTGAAAGGGAGGTTGTTTTTGCACTTTCTCTGGTGCTATCTGAAGCCCTTTGTTTGTCAAAATAAATACTGTTTCTTGGAGTATCTGCTCAAGGACTTCTAAATTGGCATGACTACAAAGAGTATCATCCATATAGTGCACTAAATAGGCTCCTTTATATTTGATCCTTAAAGGCTCTAGTAGGTCTGCCATATATCTTTGGCAAATAGTAGGACTATTTTTCATTCCTTGTGGTAAAACTTTCCATTGATATCTCCGAGCAGGAGCCCAGTGATTTGGTGTAGGTATAGAAAATGCAAAATACTTGCAGTCATCAGGGTGCAAGGGAATTGAGTAAAAACAATCCTGAATATCAAGGATCCACAAGGGTTGATGTCTAGGGATTATATTAGGTGAGGGTAGTCCTGTTTGCAAAGGACCCATTTTTTCCATTCTTTTATTTACTTCCCTTAAATCTATTAACATTCTCCATTTTCCTGATTTTTTCTTAATGACAAATATAGGAGAATTCCATGGACTAGAGCTTTCCTTTATGTGTCCCTGCTGTAATTGCTCTTGTACTAAAGAATGTAAGGCGGTGAGTTTCTCTTGTGTCAGGGGCCACTGATTAATCCACACAGGCTCTTTTGTAAGCCAAACTAATTTATGTGCTGTTAATGAAACATCAGTGGCCCCTATGAAAAACCCATGCTTATTGTAACACCCATGTCTGTAAGAACACCATGTCCCCATAAAATAAGAGGTAATCCTGCTGTGATATATGGACGGAATGTGCCACTTTTATTGTCCTTTTCCCATGTGAGGGGGCGTGTAGAGATTTCTGTTTCTTGATTGCCTCCTATACCTCGTAGAAAGGTATAAGTCAATTCCTTAGGCCACCAAGGTGGCCACTGGTCTGCAGGGAATACTGATTTATCAGCCCCAGTATCAATTAACCCTGTAAATTTCTGTTTTTCTACACTTATAGTACATAGGGGACGGTCCATAGAGACGGCTTGTGTAAAAAATGCTCCTGACCTCCAGCCTGTCTGTGGGCCTTTTATTATGATAGGATCTTCTATGTGGAATTCTGCAGTGATGGCAATGGCTTGAGCCACGCACTGTCCCCTTTCAATATAGGTATCATCATTGTTAGTGTTAATCATGGTGAGGTGAGGGAGGGAGCCTTTATACATTTGAATAACTGGAACTGCATGTGAGTAGTGCTGATTTGGGGGTGATATGGTAATTAAGGAAAATTCTGGCCCCAATTCCTGTTGGTCCATGAGTGGGATGTTACAGACAGCATGGGGAGGCAGTCTGAAATTATCTAAGCTTCTCAGTTTCAATACTCGAATTGTTTTTCTTGGGCAGCTAGAGTCATGTATTTCTTTCCCCATTCGTTTGTGAGAGGGTTTGATTCCTGTACTGTCATTCCCATGGGACGAGTATTCGGGGCTCCCGCAGAGCCCCTGCGCCCATTTCCCGACCTGCATTCAGAGGCCCAATGCCCTAGCTTTTTACATTTTGGACAGGGTCCAAATGTCTTTTGTTTGACTTGCAGTCTTTCTTAAAGTGCCCTTCTCTCCCACATTGATAGCATGTTTTCCCTGTTTTTTCCCCTGACTTATGCTCTGCTAAAAATTGATTCATCAACTCAAAGTGGAAACACTGAGTCCCTACCTTTTCACATCTTATCATTTCCTGTAAGGTAGTGTCCCTAGGCAAACCTAGCATGGCTTTCTTACAGTCTTCATTGCAGTTTTCTCTAAGTAGTGATTTTATGACTATTTCAGTCCCTTCTACTTCTCCCATTGTTCGTGTGACTAGTTCCTGAATTCTAGCCACAAAATCAACAAATGTCTCAGTCGGTTTCTGCCGGGCAGTGGTCATAGACTCCTTTGCCTGCCCCTTTTCTAGTATCCTAGACCAAGCTTTCCTAGCTTGTACTGCAATTCTATGATAGCCCTCCTCAGCATATCCTAGCTGTTGGGCAGTGGTAGCAAAATCCCCTGTGCCACTCATCTGTTCGAAGAGGATTTTTCCTGGGGCTCCAGGTGCCAATTGGTATGAAACCATACGGCACTGATCTACAAACTCAGCCATCCAAAAGACAGCAGCTCTGGGCGTCAGAACTGCATGGGCTATTGCCTTCCAATCATTTGGACACAAAATAGAGTTAGAGATAACCTCTAATTGATACATTACAAAAGGTGAAGTAGGTCCATATTGGGCAACTGTTTGTTTTAATTGCAGCAAGGTTTTAAAAGGAATACTTTCATGCCTCCTCCGTACCTCTCCTGGGTTAAAGGGATCAGGTTCTTCAATGACCAGATAGAGGCCAATATCCCATTCACTAACATCCTCACCCTTTTCTTTTGCTTCTCTAATGCCCTTTTGTAATGGTGATTCTTCACTGCTGGACTTTGCTGTGTGCCCGCCAAGGTGGCCACACCCACTTCCCAAAGTCTGTGGCGTAGCAAGAAATTCTTTTGCAAGAAACTTTCCTCTAACATCCTGTGCAGGAATATCTCATCGGTGGAAATTCCTTACTATCCTGCTCCTGCAATCCCTGATTCTCGGGAGGGGTCACTACCAAGTTTCTTAAAGTGTCCTCCAGCTCCCCCAAGTTGGAATAGTGTCCTGTGGGTGGCCCGAGAGGGAGGTCTGCGAGGTCCTTTCTTAGTTTAGGAGAGCAGGGTCTATTCGCAGAGGGAGAGGGGAAGGAGGAACCTGTCTGAGTACAGACAGGAAAACACTGGACTTCTCTTTGCTTTTGATTTGTCAGAACCTGTTTTACAAGATTGTAGATGGTATAGTCTAAAAGCCTAACTTTTCCAGGGCAAGTACCATCATACGAGGTTAGCTGCTCCCCAAAAATCTTCCATCTCCCTGGCTCAAAGCAACCCTGTTCCGGGAGCCAGGGGGATACCTGAAAAGCCAACCTCACAAATTTTCTAAGATCTTTTAGGTGTATCATTATTCCTTCATTCTTTGCTACCATATATAAAGCTCTGGCATAATTCTCCTCATCTGTGGGAAGGAGAAGACCTATATTTTGCCCCATTATGTAAAGCGAAACCTTTACCTTCTCCGCCCCCCAAGGATGGGAAACGTCTCGGAGACCCGATTCCGTCGGGCTGAAAGCTCAAAGCTTGCTGACACGCTATTCATGGAGTTTAGACTCCGCCCGTGGGTATCTGTCAGGCCTGTCATCGATCTGCCCCACGTTGGGCACCAGTTGTCGCGGCCGCTGCAGTGGAGAGCATGAGACCAGCTCAGTGCTCAGTAACCCAGAGACACATGGATGAGGCGGGAGACAGCAAGGCGGCAGAAGCTCCGTTTATTGAGTGCAGGTAGCTGTCTTTTATAGCCCTACTGATGCATGTTCAAAGCATGATCCCCTTGTGATAGCCAATCATCAGGTCTGCTGGAGCTCATGTCAGGACTCATCTCCCAATGAGAGGAGAGCCAAACCAACTGTGGGAGCTGCATGTCAGCAAAGGAGAGGTCTTGTGAGACTTCCTTATTTTTGCCATGCAACTATGTTGTGACCCTCAGCTTCTGCTGATAGAAGCTAGAACTCCCATGGGAAAGTTCCCTCAACAGAGCTCTCATGAGACCGTGAGACATTCACCCTAACAAGGTTGAAGATTTGGTATTATGGATGGGGAGGGGGTCGGAGGGTCACAAAAATACACTTATTCTGTAGATCACTAATAATACACTTATTCTTCACCCTAGAATTAATAGCTGGAAGGGGCCAGAGTAATTTGTTTCTATTTTTCACAGTAAAGGAAAGTCTCTGCTAAAAACCAGTGTTTACATAAATAACTCTTCAATTAAGGCACATCTTAAATCTTTCATGGCAGCTAGGTGGCACAGTGGATAGAGGGCCAAGCCTAGAGTCAGGAAGCCTCATCTTCCGGAGTTCAAATCTGGTCTCAGACACTCCAGCTGTGTGACTTGGGTAAGTCACATAGCCCTGTTTGCCTCAGTTTCCTCATCTGTAAAATGAGCTCAAGAAGGAAATGGCAAATCACTCCAGTATCTTTGCCAAGAAAATCCTAAATGAAGAGTCAGACATGACTGACAAAATACTTCATGCTTCTCAGTGATCTGAACTGTGATTTTGCATGTTTATCAGATATTAGGACCCAAATAAACTCAGTCTCACACACACCAAAGGACCTATTTAGTCAGGCCAAATAATAAAGAATGGTACAGTTTTCAGAAGAACATGGCCAATTATGTCAAACTAAGGATTCCATGCCTCTACCTTTACATATTAAGAGAGCTTTAGTCCAAACCAAGAAGTCAGTTATTAAATGACAGTATATGGAGATCAAGGCAGCAGAGATCTTTAATACTAAGGAAAATGTTTGCTTACATAAGAATTAAATAGCTTGTTTCTTAATAAAAGGGACTGAAGGAATTGGGCATGTTTGTCCAGAAGAATGGGAGGAGGAGAGAGGTGGGATTTGGAGGTGTGTGTGAAACTTCATGGCTTATGTTTAAATGTTTTCCATTCATATGGAGGAGCCATTGGACTTTTCTATGGTTATGCCGGCATCTTATAATGGGGATTCCTTTTGGGTATGGGTCACTGAGATCTCTCCTAGAATTATGTGATTCTGTAAAACTTGTACTTTTACCTCCTTCCTGAGCATGCAGGTTTTTTTTTAAATTAAAAGAAAATGCTCTTTGCCACTAACAATATAAAAACCATTGTCCAAGTTTCTTTTGTCTTAATTTATCTCTAGTCTTGCAACTTCTCTTTTTTTCCATCATGCACTTCTATTAGCACAAAGGAACTTATCTGTATATTTATGGGTTTAATAATAATAGCTAACATTTACATAGTACTTTAATTTTTTTCATTCAATTTAATTTTTTTTTCATCACTTTTCTTCTGGATTGCTTTTTAAAAAATATTCTATTTGGCATTTTATTTTTCCCCAGTTACATGTAATAACAATTTTTAACACTTATTTTTAAAACTTTGAGTTCCAAATTCTCTCCCTTCTTCCCTCCCAAATCCCCCTCATTGAGAAGGCAAGCACTTTAATTTTTGAAATATGCTTTTGCATGTGATCTCATTTAATCCTTGCAACAACTCTGGGAAGTAGGAGCTATTATCATCTCCATTTTACAGATGAGAAAACTGAGGCATTGTTAAGTGTTTTGCCCGTGGTCACATAGCTAGTAAGTGTCTGAAGTAGAGTTTGAACTTGGGTTTTTCTGACTCCAAGTCCAATACTCTACTGTACGACTACTAGTTGCTCTTAATAATTAATATTTATCAAGTGCTTAGTATGTTCCAGGCACTGTGTCTTAACTTAGTGCTTTATAATTATCATCTCATTTACTTCTCCCAACAACTCTGTGAGGCTGATATTATATTTACCCCCATTTTACATATGAGGAAACAGGTAAATAGAAGTAACTTGCCCAAGGTCACCCAGCTAATGTCTAATGCCAGATATGAACTCAGGTCTCCATGACTCCAGGACCTGTGCTCTATCCACTGCACCACCTAGTTGCCCTTAGAAGCACACTTTTCATTAGATATAGCTTGGGGTACTGCTTCACACACACTGTCTTTGCCATTTTAGGCCAGGGGAATGGCATCTACCAATCAAGATACCCACTGCCCGAGCTATGGTTCATTAGGAGATGGAGAAGAGCAGGGCCAGAAAGGTACTCCAGGTCGCTGGCATTATTAAAGGCAAAGAAGTCTGAGAATGGAATGAAACTGAGGAATTTTATACATAGAACACATTCATGAAATATTTCCATATTTAAAAATACAAGACAAATCATGAAACCTTTTAAATTGTACATTTACTGTAGAAAGATCTTTATTATATTCTTCCTGAGCTTATTATATTATTATATAATATTATTATAGCCTTATTATATCCTCTCTTGAGCTCCTATCCTCTTACAGCACATATTAAACAGCATGACTCATACTCAAAAAGAACAACTGCAAGAGTTATGTAGACTATGCATACACACACACATTATATATAATGTATATATATTATATATATATATACGTATACATATATGTATATATACATATATACGTATTTTCAGTCATGTCTGCCTCTTCATAACTCCATTTGGGGTTTTCTTGGGAGAGATCCTGAAATGGTTTACCATTTCCTTCTTCAGCTTGTTTTGCAGATGAAGAAACTGAGGCAAACAAGATGAACTGACTTTCCCAGGGTCACACAGCTAGTAAATGTCTGAGGCTGGATTTGAACTCAGGAAGATGAGTTTTCCTGACTCCAGGCCTGGTGCTCTATCCACTGTGCCATCTATCTGCCCCAAGCTTCTCTTTACAGAACAAAATGCTTATTTCAAGAAATTTAGATGAAAGAATAATTTTTAAATGCATCATCTATTTTATCTGCTTTCTTAATCTGAATCTATTTTAATTTTTTTCTTGATGGTTGAGGTCAACACTATGAACATCAATGATCATACTGTGCTATAAAAACAGTGATGACGCAGGGCTTACTGTGATGTGTATAAGTTGGCTTGTCCCTATACTAAATGACCCTACATTGTTGCCTTTTTTTTAAGCTGTCTGATTTCACAGATTTGCTGTCTTAGTTTTTGCAACCAAGCTTTCACTGCTGTTGATAAACCTGATTGTGGCAGTTCTTTCCCCTCCTAATTATCTGTCGGCTTGAAAATGAGATAACCATTTTTGTCTGAAAAGCCTATGTGTAAAGTAAGAGTAAATAGGGTCAGTGAGGGTCTGAGAGGCTCTTCTAAGGGTAAAGCACACTCTATTTTGTTTCTGTAGAGGTTGGTTTTTTTTTTTTGTTTGTTTTGGCTTGCTTCCTGTGTTCTAAATAGGTGAGATTGCTGGACAGTTGACTTCCAAGTAAGTTGTTACTAAACTGGTCATCAGGAAAAAAACAAGATTTTTATTGATTCTATCACTTTAATCGCAACCAATAATAATAATAAAAGAAAATTACCTGAGGAGCAACCTAGAAAAGATTTCCAAAACCCAGTCTAAATACTATTTATTTCTATTTTCTATTTTAAGATTTCCCTTCTATAATGGAATATATATTTAGTGCAAACAACACAGTAGCCTTAATAACATCTTATTTGCCCTAAACCTAAGCATGGCAGCAGCTAACACAGGGTGTCTTGTCTTACCAATTTAATATCTTCTTTTTTTTTTTTAGGCAATTGGGGTTAAGTGACTTGCCCAGGGTCACACAGCTAGTAAGTGTCAAGTGTTTGGTCTGAGGCCGCATTTGAACTCAGGTCCTCCTGACTTCAGGGCTGGTGCTCTATCCACTGCACCACATAGCTGCCCCTTACCAATTTAATATCTAAAGGCACTGTGTGTGTATGTTTTTAAGAAAAAATAATTTCTGTAAAGAACAGAACTGAGCCACATGAAATCCAGCAACAGGAATTCTATTAAAATTCCCTATATGTGGGCGACATCACAAACCAAAGTAACAGCATTTTTATTATACAATTGCCCCTAAAGTGGTTACTGTCATTTCTTTACCCCCTTACTAGAAGCAAAGAATAATAAATAGACTGTCCAGCTGTCTCTCCTCCAAGCCCCAGAGCACATGGGCTTCAAAATTAAGAACAGACAAGAACTAAAGGAAGTTATCTTTTGTTGGAGAATTCCCCCTCTGCCTTTGATGCTGAAACACTAAAGATTTTCACAAGTATTGTTTTACTCTTTTGATGGAGTGTGGGAACATTTATGTTCCACCTAGTAATTAGCCTCATTCTTATAAAGCCTGGTGGGGCTGACAATCTGTTTGTCACTTTGTTATTTTTATAGGGCATCCTTCATAGTAATAAGAATGAAACCAATTCACCCTTCCTTGGGGTTTGTGATTTAAAAAACAAACAAAAAACATTCATAGTTCTTTGTTGTAGGCTTATGAAAGTGAGATATAATACAGAAATAGAGCTAAACAATTTCAAGAAATCCACAGCCAGAGTTGAGGTCAAAAATATATATTCTTTTCACATAACTATCACATAAAATGATGCGAGATGGGGGGTGGGACTAAGAGGATGAAAACAAATTCAGGCATGAAGGAGAGAGGTACTCTTTGTCTACAGCTTTCGACATCTTTAAAAATTAGACTTTTGTCAAGTGTCTTTTCCAGAACAGAACAGGGAAGACATGTCTAATTGAGTTTTCAAGGCTTGAGAAAATTCCATTTCCAGCAGTTCATGGAGGGATATTCCATCATGAGAATACACCCAAGTCTTCCCTGTCCAGTCGTAGCGTTTGGGACCACTAGAAGACAAAACAACTACATGACACATTCCATGTAGAGAGTATGTGGTAAGAAGCAAGAATTCACATTTACAGAGATGCCCAGAAATGAATGAACTTCCCAAAGTGATTGAAGACATGTTTCATTATGAAGAGACTGTCCCTATAGAGATCCAGAAACACGTGGAATCTTTTGTAACCCCCACAGATCAAGTCAAACAATCAATGAGCATTTATTAAGAACTTAATATGTCCCAGGTACTGTGCTAAGCACTGGGAATACAGGGAAAAGCAAAAATACTGTCCCTGTCCTCAAGCCAAGAACCAGCTACATAAAAGATGTGGGGGAGGGGTGACTGGAGGTAATCTCAGTGGGGAAGCTTCTAGCAGAAAGTGGGGTTTTCACAGAGTTGAATGAAGCCAGGGAAGCCAGGAGGCAAATGCAAGGAGTGAGAGCATTTCAGGTGTTGAGGAGAGCCAGTGAAAACACTTGGAGTTGGGAGATGTATACAGTGCCTATACGCAATAAGTACTTAATAAATGATTATTGATTATTTAGTAAATTTTGGTTTTGATCTGCATCCGTAATTTCAGCAGTGTTAAAACTCTAGGCTGAGTGAATCCCTTTAACCAATGCAGACCAGCAGCTTCTTTGTAAATTATTTTAGTCTTATAGAGTAGTTTGCCTAGGGTTATACAACCAGTATGTCTTAGTATGAGGCAACTAGTTGGCACAGTGTAGAGAGCACTGGACCTGGAGTCAGGAAGACCTGAGTTCAAATCTGGCCTCAGACACTTACTAGCTGAGTGACCCTGGCCCAGTGATTTAACCTTTATTTGCCTCAGTTTCCTCAATTGTAAAATGGGAATAATAATAGCACCTACCTTCTAGGGTTGTTGTGAGGATCAAATGAAATATTACAGTAGGTGCTATATAAATGCATTATTATCATTATTATTACGGGTCAGAGGTGTGACTTGAACTCAGGTCTTTCTGACAGAGGCTGGCCCTCTATTTACTAGGATATGTCTCCTATGTTTTAAAAACATAGTATCTACATAAATATTTCTTAGGTTGGGAGGCAAATTAAAAATTATCCTTTTTTCTAAATTTAAACTGAAATAGATAAAAGTTGTGATGTGTGAGTTATTCAGAGATCAAGATATCTGTGTGATTTTTTTCTCTTTATACCAGGGAAGAGACAGAGGCAGAATAAGAATATTACTCACTTACCTTTCCAAACAGGAGTGGGGTAGGTATGAAAGGAAGGAGGCAAAACACTAAATTTGCTCAGCTTTAGAGCTGAGACTTCAGATAGTCCAAACTCCTCCACCCCCAGCCCTGGAATTTTAGAGATGAGGAAACTGAGGCCCAGCGAGACAAAGTGACTTGACAAGGTCACAAAGATACAAAGTAAAAGAGATGAACCTGGATTTCAACCACGATCTTCCAAATCCAGTTCTCTTTTCATGAAATCAGACAGCCTCTCAGTACTACCTTCTTACTACTTTGAATTACCATATACTGTCAGTGAGTGAGATTTGTTCATGCTCTACAGACTGGCTCCCAAGTTCATATAATAAGTACAACTGCTATCAGAATGAGCGTTTCTCACCTTTTCACTTGGAAAAAAATGGAAAGAGGAATAAAATAGCCAAAGGCGGAGTGGAAAAATTACTGTCACCTCATCCTACTCACCTCTCATTTGTTTACTATACTGCCCTGGGAACTGAACTTCCTGTGCAAGGGAATGGAGTCTGCAGGGTTATAGTGGAAATGAGGGAGGACAGCTCAACTTCACATCCCAATGAATATTCTTCAGAGTAGGAACAATATACGTGGGCACTTGTAAATAAGGATAAATCAAACTGATTGTAAGCTGTGCAGACATTCCCTTTTTTGCAGCTCTGGAGCTGATGGCTGTTTGGAGTCAGGATTATCTGCTCCAATTACTTTGTTATGTATCTTCTTTTTTCACATTCGGAGCAAAAGATGACATTTAGATTCACTCATGAGGGCTACTATTTTAGGGGTGATATTTCATTGGCTGTTGCCAAGAATGCTTGGCATGAACATAATGATTTAAGACTTAAAGAACCTATTGGAGAAATTATTTGACCCTTACAAGCTGTGCTAAATTTTCTTCTAATGACAGTAACTCTTTGGCACCCTAGTTTGCTGAGAAGTCCTAGCAAGGTGGTGGAGTGAATGGCCTTAAGTAAAGATTATACCCAGCTCCTCCTTAGAGCTTCAAAAACATCCACATAAGCATCAAATAGAAGAAAAAAGAAGAGAAGGAATTGCCACCATGATCACTACTAAAAATCACCATATCCAGGAAATTACTTGGCTCCCTCACCCAGAACCAAATTTCCAATTCATCTCCCTCCCATTTGAGCATGGCTCCCTAGCCTGTGTGTGGTGATATTGCAGTGTTCAGTCATCTCCACTTATTTGTGGCACTGGGTACTGTGTGATTTTTTTTTTAGAGGGTAGAGTGGAAAAAAATCAGTATTTCCTTGCCCCCATTGACTGAGGAATGGCTAAACAAATGTAACAGAAAATTACTGTGCTATAAGAAACAACATGATGAATCCAGAGAAGCGTGGGAAGACTATTGTGAACTGAGAGGCAAAGTGAAGTAAGCAGAACCAGGAAAACAGTGTTATGTAATGACTACAAAAACATAAATGGAAATAACAGCCACCAATTTGATTCAAAACAATCGAAAATGAATGTTGCAGAAATATAAAAAACAAATATTGCCCTAACGAAGAGAAATGAACCCAATTAGGGAATTAGGCAATTAGGGAATTAGGGCAATTAGGGAATAGAAACAAATTGTGATACGTGAATGTAATGGAATATGACTGGAATATGGTGGATAAGTATGAAGATCATGGAAATGCATGAGAAGACTCGGGGCAATTTTCACAAAAGCAAACTTGGCAGAACCAGGAAAGCAAAAATTAAAAAAAAAAGGAAAGAATCAATAGGAAATGTGTGTGTGTATTTATATATACTGAATGCTGTGAAATTACAATGACCAAACTTGGCCCTGAAGAAAAGATTATGAGAACTTTATCTCCCTCCCTTCTTTCTTTGTAGCAGCTAAGGCGGGAAGGAGCAAGGAGGAGATGACTATAGGTGTGGAACATTAGATGTAATGTTGGATTTGGCTGATGTGTTAGATTTGTTGAACTTTTTGTTTTTGGTTCTTTGCCAAAAGGAGTGGCTCTTGATAAGTGAGTAGAGGGATATATTGGGAAATAAAGATGATGTAAAAACAAAAGATATCAGCATAATTTTTAAAAAATAACAATGGAACTGCTATAGTATATACCTCAATATTATACAAATTAAGGAAAATCATAAATCAGATCACATTTACATGTCAATGATATGTGTATTCATCAGTGGGGTTGCTCCTTCTATTCTATAGGCCTAGAGTACAACTGTTCTATGACAGTCTTTGGGTATTGCTATGGCCAAAAAGACTAACCACCCTTTGGTCAACTTGGTAATGTGCTTCTCCAAATTTAGGTAGGCTGGTCCTCAAACAACAGACATATAAGCAGGCCCATGCTGGTAAAGTCAAATCATGTCCCTTACAAAATAATTCCACATAGTTAAGGTCTATTATTCATATTCTCAGCCTATAACACAAATATTCACTTTCTCCCTAACAACTAGAATTGTAAAGGGGTTCTGTTGTATTTCTATCCCCTTTTCAGTTACACAACTCATTTAATTCTCAAGGATATATCCCCCACTCCATTTAGGAGTAATTTAAGGAATAGTAAGTTATTTTGGAATAAGTGCTAATTTATGAGACAAATTTCTTCTTTTTGGGGGGGTTGTTTTCCTAATATAGAATTACTCCTTTTTTCTATATGCTATCCTGTTTTGCTGCCTCTTTTTAGAAAACAAGTCATTATTCCCATACTTCTCATCTGGCTTAAGTAAGGATAGTGTCAGTATCAGTTAGGTTCAAATACTTCCTCTTATTTATGCTAGCTGTATGACCTTGGGCAGGTTTCTTAACCTCTTAGTGGCCTGGGTAACTCTTGATCTGTAAGTCAAAGCTGAATTGCTGATCTGTGTTGGTGAAGATAAATCACAGGTCCAGGATTAAAAAAAAACAAAACTGTTTTTTTTCTTCCAGTTTGTTGCTTCTTTGCCTAGGTCCTCATTCAACTATCCTTAAGTCATGTAAACTATTTCTTGCCTTTGAATTCTTCTTTTAGATTATCTGTAATTGTTCATGCTTTAGGAAAATCCTTAGGTATCTTCTTATGTATCCCATTTACTTTACAGATCACAATGCTATCCTTTCCTTGTTTCTTACAGCTTTTTTCATGAAGAATGTGGGTGAAATCCACCACTATCACGCTATATACATCTACTGAATGGATCTGACCATGAAGCAGCCTTTATTTATTTTTACAAACTTATCTTCAAATGATTTTGTAATAACTTGCCTATGAGAAAAATCACCAGGCCTTCTCTATTAATAACATGACTGAAATATTTGAATTTTGGGGGGCTATTAATAGAGTCTATAAAGATAAGCGCTACAGATGGTAAACCTTAATTTACATGAAAAACAATCATAATTCATCTATGGGTTTAACTTGTTCAACAAGACAGTTCTCAGGAGTTTTTCTTTCTTTTAAAAAATATTCTCACACTACATAAAGGCCAAGCAAATGGTAATTAACATTCAAGCACTTTCACTTCGATTGGCACATTTCCAAAGCCCATGCCTTTCAAAGAGTGCTATTCATTGATGTTTGCACAACTTTTTCCTTTCCTTTCCTCTTTTTTTTTTTTTGCTCATTCCCCAGTATATCACACAGAGGACCTGGTCAGCAGGGATAATGTGGCTACAAAAAGCCATTGTGTTTTCATAGGTAAATCAACCAATGTCATAGGAAGCATCTGGAAAAGTTCTCAACCAAATCAAATAATCTGAAAGATAAATTTTACCTAAAGAGGGAAAAATAGAAAAATACATTTTAAAAAAAAAATTAGTATTTGTAACCTACCCTACATGGATTGTCAGCAGTTTCTTTAAAAATTTTCTTGGCATATATTGCAGATGAAAAATGCTACTTGGGCTTTCCACAAATTTATTATTATTCACTGAAATACACTTCTGAGCAAGACTGGTATAGCATCATGTTACTGTCAAGTGTGTCCAAATAAAACATGGGCTTGCATGGCCTTTTTCAGTCTCCAGACATAGCTATATTTTTTTTGGTGGTTGCCATGACTACTAGTATTATCCTCTAAAAATGGAGAGGAAGCTACGGACACATATACTCTTGCTAGCGCCCAAGTAGGCTGAGATGTTTTTCCAGGAGTGAGGATGAATTTGCAGTGATCCAACCATATTTTCCTCACTTAGTCCCTGCTGTGAACAAGAGCACAGATTTATAGGATAGCTGGCCATGGGTAAGGGATGATGGCCATGGCCATGGACTGAGATGAAACTAATTGATCCACATAAGGATCAAACCTCTGTCCCCTGCTTCACTAGCACTGTAAGGATGTGTTTCTTTGGTGATATCCTTTATTCCTGTTCTTTTTCAAGGTTCCTTATTGGTTCCACATAGGTGGCATAGTAAAAGGAGTGCTGGATATGGAGCCAGGGTGATGAGTTCAAACCTTGTATCAGTCACTTATTAACTGTGTGACCCTCAGCAAGCCAATTCATCTCCCTGTGACTCACTTCACTCACCAGTGAAATAGGGATAATGACAGCACCTACATAATAGGGTTACTATCTCAAATGAGATAACAAAGGTAAAGTACTTTGCACACCTTAAAGCACTGAATAAATGCTAGTTATTGTTGTTGTTGTTATTATTATTATTATAGTTCATCTGGCTAATCCCCATATGCACCTTTCTGTTGTCTTGTGCATGAGATTCATTTTCAAATCTTCTAAAGCTGCTGTGGGCCATGTCTCAAAGTCTTATGACAAAGTCAGTAGGATACTGGAATTTATAAGATGGATTTTAGTTTCTAGGAGAGTCTGGGGATTTTAAAGGAGCTCAGTAATTTTCTGAAAGTAATCCAGCCTACTCCTCCTGTTTAATGCTAAGAACAGCTTATTATCTATTTATATTGTCAGTCCTAGAAAAAATACAGATAGACAGATTCTACAGATTGTTCATCCAAATGCCATGTTAAAATCCAGGCAATCACCAGGAATAACATGAATTGGAAACATCGTTTATGAGCCTGAAGGAAGTGAGAGCAATGGTTTACTAATATCTGACCCCTACCGAATTCACTTACAACAGAGTGATTGAACACAGCATGGTGAAGAGATCATTCATTAATTGCCCATGCTAATTATCCAAGAATTAATGTAAACACTAGGGCAGGGAAACATGCAACACCATTTATACTGAACCATGTGCTTTTTCCTATCTTATTCCTCCCCAGTAAGTATGCATCTATGGAAACTCTGGCTGTGTACTAGGTGACTTGGACAGTTTTTGCCTCGCCCTTTAAAACTCTCGTGTATTTCAGTCAAACCTGCTGCACTATGCTGCAAATGGAACTCTGCTAACCTTTGGTTTCTATGTTTGAAGCAGCCAAAGAAGAACTGCAAAACAAATCAGGGGTCAAAGTTGGTACTAAAACTGTATTGTGCATTGGGAAAAACCCTGAAATGTAAAGCTGTGTAGTTCTAACGACCAACCTTGTCTCTGACAAAGAGAGGAGAAAACATTTCTCTCTCCTTCTTTGCAGACACTGGGACGGGTGGGTTGGGATTGGAGGTGATCCTTTAGCATCCGTCAGACTGTTGATGTGGTGGTGGCTGGTTTGGACTTACTGCTTTTTTCTCTTCTTCTCTAATGTTTGTTACAAGGGTTGGCTTGGTGGATAGAGGAGTAAGGATATGCTTGGACATAAAGGTAATGTGGCAACAAAAGATATTAAACTTTTTTTTAAAAATAATACAGCATGAAACAAGACTTTGCTACAGACATGCCATTAATTCAGAGATGATGAAGACAGCCTACCCTAGTTCCTAAAAGACACATCTTTTTTTTCATTTACATATCTTTTTGGCTAAATACCTTCATGTCTGTTCACAGGAACCAAATTATCAGCAAGGAGAAGTCATGTGATTGGTGTACATCTTCCTGCTTAGAACAAGAGATAAATGTATGCAAACATACAAGAAGATTCACTTTTCAAGCTAGTTAATAATGGGCAGGGAGGGGGAAAAGAGAGGAGGAGAGGGAAAGGGCACCACAGGAAATTATTAAGGTACGTCGCAGTTCAATTTTTCCAGAACAAGATAACTTACATACCTGGATGGAGAAGACAGCCAGATCTGCTTGTTGGGGGTCTGTTTGTTGATCACATAGGTTCCCAGGTCTTCACCCAGCTTTACTGTTAGCACACCATCCTAGGGTTTGGGGTGGGGGGGGAGGGGAATTGAAAATTGGCATCACGTCATAATTGCTTTGAACCTCCCAGTTTCTCAATACTTTGCAATCACATTTGAACACAACAGATATCACAACAATCTTGATTTAGGGCAGGCATGCACACCCTGAAGGATTTTGGGTGGCCTGCAAAAAATGGAGTGGATGTTTTCCTCTGCATTTTTCTCAGGCTGCCTGAAATCCTCTGGGCTGCCACAAGGGTCCCATGGGCCTCAGGTTGTGCAGGCCTGATTTAGGGTTTAGAAATAATAATATCTCATGACTTTGAAAACACTTTCACATTCTTAATCTCATTTGGTCCTTACTAAAAACCCTGTCTAAAGGCAAGTTAGGGCAGCTATGATGAGCCCTACTTTTACAGATGAGGAAACTGAGGTTCAGAGTTCTGCTCAAGGTCACAACATGGAGAGAGTTCTGTAACTACCTAGTCTTATACCCAGGGTAGTGTTCTTATATACTCAACATCCACAAACATTCAAAATGCACATATAAACAAACAATAAAATTAGACATGTAAAATTCAACATGTAAATATACTCACAAAAGGAATATCAAACAGGTTAAATCCACTTAACCATTTACTTTGTTTACTGTGGGAGGATGATGGTGAGGAGCTCTGAAGCCCCAGGCTCCCCCTGAATCTGCTCCAACCCCAGATCTTTTCACATGTCATCAGAAAGCTTTTTATTTTTACTTTTTTTTTTTAATGCTTAGAAGACACCTCTCTTATACTTCAAGTCATACATGGAAACAGATTTGTTCACTCACCTTTGCCCTCCAAATAACTAATGTAAATTTTAAAATATCCTTTCAATGGTAGAGCCTTTTATTTCCACATCTCCTGTGCCTCTTTAGGATGTACAGGATATGGGAGAAACAGATTAGAAAAATAAAATTCCCCTTAATCAGACTGGCAATGAAAGATTTTCTGGGTCTTCTTCACTGTACATCAACTGTGACCTGAAGAAAGGATCTCTATAACATCTACATGGAAATAACCTATTCTTTTGGGTCAACTCCCAACCCCACGGCAACTTAACTGTTGTGAATAGTTCTTATAAAAATTTCTGCAAGTATGAAAGCAAACTATTTAAATAAAAATAATAATGATAGTAGCAATAATCGTACAATTATTAGGTATGGAAAGGCAATACAAACAGTTTATTTTCCAGGTGCAACCTAATCATTAAATAATAACCGCACAGTGACAATTAAAATTAGACCCAATTAGAATCCTAATACATTATTAAATCAGGTTTGTATGAAGTATGCCACCATTAATTTTAGAACAGGAAACAGAACAGAACAAAGAGGATGCTTCTGATTTACTATTTCTAAGGACTAAATTGAAGGGGGAAAATGACATTAAAAAATAATTCACTGCCTTTGGACTCAGAAATACCATTGTGGGCATATGCCATGAGGAGATCAACGACAGAAAAAAGGTCCCAAATTCACCAAAATATTCATAGCAGCACTTTTTGTGTTAGCAAAGAACTAGAAACAAAGTAGATGCCAAGTGATTAGGGAATGGCTAAGAACTAAGAAACATGTAGAATTCAGAGAAGCATGGGAAAAATTAATAATTGAAATGGAATGAAATAAGCAGAACCAAGAAAACATACACAATGCCCACAACATGGTAAATGGAAAAACCCCCAAATCAAATTGAACATTGTTAAGGACCACGACTGGTTCAAGAGAAAAGATGAGAAAAGTACTTCTTTGCAGAAGTGCATTATGGGTATGGAACACTGCACACACCCTGAGACTTGGTTGATGTGTCAGTTAGTTTTGCTGAATTGCTTTTTATTTCCTCCTATTTTATTCTTTCTTTTTTTTTTTTGGCTAGGCAACAGGGTTAAGTGAGTCACAGAGCTTGTGGCTGGATTTGAACTCAGGTCCTCCTGACTCCAGGGCTAGCGCTCTATCCACTGCGCCACCTAGGTGCCACCTAGCTGCCCCCCCCCCCCATTTTATTCTTTGTTAGACAAAGCAGGTTCCTTGGTAGGGGATGGGAAAGGTTATATTAAGAAATGAAAGTGACATGAAATAAAAGCTACCAACACAAAGTTTTGAAAAGGATACTCAACTAGTTCCCCCTAGCCCTCTGAAAAAAGTATTTTAATAAGTCATGGGTTAATTGTCATTCCTTTGCTTGAAAGTCTTCACTGACTCTCAACTGCCTAGAAAGTAAAAACTCCTTTTCTTGGCATTCAAGGCCCTCCATAACCTGGCTCTACCTTTTTATCTTTATTTCATTCATTTTTCCCAACGTGTTTTACCAACCAAACAGGCCTATTCACTGTCTTGTCTTCCAGAAATTACCCATGTACGGGATTTGCAGATGCAAGTCACCTATGCTTTCATAGGTGTCTTTCACTGCTCTGTTCTGTTAAAACTCAACTCAAAGATCACCTCTAAGTTTTCTTCCCCCTCTGACCTCATGTAGCATTTTGTTTTTCACTTTTCCAACATATTTACTGTGGATTTGAGTTACCTGTGTTGGTACATCCCACTACAATACTGTAAGCTTCAAAAGGGAAGGGGGTATGTTTTACCCAAACTTTGTAGTTTTGAGCAAAGTAGAAGTTTCATAAATGTGTGCTGAAACTAAACCTAATTAGGTTGGTTGTTAGATGATCTGTCCCTAGGCCTATTTCTGAAGGCTTTTAACATTAGGTAAGAGCTTTCAGATCTTCTGCTCTACTGATCTAGCTTTTAGAAACCATGATGAAGTTCTGAAGGTGACCTTCAGAGGAAGATTATTACTATTAAGGCTCTACACACAGAGTAATCATCATCATCATCACCATCATCATCATCATAACAGCTAGCATTTATATAGTACTTACTATGTGCCAGGTATTGTTTTAAACACTTCACAGATTTGATCCTCACAACAACTCTGGGAGGCAAGGACTGTTATTATTTTACAGTTGAGGAAACTGAGGCAAACAGAGGTTAAGTGGCCTGTTCAAGGTCATACAACTTGTTAAGTGTCTGAGGTCAAATTTGAACTTAGGTCTTCTTGACTCTAGGCTCATCATTCTATTGATAGTTACCTAGCTGTCTTTACGCGGCAAAGTATTGGGAAGGGGCATGGCTAAGCAAATTATGGTATATGAATGTAATGGAATACCACTGTACAATAATCAACGACGAAATAGTATAAGCTAATACAGAGATAAGTGAGTAGGGCCAGGAGTTATATAATTAACAACCCTGTAAAAACAAAGAACTTAGAATTCTTAGAAGTGCAATAACCAACCAAGATTCTAAAGGCTCAATAATGAAGCCTGCTAACCATTTCCTGACAAGAAGGGGATGGACTCAGGGTACAGAATGAGACATATATTTTTGGACATAATACAGAAATTAATTTTGCTTGACTATTCATATTTGTTAACAAGGGAAAAATAAACAGATGATGAATAAACAAATAAATAAAGGCTTCTGGTGTGAGTCCACTGGGGGGAAAATACCTTCCACACAGGATTTATGTTCCTTGATTATGCTTATTTGTTACCAGGATTCTACCTTTTTTCTCCCACTGCGACAAGGGAAGGTAGTAATAGTGTTGTTTAAAAAAAAAGAAAAGGAAAGAAAGAAAGAAAGAAATGGGGCAGCTAGGTAACACAATGGATAGAGCACCAGCCCTAAAGTCAGGAGGATCTGAGTTCAAATCTGACCTCAGACACTAGCTATATGACCCTGGGCAAGTCACTTAACCCTGATTGCCTACAAAAAAGAAAGAAAAAAAAAAAGAAAAGTAGGCCATTGAAGCATTTTAAAAAATGTACTGAAGAGAACAGAAAGAAGTTCAGAAGGTAACACAGATAAGCAGGATTGCTCTGAAAGTAACTAATTAAATTATATACTTGTGAAAAAAGCAAGTGTAAGTAATAGAGAATTGTGGTTTCATATAAATAATATTTTCCTGTTCTACTCTGTATATGGAATTGTACTTTTCTGGGGGGTATTTATGGAGTTTAGAAAAAAAAAATTTAAAGGGTACACAAGGGATGCAATGTCATACAGTGGAAAGACCACTGAACTTGGAATCACGGGACCCACCTTCAAATACTGGCTCTGGCACTTATTACCTGTATAACCTTTTGTAAGTTACTTACCTTCCCTGGGCCTCAACTGTAAAATGCAGTAAGAGCAGCTGACTTTTAAATTCTCTTTCAGTGCTGTATCTATAACCCTATCAATCAATCAACTCAATCAACATCTGTTAATGGCTTGCTCTGTGCCAGGCATTATGTACTTAACATTATGTACTTTACAAAGAAAAAGCAAAAAACAATCCCAGCCTTCAAGGAGCTTACATTCTAATGGGGGAGACCATGTATATAAATAATACATATAAATATATAAGCTACAGAATGTTCCTCCAGCTTTATTTTACTAACTCAGGTCCCTCTACATCCATAAAACCTGTTTCTAAACCCTCTTCTTCAAAGATGTCTTCCACCACTCACCCTAGACTGACTGTTGTTCACACCCTTATCCAGTGTTCTCAAAGGATACATGTACTCTGTTTATACTCTATTTAATATTTAATAACATGTCCCTGGAAAGCCATCATGTAACTCTCTCCTTTGTGTACTGGTCAGTCTCCCTGGTTAGGCTGTGAAGCTCTTGGGGGCAGGGCCCACAATGTCTACCCTAGCATACTGGCATAGTTCCTGGGGGGTGGGGATGGGAGAAGGGACATAGTAGGGGGAGGTACTCATTAAATGTTGTTTATACACCTGAGATGATCTTCAAAAAGATCCTTATCATAAATAATTCCAGAGTTTAAACCAAAATGCTTGCTTCCTAGTATTAATTAACTGCTGTCAAGAGAATTAACCTTAACAGGGGATTTTCTCCTTCTTGCTCAATGGGGAGTTCGTACTAAATAATAATTAAAAAGGTCAGAAGCCAGAAAGAACCCTTTCCTAAGTACGACACCTAGTGGTTTGTCATAGCCCTTTATTAAACTCTCAAACATAAGTGGTTGTCTTCATCCAATTGAAGAAATCTTAATTCAGTGCAGAGTACCACATATAAACAAACAAACATCTTATGGAAGTATTCCTAGCAATAAGAAACATCTATTAAATACTTGCTGCATGCAGAGAACTATGAAAAGTATTGGGTAAAACAGGAATTTTAGATGACAGTTCATGACCTCATGGGGTTTATAGTCTAGGACAATATTATTAAATGACGCAGGGCAGCAAGAGCTGAGTATAATTAGGGGATAAGGAGAAGTTGGGGTGGAAGGCCTCCTTTTCATTCAATATGGGCTTCCCTTTGCAGGTTCAGACCTGGGATTTCATCAGTGTAGGAAATTCCAGAGAGAAAACACTTCTTACCCTGGGGTCTGAGAACTTCTTTCTTCATATCTGATAACTGTATTCCAATATGCTTTGTTTGTTTTGCAACCCTATGTATTTTATTTTCTGCATTAAGAACATTATTTTGAGAAGGGACCCACAGGCTTCATCAGATTGCCAAGGTGGTCCATGACATTAAAAAGGTTCGACATTCTTCTCTTAAAGAGTTGCCTGGAAGCCCCGAGGGTTTAAGTGATTTGCCCAGGGTCGTATAGCTAGTATGTGTGAGAGGCGGGTCTTGACTCCAGGTAGTACTGACTCTAAAGCTGGCTTCCTATCCTAGATGAAGCAGATGGTGTCATGCTGAATATAGCCTAGAGCTGGAGTCAGTTCAAATATGGTCTCAGATACTTACTTGCTGTGTGACCCTGGGCAAGTCACTTAGCTACTGTCTGCCTCAGTTTCCTTGACAGTAAAATGATAATAATAGGTGCTACCTCTCAGGGTTGTTGTGAGAATCAAATGAAAATAATACTTGTAAAGCACTTTGTAAACCTTAAAGTACTATATATAAATATAGCTGTTATGTCATACTGCTTTAATATAATTTCTATACTGGGTAGGGTATGAAAGTACAATTATTATCATTATTTAGTCATGTCTGACTCTTCACACTGTCTATGGGGTTTTCTTGACAAAGATATTGGAATGGATTGTCATTTTCTTCTCCAGTTTTACACAGGCAGGGGTTAATTGACGTGCCCAGGATCACATAGCTAGTAAGTGTCTGAGGTCAAACTTGAACTCTGGTCTTTCTGTCTCCAGGCCCACGGCTCTATTCACTGCATCACCAAGCACCCTTTCCCAAATTTCCCAAATTCCAAATCCCATCTCTTGCCTCTGGAGATGCTATTCTGCAAAAGTGGAATACATTTTGTTTTCCTCTCTGTCTCTTAGAAGCTTGAGTTACCTCTGAGGTCCAGCTCATATGCCATCTCCTCCATGAAGTCTTGCCTGGTCCCTCTAGTTCTTCTGGGTCACTTTCTCTTCAAATAATCATGTATTTATTTATTTGTGTATATGTTGTAAACCCTAGCAAAATGTAAGCTCCTAGGAAGCAGAGACTGTTGTAGATTCCTTTGCACACAAAAGGCACTTAATGTTTGTTAGCTTGGCTCACATGCACAGACTTAATTTTTAACAGGCAGACTCTGAGTCTTATTTCTGACACATAGCATCACAGCACATAGCAGGAACTTAATAAAGGCTTGTTGACTTCTGTACTGCTGCTTGGTAGGACTGTTGTCTTGCTGACAATTACCTGGCCCTAACATGAGAAGAAACCCCACCAAAGTCCACCTTCCCAAAAGAAGGCTTCCTGTATCTTCTTAGAAGGTCTCTCATTCTTTTTCTCCAAGCCACCTGGGGAGACACTTGTTCTCCTTATAACTTTGGGCCAGTTTTATAAAAGGATTCATTGAGCTACTTTCCTTAAAGAAGTAGCCAGCTGGTGGAAAGAGCCCTGGATCTGTATTCAGAGGGCCTGGTTTCGACTTATTTTCTCTGTGACCTTGGGCAAGTCATCTGACCTCTTTGTAACTCATCTGTAAATTGAGGAAGTGGGACTAGAATGACCTTCAAGGGCCTTTCAGCTCAGAATCTATGATTTTGTGTCATACTTATTGAAAGTGCTGAGAGAGACTTCTTTCCCTCAATGTGTTGTTGTTCCAACAGGTCAGAAATTTTTTTTTTAGGCAATTGGGGTTAAGGTGACTTGCCCAGGGTCACACAGCTAGTAAGTGCCAAGTATCTGGTCTGAGGCCGAATTTGAACTCAGGTCCTCCTGACTTCAGGGCCGGTGCTTTATCCACTGCGCCACCTAGCTGCCCCAGAAAAATTAAAGTAAGAATAGAAATACCCTGAAGGAAACATCGTAATCCTTGGAGGTGTAAGGCTTGTCTCCAAGATCTTCAAAAAAATATGCTAAGGAGTCCAGTGTTTCCTCTGCAAGTTTTTCATAAGTGGCTTCATCTATTGAGCTGCAGGGATGGCAGAAAACATAGCAGCATACAATTAACAAATCTCATTTTGCTCAGTATCAAATTAACATTTTTTTTAAACAAAATAAGAAAACGTTAAAAACAACAACCTCCCTCCCCCACCCCCCAAAATGGACCAGACTAGATAATCTCTTAAGTTTTTCCCCATTCAGAAATTCTGTGATTCTATGAAGTTGAAACACTCCTGAAGACCAAGAAGACTTTGACAAAACCATCACTTTTTTAGGTGGGATATTGTTGAGGGGATGCATGCAGGAGATGCACAAGACACCCTCTGAGGTTTCTGCAAACTCTAAGACTATTATTTTATATTGGGACAATACTTTTTGCTTTCAAAATAACTCTAGAAGCTGGAGAATGGGACAGATATTAGAAACTATAAATCTTCCTATTCCTTAAGAGGAACTAAAAATCACAAGCCCAAACGGACAACTAAATATTAAGAGAATGGATTTGCATGGCTCAGCCTAAAACTAACAATCCAAAGAAGGATGTTGGGAATGAACTGGCAAATCCATGATATGGTCAGATCACTTAATGCACAAGTGTTTACTGAATGTATATGAAAGCATTTTCTTAAAGAAAACTAGTGCATACAAAACACACACACACACACACACACACACACACGTATACACATGCCCTGAAGCTTGTCCTCAAAGTTGAGAAAATGCACCTTCCTCCCTGCTTAGCAGGGAGGCAGGAGAGATTCTACTGGTGTCAGACACCATTGCGTTCATTTAGTTTTGTTGACCTCTTTTTTCCTTCTCTCTTTGTTATGAGGGATGGCTTGCTGGGGAGAGGGCAGGTCAGGGTTATATTCAGAAAGGGTGATGTAAAAACAAAATATATCAATAAAAATTTAGTTAAATTTTAATCAAACAAAAATTCTTTTGGGGTTGTGCATTGATTTGAGAAATTGATTTTTATTGCTTGCTTTTTTTTTTTACATCACCTACATCTCCCAGTGTATCCTTTCTCCTTTCTCCTCCAAGAGAACCATCCCATATTACAAAGAACCAATGATTCTTAAATTATCTTTCCTTGAGCTGTTTTCCAGGTCAGCTGCTTTTAATAGTGGATACCTCACATGTTCTTCTAATTTTTCAGTCTTTGGACTTTGTTTTTACGTTTCATGTTGTCTTATTGAATCATTGAGTGCTGATTATTCCATTCTATTTTTTCTGAGAGTCTACTGTTTGGGTCATATTTTCTACCCTTCTGTTCTAAGTAGTTTATTCTCCTTCCAATTTTTTTTTTCCACAAGTGCTCTAATTTTGTTAAGAAAAATCTCTTGCTTCATGTCTTCCATTCCTCTTAGAGGTCTTACAAAAATGGCATTCTTTTTCTTTGAGGCTCTACTTGTACTTATTATGGAGTTATTTCTTGGGATTTTCTTTTTTTTCTTTCTTTTTAGGGTTCAACATTCACTTTTATAGAATTTTAAGTTCTAGATTTTCTCCCTCTCCTTCCCTACCCCCTGCCCAAGGCAGCATGCAATCTGATATATGCTATACATGTGTGATCATGTTAAACATATTCCCACATTAGTCATGTTGTGAAAGAAGAATTACAACAAAAGGGAAAAACCACGAGAAAGAAAAAACTAAAACAAAAAAAAAAGAGAAAATAGTATGCTTCAATCTGCATTCAGATTCCATAGTTCTTTCTCTGGATGTGGATAGCTGGACTTTTCTTTTCTTTTCTTTATTAATTAATTTATTTTTAGTTTTCAACATCCACTTCCATAAGATTTTGAGTTCCGAATTTTCTCCCTTTTCCTCCCCTCCCCTTACCCAAGACGGGGTAAAATCTGAAATGGGCTTTACATATACATTCATATTAAACATATTTTACATTATTCACGTTGTAAAGAAGAATTAGAACCAACGGGAGGAACCATGAGAAATAAGAAACAAACAAACAAAAAAAAGAGAGCAAATAGTATGCTTTGATCTGCATCCTGACTCCATAATTCTTTTTCTGGATGTAGATAGCATTTTCCATCATGAGTCTTTGGAGGTGTCTTAGATCCTTGCATTGTTAAGAAGAGATGTCTATCAAAGTTAGTCATTGTATAATGTTGCTGTTACTGTGTACAATGTTCTCTTGGTTCTGCTCACTTTACTCAGCATCAGTTCATGTAAGTCTTTCCAGGTTTTTCTGAAGTCTGCCTGCTCATCATTTCTTATAGAATAATAGCATTCCATTACATTCACATACGACAACTTGTTCAGTCATTCCCCAATTGATGGGCATTCCCTCAATTTCTAATACTTGGCCACCACAAAAAGGGCTACTATAAATATTTTTGTACATGTGGGTGCCTTCCCTGTTTTTATGATCTCTTTGAGATACAGACCTAGAAGTGGTATTGCTGGGTCAAAGGGTATGTACAGTTTTATAGCCCTTTGGTCATAGTTCTAAATTGCTCTCCAGAATGGTTGGATCAGTTCACAGCTCCACCAACAACGCATTAGTGTTCCAATTTCCCCACATCTTTTCCAATATTTATCATTTTCCTGTTTTGTCATGTTAGCCAATCTGATAGGTGTGATGTGGTACTTCCGAATTGTTTTGGTTTGCATTTCTCTAATCAATAGTGATTTAGAGCATTTTTTCATATGACCATATATAGCTTTAATTTCTTCATCTGAAAACTGTTCATATCCTTTGACTATTTATTAATTGGGGAATGACTTATATTCTTATAAATTTGACTCAGTTCTCTATATATTTGAGAAATGAGGCCTTTATCAGAGACACTGGCTATAAAAATTGTTTCCCTAGCTGGGCTTTTCTTAACCCACAGTATTGCTCCTCTGTGCCTGGAGTTTAATTTTTATTCACTCATGATTCCAGCCTTGGTTCCTTGAATGGGACTTTGAGCCAGGGATGGGTTCCATCACCTCCATGTCCCCTAAGTCTGGTTGCTGCTGCTGCCCAGCCACAGTTCAGGATGGGGCCCAGGGGAATTCTGAAGAATACTATCCTAATGATAGCAGCGCCACTGCATGGGTGCTCCAGATCAGTGTGTGATGATAAATGAGAAGCATTGCTAATGCAACTTACTTTTTGTCATTCAATGTTCCTGTATTCCTCAAATTCATCAGATGAACACTCTGCTTTTTGACCTTTGGAATCTGGCCTTTGAAGCCCTGGAACTGAGAACTCTAAAAGACAAAGACAATAATTACTGTTTTCCTGGATATATTTGAGTCACACGAAACACTATATTAAAGAACTATTGACAACCTACTTATGAAGTTCATACTGTTAAGAAGTACAGGCTAATGTTTCTAAGATAATAGTATTATACTCACAAATTTATTCTTATTTTTATTACTGTTATTACCAAGAGTAAAGAGAGGCAGCCTGCCATAGTGGATAAAGATCTAGCCTCACAGCTAGGAAGACCTGGGATTAAGTCCCAATTCTGATCCATAATGGCTATGTGACTCTGAGCAAATCACTTAATCCTAGGCAACCCTCTAAAATGAGAAGCTGCACAGAAAGTGGCATCATGCATTGGAAAAGGGAATTTCCTCATTCAGGAGATTCCTATACTATTGAAGTCACAGCTTGAGTCTCTATGCTCTATTACCAAAAAGAGTAAACTTTAGTAATGTGGAAAAAATATCCCACTATGATACAAGATGCAAAGTGAAACTGCCATTAGATAGTTAACAATTTATGAAGATGGAAGGGAATAGTTCCAGATGGAGGAGAATCAGAGAAAGCTTCATGGAGATGAAAAAAAGGTATTAAGCTAGATTGGATCTAGAAGAAGAAGATCAAATGGTGAGGGGATGGGCTGAAGGAAATAGGGACATTTAGCCTGGAAAAGAAGAGAGAATTTAGCATTTTCTCAAATATTTGAAGATTTACAAATCCATGTGGAAAATGAATTAGACTTGGCTTCCTTGGCCCCAAAAGGCAGAAATAGTACCAATGGGTAAAAGTCACAGACAGCTCAACAGAAGGGAAAACTTAGTAGCGATGAGAGCTACCAGTTGTTTCTGGATGTATCAAGTACCCTGTCAGTAGAGGTCTTTTAGAAAAGATAAAATGACCACTTGTTGATGATCTAAAAAAGACAAGGCAAGGATTTTGGTTATCTTGGGCAAGTCACTTAACCCAAGATAGTTTCCTCATTTGCAAATACAGATATTTTTAATAAATAGCATTTACATAGTGCTTTAAGGTTTGCAAATCTCTTTACATAAATTATCTCACTTGATCCTTACAAGAACCCTGCGATAAACATACTATTATTATTCCCAATTTTACAGATGAAGAAATTGAGGCTGGGATTATAATGACTTGTCCAGGTCACATAAGTGTCTGAGGCAGGATTTGAATTTAGGTCTTCCTCACACCAAAGTCCAGCGCGCTATGCATACATTACACCACCTGGCTGTCCCTAAGCATTATCTTCCTCAGAGGGTTTTTTGAAGAACATGCTTTATAGACTACAAAGCACTTTATAGAAAGATAGGCCAGCTTTAATGTCATTCTGTGATTACTAGAGGCCTCTTCTCTGCTAAGATCCTAAGAGTTTATTTGCCTATCTCTCAGGTTTCTAACCTGGGATCTGTGAACTTGTTCAAAAAAGCAAAATTTAATACCTACATTTCAACATAATTGGTTTCCTTTGTAATCCTATGTATTTTATTTTGTGCATTTTAAACATTACTCTGAGAAGGGGTCCATAGACTTTACCACATTGCCAGAGGAGTCCGGATCTGTTTATTTTCTTGTAGATTTCTTGTAAATACTTTTTAAAAGTCACATACATGTGAAATAATTTTCAGAAATGGTAAAGTGACAAGGACATCTGAATGCTCCAGTACTACCAGAAGTGCACTAGACTCTGAGTCAGAAGAGGAGTGGCTTTAGAGACTTAAAAGCTCTGTGACCAAGCCGGGGTAGCTCAGTGGCTTAGTGGAGTCAACAAGACCTCATTTCAAATCTGGCCTCAGACGCTTACTAGCTGTGTGACCCTTACTAGCTGTGTGGCAGATCACATAAGCTCTGTGTGCCTCAGTTTCCTCACTGTAAAATGGGAATAATAAGATTACCAACCTTGAGGGGTTGCTGTGAGGATCAAATAAGCTCATATTTGTAAAGCACTTAGCACAGAACCTGGCACACAGTAAGAGCTACTTTTTTTCCCCTCACTTCCTGTTCACATGTGTTAAACTCTCTGAGTTTTATTTTCCTCTATGAAATGAACTCATAAGGTTGTCATGAGGATCAAACGGGATAATATACCTAAGTTTTGCAAACTTTGCCAGTTATTATCATAACTTAATAAAAATAGGGGAGATAAAGTACAGAAACAAGCCTAAATCCTCAGCACATTTGGAATAACTTACATTTAAACCATTTAATGCACATTTATTAAGCATCTCTGTGCAAGGCACTCTGCTAAGCATGTACAATTACTAAGTGGTTTCCTGACAACAGCAGCAGGCTTCTGGTTGAACGTTTTATTTTTCTTGTTTTCTTTTTTTTTAAATCATAAGAAGTAGATGGGAGACAGGAAGGGGAAGAAGAAGGGATGTAGAGAAGATAGCTTCTGTCCAGTCATTCACTCATAGTCTAACTCTTCTTGATCCCATTTGGGGTTTTCTTGGCAAATATACTAAAGTGGCTTGCTATTTCCTTCTTCAGTGGATTGAGGCAAAGAGAAGTTAAGTGACTTGCCCAAGATCACACAGCTAACACATATGTGAGGCTGGATTTAAACTCAGATCTTCCTGATTCCAGGTCTAGAGCTATATCCACTGAGCTACCTAGCTGCCTCATGGAAGTTATTTATCAACCCATAAATATTTTAAGTAAAGAAAATATGGTATAGTGGTTAGATTTTGAAAGACAAGAGTTTAAGTCCTAACTTTGCCACATACTAGTTTGTGTGACTGTTAAAATCATTTATCTGTTAAGTCCTCCTGGGTAACTTCTAGGACAATAAATTTCCCACAAGCTGCTACTCTGTATCAATAGAGGGAGTATCTTCAATAGTAGTTTCCTATACAGATGAAATCTCAGGTCTCTGCCACAAAACAAAACAAACTTTAATAAGTGGGAAGTCACACCTTACTGAAAAAAAAATCAGGGTTCCTACCATGGCTCATTGGATTCCCAAAAGGTGTGCAGTGAGGATTCAAAGTTGGAATGATTAAAGTTCTGTGAAATAAGACTTAGGAGGAAATGATTACAGAACTGTGACTAATTCAGCCAGAAAAAGAGAAGCTGAATTAATGACTTCATAATCACCCAGAGAAGAATTTTATACTCATGGAATATTAGAGCTACACAGGGACTGACTTTAGAGATGATCTGTTTTAATCCTCTCTTTGTATAAACGAGGAAGCTCTGTCCCAATCAATCAACAATTCAGAATTTATTAAGGGTACAATATGAGGCAGGCATTGCAGAAGCAAGAGAAAAAAATAAAACTGCCCCTGACCTCAAGGAGCTTACATTAAAGTAGATAAGTATGTGGGATCTGAAGTCAGGCAGATCTGCCTCAGGAACTGACTAGCAGGGTGACCTTGGGCAAGTCACTTAACCTGTCAGTCTCAGTTTCCTCATCTGTAAAACAGAGATAAGAATAGCGTCCTACCGACTTCTCCCTGTCCCCCCACCCCTTGTGAGGATCAAATAACATAAGCGCTTAGAACAGTGCCTGGCACACACAATATAAATATTATTATTATATTTGTAAAGCGCTTTTGCAAACCTGAAAGCGCTATATATATTACCTACATCACAAGATTCAGTCAACAAACACAAAAAAACAAAGTCCACTCAATACAGCCTAAGCCTCACCAAGAGGCAGAGGGGAGGACAGAGCACTGCAAAAATGGGGGGACAGGCATCGCAAAGGCACAGAGATGGCTGGAGAAAGGTGTAGGAAGACAGGAGAGTTAGGAAAGATGTGGACCCCGGCCACTACGTGTCGGAGAGCAGATTCGGACATCACAAACCCAGGGTTCAAGCCCCGCCACCCCCACCTCCTCAGGGCGCCTGGAGCTAAAGAACGCGCATGTGCGGCTCCAGACATCACGGCCCCTCCCCACTCCCAGGCCCCGCCCTTCCCTTTCCCCAGGCCTCCACCCTCTCGATCCCAGGCCCCGCCCCTTTCATTCGGGCCCCCTCCGCTCCCCCTCCTCAGGCCCCGCCCCTTCCTTTCCCCAGGTAACTCCCTCCTGCTTCCCAGATCCTGCCCCTCTCGTTTCCCAGGCCCCGCCCCCGCACCTCCGGTTCCTCCGGCTCCGCCCCTCCCGTTCCCAGACCCCGCAGCCAGGGCCGCAGCCGCGGTATACCCGGCTGTGCGTACTCACGAGCTGTCCCAGGGCCCAGGAAGACACAGCTCCAGCCCCTGCTCCCAGAGCCAGGGGGCCCGCCTGGGCCGGGAGGCTGCAGAGCGCAGCCTTCCGAGGCCTGGGCGCCAGCTGTTGCAGGGTGTGTGGCCCAGCTTTGCAGGGCTTCCGCGGTGCCGCCTGCGCCAGCGCCAGCGCTCCCAGCCTGGTCCTCCACATGCTCCTCGCGCGCCTTCGCTGTGCGGCCGCGGCGCCTGGGGGGGTATTGGGGGAGGGGATCTTAGCCCCGCCTCCTTTGTCTGCGCCGTATAAACCGCGCGAACCCCGGGCTTCACGCGAATGCCCCCTGGTGGTGCAAGCCTGCCTCTTCCCCGCTGCCTTTTTCCTATGGGGATCCCTTCAAAGGCTGTAATTATGGAACAATGATAGCGATATTTCCACGGAGATGCAGCCCTGCCTGGGGGAGTGGATACAGAGCTGGCCGTGGAGGCTTGGGTTCAAGTCCCCTCTCTGACATACAGTGCAACCCTGGGTAACTTCTCAGTGACCCAGAGAACTCTCTAAGACTTTAGGTTACAAAGCGTGTGCTGATCTGCATTAGTGGAGGGAATTTACTCCTGTGGAGTTCCCTGCACTGATGAAATCAGGATCCCAACTTTGGAGTCAGAGGGGATCTTGGAGTTAGCTCATCTAGTCCAACCATTAATGATGATAATGATGATGATAATAACTAACATTTATATAGCACTTAAGTTGTGCCAGGCACTGTGCTAAGTGCTTTACAAGTATTTGATTCTCACAACAACCCTGGGAATTAGGTGCTATTTTCTCTATTTTACAGATAATAATAATGATAATAACATTTATATAGTACTTACTATATGCCAAGTACTGTACTAAGTAATTTACAATTATCTCGTTTGATCCTCACAATAACCCTGGGAAGTAGGCGCTATTATTATCCCCATTTTACATATGAGGAAATAAGAGTTCCAGAGAAGTTGGGTCTTACCTAGGGTTGTATAGCTAGTAAATGGCTGTGTCAGGATTTGAACTCATGTTAGGCAGGGGCTGTTACCTCTATTTTATAGATGAGAAAGTTGAAGCTTAGAGGGGTTGTGACTTGCCCAGGCTCACACAGCTAGTAATGTATGAGGCAATATTTGACCTTGTCTTTGACCTTGTCCAGTGCTCTAGACTGCCTTCATTTTATAGGCCCAGAGAAGGTAACAATTTGTGTAAAGTGATAACAGGTAATTAGTATTCCTAATGAAGGAACATTCCTTGAAAAGGAATAACAATAATAGCTTATGTTTACATAACACTTTGAAAAGATGTTCTAGCCTTATTTCATTTGCATGGTTTAGTGACAAGAGGCCTGATCTTGGAGTCAGAGCCTGGGTTGAAACTTATTAGACCTGAAGCAAGCCAATATGTGCAATGAAGGTTGATAATTATCCTTGTTCTACCTGCCTCACAGGTCTGGGCCCTAAAAATAACAGCTCACGTTTATCTACTACTTTGCATTTTATGAAGAGGTTTCCCCAGAACCACCTGGTGAGGTAAGTAAAGCAAGTTTATCTCAAGGCCCAGATGGAATCAACTTTGGAAAGAATATTGGATTTGGAATCAGAAGACCTGAAGTTTTGCATTTCAGTTACTGCATTTTTGCATATGTGGGAAACTTTCACCCTGAATAATCTTCTCATTGGTGAAGCCCTCCTCATTACTGACTTCTCTAGGAAGGACTTAATGTATATTTCACCTCACTGTTAACCAGGATTTTCTCTGGACTTGCCCTTTTTTTTCCTTGACTGCCATATTCCTCTGTTCTCCCAGGCATCTCACTTTTTAGCACCCCTCTATGTGTCTCTTCCCTCATTGGAATGTAAGCTCCCTGAGGATAAGGACTATCTTGTTTGGTTGTATTTGTATCCTTAAACTCTCAGCACTGTGCTTGGCTCATATTAAGCCCTTAATAAATACTCTAAGTCAGGCCTGCACAATATCGAGTGGGCCGGTTGTAGTGCCAAAGGATTTCTGGTGGCCTGCAAAAAAGGTAGGGTTGCCACTGCATAAGCTTTTTTGTTTGTCACATGACCTGCAGCAACCAACCATTATCAGTCTGTCTCTAGTCTAACCTATCTGCAGCCCAAAGAAGTTTAGCCTATTTTAATTTTGGCCCCTATCTACTGCCAAGTTGTGAAGGTCTACTCTATGTCATTGATAAATGATTGTTGAAACAAAGAATGAATAAAATCTGCCGTCACAAAGACAGGAGCTTTAAGTAGACCAAAGGAACTTTAGTGACTTACTAAAGCTGCATAATGAGCCCACAATGAATGTTTGTCATCAATATTAAGGCAATTATAAGGCCTGGGATATAGAGAGATTTCTCTGGAATCTTAACAAATAGTCAAAGCCAGGTAGGGCTATGTAGGCAATAATATCTTCTCATACAGGAAATTTCTTGCTCCGGTGATTTGCATCCCCTTATAGCCTGGCAAACATGTGGAGCTAGCTGTGAGATGACTCCTGACATGTTTTCTAACACTCCAGGGTGGTTGGTTGGGTCCTGGGAAGGGGTTCTCTCTCCAGTCTAGCTACCCTAGGGCAGGGCAAACCCTAAATAAAATGATGAAGCAAGCCACAAACAGCCTTAGCTTCCTTCTACCTCCACTATCTCTTTCTTTCTCATTCCTGGGCACTTATCTTGTGGGTCTCACTCATCAAGTCAACTTATATTAACCTGGCGTTAGCTGATAAGGGATTGAGGTTTCCTGGTGGTATTTGCATTCCCACCCACCCCACCTCCCCAGAGGACTCTTAGAGAGTAGAATGTTAGGAAGCAGGGTTGATGCTTTTGTGTAGAGGCCTGCACAACTCTCCTCACCCAAAGCCATATGTCATAGATGATGTAGAGGAGTCCCTATTCTGCTCCAAATGTATTTACTTCTGCTCTGAGTTTTGTCCTTCAAGTAAAGTTTGCAGGCTTTGGGGCCCTTTTGGTGTTCTAATAATCTCAAAGGGTATTTCCAGGGGTTCTGGTTTGGCTCAAGATTCTCTCCAGATAAGCTTCGGTTTTGAGGGAGGAGGCTCTTTAGAACTAACAAAGCTGTTCTGGGTTTCCTCTAGAAATCAGACCAATTTCTGTTCAGGTTGGACCCCAGAAAACATTTCTAGAGGAAAAAAAAAAAGCAGATTGTTGGGACATATACCCCTGAATGGTCTAGAGGACCCCAAAGTATTTCCTTTCTTAATTGCAGCACTCCATTGTCATAAGATTGTATTTAAAGATTTAAAGCTCTAAGATACCTTAGAGGTCATTGAGACCGATTCCCTCATTTTAGAGGTGGGGAAACTTAGGCTTAGACTCACTTGCTCAGTTGCATAGCTAGGAAGTGTCTAAGGTGGGATTCAAAAAGAGGTCTTCCTGACTCCAAATCTAGCACTCTATTCTTTTTTTTTAATTTTTCTTTTTTTTGTTAATTTATTTTGATTTATCAACAATCACTTTCATAAGCTTCTGAGTTTTAAATTTTTCTGCCCCTCTTCCCCAAGACGGTGCACAATTTGATATAGGCTATACATATACATGCTTATTAAACATATTTTCACATTAGTGATGTTGTAAGTAAGAATTAGAACCAATAGGAGGAACCACGAGAAAGAGGAAACAAAACACAACAGAAGAAAAAAAATAGCAAATAGTATGCTTCGATCCACATTCAAACTCCATAGTTCATTCTTTGGATGTGGATAGCATTTTCCATCATGAGATGTCTTTGGAGATGTCTTAGATCCTTGCATTGCTGAGAAAGGTTAAGTCTTTCAATATTAGTCATCACAAAACGTGGCTGTTACCATGTACAACGTTCTCCTGGTTCTGCTCACTTCACTCAGCACCAGATCATAAAAGTATTTCCAGTACCTTGTATTTTTAATCTTAGACGCTATTTAAAAACGAAACAAAACCATACCAAACCATTCATTTAATTGAAGCACCATCTTGTCTGCTCCCCCAAAATGAAGACACAAGGAGATGAACCTGGCTTAGCATCTTCCTAGCATGCCCTTCTTTTATCTTCTTTCACATCCCACCTCATCCCCTTCCTGCCTCAGGACAGGCAAAGTCTGACTTTAACTGATAAGCTAGCCCCTCCCAGGCTAAAGAGTTATGGGGAGGGAAGGCTGAGGGAAGTTCCAGGGAGCAAAGGAAGGGTGAAGAAGCCCAGGAGGGGACAGCTGGAGAGCAGAAGCCTCTGGGAAACAGCTTTCAAGAAGAATGGGCATCATGAATCCAGGAGCCAGACTGAATGGCTGAATGTTCTGTCACTGAGCCTTCTCCTTTCCCCCCACCCAAGTACTTCCCCTTGGCTTCTGCCTTCAGACTCCTGCACATCCTCTCTGCTCTAGTACCAGCTCTGAGTGGGTAGAAAAGAGTAATTCTGGGTTGATTTCTCCCAAGCCTGTGGGCATTCATCTCCTGCATCCTGACTTCCTCTTTAGAGCCAAAGCAGTTTATGAAACTAACAAAGATCTGTTAAATGCCTGTGTTTCAGGGAGCACTGTGCTAAAGTATTGAGGGGAGGAGCCTCAGGTAACTTATCTATCCAGTGGATGTATGTATGTGAAACAAATGCATAACTGTAATATATATTATGATTTGAGAAGCATACTAGAAAGGGACAGAAGTACTGTGACTGATATCTGAGGAGGAAGGTCTGTTACATACAAGCCATATCTAGGAAGGCTTCACGGAAGAGGGGGCATTTGAACTAGATTTTTAGGGATAAAGAAGAATTCAGCCAGTGAAGACAGGGAGAGAGGACATTCCAGGTTTGGGAAACAACTAGAACAAAAACAAGACTTAGAAAGAAGGGTTGTTTATCTTTTCTGTGTCATGGACTCCTTTGGCAGTCTGGTGAAGCCTATGGACCCATTCTCAGAAGAAAGTTTTTAAAAGAATTACAACAGAAACTAATTATGTTAATATATAATTATCAAAATATATAACACAAACAAACCAAGTTCTTGGATCCCAGGTTAAGAGGACCTGCCCTAGTTCTTTGTGTATTTTTCCTTTTGAAATGACTTTTTAGGTTGTTTATATTTGCTGACATATTCGCTCATTAGTGGGCAGCTAGGGCACAAAGTGGATAGAGTGCTGGCTCATCTTCCTGAGTTCAAATCTGGTCTCAGACAGTTATGTGATCCTGGGCAAGTCACTTAACCCTGTTTGTCTCATATATATATGTCAGTTTCCTCATATATATACAATTTATATATATAATATATATATAATTATGTAATATATATAAATATATATAATTTCCTCATATATAAAATGAACTGGAGAAAGTAATGACAAACTACTTCAGTATCTTTGTCAAGAAAACCCCAAATGGGGTCATGAAGAGTTGGGCACGACTGAACAAGTGCTTATTAGTAGGATGTAAGCTCATTGTCAGCTTCTTGAGGGTAAGGAATCTATTGGTTTTTGTTTTGTATCTGCTGGGGTCTAGCACAGTGCTTTGCCCTGCTTAATAAATGTTGGGTTGAATTGAATTCAATATCTCCTCCCAAAACATATACAAACCTGTACTTTGAACTTGATCCACATTGGCTGATTCTTTGATTAGATTGGTCAGTGGGGAATGTTTTGTCCCGAAGACTAGAACTTGGCTCTCAGCCTTAATTGTACCCAGTGTACAATGTGTTTTCTAAAATAATCTGTCAGACCTGGAGCCCAACTGTTAAGATGGTCAGACTGAATCCTGCTTGTACCTGAGAGAGAGTTCCCCTGGTATGACCCAGGTCCTGACTGTTTGCCTCAGTGCCTCACTGCAAGAATTCTACTGTCACAGTTGGAGGGACAGATGGCCAGGCAGATTGTCAGAGGTAAGTTGCTAGCAGGAGGGTTTGAAGGTAGAGTTGTATAGGGATGAGGTGGGGTGTGGAGGGACCTGAGAAGAGAGCTGGTGGTACTATCACTTTGGATCCTGTCTTGTGTGGAGCTTAGGCTGAGCATGGAATAGGTGAAGGGCTGGTGGAGTTTGGCAGGGATCCTGGTAAAATAGGGGTGGCTGCTTGAGCAGGCCTGATATTGTGACTGATGGGTGAGGGAAACCAGCCTGGCACCCTTGGGAGGCTGAAGATGGAGAGATAACAACAACAACCGCAGCAATTATTATTATTATTATTTATATATGCTTTAAGGTTTGCAAAGCTTTTTTAAAAATTATCTAATTTAAACCTCCCTATAACCCTGTAGGTACTGTTATTATTCACATTTTCCAAGTAAGGAAACTGATCCTGAAAGAGGTTAAATGACTTATTCAAATTAGTATCAGAATGTTTTTTTTAGATAGTATTTTATTTTTTCCCCAATTATTTGTAAAGGCGATTTTCAGCATTCATCTTTACGAGATTTTGAATTCCAAATTTTTCTCCCTTCCTCCTTCCCCTCTCCTCCCCTCTTCCTAAAATGGTAAGCAATTTGATATAGGTTATATATATATTATATATATAATATATATTAATACACATACAGTCATGTAAAACATATTTCCATATTAGTCACAGTGGTGAAAGAAGAAATAGACCAAAAAGAAAAAAAACCACAAAAAAAAATAAAGTGAAAAAAGTATCCTTCAATCTGCACTCAGAGTTCTTTATCAGATAGTATAAATGTTAAAGCAAGATTTGAACTCAAGTCTTCCTGACTCCAAGTACCATTCTGTATCCACTCCATCACCTAGCATACATAGTGGTGAGGGCACTGGGCTTGGAGTAAAGAAGAACTGCCTTTCAGTCTTTCCTCAAACACTTATTAGCTGTTTGCCAGTGACCTGGGCAAGTCACTTACCTTTCACATCCTTAGTTTTTCTCATCTACAAAATGACAGGGTTGGACTCCCTTTTTAGGCTCTCTCCCACTCTAAATCTATTTTCCTGTGATTAGAGTGGCTTTACTCAAGCTTTGTAAGTGAGGCTTTTGAGGAATTTTAATTTTGGCGAAACTAAGTGGGGGCAATAAGTAAACATTTATTGATCAGAGCTGAAAGGAGTAGAGTTTAGAGATTATAGTGGGATAGGGCTCTCCCTGGCGCAAGGAGGGAAGAAGGTGGAAATCGCTGGCTTTTCTCTGGCCTTCAGACTCTCTTTTTCTCACTCCTCAGGTTTCCTCTTCCCACTTTCTCCCCCTCTTCACTTTTAGTGTGTCTTCTTTTCTGTCTCTTTCCCTTGTTCTGCTTGGTGTATTTTCTTTTTCTCTTGACCTTGGCCCTAGTTGGCCTCCTCTTCCTTTAGATTAGAGGAATCTATTTAATCTAAAGTAGTGTATTGTTCATTATCAATCTAGCAATTTTTTTCAGTTTATCTCCAGAGGGAGGAGAGATAGCAAGGGCCTAGAGTGGCCAAGGGAAGAAACAACATCTAAGAGAAACATAAGGATAATAAGGACGTGAATCATATGCAGTTTTACTTGTTGGGCACAATTGTATGGCTCTTGCTCTTTAAATGAAGAAAAAAAACTATCAATAAAAACTATCAAAAGAAGGAAAAAGGAATAAAGTCATACATAAAATTCTTAACATTCCCCAAAGTAGAACCAAGCGAATCAACGCATAGACTTCTCCCTGTCTTAAAGCCTTCCTAACTAAATTAACTTACTTTATTTTCACACCCTGGCCCCCACTCCCAGTCCTCCTTTGCTTTAAATTATCCCTGAAAGAAGTCATATTCTGAGGGTCAGCTACGTGGTGTGGTGGATAGAGCACGGCCTTGGAGTCAGGAGGACCTGACCTCAAATCCCGTGTCAGACACTTGACATCTACTAGCTGTGTGATCCTGGACAAGTCACTTAAACCCAATTGCCTCTAAAAAAAAAAATAGTGTCACATTCGTTTTTTCTAGGGAAATAGGATTTTAATATAACAACAACTTGTAGCCAGGGAACTTAACTCATTAATAAGGAGAAGCAGACTCTGGGGCAAGAGAGAGCCCATTAAATGTTATTTGATTGATTGAAAAGGGAAATACAATAGATATTCTCTTGCAATTTCCAAGGATATCTTTTTTTTTGGGGGGTTTGGCTATTGGGGTTAAGTGACTTACCCAGAGTCACACAGCTAGGGAGTGTTATGTGTCTGAGTCCGAATTTGAATTCAGGTCCTCCTGCCTCCAGGGCCCACTGCTCTATCCACTGCCTACCTAGTTGCCCTACAAGGATATCTTGATAGGGTTATAGGATGGAGATTTTCTACAGTGCATCATAGCCTATCAGTAGTAATACTTCTTGATATGATACTTATGGAACTGTGAACTCATTGTCTGAATCTCTGCTATGGAATGGAATTTGAGGTGTGACCTTGAGCAGGGGTACTTTCTGACTCAGGTAATATAGGGATCATAATATTGATTATAATTGATGGTAGGTGAATTATTTAACTAGTACTTTCAGAGTTCTTAGGCCATGAACATTATGTTACTATATAGATGAAGATGGTAGTAATGATTAAAGACTCTTTCAAAGAAGAAAAAAGAAAACAAATATTGGGTGAAATATTAATCTCTAGCCTAATCGACATTGCCATAGCTTCTAGGTAGAGCACGACAATCTGTTGCCCTATAACCACACTCAGAATCCCTGTGATACAAAGCAGCAGGTCTTCTATTGGAAGATCCCTTCTCTGGCTACTTGTCCCTCAGACTCCTGCATATCAGGCCTATTTCCTTCACCCTCCACTCTTTCCTTGTTCCATTCTACTCTCACCTTCCATTGTGCTCTGGAACCCTATTATGTTCTGAATAACTGCTCTTCCTATTAGACTTCCTCCCCTCATACTCCTGGCTCATCTCCTGGTTTAGCTCATTTTCTAGACTTCTCTATGTCCCTGCCAGCCTCCTTCTCACCTGGTGATACCTTTGTGCCCTGTAGCCTGCTCTCCTGATTGCTGAGTCCCCAGACTGGACTGTCATTTCATGACAAGTCCCAGCCACGATCGATTCACTTCACTTCACACTTTGACTCACTCTTTGGACTTTACCTATTCATCGGCAGCCTGCTGTTTTCTAACTCTCCTTTACTTACAGTCTTCACCAAGTCTTGTTTAATCACTGAAAGGGTGTTTGTTGCCTCCAAACTGAGACCTGTTAAGACCTTAGCTTAAAAAGGTCAAGGTCTCCCACTGAATCCAGAGCCATCTCCAGTCGTCTGATCTATATATATCTTGCCATGGGAGGAGAAAGTGAGGCTGCTGACTTTGCACAGTCACAGTCCCTCACTTAAATCCAGTTCACTTGCATGTCTCAGTATCACCTCTCTGACGTCATGGTCTTCTTTGAGAAGGAAGGACAAACAACAACTATCCCTATGTGTAAATTCCTGGAGGGTAGGGATTGTCTTATTTACATCTATTTGTATGGTCAGTTTAGTAATAGTGCCTCCTACAGGTCAAGGGCTTAAATGGTTAAATCTATCTTAATCTTATTCTTATAATTAAACTTTTTTCCAGATGACTCTGAATCCCTGACCACTGTCTCCAGTACTGGATGCACCTTATCTTATGCTCCCTGACACACAGACCAGGAGGAGGAGGAGAAGGCATGTTTAAGGCATGGCCACTTCCAGACGCTTCCCCTAGATCTGTTCAGCAGTAGTTTTTCCTCCTTTGAAATGTATTCCATCCAGATCTTTCACGCTATCTACCCCTGGTGACTATTATCTAATGGTGTCCAGGTCATTTTCTTTCCCTTATCATACCACAATCCCCTGCCTTTATACTTGAGTACTTTCATTTACATGTTAGTATCCCTTCAAGTAGGCATGCTTTCCAGTGGATCAATTTTCTCACCTCTACTTGATTTACATCTTCACCCCCACCACACTTGAGGAATGGTCATATTCTGATTTTTATCATCACTTGTTGTTGTTCCACCTCCACAATTCCTCTGGCTACACATAACCTCCTGTAATTCTTTGTATACTCCCTCCCCTTTCCTACCACTCTCCTACCTTCATTGCTGAAACACAGGGAATCCATCTAGGACTGAGAAATATTTCTTATTTTTCATGTTTCTACAGTCAAATAATTCACCAGGTGACTAGCTACTGGTGATTAACTTCTCCAAACTTAATTATTCTGGTCCTAAAAGATAGTGTCCAGAACTCAACATTAATATTTCAGATGTCAACTGTTCAGGACAGAAGGTACCCTGTACCTTTGTAAGCAAAGGATGTTACTGACTAGTACCCTGGAATATCAACTAATGTTCTCTACCATCTTTGGAGTTGCTGTGATGACCCACCATTATTGAAGCTCTGGGAGTGCTTATTACTATAGAACCCTGAGCTGAAACTAGGAATGTACTTTTTCCCATTAAATATGCATTTTCCCTCAGAAATGATAGTACAATTGAAATAGTGCTGTTGGTATTATTAACTAATCCAACATGTCTCTGCCCTTATGGTAATGGTTATTTGGTGATAAATGCCAAGAAAGTAAAGGGGGTATTTTCAGGAAGGGAAGTGGAGTTTTAGATGTCATTTGTAGGTGGCATAGTGGATAAACTTGGAGTAAAGAAGTCCTGTGTTCAAGTCCTACTTCAGACACTTATTAGATGTGTGACCCTGGCCCAAGTAACCTCTCTAGGCCTCCATTTCCTTATTTATAAAATGAGGATAATAATGGCACCTACCTGCCTCCCAGTATTATTGTGAGGATCAGATGATAGAATATATGTGAAGTACTTTGCAAACTTTAAAGTTTTATCTAAATTCTAGCTATTAGTACTGTTTCTGTGACAACGTAAGTTCGTTGTGGGCCCTGATAACTTTACAAAGCCAATCAAGGCTTCCTCCACCTAACACGGCCAACTACAATGACAAGAAGATGGGTAGGTACTGATTTATGATTGGCAAGGCCTTTGAAACTCGGACACAGGTTTTTTAATGGGATTCAGCTCAGTCCCCTCATTTTAGAGATGAGGAAATTGAAGTCCAGTGATTTGCTGGAAATTTGTCATACCTACCCATCATGACATCTGCCTTATAAAAACAACTTGAACAAAACCAATCACATCTATCAGCGGATACACTATTAAGCATGCATAGTGTCCCCTTTCTCAAGGGAAGAGGGCTCCATGTTTTTTCTATGGGATTCATTTTGTTTTTGTGTCTCCAGCCCCTAATACTATGCCTTGTGCACAATAAGGGCTTAATAAATGTTGGATTGAATTGAACTGGGATTCAAGCTCCCTCATCCACTCCTGACTCCAAACTTAGTGTTCAACTTTGGCCCCTATAGTCTAGCATTTCATCCCACTTATGACCAAGGATGAAAATTGATATTTTAATCAATACTTAATAATAAAAATAATAATTTATGTATAGTATTTTGTACTTTGCAAAGTAATTCCAGTTATATTATTTCACTTGATCCTTGTAAGAACTTAGTGAGGAAGACATTATTATACTTGTTTTATAGAGGAGGAAAATAAGACTCATAGAGGTTAAATAACTAGTTCAAATTCATACAACTAGTAAGTGACAGATGTGGGACTCAAAACACATGTCTTCCGACCAATTTGACACAGAGTACTGGTATTCACAGAAATTCCACCAGACTCTAGCTAATCAGAAGAAATCAGATCAAAGGCTGGTTGCCAAAAAAACCAGATACCATAAACTTCCCTGAATCAAATTCAGTTTTGAAAAAAAAAATCATTGTAAACGAAAAGACACTTTTATGCACAAGCATCTTAAATGAGATAAAATTGAGGTAATTATTCATTTTGAAAGGTAACTCATTTATTCTATCCTTGCATGAGGTTTTTCTCACATTTTTGTCAAATATGTGGCAAGCAGGAACAAAGTTGAGGTGGGAATCAGTGAAAAAGTACTCCTAAAGGATAATGAAATTTGAAGGTAACCAGTGTTTCCCATATTTCTTTTGCTACCACTTCGTGGAAAAAAGTTGTACGTATTTGGCAAGAACAGAAATGATTACTTATACCTTGACCCAGGAACCCATCTAGTTCAGGGGAAACTAGAGGGTTGATGACTCCTCTTTAGTGACACCTGCTGGACAAATAGAAAGCAGGGATGAATTTGTCCTCTTAAGTCTTCATCTGAGTCAAACCCAAATTCTGGAAAAAGAATAAGAAAACCTCAGATCATAATTTTAGAGCTGAAAGAGATCTGAGAAGTCGCAGAGCTCAACACCTTCATTTTACAAAAGAGAAAACTCAGGCTCAGATGTGAAGTGACTTATCCAGGGTCATTTAGCTAGCAAGAGTCTGAAACAGATGACAAACCCAACTCTGTATGCCATATTACCTGGATAGCATGCTCTAAGTTTGTATTGGGTAGATTGCTTTCATGATTACTCAGTGTTTCTTACATGTTACTATGGCTTTCTCTTTCTTTGAAATATAGAGCAAGAAGTTTCAAACATGTAGCCCACAACAATCCTGAGTACCTAAATGAGATGAAAATATAATTTCGGAATACTTAACAAAATAAATAAAATAATAATAAATTATTATTGCACCAGTTCTGTTAGGATTTCCAATCAGGAAAATCAGGCCTCATTTGATATACAAAGGTTCCTTTATACATCTTTGATTCTGAGGCTCTTTTTCTTTCTCAGAAGTGGTAGACATACAGACTAGAAGCTGCTTAGGAAGTACAAAGTACAAAGTATAACTATTCCATGTTGGCTCCATTAGCAAGCAGATGCTTCATGTTGCATCGCATAAATGAGGCATTTAAACACTCTTGGTGTGTAGACATTATCTTACTCATTTCTTTTTTTCTTAATGTTTGTAATTTTTATTAAATTTTTTAAAATGTTTATTAAAAACATTCTAAATTCTAAATTCTCTCCCTCCCACCCCTCCCCCACTCACCGAGAAGGCAAGCAATATGATACCCATTATACATGTGAAGTCATGCAAAACATATTTCTGTATTATCTGTGTTGCAAAAAAAGCAAGAAAAACAGATAGTGGAAAACAATATGCTTCAATCTGTACTGAGAATTCATCAGTTCTCTCCCTGGAGATGGCTAGCATTTTTCATCATGAGTCCTTTGGAATTACTATGGATTATTGTATTGCTGAGAATAACTGAGTCATACACAGTTGCTTATTATTACAATATTGCTATTACTGTGTACAATGTTCTTCTGGTTTTGCTCACTTCACTTTGCTTCAGTTCATATAAAGTCTTCCTAGTTTTTTCTGAACCCATCCCACCCTCATAATTTCTTACAGCCCAGTAATATTCCACCACAATCATATAACACAACTTGTTCAGTCATTCTGCAATTAATGGGCATCCCTTCAATTTCCAATTCTATGACAAAAGCTGCAATGTATATGCATATATATGCACATATATACTTATAGTGTATATATACACATATATAGGTATACGTGTATATCCTTTTTATTTTTCTTTGATCTCTTTTTACCCATTTCTTTTCAATGGAAGTTCATTTATGAGTTGTCATATAACTATGTCAGTGAAAGGAACCAGGTGTTATGGGTGGTAAGTGGCTAATTTCTATGTATGTGTAATACATGTATGTGTCCAATCATGGAACTACCCTGAGGGAAGGAATATAACTCAGCCTGACTAGCCTGTTATACTATAGTGGGGGAGTAGAATGGGTTCATTGAGGTTGTCTGTGGCCCAGACTTGGGACCCCAACCTTTAGGGTAACTCCCTGGTTTGATTGGGCAAAGGAGTGTTGACTCCTCCTAAATATGTCCTCTTTGGGAGATGGGGGAAGAGTTCTCCATTTTGATTCTTCTTGTAGGCTTGTGGTTATGCTTTTTGTAGGAGTGGCGATTTGTTGGCAATTTGTAGGCTTCTCTCCATATCTTAACTCTGACTCTGTCTGGAATTCATACTCCTTTGTGGTCCGTTCAGTGCATTGCTGGGGGAACAGAAGGGGAGTATGAAAAATACTGGAGCAACATAGTCACTTTCCATCAACATGCCAAAAATGTTAAACTTTCTGGAGAATCAAGTTAAGTGCTCCTTTGCCCACCTCCTTTTGTCAGCCTAACTCTCCAAGATAGAAAAAAGTGTGATGAAAAGCACGTGTTGCCTGCATGACAACTTGCATTTGGATAGGTAGCCCATATCATTATATATATATCGTGGACAGGAAATTAAAATGAACAGTAAGTTTGACCTAGAATTAAATAGGAGTGCAGGCTGGACAGCATCAAACAAATTATATAGCATATTATATAGTATGATTCTAGGCTGCTCTCTGCCACGAAAAAAATTTTTAAGTAAATTTTTGTGGATATCTTTTATTTTTATATCATCTATATTTCCCAATATACCCTCTCTCCTCCAAAAGATCAATCTTTTATAACAAAGAAAAAAAAAGAGAGGAAAAACATTTCAGCAAAACTAACCAACATATTGGAAAAAGTCTGACAATTTGTATGGTATTTCACACTCATAGTTCTGCAGGTCTGCAATGATATAGGGGAAGTATCTTCTTATAACTGTTCTTTGGGATCAAGCTTGGTCGTTATAATTTGACAACATTATTTTAATTGCTTTATTGTAGTTCTTTGCATTAACATCATTGTAGTCATGTATTTATTGTTTTCCCAGTTCTTTTGACTTTATATCAGTTCACATAAGATTTCCCCATATTTTTTCTGCCTTCATCATATTCATCACACAGCAAGGTCCCAATTAGTGCAAATAATGAAAGAAGGAAGGAAACAAACATTTATTAAGCACCTACTATATACCAGGCACTATGCTAAATGCTTTACAAATATCTCATTTTATCCTCACGATAACCCTAGGAGGTAGGTTCATGATTCCCCATTTTGCAATTGATTTTACATTCGGTACTCTGAGGCAGACAGAAGTCAGGTAACTTGCTTAGGGTCACACAGCTAATAAGTGACTGAGGTCAGATTTTAACTCGGGTCTTCTTGACTTGAGACCAGCTATTGACTGTAACACCTGGCTGTCTTTGAATCCCAGTGAAATGGTTGTATATATTCAAATTCATGCTACTCAAAGCTACAATTATGTAAAATACAAGAATTGGTTCTTGTTCAGTCCTTTTCTGTTGTGTCTGACTCTTTGTGATCCCTTTTGGGGTTTTCTTGGCAAAGACACTAGAATAGTTTGCCATTTCCTTCTCTTGTTCGTTTTACAGATTAGGAACTAAAGCAAATAGGGTTAAGTGACTTGCCCTGGGTCACACAACTAGTAAGTATCTGAAGCTGGATTTGAACTCGGGAAGAAGGGTCTTCTTGATTCCAAGCCCTGCGTTCTACCCACTCCACCACTCAGCTACCCCAGTAATTGGTTCTCATCCAATGGAAATATGTAGCATGCTTATCAGGACCTAGCTGCTTCTTATAGTACAGGAATTTTCTCTTGCATTCATGAACCACACCTTGTTTAGCTCTTCCTCAATTGATGACCATCTGCTTTGTTTCCATTTCTTTGCTACTACCAAAAAAAGTGTTGCCGTAAATATTTTGGTATTATATAAAAGCCCATCTTTTAAAATAACAACATTCTCTGGGTGCTGCTAAGTGGCTACAAATCATGGAATGTCAGTATATCAGAAGAACTGAAATTGTGGATGACCCAAAGCATTGGAAAGATGCTTATTGGATAAGTAGACTGCATCACACAGAATTATCACAATGCTCTCACATAACATGAGGGCCTAGTTACACTTGGAGAAATTTCCTCTATCTCTGGCTTTTTGGCCCCACCTAGAAAAGCTGGGAACCTTACCCTATGATACAATCCATTATGTTGTCACCATTCCCACTTGTAAGTACCCTGCTTTATGAACTCAAAGAAAACAAAGCGGATCCATCATAGCTTGTGAAAAGTACTGAGAGCTGTCAGATCTGTATAGCTTGTCACTACACTTATGCATTAGATAGGGCTCCAGCAAGTAATCTCTTTCACAGATTGTTCTTTAGCTGTTCCTGAGTCTGCCAGCAGATGGCGATGCTAGGCCATTTTCCAAAGGAAAAGCTATTTCTCTGGCATAACCCTAGGTCCAGCAAAGGGCATATGGAAGGTATATTCCCTATTGTGTTGCTCAAATGCAGGATCAAGCTTGTGTGCCCCTACTCTAAAGATAATTCTGAATTCCCTCTCATAGTATGGTTCTGAAAGACCCCTGATCATATAAAAATTTCCCTGGTTGTCAGGTGTACCAACCCACCCTTCTTATTCACAAAAGATTTTCAGGTTTTCACAGTGGGTTGGGTCAGGGAGAAATTCAGTCTGATGGCCTATTTTCCAGTCCCTCTGCTTAAGCCTACGCTTTGTATTGGTCTAAAAGCTTTATAATAACACGTCAAACTCTGCTCTTCTCCTCACTCTTGGGGCTAGCTGGGTGGGGTTATTTAAGTTACTGGGGTGGAGTGGGAGAATGTGTGGATGGCCTAGTTATAACTTGGGTAGAATGGCTACAGCCTTGCCCAATGCACCAAATTCAAAGGGTGCTGACAGCATCTTCACTGCTTCAATAAGGAAACAATAGCATTTTGTACCTAGGTAGTCAGAGTGAATGATTGAGATGGCAGAAGGCTGGAAGAATTTGTTTCCTGTCTCATCCTAGCAGTGGTATGAGGCTCCCCTTTAAGGGAGAGTGAATTGTATCCCTCTTGTCCTAGGCACAGTTACACAAGGATCATAGACTAAGAACTGGAAGAAACATTGGAGGCCATTGAGTCTAACCCCCTCATTTTATAGACAAAGAAAGTAAGTTACTTGCCCAGGGTCACATAGCTAATAAGTTTCTGAGGTGGGATTTGAACTCAGGTCTTTTTAACTCCAAGCCTAGCACATTGTCTACCATACTAGCTGCCTCTCCATTTCCAGGAGTTGCTTCAGGTATAAAAGTTTTTACTTATGGTTCTCATGGGGAGGGGAAGCCACTTTTCCCTCAGCCTTTCTGTGAGCCAGAAAGAGGGAAATTTGTAGCCCTCAGATGTTTAACTTAATCAGTTAGTTTTAAAAATTGTTTAAAACAACTATTTCTGCTGAATTTTCCTATCTGGTAAAGTGGTTTTCATGCTCTAGATTTTGTCATGCCCTATTTTTTTTTTTTTTTGAGGCAATGGGGTTAAGTGACTTGCACAGGGTCACACAATTAGTGAGTGTTATGTGTCTGAGGTTGGATTTGAACTCAGGTCCTCCTGACTCCAGGGCCAGTGCTCTATCCACTGCACCACCTAGCTGCCCCCATGCCCTCTTCGATGAAGCTGAATTGGGCTTCTTGCTGTTCCTCACCCAATAGTTTATCTCACATTTCTCTACTCTTATATAGGCAACAGCCCCATACCTGGAATCCCCTACCTCCTAGCCTGTGCCTAGTAGAATCTCTAGCTCTTTCATTACTCAGCTCAAGGAGCAACTCCTACAACAGGTCTGTTGTTCAATTGTTTCAGTCATGTCCAACTCTTCGTGACCCCATTTGGGGTTTTCTTAAAAAAGATACTGGCATGATTTGTCATTTCCTTCTCCTGCTCATTTTACAAATGAGGAAACCAAGGCAAAGAGGGTTAAGTGACTTGGCCAGGGTCATACAGTTATTTTTTTTAAAATTAATTTATTTTGATTTATCAGCAATCACTTCCATATGCTTTTGAGTTTGAGATTTTCTTCCCCTCCTTCCCCACCACCCTCCCCAAGATGGCACACAATCTGATATAGGCTATACATATATATTCCTATTAAACATATTTTCACATTAGTGATGTTGTAAGTAAGAATTAGAACCAATAGGAGGAACCACCAAAAAGAAGAAACAAAACTCAACAGAAGGAAAAAAAAATAGCAAGTAGTATGCTTCGATCTGCATTCAAACTACGTAGTTATTTCTTTGGGTGTGGATAGCATTTTCCATCATGAGGCCTTTGGAGATATCTTAGATTCCTGTATTGCTGGGAAGGGTTAAGTTTATCAGTATTAGTCATCGCACAACGCGGCTGTTACTTTATACAACGTTCTCCTGGTTCTACTCACCTCACTCAGCATCATTCCATACAAGTCTTTTCAGGTTTTTCTGAAGTCAGCCTGTTCATCATTTCTTATAGCACAATAGTATTCCATTACATTCATACACATGGTCATACAGTTAGTAAGTGTCTGAGGCCCAGTTTGAATTCAGGAAGATGTCTTCCTGACTCCACGCCAGGAGCTCTATCCACTGTGCCACCTAGCTGCTCTAACAACTCTAGTTCACTCCTGTTCAGAAGTAATTTTGCATAGATTTTGCTAGCCTACTCCCTCAGAAGTTACTTTGTATAAATTCTGAGGGCACATGCCCCCTTGGAAGCTACTTTGTAAATATTTTTCTGGTTACTTTGTATACATTTTATATTCATCTATATATGTTTCTCTTTAATAGACTATTTGCCTCTTGAGGGCAGGTCGGTTTTTTAGTTTTTAGTTTTTTTTGTCTTTGTATCCTCAATGTCTAGCACATTACCTGAAACATAGTAGGCACCTAATGCTTATTGGGTAAATGAATGAATCTAAACATGATGGCTAGTTTAGAGGGGGCTTCATACTTTTTGTTCCTGATATTAATGGTGATTACACCCAGTTACAGTATTTGTTTTGTCAGTTGAATTGCCTGCATGATATGTATGTGTGTTGTGCTGCCTCACTGTAAACTTAGTTAAGAGGGAAGGAAATGTGTCATGTCGTTCTCTGCCTTGCACTGGGTGTGGAATTCATCCATTGCAATGCAGTTTATGTACAATGACACATTTTAGGTTCAGTGGAGAGAGGCCATTCAAGATAGGTCATGTTAATGTGAGTGGAGAAATAACATTTCCCATGGACGCCATTATATTCTCCACTGAAGACAGAAAATGATATGACATGAGAGACTATCTTAGACTCAGATTCATAGACTCTTTAAGTTCACAATCTAACCTCCTACCTGTAGCAGGAAATACAGGAGAGGTAGCATGATGTAACAGAAAGAGTCCTAGAATCAAGGAACTGGGACACAATCCTGGCTCTGCTCGTTGTTGCCTGAATGACACTGGGCAAGTTTTTTAGCCTCCGTGGGCCACTTGTAAAATGAGGAGGTTGGACTCAGTTTCCAGCTCTCATTCTAAGCTCCTATGATCCCTTTGCATGTGATCTTGCTAAACAGTCTTAGATCCACCTATCAGATGAGATAATATTTGTGTGTGTGTGATTCTTAATATTTTATTTTTCCCAATGACATGTAAAAACAATGTTTTTACATTTAAAATTTTTTTTTAATTCCAAATTCTCTCCTTTTCTTGCTCTCTTCCCCCCTCATTGAAGGCAATTTGATGTAGATTATACATGTGCAGTCATGCAAAACACATTTTCGTTTTTAGTCATGTTGTGAAAGAAAAAATAGACCCCCCCCCCAAAATAAGAAAAATCAAATTTAAAAAAGTATGCTTCAGTCCACATTCTGACTCCATCAGTTCTCTTTCTGGAGGTGGATAGCACTTTTCATGAAGCCCTTCAAAATTATCTTGGATCATTGTATTGCTGAGAATAGGTAGGTCATTTACAGTTGATCATCATACAATATTGCTATTGTTGAGTACAGTGTTTTTCTGGTTCTGCTCACTTCACTTTTCATCAATTCATATAAGTCTGTCCAGGTTTTTCTGAAATCATCCTACTCATCATTTCTTATAGGACAATAGTATTCCAATGAGATAGTATTTGTAAAAAAAAAAAATGCTTAGCACAGTGCCTGGCACATAATAGGTACTCTTTCTTCCCCAGTTTTTCTCATATGGAAAATGAGGAGCTTGAACTTGATACAGTGGTGAGGGCATGGGTTTGGTATGTGAGTGTTTAGATTCATACCCTGTCTCTGCCACTTTACTACCTGCATGACCATGGGCAAATCCCCTGGCCTTGATGGTTCTCAGTTTCTTCATCTGTCAAATCAGAGGAGGTTGAACTAGATGGCCTCTAGAGTCCTTCCTCTCTTTAGATCTATGATCAGTAGGTTCCATGGCAGCTCTAAATTCTGTATTCTTGTGTTTCCAGTTTAGTTACAGGAAACTTATAACAAAGTATTTTAAAAAAGAGAGATTTACCTATAGGAATTGCTTTTCCTTTTGTTGGGGCAGCTAGGTGATTCTGTGGATAGAGTGCCCAGGCCGGGAAGTCAGGAAGACCTGAGTTCACATCCAACCTCAGATATTAGTTGTGTGACCCTGGGCAAGTCACTTAACCCTGTTTGTCTCAGTTTCCTCATCTATAAAATGGGTTGGAAAAGGAAATGGTAAACCAGTCCAGTATGTTTGCCAAGAAAACCACAAATGGGGTTGTGAAGAGTTGGACATGACAGAAACAACTGAACAACAATAACAACAACAACAACCCCTCCCCTCCTTTTTTTTAGAAAGACTGGGTCTTACGCAATGGTACATTGTTGGGAATTGACGTGATGACTTTGGGGAATAGCAAATAGGTCCGTCTGGTTGGAACATAGAGTGTATGCAATAGGGTAATATGAAATATTTGGAAAGGTAGGCTAGAGTCAAATCATAAAGGTTTTGAATGCCAAGATGAAGACTTTCTATTTTATACTACTGAAAGCCCCTGAAGATTCCTGAGCAGTGAGAAATGATATGGCCAGCTCTGTGCTTTAGGAAGGTTACTAGGTAGAAGTATTGAGGCTGGATTGGAGAAGGGAGAGATCAGAACAGGAAGATCAACTGGGAAATTTAAAATAATCCACTGTATTAGTTATCCCTCCCGGGTCTGTGTTGTCTACAAATTTGATAAGCATGCCTATTACGTCTTTATCCAAGTTGGAGAGGTCGCATGAATAGAGGAATGATTACTGGCTTTAGGACAAGAGGGCTTGGGTTTGAGACCTGGCTCTGTGTAATTCCTTCAACTCTCTGAGTATTTATTGATCTGTAAATGTGTAAAGTGATATTTGCATGACTTGCCTCACAGAATCATGAGAAAGGTGTTTTGTAAACCTTCAAGCACTATAGAAATGTGAATTGCTATTATTGATGAAAATGTGGAAGAAAACTGGGCTAAAGACCTCTGTAGCACTCCATAAGAGATCTTCCTTAGATGTAAATTTAGTGACCACCACTCTTTGGACTGAAGATTTTACAGATTACAAAGTAAAAGCTTTCCTTTGTAAGTTGAACAGTGTAAGTGAGTTTGTGATTCTGGGTCCCTTTCCCAGCCAAAGGAAGGACTCAGCCACTGTTCCAGCTTCCTTAACTTACCTAGGGATAATTTTAGGGGAAGATGCTGTCCTGAGTTAAATTTGGTCTTAGGGTCCCATCATCACATTGTCCTAAGTTTCTGGTATCTATTTTAGTCAAACCTGTTAATTAAGATTTCCCAGAATCCTCTTTGAGTACTCCTGCTCAATTGATCCTCCAGAAGGAAAAGAAAAGAAAAGAAAATTCCCTTGAAGTAGTGGATTCTATGTTTATTAGGAAATCAAGGTGATAAAAGATACTTCTCTCTGAGAGGCAGTGGGGGTATAGATAAGGAAAGAGCCTTGGACTGTGCATTCAGTGACCTGGGTTCAAGGGTCAGCTCCGTTCCTAACAAGCTGCATGACTTTGGGCAAGACATGACCTCTTTGGGTCTGTTTCCTCATCTCTACAATGAAGGGTTTGGCAAAAAAAAAAAAATTTTTTTTTTTTTTGGCTACAACAATATGAATGGAAGGAACAACAAAGCGATGAAGGCTGAATGCTGAGAAAATATAATGATCTGATGTGGTTCCTGAGAACACTTAGGAGATGCCACCTTCCCCATTCTTTGGAGAGGTCAGGGAACTATTGGTGTGGAATGTTGCATGTAAGATCAGATCTTTTCAATGTGTTGGCTAGTTTTGCTAACTGTCTTAAAAATAATTCTTTGTTATAAAGGATGGCTCTCTGGGAGAGTCATTTGTGAGGGAAATGTAGATGAAATAAAAGCCAGTTATCAATAACATTTTAAAATGAGGTGCTTGGACCACCTCATTTCTTTTCTTTTCTTTTTTTTTTTTTGGCTAGGCAGTGGGGTTAAGTGACTTGCCCAGGGTCACAGAGCTAGTAAGTGTTATGTGTCTGAAGCCGCATTTGAACTCAGGTCCTCCTGAATCCAGGGCTGGTGCTCTATCCACTGCGCCACCTAGCTGCCCCCTCATTTCTTTTTTAAAAGAAATTTTTATTGGTATCTTTTGGTTTTTTCCAGTTGTCTAGATTTCCTCCTATGTCTTTTTTTCCCCTCTCAGAAGGCCATCCTTAATAACAAAGTATTTTTTTAAAAAAGATTTTTAAAAAATTTAACAAAACCAATCAATACATAAAAAAATCTAACATTACCTAAAATGTTCTACACCTGTGGACCCCCTCCATGCACCTTTGCAAATGGGAGGTATGTTCTTCTATCTCTTCTTCTGAGCCAAGTTTGCTCTTTGCAATTTTGCAACATTAATTCTGCATTGCTTTGTGGTTATTGTTCCTTCCAATTACATTAATGTAGTCATTAGGTTTATTGTTTTCCTCCTTCCTTGTGCATTAGTTCATCGAATTCTTTACATACTTCTGTATTTACTGTATTTGTTCCTTGCAGCACAACACTCCTCTATTATATTCATGTACCACAATGTGTTTAGCCATCCCCCAACCAATGGGCATCTACTTTGTTTCCAGTTCTTTGCTGGGACTAGATAGATAACTTCTAAGGAATCTGTTAGCTCAGACATACATGAACGTAGTTTGAAGTTAATGGGAAACAGGCAGCTGGAGGATCAGTGAGGGGATCAAATGGTAGGTTTTAGAAGTAGTTATAAAAATAGTGCAAGGTAATAATTTAATTAAGGGCAGGTAGGTGGTACAGTGGACCTAGAGTCAGGAAGACTCATCTTTGTGAGTTCAAATCTGGCCTCAGACACTTACTAGCTGTGTGGCCCTAGGCAAGTCACTTAATACTGTGTCCCTCAGCTTCCTCATTTGTAAAATGAGCTGGAGAAGGAAATGATAAACCACTCTAGGATCTTTGCCAAAAAAACCTAAAATGGGTCACAAAGAGTTGGACATAACTAAAACAAATGAAGTACAAGGGAAAGGATATTTTAATAGGAACATTTAGGGAGGAGGAGGGTACAAGAGGGGTGAGAGTGAGTTCCAAATGTGGGTCACTGTAGGGCCAGAGCAGACTTGGATATTGTGCTAAAGTGAGGGTGGGGAGAGCAGGGGCGGATAGCAGCACATGGTCATTGAACTACTGAGGAGGTAGGAAAAAGTCAAGAAGTGGGAGAAGGTCCTAGAAAGGACTAGTCCTGTCCCCGCTTCCCTCTCACAGGCCCAAGTGGTATGACTATACTTATTTACTCTGCCCCACATTGCCTTCAATTCAACTTAATTAAATAAACATTAATGATCCATCTACTGAGTGCTGAGTGTTTTACTAGATGCTGCATATACAAAGATGAGTAAAAGATACTGTACCTTTCCCCAAAGAGCTTTCAATCTATTTAAATATATAAGGCAGGGATACAAGTAAATGAAGTATACATCAGATCATGGTAAGTGCATAGGAATGGCACAAAATACTATCAGAGAATTGAGGGAAAAAAGATTACCCTTAGTTAGGTTAGGGAAGAATTCAGGTAGTAAGTGATGCCTGAACTAGGCTTTGACAGTAGGGAAGAATTTTAACAGAGATGGAGCACTGCATTCCATGTGTGGGGGCCAATATGTAATAGGTATCTTGATATTTCTTATGTGTGATATATCAGTGCTTCCTTTGGGGCCTCAGTGGGACATTATATCACATACCAGTTTCTTTAACTTCGGCTACTCATCAATCATTCTCTCTCTCTCTCTCCCTCCCTCTCCCTCTCCCCCTCTTCCCCCTTTCCCCAGCAACTCTATTTGGTAGATCCAGATTGCTAACATCCAGTTAGGTCCCAAGTTCAGAGTTAAATAGTTTACTTAGAATAGTAAAATCACGATCAAAGAAGCATTTGATACACATATCAGAATTTAACATTCCAATCACTTTCCAGATCTGAATGTCTAGGGTAAGATCCTTTTCAGACTTAAGTCTGTTTTCTTGCTCTTTGGTCTGTTGAACTCTGGGAGAGTCAAGTTGTGAGGCTGTCTAGTCTCACAAAATCCAAAATCCCTTGGTGCTACTCAGGGCTGGAGAAGGGCTGCATGTGTTTTTGGTGATTTTCTTGGTTGCAGCTACAATGGCAAAGAGAATGGCAGTCTTGTTGCCTCCAGGATCCCAAAGACTGTGCTCTTCATTGATCTGGCTTGTACATCTGCCTATCCCTGAAACCCCAGCACTGAAAAGGGATACTCTGAGAAAAGGAAGACCTTTGGTACCAAGGATCAGCATCACAGCCAATAGAAAATGGAAGTATGGGTGATAGAAACCTACCAGTGACTGTAAAACCAGGAAACGTACATCTCCCCATGCAGAAGTGGGCATCCTATATTCTCATGGTATTCATCCCCCTCCCCTCTTTTTGAACTGCATTTGAACTGCATTATTTACCCTACGTTACACCATCTGTGGACATGCTGCTATTTGTTTATTATATCACTTTGGAATAAAATGTTCTAAAAAATGAAAGAAAGAAAGAAAGAAAAGGGATACTCCCTGAATGCTAATGCTCTTCAGGTGTAGCACTGCCTGTCAAAGATCTAAGGTTAACACACAGCAGGGGACAGGTATGGCTGTTTTGTAAAATTGGCCACCATTATATTCTTCCATTCTCCTCTCCCTTTAACCTTTGTATGTCACTCCTACACCTTGCCTCATGTTTCCAAATCAAACCAATATGAGCAGTGCTGGCACCAAAGCAAATTGGGAAATGTTCCAATCGTGGCATTTCCTAAGGAGACTGGGGACATATCTTTTACACATGGAAAAAAGAGAGGGTGGGAGAGACCCAACAATCAATAATTCCTCCAATTTGACAGTAATGTATTATGTGTGAAGGGTAATAGAAGTGTCTAATGGTAGAAGGTTAGGTTGACCCTATGTTATGGAGGAACTTGAATGCCAGGCTAAGGGATTTGAATTGTATTCTGTGGGCAATAGGGATTGAAGGTTTATGAGTAAGGGAATGACATGAACAGACTTGTGCATTCGGAAGATTACCCTGGCAGCTGTATGTAGGATGAATTATAGTTGGTGAAGAGACTGTAGTCAGGGAAACCATTTGGGAAGTTACAACAGTCCTGGCAAGAGGTAATGAGGGCCTGAACTAGAACGCTTTCAGTGGAAATAGAAAGGAAGGGACCAATTTAGAACACATTGCATAGATAGCTTTAATAGATCATAGGATTTAAACCTGGAATGGACCTGAGAACCATTATGTTAAATTAATTATGCTAAACAGTATTATTAATTGTGTTATGTTAATTATGTTAAACAGTATTTTATATTAATTGGATTCACAATTTTCATAATTGGCATTTTCAAGTACTATTTTTCCTCTAAGGAAATTTCTTTCTCAACATTTTCCTCCAATGAATGTACTTCCTGAAGCTGACTTAATTCTCTTGCTTCCTACTGATTTTCAGCTCTAATATCCATTGGCAGTGTGACTATGAACACATTACTTAACCTCTCTGAGCCCCAGCTTCCTCACTTGTAAGATGGGGTTGGTACTTACACTACCAGGATTGTTTTGAGTAAAGTATTCTGTAAACCTTAAAGCACTACATAAATGGAAACTATTATTATTATTTTGTTATTGTTAAAGCAATGTCTTGCCTGTACTATTTATTACATAGCTACTTATAGTTATGCTACCAAAACTACTCATCATGGCATTTTAGGAAGCAACATCTTAGATTATCTACCCATCATTTATTGAGACTCTCCTTTTGGGAGCTATTTTTTATTTCATTCTTTATGCCTGCCATGTTCTTGATTTCTTTTCAAGCAATTTGTTGACCGTTGGGGCCACAAATGCCATAAAGGAAGAAAGAGGAGTTAAAAGAATAACAATGGAAAGACCAGGCAGAACCAATATATTGCCAATGTTGAGAACAAAATATTTTTATTTCTGTCAACAAAACTATAGTTTACAGTAGTATTTACTAAATAAATTATATAATTTCTCTTTTAACAAGCAATAAACTGAATCACAAATATTCCAAAGACAATATATGTACACAACATAAGGCCTTGTTATAAATAGCTTTCTCTCTCTCATTTCACTAGTCAACAGTGAAAATATCTTTATAGAAGCAAGTCTCCATAAAGTCGGTGCAGACAGGTTACGCTGACCCTTGTATGAAATCAGTTTAGACTTCCAACAACATGGACTTACGTGATTATGACTTTGAAAAAAGGAGCAGAATTTACACTTTATTCACCATTTCATATTGATGAGTTTTTAAATAGATATTCAGATTACATATTTGACTTGTTCATTATCACTGGATACATGCAAATGAAATAAACACAAGAGCCAATAGGAAAATATGACTAAGTCCCAAAGGGTGATTGGCAACAATATAGAAAATAGCTTAAATATAGTCTATGCGGTTCTTCACAGTTCAACAAGCAACAGCAAATGATAGGAATGTGTGGCTTTTTTTCCCCACATCATTTCTTCCAAGTAAGCAGAGCTATCATTTCTATGGTTTGAGGCTTCCCTGACATCTTTCATAGGTAAAGATAAGTCCAGTCAGTCATTACTCTTTGTGTAGCAAGGTTGAGCCAAGTTGTGCCCAATAATTCTGGAGTGGAGAACAGGATTTTCAGTCACTGTGGTCACTTCTGCCCGTGAGTATAGATTTTCACTTACTGAAAAGAAAAAAAAGAACACAGGTATGAATCTCACTTCTTTGTAAATACAAATTCATCATTTGCCCAGTGATTCATAGCCAGATATATTCAAGCAACTTCTTCTCCATGGATAAGGATTAAGATTCACAAATAAAAATTATCATGAGCTTTCGTAGTCAACAACAGGTCCAAACATGTCAATCTCCTGCTTAATAAACTGGTGGGTTCCTATATCCTTTAGGATCAAATATGAACTGTTCTCCTTGGTATTTAAAGTTCTTCACAACCTGGCTTTGACCCATTTTTCCAGTCTTACTATCTATTAATCCCTTCTATACACTACATATTTCAGCAAAACTGGTCTTCTTGCTGTTCTTTACACATAGCATTCCAACTCTGGCCTCTAGTTCCAGTTGGTCAATGCTCCCTCCCTCCCTCCCTCCTTTCCTTCCTTCCTTGCTTCCCTCTGTCCACAAGGGCACTCATACCCTTACATGTCAGTGCTCTGCCCAAAGGAAAAGAAATTTTGATTGCTTAAACCTCATAAGATATCTTGGGGGTTGGGAGCTTTTCTTCTTGGGGGGGGGTTTCTTCTCCCTACTTATTTATTCTATCATTAAAAAAAAAACTGGGACAGTTAACTCTTCTGACTCATGTAGTTTCATTTATGATTTCTTGAAATAGAGCTCTGGAAAACCAGGCTTTGATAAAGCCCATTAGGATTCACATGGAGCTACTTAACTACGCCTCAAACCCAAATCACTCTGCTTCTCACTGATAGACCAATAACAGGCTGCAGCCCAAGCCTTACTTGGTCATTGTCTGGTGTTTGATGGCTCAGAGTGAGTATAAATGGCAATTTTTTCTGTTCTGGCCAGAAACCCTGAGGATCCTCCCCTCCCAGACTGATTTTTTTTTTTTTTTTGAGTAGGCAAACTAGGCCATCTTTTGCCTCGTTTTCTTACCTAGCCAGACTTAAATCACTGAATGGGTGTTGCTTCAGACCAACTGAGGCCTGGGAAAGACCTTAGCTTAAAAAGGCCAAGGTCTCCCAGTACATCTGGGGCCATCACCAGTTGTCCTAAACTAGGTCTTGCCACTGGACTCAGATGACTCTGGAGGAGAGAATGAGGCTGGTGACTTTGAACCTGTGAGTGTGTGATTTAAGTGAGCTTTGGCTCACTTAAATCCAATTCACTTACAAGTCCGTGTTCACATTACCCAAATGATGTCATTGGTCCTCTTTGAGAACAAAGGATGAACAACAACTTTGTCTTTGCAAAGGGGGCCTCTCTCCACTATGCCTGGAATACTCTTCCTTTTCAACCCATTTCTTAAAACTCCTGGTTTCCTTCAAGGCTCAGCTCAAGCCCCATTTTCTATATAAAGCCTTATCCTCTCAGCTCCTAGTGCTTTCACCCCTCCTCCATTACCTTGTATTTATATTGTTTATATTTCTATGTGCTTTTATGTATACATGTTTTCTTTGTTCCTTGAAGGCAGAGACTATGTTTATTTCTTTGCATCCTCAGTGCCTAGCAGGTTGCCGATATATCTATCTATCCATCTATCTTAAGTACTTACTATACATATAGTAGGTACTTAAGTACCTTGTTACTTAAGTACCCACTATTATATATTATGTGTTTCTTAAGTACCTACCATCTATAATAATATATATATATATATATACATATACATATATATACACACACATATACATATATATTAGGTACTTAAGAAATGCTGGTTGATTGTGTGTTCTTGGAAAACATATTTCAACAGCACTTGAGGGTTTATTTGCCTCATTACCCTGTGAGGCTGGTATTCATTTGTTTTGTTTGGCTCTGTGACATGATTTTATCAGTGGAAATGACATTAAAGAAGCACTAACACCTACTCTGCTGCTGCATTCTAAGGACCCTGGGACCTTTTCATTTTATTTGCAGCTGAAATCTTCCTTATTTGTTGTCTCCCCCATTAGAACTCCTTGAAAACTAGGACTATCTTTTCTATTTGTATGGGCTCATTCATTTATTCACAACTGGAAGGAGACTTACCTGGGGATACTGTTACTGGGGATAAAGTTAGTATGTGTTAGAATCAGAATTTGAACTCAGGTCTTCTTGACTTAAGCTTTCTTTCTTTCTTTCTTTCTTTTTTTTTTTTTGAAGCAATCAGGATTAAGTGAATTCTACAGGGTCACACAACTAGTAATTATCTGAGACCAGATTTGAACTCAGGTCCTCCTGACTCCAGGCTCCATGCTCTATCCACTGTGCCACCTAGCTGCCCGTATGCTTAATTTCTATCCACTATGTCAAACTCTGTCTTTGAGGTAGGTAGTGAAAATACTGTCTCCATTTTACAAATGAGGAAATACATGGGAGCTTTCAAGCCTTGCCTAAGTTATTCAAATACCTTGGCTTTGCTCTGAGCTTATATTTTAAAGCTAGAAATCATTATCTTTCAATTGAAACAGACAGATAATACCCTAACTTCTTTTAAGCAGATTATTTCATCTTTCTCCATCAACTCTTAGAATTGCTAAAATGATGATAAAATGGAGTTATTTCCCTTTTCAAAAACCAGCATGAGCCCAGGCTGAGTCTCAGAGAAGTCTAGGTTGCAGTTGGGACTCTTTCACTAATTACCTTTATGATCTTGAACAAGATCTCTCTGACCTCAGTTTCCTAATCTGTAAAAGGGTACCAGAAATACATGCCCTTCCAATCTCAGAATATTGTTTTGAGGATCAAATGAGATAGCAGAAGTGAAAGACATGAGGCATTATACAAATATAAAGTATAATAATCCCTGAACCAGCTCAATGTCTGTGGTGATCTTAATGGGAAGTGAAAAGATCACAGAGTGGCTGAAGTCTGAGACTAAGAAGGAGGGAAAAAATGGCCTTAACGATCTACAAATTGGAATTGTCACACCTGAAGCAGACATGAGCTGGCTAAGCCTTTGTCGTGACCATTTAGTTTCAAATGTGTTTCATGTTTACTCCTTCTCTCCCCCCCTACCCACATACCCTTCTCCCAACTCTTGTTCCAGTCACCTCTTCTCCTGGTCCCATTAGATATTTTTTCTAGGGAAAGTGGTTTTAACCTGGGACCCATGAACTTGTTAAAAAAAAAAAATCCAGGTCTTCTAGTCCAATCTTCTAGTCCAAAGCTTTTACCATTACATCATATGGTCTCCCTGAGAACTTTATTTCAATATAAATGATTTTCCTTGTTATGTTATTTTATGAGCTTAAAACCATTATTCTGAGAAGGGATCCATAGTCTTCAACAGCTTGCCAAAGAGGTCCATGACACAAAAATAGTTAAGAACCCCTGCTCTAGAGCACACACACACAAAAATCACATATAGTCTAAGAAGAATATGCTACATTCTATTTGACAGCAAATAAACAAATAAATCACTAAGAAATAAATTTTGCATTCATGCAGAAATTATTATACCTGGGACTAGCTTGTCACTGGGGCAGCTAGGTAGTGCAGTAGATAGAGTGCTGGGCATGAAGTCAGGAAGACTTATCTTCCTGAGTTCACATCTGACCTGGACACTTACCAGCTGTGTGAGACCCTGAGAAAGTCACTTATACCCTGTTCGCCTCAGTTACCTCATCTGTAAAATGAACTGGAGAAGGAAATGGCAAACTACTCCAGTATCTCTGCCAAGAAAACCCCAAATGGGGTCATGAAGAGTTGGAAACAACTGAAAACAACTGAGCAACCAAAAGAATATTAAGCTTGTCACCTGACAAGTCTTTGCTATTATTTCCTAGGAAGTAGCTGAATCGGATGGCCAAGGAGTGAGACAATGTCACAAGATGAATGAAGGGATATAGGCGCAGCCCTGGGTCCTTCATCTTGATTTTCCCTCTGAGGTCACATTATCAGTTACTAGAAGCCACCTCGTAGTTGTAGCAATTTATAATTCCAAACAAACACCTCTGGGCTTTAAATAAGTTACTGTCAGGCATAAGTGCTTTGTGAGACTTGAAGGCTTAGAGTCTGGCTGTGATAAATATTGTTTCAGTCAGGAATCTAGACACCAATGCTGGCCTTTACTCAGTATAAAATGGGATATGTTGTTAAATTTATAGCCCCACAGAAACATCAATTAATCTGCAATGAAATAACCTAGTATTATTTATATAGTAGCAAGAGGATTGACAATTAATCCTCTTAATCCTTCTATTTGTTATCTGCGTGACCTTGGGCAAGTAATTTCATTTTTCTGGGGCTTAGTTTTTCCCATCTGAAAAGAGGTTGCAATGCCCTCTCCCCCTTAAAGCTTGATATAAATAGCAATAGGGAAACAGGGATCTAAAACATGAAAAGATGTTTTTTCTATTTCTTTGCCAGCCAACATTCACCATACCTTTTACAAACAGGTTATCATGAACATAGACCTTTGAGTTCTAACGATATCCTGTCGCGGGCAAGAGACATTATCTCTGCATAAGGTAGAGGAAGAGGAATTAGGACCCCTAGGTTAGAAATGGCCTTATCAAAAATAAAAACAACAAAAAAAGCAGAGTTAGAAAGAAGAAAAAAAAGAAATAAGTGTTTTCTAATAGCCCACGATTGAGCTGCATTGGCCAGACAATTATGTAAGTAAGACATAAGTGTCAAGGAGGCAATATAGTATGATGGTAAAAGGACTGGAATGGAAGGGAGGAGACCTTAATTTAAATGATAGTTATGCCATTATAATAGGTCACATTTATGTAGTGCTTTAAGGTTTATGAAGAATTTTCCTCACTAAAACTTGATGAAATGTAAAAAGATATTATTTCCAATTCATGTATGAAGAAACTGAGGCTCTGAGAGGTTATAGCTAACCCTTCGTCACACAGATAGTCAGTGCCATAGTTGGAACTCAAAGCTTGGTTTTCCAGTACTGCATCTGGTTTGTTCTTTTTATTAGGATACATTCCTTCTATCTTCCTGTATGACCTGAACAAGTTAATTTAACTTCTCAGGGCTTCAATTTCTTTCTTTGTTAACTGAAGTCTCTTCCAGTTTCAACACTCTATAATTCCATTAAGGTAGAAGATATTTTGTTCCTTCTAAGAGCCATGATAGACAGGAGAGTTTTAAGTTTCATTTTGCCATTTTATGTGTCAGGAAAACGGAGTTCTCTTCTATGTTGAAGAATGGGATGAACTTTCATATTTACTGCCTTCTTGGATGTGAACTTAATATATTACCTTTCTTTTCTTTAAAAAAATTTTTAAAATTTTTCCCCAATTACATGTAAACACAATTTTAAACATTTGTTTTTTTTTAATTGAATTCTAAATTTTCTTCCTCCAGCCTCTCCCCTTCTCTCCTCATTGAGAAGGTAAGCAATTAGATTTGTCTAGTATAGTCATGCAAAACATATTTACCTTTCTTTTCAAGGTAAAGCTGAAGCCCCAAGTCTCAAGTCAAGAATGAATGATCTAATTAAGCACAGTGCTCTGAACATAGTAGGCATTTAATAAAGATTTGTTGAATTAACTTGAAATTGCTATCTTGATCCCTACATACTGTAATCTCCTTGTTTTCTCTTTAAAATTATTCTGTATACATATGTATTTATACATATACATGCACACACACACACACACACACACATATACACACAGCTGTATATGTCTGTCTGCCTGTTTGTCTTTCTAGCACAGTCTTTTCATTGGTGTAGGGAACTCCATATGAAGAAACACTATTTCCCAATGTAGATATTGACACCAATCTACAACTTAAGAATCTTAGAGTTGTCTGCAGTACAGAGAGTTTAAGTGATTTTCCCAGGATTACACAGGTCTTCCTAAGTCCAAGACCTGCTCTCTACCCACTACATCACTGTTAATATCCTTCTTCACCTCTAGTTAATAGAATACCTTCTTTCAAGATTCAACTTAAGCACAACTTTCCTACATGGAGCCTTTAAAAATATTTTTATTTATTTTGTTAAATATTTCTCAATTACAAGTACATTTTTTAAACATTCACTTAAGTTCTTGAGTTCTAAACTCTCTCCCTCCCCTCTTTGAGAAGGCAAGCAATTTGAGATTGATTATACACGTGAAGTCATGCAAAACATGTTTCCATATTTGCCAAACTGCAAAACACAGACAATGCTCCTCCCCCCTTTCACTGCCCAAGAAAAATAACATAAAAAAAAGTATGTTTCAATCAGCACTCAGAATTCATCAGTTCTTTCTTTGGAGGTGGATAAACATTTTTCATCATAGGTCCCTTGGAATTGTTTTGGTCAGAGTAGTTAAAGTCTTTCACAGATGATAATCATACAATATTGCTACTATTGTATATACTGTTCTCCTGGTTCTGCTCACTTCACTTTTCATCAGTTCATATAAGTCTTCTCAGGTTTTTCTGAAACCATCTTGCTTGTCCTTTCTTACACCACAACAGTATCCATGAAGCCTTTCTTAAATCTCCTACTGCTAATACTCTTCCTTCCTAAACCATCTTGACCCTGGAATCAGGAGGACCCGAGTTCAAATCCGACCTCAGGCACATAACACTCACTAGCTGTGTGACTCTGGGCAAGTCACTTAACCCCAATTGCCTCACCAAAAAAAAAAAAAAATACTTGACTGAAAAAAAATTATGCATGGAAAATAATGAGAGAATGATGAAATATTTACACGGTACAAATTCTAAGATATGGGAGATATCAGTGGGAGCTGAAGTAGAGCTATTGAATTTTTGACGTAAAGGACTTCACAAATCATCTGGTCTAATTTCTTTTAATAAATGAAGAAATAACCCAGAGGCATTAAATGATTTGAGAGCAGCTAGGTGGCATAGTAGATAGAGTGCTAGGATTGGAGTCAGGAAGACTCATCTTCCTTAGTTCAAATCTGGCCTCAGACACTTACTAGCTGTGTGACTCTGGGCAAATCACTTAATCCTGTTTGTCTCAGTTTCCTCATCTGTAAAATGAGCTGCAGAAGGAAATGGCAAACCAAGAATCAGACATGACTGAAAATGACTGAACAATAAAATTAAATGATTTGTCTTAAGTTCACACAATTAGTGCTAGAGTTTACCTAAAAAAGGGTTCATGGAGGAAGTGGGACTTGAGTTAGATCTGAAAGGATGGGTAAGGTTTGGATTTGACTTAGCATCCTATGCTTCCTCTTCTCTTACCCACTTACTGGTTGAATATAGGTGTGGTGGTAGCTCATGAGAGAAACAGATTTCCTGTCAATAGTTAAATATCCTCAATAAGTAGATGATACTCCTCAATGCATACATTGGGATCAGTCTAGACCCAAATGACAAGTTTGCTCTTCTTTAGGCCCTCTCACATGATGGATTTAAGAGCTGATGCTATCATTTCAAAACTGTTAGTATGAAAGAGATTGTTTAATGTCATTCCCCTCGTGGCGGTTTGTTCCCTGAGAATGTTACATGATGTTTTGGGCACCAGTGATTTATCACTCCCTGACAATTCTACAACAGGATTTCCAGAACCAAAGTTACTTTTGCTAATTGTAAAGTTAATTAGTTACCTTATTATATAATCTATCACATAGTTCTTTTATCTCAAGATAAGAGACAAGCAAATTAATCTTTCCCCCAGCTGCTCCCTTCCTTGGGAAAACATGAAGAGGAAGAAAATCTATTATTGTTTTATTCTGAAAAGGAACACTGTCATCTGATAAGTACATTGGCCCATCTCTCATTGCTACAGAAGGGACTAATCAGATGACAGAGACTTCTAGGCTGGGTACGAGCATGAGATGTAGCATTTGGATTGTATATGAGGAAGACTAGAAATAGCATCTTCCTATCACCCTCTCTCTGCTTAGATTCCTAGATTTAAAGGCAGAAGGGATCCCAGACTTCCTCCCTTTACAGATGAGGAACTGAGGCCCAGGGAGTTTTAGTGACTTGCCTGAGGTCACATAAGTAGTATCAGAGATGGGATTTGAACCAATGGTCTTTAACTTGCAAATCTAACACTTTTCCCCATTGTACCTTATTTATATTTTGCTGATATTTTGGTTTCCAAAGATTCTGTGAAGGGAACACAGTAGAATGATTCCCAGAGAACATCTTCAAATGTTTTACAAGAAAAAATAAAGTATGTTCGGCTGTTTCAGTTGTGTCCAACTCTTTGTGACTCCATTTGGGATTTTCTTGGTAGAGATACAGGTGTAATTTGCCATTTCCTTTTCTAATTCATGTTACAGATGAGGAAATGGAAACAAAGAGGTGTAAATGACTTGTCCATGGTCACATGGCTAGTAAGTATCTGAAGCCAGATTTGAACTTAGGTCTTCCTGACTCTAGGCCCAGCACTTTTTACACTAAGCCATCTAACTGCCCCAAATTATACTTATTTACAAACATAGTACTATATTAATTTGTTGTCGTTCAGTTGTATTCAGTCGTGTCTGATTCTTCATGACTCCATTTGGGGTTTTCTTGGCAAAGATACTGGAGTGGTTTGATATTTCTTTCTCCAACTCATTTTACAGATGAAGAAACTGGAGCAAACAGGATTAAGTGATTTGCCCAGGATCATGCAGCTAGTAAGTATCTGAGGCTGGATTTGAATACAGGAAGATGAGTCTTCCTGATTCCTGGCTTGGTACTCTATCCACTGTGTTATCTAGTTGCCTGCTACATTATACAATGTACATTATATAATTTATACAAAAGTAGATAATAAAAAAGGATAAGATGAAGATAAAATTTGATCCTAGAGTCAATAGGGACTCATGCTTTAGGAAAATCACTTTGGCATCTGTGTGGAGAATGGATTGGAGAGAAAAATGACTTGAGACAGGGAAATCAGTTAGGAGGTTATTACAATAGTCTCTGTGGAAGTGATAAAGGACCAAACCGCAGGGTACAATGAGGCTGTGATAACTTGAGTGACAGGAAAGATGGTGGTGCTGTCAATGGTAATACAGGAAGAGAGATGAATTTTGGGAAAAGGAATGTAATGACATAAGCAACACATCACAAGCCACTCATACTTGCTTATACTGTGTGACTCATTCTGTCCCACCCAAAATAAAAAGGGGGGGGGAGCAGTGCTTTTCTTCACTTGTTGATCACTGCCCTATCCCACTAGCACAGAACACACCTTCCAGTAGGTACCTGTCATAGCCACAAGGTGATCTGGGACAGAGAGGCAGGATACAGAATTGGGGTTTTTCCCAGTGATATCTGAGTACCTGTGTAGTTGCTTCTACATGGATGCCTGAGTAGCAGTTAGGTTATAATTATCATGAACATACAATGGCCATCTGGGAAGAGGGGAAGTTGGGACTTTGTACTCAAAAAGCAAGAGGGTAGAGTTGGGTGGTGTTGGGGGATGAGGGTAGGTGGGGTTGTATTAGAGACAAATCTCACAATGAGAAAGGGATGTGACCCATCTTCTGCCTTCTAATTGGTTGATCACATAGCCATGGCCCTCATTTTGGAGACCACATAAGAAACTGTAGATGGAACCAAATGGAACTCTTATTGATTTTCCATTTGAGACTTCTATCTAGACTAAGCATTATCCTGGCTAGTCTTTTTTCCAAAAAAAGTTTTAAAAAATATTTTCCAAACATTTTCACCAGTCCTTCCTTAGATGCCTAGAAGCAGGGAGCAGAGTCATGAACAGAAAGGGAGCTGGCCTAGAAATCAGGAGAACTGGGTACCTGTCCCAGTTCTACCACTAAGGACTTGTGTGTATATGGCCTTGGACAAATCACTTCACCTCTTAACCTCAGTTTCCTTATATATAAAATGAAGTCCATTTGCACACAGAGTAGGTGATTTCTGAGTTCCTTTCTAGCTCTGACATTTTCTTTGCAATTGAATGTCCCCTAGACATCTCTAACTTGACACGTCCAAAATGCAACTCATTATTTCCCCTTCAAAACCCAATCCCTCTTCCAAATTTCCCTATTTTATTGAGTACCATCATCTTTTCAGCCACCCAGATTCAGAGACCTGGAGTTACTCTTGACTACTCAATTTCCTTCCTTGTCCCACTCCCCTCCACTTAATTTCCAAGTCTTGCAATTTTTATTTTGCCAACATCTCTGGCATCCAGCCTGTCTTTGATCTAAGACACATCACTTTCACTCTACTCACACACAGCCATAATCCCAATTCAGTTGCTCATCATCTCTATAGTTATTTTATAATTAGCTTCCCTACATCTTTACAGTGACCACATTGATATTCTTAAAGGACAGGTCTTACCATCTCATTCTCTTTCTTAAGAAGTTTTGGTGATTTTCTACTATCTCTAACATACAATAAAAACTTCTTTGTTTGGCATTTAAACCTCTTTTTAATCTGGCTCCAACCTATCTTTGTAGACTAACTTCATTTGGCCTACATCACACATTGTATGTTCCAGTGAGACTGGTCTATTTGTTTTTCCCCATATGTGCCATTCTAATCTCCCATTTCTAAGCATAAGAAGGCATAAGTTGCTTCTCATGCTTAGAATATGCTTCATCACCTTTGTCTCTTAGAATGCCTACTTTTCTCGAAGGCTCAACTCAAAGGTCAGTTAAGAGGCTATTTTCTGATTTTCCCCCTTGTTAGGGTGCCCCTCAAATACTCTCTATTTGCTTTGTATATATATTTCTTTAATTGACTTAGTTTTATACATGTTGCTTCCTTCTATTAGAATGTAAGCTCTTTGAAGGTAGGAACCATTTCCTTTTCGTCTTTGTATTTCCAGTACTTAGCACAGTGCCTTGCACATAATAGGCACTTAATAGATATACATGATGAATAAGTCCAGTGAACAATCATGGTTCTATATTATATGCATCCATCCCTCCTATTGTATCATTTTTTATTTTAATCAAAATTCATATGTGTTTATAACTTGATTCCTTTTAGGTCTGACCTATTAGTTTTTTATAAATGCCTGATCAATGGGCTCATGGTGGTTTACATGGCTGTTCCAAGTCAATGCTGTGAGATACTAAATAACCTTTCTCTTTCCTCACCTGTAACACAGGGATAATACCTGACCAATTTATTTTACAGGACTTTTTTTTTTTTTGAAGACAAATGAAATAATATGTGTGAAAGTGCTTTTTAACATATAAAGTGCTATAGACATGTAAGGTATTGTTATCATTCTCCCAATGAGAGTCAACACTTTCTTAAAGAATAAAGAGAGATTAGAATAAAAAAAGCATTAGGGAGAGATTGGAAGATCTGGGGAATCACTGGCAATCTAGAAGATTATGAACAAGTGAGCAAGAGATGGAAGGTCAACTACACCCAGGTCTATGGGATAAATGGAAATGAATGCTGAAACAAAGTGGAAGTCAGCATTGCCTGTGAAGATACAATGCAGCCCAGTTTTTTATTGTAAAATTGGATTACTGCAAAGAAATTACTCTAGCTCAACAAAGCTCTGACCAAGATAAAAACTCTTGCATTAATTTATTTGAGGGGCAGCTAGGTGGCGCAGTGAATGGAGCACCAGCCCTGGATTCAGGAGGACCTGAGTTCAAATCTGGCTTTAGATACATAATACTCACTAGTTGTGTGACTCTGGGCAAGTCACTTAACCCCAATTGCCACACACACACACACACACACACACACACACATTTATTTGAAAATCCAATGTTCCTTTGCTGCTTCAATCATAACCATTCCAACAGGTTCAACTATAGCAATGCCAACAACTCTCATGTATAGCATCATAAATAAGATCACTAGCTTGACTTCACTGATTTGAGAATTCAGTCATCTTAATTATAAAATGGGGATCCTATTTGGATGCTATGGAATTCAGGAAGTCAGGCTCAAATTTGGTCGTGGTAAAGTAGTCAATCTGTTTCTTTATTCTGTTTATCAAGATTATTTTTTATAATACCTTAAGGGAGGGGAAGGCCTTTTCTGAGATTTACAAAGCTATTTTGGAAAATGCATTAGGAGTAGGAGTCAGAAGTTTTGGGTTCTAGTCCTTACTGTACAGTGAATGAGCTGTGAGCCATAGGTGAGCTGCTTCCCCTCTTTGGTACTAAACACTTCTGTTAAAAAAAAAATAGACTAGAATCAGTGCTTCTAAACTGTGGGTTGTGACCCCATATGGGGTCATGAAAAATTTGGCAACAGTAAAAGGTTTCTGAACATGCAAGGACCAAAAATGAACTAAAAATCAAACATGTAACAAATTCGAGGTGTTTCTGACCAGCGCTTGCCTGTGTTGCATCATATAACTTTACTGCAGCCTTGGTTCTGAACACAAAGCATGTGCACTTTGCATTGCACATGCCCTCAAGTCATGCAATGTCAACTAATGCTGCTGAAAAGCATAAGAAGTTGCAAGTTGATAAAGGGTCTCCAGTGGAAAAAGTTTAAGAAGCCCTGGACCAGATGACCTCTAAGGTCCCTTCCAGCTCTGAAATTAAATGATTCAATGGGATCACTTTTTTGGAAGACAATAACATGAGCAATGTGGGACATGTGAGTAACTGGCAAAAAATAAAAATAAAAAAGGATTAATTCCAGCACTGATACAAATCCATTACAAACCATTTCTTAAACAGTCCTGCGCCATGGCAGAGATTATTGGTCTGGTCTGGAAACTCCTATAGATGGAGATTTGCAAGTCATCTGTAACTTCTTACCATTTGCAGAGTTGTCTGGGGCACTGAGTGGTTAAGTGGTTAAGTGAAGCTAGTATGTGTTGGGAGCAGATCTGGAACCCAGAGCTCATCCTGACTCCAAGAATGACTATTTATCCACTATCCCAGCAATCTTCAAAGTGTGGACCAAAGATCCATGGGGGTCTTTACAACCCTTTTTGGGGAGAGGTCTGTGAGGTTGAAACTATTTTCATAACATATTAAGATGTTATTTGCCAATAAAATACTCCTTTCTTTCCTCTTTGCGGGAGGCCAGATTTTCTTTATATACTTCAACCAAGATAACATATTGTAACAGATTGAACACAGAAGCAGATATGAAAATCCAGCTGTTTTCTATTAATCCAGACATTAAAGAGATTTGGAAAATAAATGAAATAATGTAACTCTTCTCACTATTTTTGAAAATATAATTATCTTTCATAAAATGTTATTTATGTTACTATGCAATAGGTTTATTATCACTATTTCAACATAGATTAATAAATATTTTAAAATTTTATCTATTTAATTTCTAAGGAGTAAATACTGATAGCTATAACTCATATAAACAAATGCTCTTTGGGGTCCTCAATAATTTTTAAAAGTTTAAGGGGATCCTGAGACCAAAAGGAATTGAGAACGGCTATACTACAGCAGAGGTGTCAAACTCATACAAAACTCTCTAGTGTGGCCCAAACTAGAATAAAATGTAATTTGGAAATATTTAACAAAACAAATATAAATTTGTAGTCAATATGAGACACACAGGGAATCTATTTCTATTGGTTTGGATACCACTGACCTATACCATGCTGCTCTAGCACAGACTATATGTAGACACTTATTGGAAGAGACCTAAATCATATATATCTAACTGATCAAAATCAGGGAAGTATTTAAATACAGAAACTCATGTCAAAAAGTTAGACTGAAGTTTTTAAAGATCTTGTGACTCCTAATTAAACATATTCTTAATGGTACTTGATTTACAAAGTATTTTCCTTCCAATAATTGGTAAGGTAGGTGGATAAAGTGTTATTACCACTGTTTCACAGATGAGGAAACAGATTTGGAGGGATCACATGTCTTGCCCAAAGTGACCCAGCATATAATGCATTATAGTGAGGTTATGGGATTTGGAATCAGAGGAGCTGGTTTCTAATGCCTCATCGAGCTCTGCCTTTTGCGGTCTTTGTAATCTTAGGTGTTTCCTTGGCCTTTCTGGGCCTGTTTCTTCATCTGTCAAATAAGAGGGTTGTATCAGATCAGAGATATCAAACAGGCCAACAGCAAGAACCAGATTAAAATGTAATTGGGAATTTGAAACTCAAAATAAAAAAATATTAAAATGTTTGTTTATATGTAATTAAAAAAATAAAAACAGTTAAATGTAAAAAATGTTTTACATGACTGCACATATATAATCTATACCAAATTGCTTGCCTTCTCAGGGAAGGAGGAGGGGAGGGAGGGAGAGAATTTGAAACTCAGAATTAAAATAAAAAAGTTAAAGAATTTTGTTTCCATGTAATTGAGAAAGAAAATTAAAATTAAATGTAAAATGTGATTGGGGAATAGTTAAAATAAATAAAAATACAATAGAATCTAGATAATGTTAATAAGTGGTTTTCTAAGTCAGGATACAGTGGCAAAGATCCCCTTTGAGTTTGACACCAGTCAATGCTTCTTGAACTGTGGGTCGCAGCCCTGAAAAATTTGGCAACAGTCAAAGGTTTCTGAACATAAGACCAAAAATTAATTCAAAATCAAATGAATCTGAGGAATTTCTCTTGCCCATTTTGCATCGCATAACTTTACTGCAGCCTTGGCTTTGAAAACAAAGCATGTGCACTTTGTACTGTGCACGACCTCAGGCCATGCCAAGGAGTGCTGCCAAAAAACAAAAAACAACAAAGCCCCAAAAAATAAAAAAACACAAAAAGGGGACCGAGTAGAAAAAGTTTAAGAAGCCCTGAACTGGAATCTAGAATTCTAGATGGTGATCTGATGATCTCTAAAGTGTCTTCCAGCTCTAAATCTATGATCCGATGATTTTAAATCTATGCTTCCATGATGCTAAATAACAATGGGGACTTGAACTCATGGCTCCTCAAGTCCCAGGGCACTTTCTTCTCTATCATACCATCTCTATGTTTACAGAACTCTTCCATATACCAAAGTGCCTCTTACCCTGCCCCACCTGTGATTCCTTTCACCCTGCTCCTCCCCCCAGACTTGTGATTCTTCTCGCTCCTCCTCACTTTTGTGATTCCTCGGGAGGGAACTCCCTCGATTAATGTGGTTCTGCAATTTTTTTTCAATCCCGGAGAATTACCTGTTGCATTGAGATGTTGAGATCTTGCCCTCCTGTGAGGATCCCACAGCCATTCTTTATCAGAAGCAAGACCTGACTATACCTTTCTGACTTCAGATCTAGCTCGAGGTTCATTGCATCATGCTGCCTGTCATATAAAATTATGTTAATCTGTTCATTCAGTCACTTTCATTTCTCTGCTGCCCTTTATCCTATTTGTTAATTCACAATAAAAATATAATCATTCCTCCCATCAACCCCACATCGTAATTGACGTCTCTGATAAGGGAGATTAGTTAAAGGAGTGGCTAAGTGCTTTTTCCCTACTTGCTCTGCCCTTCTGTACTTTGAAAATACACTTTGCAGAGATATATATCGAGATTAAATGCTAGTAAAATGCAGGGGATATTAATATGGAATAATGTTTGGGCTGAAAAAATAAAAAGGCCTAGTCCAGATATAATACATTAGAAAGAAAGCTATTGTTTTGCAGTTATTATTACTAGATTATTTTATATTATTATTATTATTATTAAAACAGCAATCTAATGATTTCTCTTGTACTTCTGTTGTCAGCTAGACATAAAAGGACATTCAAACTCATTATACTTTTCTGTGGAATGGCTTTGCCACTCTTTTTTTTATTTTAAATTAAAAAAAATTTTTTTAGTTTTCAAGTTTCATTTTTGTAAGATTTTTTTTTTTAACTTTTTGTTGAGGCAATTGGGATTAAGAGACTTGCCTAGGGTCACCACAGCTAATAAGTGTCAAGTGTCTGAGGCCAGATTTTAACTCAGGTCCTCCTGACTCCAAGGCCAAAGCTCTATCCACTGTGCCACCTAGTTGCCGCTTTATAAGATTTTGAGTTCCAATTTGCCACTCTTTCCATGAACATTCCCTTGTGTTCTCTACTGGGCCAAGAAGAATTCTTAGAAATTGAAGCAACTTGCAAAGCTGCATTAATGACTTTCAATACTTCTGGGAATTCAACAGTAGATCACATTATTGTCTGCCTTTACCAATACAGTACACTCACCTCTTTGCTGCATTCTTCTTAATGCCCTAATCTGCTGTTGTCAGATCTAAAACCAAGTGTAAGCATCCCTTTGGTCACTGATTAAAAGTATCATTCAAAAAATCTCCCACTATTTGAATATCTTTTTTTTTTGGGGGGAGGGCTAGGCAATGGGGTTAAGTGACTTGCCCAAGGTCACACAGCCAGTAAGTGTCAAGTGTCTGAGGCCAGATTTGAACTCAGGTCCTCCTAACTCCAGGGCCGGTGCTCTATCCACAGTGCCACTTAGCTGCCCCATATTTAAATAACTTCAAAATGATTTGTTGTTATTGTTGTTGTTCAGTCATGATTGACTCTTTGTGACCCCATTTGGAGTTTTCTTGGCAAAGATATTGGAGTGGTTTGCCATTTCCTTTCCCAGCTCATTTTACAGATGAGGAAACTGAGGCAAACAGGGTTTAAATGGCTTGCCTAGGGCCACACAGCTAATCAGATCTGAAGTGAGATTTGAACTCAGGAAGATGAGTCTTTCTAACTCCAGGCCCAGCACTCTATACACTATGCCACCCAGCTACCCTTAAATCAAAATGATTTAGATTGCCTCAAATACATGCAACTTGAAGGTCAAATTCTCTTTTAAGCAGTGGACTTAGAATTTAAGGAACTGTGTTCAAATGCTGACTATGCTACTTATTACCTATGTCACTCTGTGCAAGTCACTTGGCCTATGTCTTGGAGCATCAATTTCTTTGTCTTTAAAATAAGGGAGTTCTGTGGTGAAGGTGCAAAGAATTCTAGATTTGGAGTCAAATCCAGGGCCTGAGGACCTCAGCTCTATTAACCTTGGACAAGTCATTTAAGCTCTATGAGACTTCATCTTTTAAATGAGAGGGTTGGATTCAATAACTTTTTTTTTTTTTAGTGAGGCAATTGGGGTTAAGTGACATGTCCAGAGTCACACAGCTAGGAATTTTCGAGTATCTGAGGTCAGATTTGAACTTAGGTCCTCCTGACTCCAGGGCCAGTGCTCTATCTACTGCGCCACCTAGCTGCCCCTGGATTCAATAACTTTTGAAGGTCTCTTCGAGATCTAAATCCTTAGATCCTAATTGGATAATTTGAAACCTGGACTGAATGCTTCAGTAAGCACATTAGAACTCAGACCAACTGTAGCTGGGTGGTGCAGTTGATAGACTATAAGAATCATGAAGACCTGAGTTCAAATCCAACCTCAGACACTTACTAGCTGTACGACCCTGGGCACGTCACTTAACTGTTTGCCTCAATTTCCTCATCTGTAAAATGAGATAATAAAAGTACCTACCTCATAGGATTGTTGTGAGGATCATATGAATTATAAAGTAGTTTACATATATAAAGTATTTTAGAAAACTTAAAGTGATACATAAGTGTTATTATTCTAGAAATTCATGTTTCACGTAAACTGTGGGGAACATATTATTCCAATTTACACATACACAATATACAGTATGGCCACTTAAAGGAGATTCTATTTATTATCAACTGCATTTAAATCAATGATTTTTAAATGGTTTATTGGCATAATATACCCCCCACCCAATTCTATAAGAATGCCCATTCCCAATCCCACCTCTAATCTGCTGTAAATGCTGAAATGCTGAAGATGGCTACTAGGTATTTTGGGTTCCCCCAGGTCCTGGAACCAAAACATTATTGTTTTGTGTCTTTGCACCCAGGACTTGTTTTGGGTCCACCCAGTCTTGTGTTTTGGGTTCCTTTCATTTGATTCCTGTGTGACTCATGTGTGGAAACCTTCATCAAAATCCTATATAATGTAAACTTTCCAGAACCTGGAAAGGGATCCATACCTTCTTTCTGGTTCTCTCTCTCTCTCTCCCCACTTCCCCTCCCAAACGACCTGACAAATTTCTTTCTAAAACTATTTCAGATTCTGGAGATTGGTCTTGTGAACAACAACAACGCACACACACACACAGTGTATATATACAAACTCTATACTATACATATATGCATAAGATATATTGTATAAAAGTAATATTCTTGAAAGGGTATGAAATAATCTTTCAAGAAAAGTCTTGCTACTCATAAACACTCTTAAAACACTAAGCAAGCCTTCTGCGACAATAGACTTGTGATTTAAGAAGGGATGATGACAGAACAATCATGGTATCTTGGATACTAAAAAGATTAACGGAAAAAAGACAAAAATATGTATACTGATCCTCCATTTTAACCCTGTAGAGACATATCTTTCATTTTTCAGTTACTCCATCCTAAATGTGAAGGCAAATGAAAATTGAAAGGAGGGTAATGAGCTATTAAAGTGAATAGCCTTTTAGGTCTGAATGAACATGCAGATGTAAAATGAAAATCTCCATGCATGAAAACACACCCTGGAATTAAAAGTTAACGATTCAGAGCCTTCCAGACATGCAGCTGTTTCAAATATTCTTAAGGTTTGGGGCAGAGGATGTGAAGGAAAAGGAAAGCTGGAGAGGCCATGCTCTCTACCATCTTTTCCTCCAAGGAATTTTCTTTATGGCATCCCCAGTTTATCAACAGGCTCTGTTCCAAAAGATTGTATATAAGTTGATTGCTTGGAATTTGAAACATTTCAAAGAATCATGAAACTTTGGAACACTTTGTAGAATGAGTGGCAAAAGAACTTGGGGATGATCTGGCTCAGGTATTCTTAACCTAGATTTTTGTTTTTTGTTTACAAGCTCATACTTTTATTTTTAGCTGCATCTGAATCTGGCTTTTTTTAAAAAAAAATATTTTGACATGATTTCAGTGTAACAGGTTTTTCCTGTGATCCTGTGTATTTTATTTTATGCATGAAAAACGTTATTCTGAGAGGGGTTTATTGGGTTGGCCAGAGTACCAAAAAAGGATCCATTACACAAAAAAAGTCAAGAACCCTTGATCTAGTTCATTCTTCATTTTACAGATGAAGGAACCAAAACCCAGCAAATTAAGCCCAAATAAGCTAGGAGTGAGGTTAGGACTAGAATCTCCTTTAACTTGTAGCCTTTCAATAATGTAGTTTTTAAAATGGCAGTTAGGTTATATGTAAATGGTAGGTTTTCAGGCCAGCCCATACAGAGCAATTTAACATATAATATATCTGAAACATGCATTGTACCCATAGTATCACAGAATTGTGCCACTATGTATAATAATGTTTTGGGGAAAAAAATGATTCAAAGTTCCAGTATGGGATGCCTGGACCATTGCTCTTTCTACCTCAGTAGTGGGAACAGGAATTCTTCCACTTCCTAGGCACAAGGTAGTAGGGACTTGCATTCCCCATCTCCAAGTCACTCGTGCTGAATCCTTGAAGGTGGTGAGTGCGTGTAAAGGATGGGAAACATGATCCAAAGAACAGGAAGGGTTGTTCCAGGGAGTAAAGAAAAAGGAGATACTTCTTAGGACCTTCTGCCCATACTGAGGGATATTTCCCAGTCCTCACCCATTTCTTCCTATATTCCTTTCCGCTGCTACTACCTATTACCTTTGACCCCGGTCTCTCTCTTTGCTGGATCATTACAGAACGAAACTCAAATCTCACAGCTTCTCTCCCCCTCTGTCTCTCAAGCACACAGTGCTTTGGAGATTTTCTGCTGTTAACAATGTGAAACAGAGGTGTGTTAAAAGTCTCGTTCTAATATCTGTTAGCTTCTTTCTCTTTTAATTTAGACTCGACTTGTTAAATTGCAAATAAATGCTATCTTTGAGTTCACAAAGGACTGGAGCAGAGAGTCCATGTTCCAGAGAAAAGGTAGACTCAGGTTATCCTGAGTACTTTATCACAAGAGTTAGGGTAGGGGTTGGGGCTCTGAGTGTTGACCTAAGTTGGGACCACTGAGGAAGGGAAGGGTTAAGGGATGAGGAATCCGTGAGATGATACTAGGCTAAAATCAATGTAAAATTTGAGTAATTTGTAATGAGGGAAGGGAAGAAAGGAGAGGGAAAAGGCTTATCATGTTTTCCTATTATGTCTGCACTCTCTAAGACTCCCTTAGGCTGAATTGAAAGGCCTTCTCATCATAGACTCTACTTACACTGAAACACTAACTCCTCAGTCCCAAATGCTGTTATAAACCAACAGACTTCTAGGAAAGGTACAATAAGCACACATATCATAAACTCCAAACCCAGGTTTTTCCCTATTTGTCAGAACCCTGAGCATAGGGACAAAAACACATGCAGAGAAGTTTCTCCTACATGATGCAAGGGCATCTTCACATCATGGAGCTTCATCAAGGTCTTACTTCGGCTCCATGATGGAAAGCACACAATTTGGTTAACCTAATTAAATCTACTGATACTGGAAATTACATTTCTTATTGTTCATCCCAGTAATGCTACCCCCTCTTGGTACTGCAGTGAGTCTACTGCTATCCAAGACATCAGTGCTGAAATACCTGAGTACCTTCAGCTTCACTTCAATTGCCAACTGTGATTCTTTTTTTTTGGTTTATAGCACTAACCCTCCCTTGACACTTGACACTGCAAATGCCACCCAAACTACCCTCTATCTATGTGAAAAACTGGGATAGTGTCTATGTTTGTGTGTGTGTGTGTGTGTGTGTGTATACACTCCACACTCCATCCCATCCCAGGCAAGAACTAAAAGCGGCAGACAAGGAAGTAGATGAAAATCCTAAACCTCAGTAATGGGAAGGAAATGGGAGTTTCTGTGGTTACTAATCCACTTAAATGTGATGACTATTCCTAAACAAGTCAGACACGCTTCAAGTACCTGGTGTAGTTAGAGAGACTGAGTGAAAAAATCTGTTGTTATTCAGTCGTTTATCAGTCATATCCAATGCTTTGTGACCCCCCCACCTGCAGTTTTCTAGGCAAAGATACTGTGATAATGTTTTGCCAGTTCCTTCTCCAGCTCATTTTTACAGGTGTGGAACTGAGGCAAGCAGGGTTAAGTGACTTGTAAAGTCACTTGTAAGTATCTGAGGCTGGATTTGAACTCTGGAAGATAAGACTTCCTGACTTCAGGCATGGCACTCTATCCACTGTACCACCTAGCTGCCCAAGTGAAAAAAAAACAGAACATAAAAAATACAGAGAAAAAAAAGCTAGTATTTATATACCACTTATTATGTGACAAGCACTGTGCTAAGCTCTTTACAAATATCTTTTTTGATTCTAGTAACAACCCTAGAAAGTAGGAGCTAACATTACCCTCATTTTACTGATGAGGAAACTAAGGCAAACAGAGGTTAAGTGACTTGCCCTCATAAACAATCCCCTCCAAATTAGTAATTAAAATGAGCTAGATATTACATGAGTGTTTATACCTTATACTATTCTGGCAGGAATGAAAATGACAGCTGTCAGTGTTCATTAATCAGGAGCAAAATTTTTAGATTTTTTCTTTTCTGCAAATGTTCTTTCATTCTAAATGGGAAGTGTTTGAAATAAAAATAATGATTAGAAACAAGATCCTTTTATTATTTTTTTTGAGGGGGTGGGGTTAGGTGGAATACACTTTATAAAACCAGATAAGTATAGTGACGTAAGAGACAATGAGGTTGCCAAGTCTTAGTAAACTACAGTATTACAAATGAAGTTGAAAGCATGAGAAAAGACAAACTAATTTATCAGATTTCTTTGGTACCAAAAGAAATAGACAAATGGATTTCAATCCATTTGACACTAACAAAGTACCACATTATAATCACATAATCTGTTTAGCACTAGGGCAGCTAGGTGGTACACTTGATAGAGCCCTGAATTAAAATCTACCTCAGATACCTACTAGCTGTGTGATCCTGGGCAAGTCAATTGTTTACCTCAGTTTCTCATCTGTAAAATGAGCTGGAGAATAAATGGCAAAGCACTCCAGTTTCTTTGACAAGAAAACCCTAAATGGGGTCACGGAGAGTTAGACACGACTGAAAAATGATGACAATTGATCATCATTTTTGCATTATAGCTAAGGAAAACCTACATTTGCAACTACAAGAAATTTATAAATGGTGCCATTAGCCCCAAGCTCTTGGGGGTGTAAGAGTTTATCTGACTCCTTTTCTTTTCAGATTTTTGCTGCCAGTGGAAGCAAGGAAAATAATATGATGAGTTTCTGCTATGAAGCTGAAAAGTATGTTGCATATTTTTTCCTGTCTTGTTTCTTTCTTCTTGTTTTGACTCTGGAGAGTGACTGATCCTTCTCCTTAATGATCTACATAGGTCAGTTACATGAAAAAACAAAACCAAAAAACTCAAAACAAAGCTCAGACGGAATGTTGTTTACCATCCATATGAGACTACAGGGGCTGTGAACAGAGTTTAATTCTCCCAGAGCATGGGAAACATTAGCAACACTAGAAATAAGGAGCCAGCTGGTTTCTCCCATTAGGGTAGGTAACGAAAATACAGGGACTAAAGGAACAGAAAGAGTATCAGAATTTAATCCTATCATTGCATATTTCATTGGCATGGTGTAAAGGGAGAAGAAAAGCCATAGGAGATGAGGTTAGGGGTTGGGCAAGGTAAGGAATAGATAGGTATGTGAGAAAGAAGTGGGGCAATGTGACAGTTTTGGGGGACAGTTAGGTAGTTCAGTGGATAGAGCTCCAGGCTTGGAGTCAGGAAGACCTTAGTTCAAATCCAGCCTCAGACACTTTACTAGCTGTATGATCCTGGGAAAGTCATTTAACCTGTTTGCCTCAGTTTCCTCATCTGTAACATGAACTGGAGAAGGAAATAGCAAACCACTCCAATATCGTTGCCAAGAAAACCCTGAATGGGGTCATGTGGAAATAAACACAACTCACACTACTCAACAGTGACAAAAAATACGACACTTTAGGTCTTGCAAGGAGAACTTAAAGAAGTCACTTAAAGAATTGCACGAAAAGTGAGCCTCTTTTCAATTCCTTGATACTTATTTCTCTCTTGCTTTCTCTTTAACCCCAAATTAGCTTAGAGCACTTGTAGAGAATCAATAATGAACAGTGGACCATGTCTTGTAATAAGAATTGCCATTTCTGAGTTGTCTAGAAAGAGGTGCCTACCGACATTTTGAATTACTGACTTCTAGTTGAAGCTGGAAGTAATTAAATTTAGTAAATACTTATTGAGTGCCTCTTTATGGGTAGGGCTGGGTCTGATCACATAGTAAGACAGGTGCCTGCTTCACTCCACACATCTCCTAACACCTGCCTTATATCCTCTTTTTCTTATCATTACCTCTCCCATTATTTCCCAACCTCTGATAAATCTTTAACTGGCACTGGAAAGCATGGGTGACTTCTAAGAGAGTCTGCTCCACCCTCAAACAGTTCTGGTGAAAATACCTATTAGTAACAGGCATATTACTTTTCTTTCCTCTCTCTTAATCCCCACTTTGCTTATAGGCAGTGAGAGTCAGTCATAGGTGGGTAGGTGAAGTTCATAGAGGTAGATCCAGTAGCACACACACACACACACACACACACACACACACACACACACACACACCCCATATATTGAATCAATTAGATTTTCTGGTCCTCCACTGACGTTTCTGTAGTGATTCAGTTTAAGTGAACTTTCCAAGGAGTCTCTGAGCTGTCTCATTGGGGGCAAAAAGAAAGGAGCAGAAATTTATCTTACACTTTACCTTTGTTAACAATGGAGCTCTTGAAACCTTTGAGAATTATGGTTTTGGAGCCCTATGTTACTCTTCTCAGGTTCAGTGAGAGCTATTTTGGGTAATGAATTCTGTAAATCATACTGTTATCAAACAATGTAAGAATCATCAATCTAATAGCATGGGCATTTGCTTGAGGCACAAAAGTAAAGTATGTAATAAGACAGAATGAAGTAGAAGAATAATTTTCTGCCACTATATAAGTGTCTGCTATGCTTCATATGTTCTGGATTTTCAAGATCTTATCTCCTACCCATCTCCATTAGTTACCCTAACCTAGCAGGAGAGCAATATGATCACTCACAGGCCAATGGTAAAAGTTTATGCTTCAGTGCTCTCTGCTATGTGCAGTTCAGCAGGAATTTTTCAAAGTGGGATGGAGAATGGCTGCTGTCTTGTGGCAGGCTGGAGAAGCATGGAGGATTCACATTCGTTTCCAAATCTTGTCCTTTCTTCCTCCATAACATCTCTTGTCACTGTCCCCTTCTCATTACTGACATAACCACCACCAGCTCAAAACCTCATCAACTCTTACTTGGGCTATCACAGCAGACTCCTAATTTGATCTTCCAGCCTCTGGTCTCTTCCACCCCCATCTATCTTTCATGCGGATGCCCAAGCATAAGTCTGACCATTGTCACATGTGGTCTTCCTCTGCCCCAATTCAAACTCTAGTGGTTCCCTATTGCCTCCAAGATCAAATGCAAACTCCTCTGTTTGGCATTTATGTTGTGCTTCAGTTGTTTTTCAGTTGTGTCTGACTCTTCATGACCCCATTTGGGGTTTTCTTGGCAAAGACACTGTAGTGGTTTGCCATTTCCTTCTCCAGCTCATTTTACAGATGAGGAAACCGAGGCAAACAGGGTTGAGTGACTTGCCCAGGGTCACATAGCTAGTAAGTGTCTGAGGCCAGATTTGAACTCAGGAAGATGGGTCTTTCTGACTCCAGGGGCTGCACCATCTAGCCGCATTTATAGCCCTTTACAATCTGGTCCCAACCTACCTTTCCAAACTTACCACACATTACTCTTCTTCACACATACTAGAAGCCCCCAAACTAGTCTTCCTACCATTCTTTATACTTAGTACTCCATCTTTTGTCACCATGTCTTTACTCTAGCTTTCTCCTTGCCTGAACATACTTCTTCCATACTTCAACCTTGTAAAATCCCTAGTTTCTTTTAAGACTCAGATCAAGCATCGTCTTTTATGTGAAGCCTTTCCTGACCTTTTAGCTGCTCATGCCTTCCTTTCAAAATTTGTTGTTGTTGTTCAGTCCTTTCAGTTGTGCCTGACTCTTTGTAACTCCATTTTGGAGTTTTCTTGGCAAAGATACTGGAGTGGCTTGCTATTTCCTTTTTCAGCTCATTTTATAGATGAGGAAACTGAGGCAAACAGGGTTGAGTGACTTGCTCAGGATCACACTGCTAGTAAGTAGCTTTAAGATGAGTCTTCATGACTTCAGGCCCGACAGTCTATCCACTGTGCCACCTAGGTGCCTGTATATACCTATAATGTACATATTCTATTCCCTTGGCTAGATTTTAAGCTTCTTATAGGGCAGGGACTGTGTTCCTTCTGTGTTTGTATCCATAGTGCCTGGCACATAATAGGCCCTTAAGAAAGGCTTATTGATTGATATCCATAAAGGTATTTATGTTATCTTTCCTAAAGTCTTCTCATCCCCTGGTGAAACAGCCCCGGTTTTTGCAACAAATTCTCATAAAGCATGATGTTCAGTCCTCTTAGTGTTCTGGTCATCCTTGTTTGGATGCTGAACCATTGTCTCCTATGTTCTGCCTCTTTTAATGAAGCCTAAGATTTTTTAAAAAAATTTTTATTTTTACTTTTTTGGCTGCTATGGGACATTGATGAGTCATGTAGAGCTCATGATCTAATGAAACCCTTCCCTTTCCTATTTTTTTTCCCCATAAGAACTAGTACCTAGCCATGCTTCTCCCATCTTGCAGTTATCAAGTTAATTTTTTTGAACCCTAGTGTGGGACTTTATATGTATCCACATTAAATCTCATTTTATTGTATTTGGCCCATCAATTTAGTCAAGATCTTTCTTTTTCTTCTTTAGACTATGTTATCCAACATAATCCCTCCTTGCTTTATGCCATTTGTAAATACACTAAGAATGCAAAAATGTTCAACAGAACAGGGCTCACAACAGATTCCTGAGGTAATCCACTAAAGATTTTTCTTTCAGGTGGCATCAGGACAATGAGAACTAAACTTTGGGGCCAGTCATTGGAGCAATTTTAAATCCATCTATTACCCAGCCCATATCTCTGTCCCTCTCTGTAATTTTGTTTGAGTCTCAGGTAAAACATCTTTTTTTGGGGGGGGGGCAATTGGGGTTAAGTGACTTGCCCAGGGTCACACAACTAGTAAGTGTCAAGTGTTTGGTCTGAGACCAGATTTGAACTCCTGACTTCAGGGCCAGTGCTCTATCTATCCACTGAGCCATCTAGCTGCCCCTAGGAAGCTTTTCTTGATCCTTCTTAATGCTAATTTCTCCCCTCTAATGACTATCTCTAATTTATTCTGGATATTTTTTTTTTTTTGTACAGTTGTTTGCATGTTGTCTCCTCAATTAGACTATGAGTTCCTTGAGAATAGAGATCATCTTTTGCTCTCTTTGTATCCTTAGGCCTTAGCACAGTGCCTTTCACATAGTAGGTACTCAATAAATGACTGGTTTGAATAAGGTATGTCTTTGCTTCTAGAGCTTTAGTCTACTCACGAATTTCATTGTATTGCATCTCACTCGTAAGATCAGATTTACTCCTTGACTCAGGATCTCTCCTTCAGCCTATCTATTACTCATGCTTCGTGCATTTGTGTATATGAGGCCATGAATTTTTATTGTGCTCACCAGTCTTGGTTTTTAAATCTCCTGTGAAGTTTTGGTTGTTTCTACTGTTATTTTTCTTCCTACCTTTCAGCTGTTCCTCTCAATGGAATTTACATTTGTCAATGTATAATAATAAAGTCAGATATTTGCATAATGTTTTAAGGTTTCAAAGTATTTTATATAAATGATCTTATTAAGTCACACAATAACTCTCTGAGGTAGGTACTACAGGTGATATTATTCCCATTGAACAGATGAGTAAATTAAGGGTTAGGCAACTTGCCAATAGTCACAGATTTAGTGTAGTGTCTGTTGCTGGATTTGAAAACCAATTTCCCAGACTCCAAGTCTAGTATGCTATTAAAGACTTCTGGGGTTAGATCATAGTTACCTTTAGCTAGAAGGTCTTGTTATGTTAAACTAGTTGTAGTTATTTACATAAAAATGCAAATTTAAGAAAAATATTTGAAAATGATCTTTGCCATTGTGCAACAAATGATTCTCTAGCCAAACAAGAAACTGGTAAAATCAGGATATTTGGGGCAGCTAGGTGGTGCAGTGGATAGAGCACCAGCCCCGAATTCAGGAGGTCCTGAGTTCAAATCCGGCCTCAGGTACATAACACTCACTAGCTGTGTGACCCTGGGCAAGTCCCTTAACTCCACTGCCTAGCCAAAAAAAAAAAATTAGAATATTCACCCCCACTTCAAAAAATAATTTTCATAGGATCATAGATTGGGGCTAGAAGGGAACTTAGGATCCATCTTGTGTAACCCCCTCAACAGACAGGTAAGGAAAATGAAACTTTGAGAAGCTGAGAACTTGAGGTTGTAAATGAAAGAGGTAGGATTTAAACCCAGGTTTTCTGACTCCAAAGCCATTGATCTTTCCAGTGTACTATTTTTAGTCACTACAATTTAGAGAATTGTAGAGTCTTTTGCAAAAGAATACCCATACAGCAGGAACATCTAGCAAAGAATCTCGGCTGAATGTTGACTGAGCTGTCTTTAAGGGATAGCCTTGTTCTCCCTTTACGAATGGCCAGAAGAAAAGGTGGAGGGTTGGTGAGTGGCAGCTCGGTGGTGAAGTGGATAGAGTGCTGTCCCTAGAGTCAGGAAGCCCTGATTTCAAATTTGGCCTCAGATACTTACTAGCTGTCTGACCCATAGCTGTCACTTAACCCCAATTGAAAAAAAAAAAAAGCCCAGAGACCATGTTATAACATTCGATGGTTCTAAGAGGCTTCCTATGCTGCTTGGTAGGCATTTTAGTTTGTAGAGGAGCATGAAATAGTCGAGTGCTAGACTAGAGTTAGGAGGTTTGATTCCTACATCAGACATTTACTTGCAATGTGACTCCGAACAAGTCACTTAACATCTCAGCCTCAGTTTCCTCATCTGTAAAATGGAGCTAATAATAGTTGTAGCACTTACCTCACAGGGTTGTTGTGAGAGATTAAATGAAATAATGTAAATAAACCAATCTACAAACTTTAAGATAATGTAATTGTCAGATATTATAATAATCTTTTAATCTGAATGGTCATTTAAAATCAGCTCTGGTCCTGAAATCTGCTTGGGTCAGAACAGTAATTTGCATATTCTAGAGGTCTTTTCTAAAGTCTTTAAGATTTCATACTATGCATAAACATGCATAGACTATGCATAAACTATTCATAAACAGAACTTTGGTTCTGCTGCTTTGTTAGTCTTTTCTTTCTTCCTCTTTTTTTTGGGTGAGGCAATTGGGGTTAAGTGACTTGCCCAGAGTCACACAGCTAGTGAGTGTTATGTGTCTGAGGCTGGATTTGAACTCAGGTCCTCCTGACTCCAGGGCCGGTGCTCTATCCACTGTGCCACCTAGCTGCCCCTGTTAGTCTTTTCAATGAGACATCTTTAGTTTGTTGCTGAAACACATACATAGCCATGATACCCTGTGAGTGTTTGCTTAGGAATGAGCAATGTTCCAGTCAGTCACAGTGTTACTTGAAAAAATGGAAAATAATCAATCAACACAATTTGTTTCATGGGACTAAGTGTGAATATACAGAAAGAAGGGGATCCATGTGAAGGAGAGATATGTACGGTTCATTTTGGTCATTTGCAGTACTTATGTTCTATAAAGTCACTGTAAACACTGAATTAGTGACTACTGAACCATTTTTTTCCTAGAAGAAGTACAGGGTTAGGTTCCTGGGAGCCTTTGATCACAACATTTAATTTAGCACTTTCTAAAATGGCTCCATGCTTAGATTGGGGAATTTCCTCTTCCTTTTTCTGGATGTATTGTATTGCTAATTCAATAACATTGAACTCATGGCTACCAGTAGTTATGACTCATGACTGAATGAAGCTTACCTAACACACGTATTTTGTCTGTAAGGTACATTACAAGTTTTTTGTGCTTAGGAACACTAGACAGCACGACAGCACTAAGCCATGGGACCATTTTAAAAAGCAAAATCACCAACAAAAAGCACAAAAATTCAAAAAACATGGCACTAAATGGACCTTGATAAGGGTACTTGTTTTCAGTGTGAAAGCTGAAACAAGAAGGCAGGGGATTGCCTTGTTTGACCTCAGCTGGAACATACACATTAGAGGGACTCATTTTTTCACTGCTCTGTACATTTCTATATAGACTGTGAAAGTGTTAGGAGTATTTTAGAGAGTAGGTAAATTCACAGGTTTGTAAATCTGCAAATAATGAGGATCCATTGTGTCTATGTTGATCTTTCTTTCTTTCTTTCTTTCTTTCTTTCTTTCTTTCTTTCTTTCT
>NW_020954610.1:40000049-40133529 GCF_900497805.2 Vombatus ursinus
TCTTTCTTTCTTTCTTTCTTTCTTTCTTTCTTTCTTTCTTTCTTTCTTTCCTTCCTTCCTTTTTTTCTCCCTCCTTTCTTCTCTGTCTCAGTCTCTGTCTCTCTTTCCCCCTCTCCCTCTTTCTCTCTCTCTATGCAGAAAACAATTAAAATAGTTTTCTAGGCAACATTCACAACTTGCTTAGTGAATAGTACCCTAAGGCTACAGAGAGCCAAATTATGTGACATAATGGGTAGAATGGATTCCAAGGAAGGACCTTTCACTCTTAAGAAAAATGGGCTTATCACAGAAGTTCACTACAATTAGAATCAGATGATCTTGCTAATGTCCTTCAGCAAATCAATGTCTCACCTGTATTTTCTGACTGTCCATTTTGTGCTCTGAGTGAACAAACTGGGGAGACTGACCTTGTTTGAAGACTAAAATGGGACTCCAAACAATACACTTGTTTAAGACCAGCCTTGGTATGTCATTATGTTCATTTAAAACTACAACAAACAGGGGCAGCTAGGTGGCTCAGTGGATAGAGCACCGGTCCTGAGGTCAGGAGGACCTGAATTCAAATCCAGCCTCAGACCAAACCTTGACACTTACTAGCTGTGTGATCCTGGGCAAGTCACTCAACCCCAATTGCCTAAAAGTAAAAAGAAATAAATAAATAAGTAAAAGAAATAAAACTACAACAAACAAATCCAGGGTGTCTAATTTTATGAAATGTGCCCATGTGTAAACTGGGATCTGGACCCACTAAGTGATAAGGCTGGAGTTTAAAAAAAAAACAGGAAGAAAGAAAAAGGCAAACACAACTTACTAGATAGACGTCTAACACAGAGGCATTATCGTCCTGTGTTTCCAGTGTGCTCTGCTCAGAAGTCAAGTAGATGGCACTGTCTTCTAATGTGAAAGTGGAACTTGAAGGTAATCCTTTACTGAAAACACATGAGGAGAAAGCACAGTGAACATAACTAACCCCAAACAAGAGGAAAAGAAAAATAACACCACAAAGTAAGATGTAATGAGGTTACTTCTCTAAAAGGGAGAAAATCTGCACCCCATTAAATCCAGAATCAAATATAAAATCTTCTGTTTGGCTTTTAAAACCCATTATTACCTGGTTCCTTTCTACCTTTCTGGTATTCTTAAATATTATTCCCTCCACATTATCTATGATTCAGTGACTGGCCCCCTTGCTGTTCCTTACATATGACACTCTATCTCCTGACTATTTTCACTGTCTGTCCCCCATGCCTCCAATTCTTTCCCTCCTTGTTTTCCCTGCAGGCTTCTCTGGCTTCCTTCAAGCTTAAATATCACCTGCAAAAAGCCTTTCCCCCACTCCCCTTAATGCTAGTGTCTTTCCTCTAAGATCATCTCCAATTTATCTTATTTGTTCATAGTTATTTGCATGTTGTCTCCCCCATTAGGCTGTGACCTTCTTGAAAGCAGAGGCTTCAGTTGCTCCCCTTCTTTGTATTCTTATTGCAAAGCACAGTGCCTGCTTGTTGACTTGACTTACACACACACACACACACACACACACACACACACACACACACCCCTTTGCACATACTCTAAGTGGAATAATTATACTGAATGCCCACTGTGTGAAATGGACATACCCCAAGAGACCATACTGTGCTTCTTCAAAGAGCTTCCAAGTAAAAGACATATTTTTATAAAACTATCTTTTTCATACTAGATCTCACTTTCGGCTCCTGATCATATAATCTCACTTATTTTTCTTTCAGATTGCAACTGGAGAAGATTCATGGATAGCTGGGAATGAGTACTTTTGGACTAATGTGCCTGTGTCTCTTGGGTTGTGATATAGGAAAAAAAATTTCCCTAAGGATGGAGTCATCTTTCAATTCAACAAACATTTCTTTAGGCTCCCCACTGCCTAATAAATATTTGTTGAATTGAATCTTTGACTCCTTTTCTTACTCCTAATTTGTCATCAAGTCCCATCAATAGTTTTAGAATCTCTTTCAGATTCACTTTCATATTCGTTTCTCACTGCTATCAGCCTTAGTCAACCTGATTGTTTGTGGGATGTACTCCCTTCACTCTCTATATTCAGATATATACTGGAAATTAGTACCACATTAGGCTTCCTAAAATACTTCCCCACTCAAAAACCTTTGAGTTTTGTTGTGACTAAAGGATCTGCTTAATATAGACAGTACCACCACTATCATGTCATGTCTTTCTCTTTATTAGTTTAGCATTCAAGGTCCTTTGGTCCCAACCTACATTTTCAGCTTTCTCTTTCACTAGTCCCCTATGTAAAACCCTCCACTCCAGCCAGGATTGTCTACCTCCTGCTCCCCAAATTTGCCTTACATTTTCCTGCCTTTGTACTTTTACTCATGTGTCCAAGATTATACTATGGTTGACCGCTCACTTGTAGGTACTTAGCCTGTTATTTAACTTGTTCCCATATTTAATTGTATTATCCCATGCTTTAGAGAAATCTAGTATATTTGGATATTTTCTTTCTAATTAGTAAAATAGCAAACTCCTTCTCCTTACTTAATCAGCTCAAGCCTCTATCCAAGTTCCTTAATTACTATTTGTTTAATAAATTTATTTAAATTATTTATTTAACAAAAAGGAGAAACCTTCCCCAGTGGTAATTACTTATACTTCTGTGCATAGCAAACCCCTTAATTTCATGCTTAAATATTTAAATGACTAAATATGGAATTTATTAACAAATTAATTCAGTGATAACTGAGACATAAATTATTATTCATAATATTTTGGTGATGAGAAATGTCACAGCCAAGGTTGCCATAAACTCTCACCAAAAAGGCAAGTGATTTCTCTTCACTTGTGAAAACATAGTCCCACACCATTTAGTTTCTCTCAAGATGCCAAGTTAAGTCTCTTCAAAAATCTGCTTTATAAGATAAAATTGTTAAAAGCTTCATCAGAAAAGAGCTCTCCATCTCCTTTCTCTCTTCTCCGGCTTTTTTCCAGTCCTGACAGAAAAACAGTGTCTTCACCAGACACACTTTTCATAGACTTCTCTTTATGTTTTTTTCCCCCTATAATATAACAGATTTCTATAATATAATAGTTAAGATAGTTCTTGCACAATTTTCCTCCTGACCTTCTGTCTTTTCCACAAACTCTCTTTAAATCTTCCCAGCTCAGAAGTTAAAAATACATATTCTTGTCTTGACTTCATAGAGAAAAACACCCCATAATAAAGCATTTTTCACCTGTAACTTCCAAATGTCAGCTCAAACTGCCTTTTCCTCAACATTCCATTTGGCTCTTAAAGATACAGGAACAGTATCTGTAGTCTTGGTGATAGTACATATATTTTCTCCCATCTATCGCTTGCTTAAGGGCAGCAAGGAAGTGTAGTGGATTAAACACCAGTCTTGGAATCAGGAGTACCTGAGTTCAAATCTTGCCTCAGACACTTACTAGCTGTGTTATCCTGGGCAAATCACTTAACCCTGTTTGCCTCAGTTTCCTCATCTGTAAAATGAGCTGGAGAAGGAAATGGCAAACCACTCCAGTATCTTTGCCAAGAAAATCCCAAATGGGGTCATGAAGAGTCAGATACAACTGAAAAAAATGACTCAACAACAACAACAACAAAAACAATCCTTCATTTATATAAATTCTACTTTCCTTTCAAGGCTTACTTTAAATCCCGCTTTCTCTTGGAAATGAAAGTGATTTCTTCTTTGAAATCCAATAGTGTGTATATATATATATATATTTTATTCCCAAAATATAGCATAAACTTTTTAAAGGGACATAGATCTAGAGCTGGGTGGGGCCTCAGAGGTAATCTAGTCCACCCCCTCATTTTACAAATTAAGAAACTGAGGCTCATGGAAGTTAAGTGACTTGCCCAAGTTTATACAGGTAGTAAGAGTTAAAGAAAGGATTTGAACCCAAGATCTCTGATTTCACAGCTAGCACTCTTTTCACTGTGCTGCACTGCCTCCTTAATGAGGGTATAGATTTTGTCTTATGCTTCTATCTATCTTCAGCTTGCCTTGCATACTCTAGGTGTTCAATAAATAGTATAGTGGAAAGGAGGCTGGATTTAGAGTAAGAAGACCTGAATGTGAATCCTGACTCTGTCATTTATTAGTTATGCCACAATGGACAAGTTACTTAATCTTTCTGGGCCTCGCTTTCCTCATCTGTAAAATGAGAGAGGTTGGATTTGGTTATGTTTAATATCCTTCTGGCTTGAAATCTCTTCCCTTACATTAGATATTTGATGAATGATTGGGAAATACTGATGCTTTTGTTTTTAAAATTGAATCCAAACAAAATAATTTAATTGCATTTTGGAATAAGGAAAGGTATATTTTGCATTTGGTTCAATTCATTTTTCCCCATAAAAATTCATTAGGACAATAGAAAACAAACTTTTGCTTCTTAGAGACATAAGCAGACATGGCCTCCTTTATCTACTTCTGTAGTCATAACTAGGGTGAGGTAACTGGAGATTTGTCCAAGGTAGAAAATATAAAAAGCATCGACAATATTGTACCAGGGCATACCTTCTCTTTGACCCCTGATCCTGCCCTCATGACAATCAAGTTTCAGGGCATGCTTCCTCTCTTTTCAGTAGCAAAAGGTACCCCAGTTTGGATTTCTTTCCCCTAGTCACTACATCCCAAGTGAGCCCACCACCAATTGCCTCTGATGAAAAACTAGCTCTATCAATCTTCCTATCTCATTTTTTTTTTAAGGCAATTGGGATTAAGTGACTTGTCCAGGGTCACACAGCTATTAAGTGTCAAGTGTTTGGTCTGAGGCCAGATTTGAACTCAGGTCCTCCTGACTTCAGGGCTGGTGCTCTATCCACTGCACCGTCTAGCTGCCCCTTCTTGTCTCATTTTTAAAAGAGGTGAAAGTATCATTTGGTTCAGTTGACAATCTCTTGTTATGAGCCCTCACAACTATTTTCTTTCCTGGATTTAAGTCATTCATGAGTTTGCAGTAGATATTACTTTGAAAACTGTTGCACACAGCAGCATTGTGTGATGACCAACTTTGATAGACTTAGCTCCTCTCAGCAATGCAAAGATCTAAGACAATTACAAAAGATTTATATTAGAAAATAATATCAACATCCAGAGAAAAAACTATGGTATCAGAATGCAGATCGAAGCATACTGTTTTTCCTTTTTTTTTTCCCCTTTCTTTCTTGTGGTTTTCCCCTTTGGTTCTAATTCTTCTATACAACATGACTAATGTGGAAATATGTTTAATATGATTGTACATGTATGGACTATATTAGATTGCACACCATCTTAGGGAGAGGAAAAAGGAGGGGAAGAAAATTTAAAACTCAAAGTCTCATAAAAGCGAATGTTGAAAATTAAAACTAAATAGATAAATATTAAAAAAAAAAAAAGAAAACTATTGTACAGCAACCGGTATTGTTGAAATACCAACTGGATCAGAAACAAGACAATGAGAAAATAAAAACTTTTGCCTTTAAATTAGTGAGACACCTTTAAGTCATCTTTTATCTAAATCAGTAATTTATTCATACATCTCCTCCTTCCATTCCTTATGTGATGTTGTCTCCCATTAGAATATAAGCTTCCTGATAGCAGGGAGTATCTTGCTTTCCTAGATTTGTATCTCTAGCACTTAGCACAGTGCCTAGCAAACAGTAAATGCTTAATAAATGTGTTATCATCCACCGTATGTCTCTATAGGTGTCTTAAACTCAACATGTCCTAAACAGAAGCTATTATCTTTCCTCCTAACCCTCCCTCCCTCCATACATTCCTCCTTCTGTGCAGAACACCACCCTACATCCAGTCACCTAGGTTTGCAATCTTGGAATCATCCTTGACTTTCTCCCTTCCAAACCAATTGATTGACAAGTCTTGTCAATTCTGCTCTGACAGTATTTCTCAAGTCAATTTTTTTCTCCTTACATCACTATTACTCTAAGACTATTTCAACAGCCCCCTTCTAGTCTTTCCCTTCTTTAATCCTTTCTCCACGTAGCTGCCCAAATAATTTTCCCGATGTTCTGATCTGACCATATCATTCCTTTGCTCAGAAAAAAAAAACACCACAATAGCCCTCTATGTTTTTTAGGATAAATTAAAACCTCCTCAGCCTAGTATTTAAACCCCTCCACAATTTGGCTCCCAACTACCTTTCTGGGTTTATGTCAAATTATTTCTTCCATTTTCAGCTAAGCTCATCCAATAGAGATAATCCCCAAACTTGTCATTCCATCTCTCACCCCTTTAGGCAGTCTCTCTAATATGGCATAGTCTTCCACCTACCCTCAACCTCTTAAAATCTTTATCTTATCTTCCTTCAAGGCTCAGGTCCATGCCACTCCTACATGAAGCCTTTCTGGTTCTTCCTAGTAATTCTATTCTAGCACTCTCCCTCCTTTTATTGACTTATCTATATAAATGTTATATCCTCATTAGAGAACATAATCTCCTTGAAGGTAAGGAATTTCTGTTGTCATATCTCCATCACTTATTAAAGTATCTTTTTTTTTTCTTTTTTGGTGAGGCAGTTGGGGTTAAGTGACTTGCCCTGAGTCACATAATTAGTGAGTGTTACGTATCTGAGGCCGGATTTGAACTCAGGTCCTCCTGACTCCAAAGCTGGTGCTCTATCCACTGTGACACCTAGCTGCCCCCTAAAGTATCTTTTACTACAGTAGGTGTTTAATAATAATAATAGCCAATATTTATATGTTGTTTTAAGGTATGCAAAGTGCTTCTTTACGTGTGTTATCTGACTTGATCTCCACAAAACTCTGAGGTGGGTACTATTATTATTCTCATTTTACAAATGGGGACACTGAGGCTGAGAGAGATTATATGATTTGTCCAGGGTTATACAGCTAGTAGGGGCTACTAGGTGGCACAGTGGATAGAACATTGGGACTGGAGGCAGGAAGATTTGAGTTCAAATCTGGCCTCAGACCCTTACTAGCTGTGTTACCCTAAGCAAGTCCCTATTAGCCTCAGTTCTTCATTTGTAAAATAGGGATACATTGGAGAAAGAAATGGCAAATTGTTCTGGTTCTTTGCCAAGAAGACCCTATGTTTGTCCATGGGGTCATGTAGAGTTGGATCTGACTGAAGGACTGAATGGATTGCTAGTAAGCAGGATCCAAACTATGGCACTGCGGAGTCCAATTCCAGCGTTCTATCTACTATACCACCTAGCTATCTATCTTTTAATAAATACGTGTTGAATCAAGAAAGACTTTCACTTTGGAGATGTTTAAAGCTAAATTTATGAAACACAGCTCTAATGTGTATGGATGGACTTGCACATATTCATTTTCACTAAAATATTCTTATAAAATAGAATAATTAAAGTAAAAAAGATCAAGCACAGGAATAAGTAAATCATTGAATCTGACTATGAGTATGTGAGAAACCAACTGCCAATTCTTCCTTTCTTATAGCCATCCCCAGAGATAAGACAGGCAAACTGTTCCGTAATGGGTTTCCATTTGTGTGTCTAGGCTACTGATCAATTTAGAGTCCTCTTTCTCATCAGCTCTGGCATTTGGGAATATTCTGGCTGCTGCCCTGTGGCAGGGTTTTTTTTTTTTAAGAGTTCAGCTGATCTCCTGGGCAATGTGCCCATTTGGATTTAATATTAGTTTACTTTTGTCTCGTGATTCCAAGATTTCCCTTTGGGGTAGTCATTTATAAGCCACCAAGCCATTTCTCTCACAGGAAGATTTTATCCTGAAAAACCAGGAAGTCCATTGACAAGATCATAACATTTACTGTTTACTTATACATTTAGAATGCAAAGATTAGTTTTCAGAAGTAACACAACTGAATATTCTTAATACTGGATATTTCTAATCTTTTCTTTTAAAAATATTTTATTGATTTTCTTTTTTTTTTGTAATATTACTATCACCTCCCAGTGATTCCCTCTACACCTCAAGTATCCTTCATTGCACTAAATGCAGATGAGCAAAACAAATCAGCACAATGATTTGTGTAATTGACTTGCCTATGTCTGAGAGTGTATATCCCATTCTGCATCTCTAATCTGATGAAGCTTCTCTTCTGAGAGGAGGGAATGCTTCACTCTGAAGCTGACTGGTTATTATACTGGTTAGAGTATTGAAATCTCTTGATGTTACTTTCCTTTATGGTGGACATCATATAAATGTTTCTCCTGGCTCTGCTCACTTTATTCTCCATTAGAACATACAACTCCTCCCAAGTTTCTCTGAATCTTCCACATTCTTTATAGTGTAATAATTTCGCACTAGATTCATGTACCCCTGATTTATTCAGTCACTTTCCTTCTTGTTTTTTGCTACTATGAAGAGTGCCACTATAAATATTTTTGTATATATGGGATTTTTCTCTCTATCTTTTACCTCCTTGAGGTATATGCCTAGGAGTGTTAGACTGAGTCAAAGGGTATTTATAGTCTACTGATTAAAAAAATAGCATAATTCCAAAAAAAATTTTTTTCAGAATGGCTCAACCAATTCACAGCTTCACCAATAGTGTATTAGAGTGTCTCAAACATTTACATTTCCATCTTTTGTTAATTTTATGGGTGTGAGGTAAAACCTCAAAATTATTTTAATGTGTATTCATTTCTCTTTATTATTAGCGATTTGGGGCATTTTCTTATGGTTGTCAATAGCTTGCATTTTTTTTTTTTGAAAGCTGCTTGTCCATGTCCTTGGGTCATACATCCATTGGGAAAAGATTCTTCTTCTTCCTTAAATTTTTTTTATTGATGCTTTTTGTTTTTATATTGCCAAAATTTCCTCTATTACCTTTCTCCCTCCCCCTTCCAGAAAGCCATTACCTACAACAAATATTTTCTAAAGAAAAAAAGAAAAAGAGAAAAAAAGCAAGTAAAACTGATCAATATATTGAAAAAGTCTAAAAATAAATGTAATATTCTATACCCACCGACCTTCCACCTCTACAAAGGAGTGGAGTGGGGATGTCTTTTCAGATTTTTTTTTTAATTTAGGGACTTGCTTGTTTTTTATACTTTTGCAACATCTATTTTTGATTGTTTTGTGGTTGTTCTTTCCATTTGCATTGTTGTAGTCATCATATATATATATTATTTTCTTGGCCCTGCTTATTTTACTCAGCATTAGTTCACATAAGGAATAGCTTTTATTCTATTTTTCAAACCAATTTTCTATATAACTTGGACATCAGATTTTTAACAGATATAGTGGGTGCTTCCAACCTACAGAATCCTGTTTCCCCATGCCCATTAGCCCCATGCTTCAGAACGAGCTAGATAATCTGAAGCAAAGGCAAACATAATTTATTTCTAACTGCATGGGGGCCAGTTTATGATTCCCAGTCCTGCTGTTCCACAGGCTCACAGATCATAGGAACAGAGATCCAGACCTAGAATGGACCTTAGAGATCAACTCATCCATCACCCCTCGCTTTACAGATGGTGAAGCCCAGAGAACTGAAGTGATTAGTCCAAGATCATTCAGGTATCAAAGAAGCAAAGACAGGATCTAAACCCAGGTCTTCTTACCCACATCCAGTAAGTTTTTCACCATTTCACACTGCCTGCCTTCCCAGTAAGCAGAGAAATGACCAAAAACTCTAAACCCCCCACCCCAGTCTGCAGAAGTCAGAAAAGCCTCTAGTTACATGAACTCTACCTTTCCTTGCTTCTTTTGGAGGGCAGAATAATATAATACACACTGTGCTGGCTACCAAGTTTTTTGTTTTTAAAATCCGTCTGAGTCAGAGTTCTCCCAGAGGCAGACACTAATGGCCCTCTGATGTCACATGGGCTTTTCTGTCATTTACAAAAATGCTTATTTCTGTTACTAGCAGCATTAGTCTGGCCTCATCAGCCAACATTAGCCTTGCAGGAATGCTGAGAGGAGTCATCAATAATCTTCCCAGGCTGGAACACTCAGATTTCCCCTTGCAAAACTAATGAATGCTTTATGGCCTGTCTCTTGCCGCATATGTTCAGGGAACATGCGGTACTAACCTCAGTTCTTTCCCTCCCAATCATCCTGTCCTTTCCGTCTCTTTTAGCATGGTCTTTTCTTTCCTTAAGTAAGACAGGATACATGTCGTGTTTCTTTGATCACCAGATGGTTAGTTGCTTGTCCCTGTTTGTGCTTATGATTAGATCTGCTTGCACAGACAGATTCATTAGAACATCACTTGACACTATATAAGAGGGTGTTGAAGATTTCTTTACTGTAGGCAAAAAAAAATAACCCAAACATGAACATAGTCTAACTGCATCTATACCTGTAGATACTTGTTTATCCCTAGGTCATCAGATATAGCTCGAGGGCTGGCAGGAGCTCCAGAGGCCATTTATTATAATCTCATTTCAAAGAGAGGAAGGTGAGACCGAAGGAAGTTATTTTTTTGTACAAGGTCACAAGGATAGTTAAATGTCAGGGTTGGAACCCTGCCCTCTGATTCTAGGTTCTGCTGTACCATGCTGACTCTCAAGAGAAGGGAGACAGCTTAGAACACCTACTGTAGATGCTGTGGTAGACCCCCTTATCAGGACAAAATGAAAGGACCGTTATACAGCAACGAATAAGCAGTTCAGATTAGATATCATAAATTTGTGGTAGACCCAGCCAGCACAATTGTGATTCAGTAGATAGATAGATAGGTAGAAAGCTAGGTAAAGCATTTATTAAATACTTGCTTACTATGTGCCAAGAATTATGCCAAGTGCTGGAATAAATACAAGCATATTCTATACCTTCAAAAAGCTTACCTTCGAATGGGGGAAGACCATATATAAAGGGGAACTAGAAAGGAGTGGGGGAGGTGGCATGGTATGAAGATGGCTGGGAAGTGGTATGGAGACCTGTACAAGATAAAGTGAAAGCTAACCTATGAGGGCCAGGGGACCCAAAGGAGAAGTCCAAGGTTGAGTAAAGAGGGACATAAGGATTGGTGGGAGTATAGGCAGCAAAGATATGGCTGGGAAGAGGGGAAGTAGGAACAGAGAAGGTGGTTGGTGGAAGTAACTCATCGTTGGGGCTTGGTTGGGCATGAGCAGCAGTAGGAAAGGGAGTTCAAAGGTAGACAATGGTGTATTGATTTGATGGATTGGTTATTTATTCCAGAGCTATGTACTTTAATTCCATTTCAAGGTGGCCCAAGTTCTTTAGGATTTCTGGACATGCCAATTCAATTCAGTTCATTTCAATTTGACAAGTATCTACGATGCCAGTCATTTGCCAGTCATTAAAATGCTAATCTTTGAGGAGGATGACTACAATGGAGTAAGTTCTGAGTAGCCAGAATCAGAGATCTCATTTGAAATCTGATTGTCCCAGCCAAGAGGTTAAATTGGCCCTTTCCTGAGCTGCCGTGTGTGTTTGTGTGTGTGTGTGTGTGTGTGTGTGTGTGTGTGTGTGTGTCTGGGCTGTGATATTAATGGTCATAAGCATGAGTTTTCAAGCTTCTGGGTCAAAGATGATGCTTCTACACCCAAGGCGTAGAAGCTCTTCACTACTCTTTGATGCAATCTCTCTTCTTGGATATAGTACAGAGAACATTTCCAAACCAGTTCAAGAGGCCAGAAAAGATATTAATTGCTTTGAAGAGCAATGTATCAGTGATAGTGCTTCTTTTTTAAGACACCAAAATGCTGGCACGCTTTTCTTTATTTTCTTAATTCTGCTTAGGGATGGAATGTTATTTTTAAGACAGTGAAATTTGCAACTTCTAACAAGGAAAAAAATAGTAGCAATCTCTTTTTAGTATCATTTGATCATTTTGGTCCAAAGCATGGGTTTAATTTTTCTTCTGTTCCTCTAGATAGCATAATCTAATGTTTGAGAAGCTAAATCATCTGCCTACAATAGATTCTTACGGGACAAATGGCACTTTGAAGTTGATATGCAGTGAGTAAAACAAACTATTCATTGCCAACATTGTTATTTCCAATGAAATGAAATTAAAGTTGCTAATGGAGTCAGCAAGGACTTGGGAGGAGCCAATGGTGGTCTCTGGCCCGAACAGAGTAGAGATTTGCTAAGACTCTTTGGAATACAGATACTTCTAGCTCTTTCCACTCTACCCTAAGGACCATGAGACTGTTCCATCCAACTTTCCGTATGTGTAATGCCTCTTGAATATAATTTTTTTAAAGGCAATCAGGGTTAAGTGACTTGCCCAGGGTCACATTGCCAGTAAGTGTCTGAGGCCGCATTTGAACTCGGATTTTCCTGACTCCTGAATGTAATTTCCAGTGATAAAATCATTAGTTTCTAATGCTGAACTATTAGATGGGTGGGAAGAATTTTCTTTTCTAGGTGTTCAGTAGGTGGGGCTATAGGACCTGCAGATTCAAGATTGTACTTCTCCAGGCACTATGTCCCAGGGTGATAGTTCTAGGCAAGGGCTGGAAGCATCTTTATTCCAAAGGCCCTTGGTTTCAGGATTCTGGACATCTCCACTGAAAGCTGAAGGGAAACAGTAGTCAAGGCCATGAATGGCACATGCATCCTGTCTCTCCCTCAGAGTGCTCAGTCCAAATAATTATCCTTCCCTATAGCATCTCAATGATAGAATTCCCAGAGCAAATGTATCTGAGGCAGACATTTCCTTAACTGCAATGGGACACACATACTTGGTACTTTAATGTATATATATATATATATATAGATAGATAGATAGATAGATAGATAGATAGATAGATAGATATAGATATAGATATAATTTTGGTGAGGCATTTGGGGCTAAGTGACTTGCCCAGGGTCACACAGCTACTAAGTGTCAAGTGTCTGGTCTGAGACTAGATTTGAACTCAGGTCCTCCTGACTCCAGGGCCAGTGCTCTACCCACTGTGCCACCTAGCTGCCCCTACTTTCATACATTTTAATGAACCTCACATCTTTGTAATCCTTTTTAAAGCAACAGGTCACAAATCAACCATTCTTACCCATCATTTGTTACTCTTGTCCAGATCTTCCTATAAAGCCATCAGAGGATGGCTACCTTTTTACCTCTTCTGAGCAATTCCTCATTAGAGACTTGCCTACCCAAAGTCACACCTAGTAAACAATAGATTTAGAATTTGAATCTAGGTCTTCTGACTCTATAACCACAGTTTCACCATTTTGGAAAAACCACCATCTCATCTTTTTATCTCTAGTAATGAACTTATGAATAAAAAAAACTTTCATTCTTCAGATAGTTGCATAAATTTATATCCTGGGTTCTCAAACAAAAATGTCAGAAATATCCACAACAACAATAACATTTTAGAAGATGGCTCCTTTCTGTTTTGCTAATTACAAAATATACTGAACTCTGAAGTAAAGGTCCTCTATACTATAGTAGGGCTATCTAATCAGAATTTGAGCCTTTGCCTTCAGGACATAACAGTTCATCACTGATTTGACAAAAAGGTGTAAAGTTGAAGTGACCATACCTAAGTACGTTAGCGGCATTGTCTGTCAAATACCAAAATAATTATAAGCTTTCAATCTCAGAAGTCACCAGAGAAAATAGTTTTCAACTGGATTACAACAAAACTCTGCTTTCATCATCATTTTGTGTGTGTGTGTGTGTGTGTGTGTGTGTGTGTGTGTGTGTGTGTTTTTCAATTACTACCAAGTTGCAAGCAGGATCGTGGCTATTGGAAAACTTTAAGCAGGATTGATTTTTCATGGGCCTGCTACCTTTAAAATGGAGTGGATTGACAGTCGGCTTCTCTAGCATGACTAGAACACTACCAGACTGATTTCAAGCTCTGACTTGAACGATCAGCAAATGTTATGGAAACTGGCTGTCTCTGCTAGAGAGGCTAACAGCTCCATGAACACTGTCTTAAGTCATTAGCAATAGCACAATATGTGGTTTGGAAATGGGTGGATGGAGTGCCCCCAGTGCCAACAGTGGCAGAGAAGCCTACAAGTAAAAATCAAGATAAATTTTCAGGATTGTTGGAATGAATTGGGAAATTTAAGGGCTTGTGCTATTTGCCTCACTAAGCAGATGAATTGGATTTGATTTTCATTCTCCCATTGCGTTCACAGGATCCTAGATAGGAGCACAGATCTAGAGATGGAAGGGATGAAAGAAGTCATTTAACAATCTAGCCATCTCATCTTACAAATGAGGAAACCGAGGCCTATAAAGATCAAGTGATTTGCCTAAGGCAGTATAGGTAGAAGAGGCAGAGCTGGGATTTGAACACATCACTCTACTAGGGGCAGCTGGGTGGTACAATGGATGTAGATTCAGTAACACCTGAGTTTAAATACAACCAGAGACACTTGGATAGCTGTGTGACCCAGGGCAAATCACTTAACCACTCAGTTTCCTCATCTGTAAAATAGGAATGATTATGACACCTACTTCCCAGGGTTGTTGTAAGGATAAAATAATATTTGCAAAGCACTCTGCAAACTCCTTAAAACACTACACAAATGCATATTATTATTACTATTACTACTACTGCTGTTTCCTACATACATTCTAAACTCAAGGTTAATACTGAGTAGGTATACAAGCATGCCCATGAGCTGTTTTTCCCTCCTACCATAGACCTTCTTATAAGGAATAGAAACATTTTAAAGCTCAAAGATTATAGTACCCTGAAGGTAATATAGTGTAATATGGAGCTCTTTGATTATGGTAGATTTAGCCAAATAAGTAGTAAACCAGCATGTTTTTGATAAGAATAAGAAGGAAAGCATTATTCTATTCAAAGTGGTGGACAGAGAGACCTATCTACCTCATTTGCTGTAAAATCTTGTCAGGACTTGGGAGTGTATATTTAAAATGCCTGTAAGTGTTAGCATTCTGGCTCCATTGACTGAGCCCTTGTCTGGTATTTAGGAACTCTCTGAAGACTGAAGAAGTGACTTTGACCAGACATGTCTACGTGCCAGACTTTATGGAATTCCACCTTTAAAAGAACATCAAGATGAACTAATTAATGATTAAACACTTTCAAAAATAGAATGAAATATGTCACACAGAATGGTCAAATTCTACTCTTGTTTCATCTGTCTTGTTATTTCACATGTGCAAAAGGGGCAGTAAGAGACAGCATGGAGTGGTGATTGAGAGCTGGCCTTCAAGTCAGGTAATTTTGGTGTTCAAATCCTGCCCTGGACATGTTAGCTGTATGACCCTGGGCAAGTCACCTAAGCTCTCAAGGTCCCAGGCTACTTTTTAATTGGCCATGCAACTGCAGACCTGTGTTTTTAAAGGAAGTTTCTTCACCAAGAGTTCCCTAAACCAATGAAATCACAAATCTAGTAAAGAAAAAAAAAAGAGATGGGTCATAACATCTTAGACCAGTGCCTCAGGGTAGCATAAAAATGAGTCTGTAGTCTTGTAGCTATGTTAGTGGGATGCAAGCACTGGTACTTCTTACCAAGCTAAAAAGCCAGAAGGGCTTTAGGGACCAACCTAGCTCAGGACAGAGATGCTCATCATTGGAATATTGTTTTACTGGGATATGATAAGAAAAAAAATAACCAGTAGCTTATGAGAAGACTTTCTACCTAGGCATCAGTGGAAAGATCATAGGATATTAGGGCTGTAAAGGATGCTGGAGGCCATTCAACCCAACCCTGTGATTGTATGAGTGCGCCCATAGAGATTAAATTACTTGATGCAAAGTCACATCGGCATGTGGTGAATGAAAGATGAGCTTTGATTTTTTTTTTTTTTTAGTGAAGCAGTTGAGGTTAAGTGACTTGCCCAGGGTCACACAGCTAGTATCAAGTGATAAAGTGTCTGAGGATGGATTTGAACTCAGGTCCTCCTGACTCTAAAGCTGGTTCTCTATCCACTGTGTCACCTAGCTGCCCCATGAATGAAAGATGAAACAACTCAGGAAACAAAGGTTCAACCTTCTCGGTGGTGCGTGGCCTAGAGTGCTGGGCCCAGAGTCTGGAAGTGTCTACTTCCTGAGTTCAAATCTGGCCTCTGACATTTACTAGCTGTGTGACCCTGGGCAAGTCACTTAACCTTGTTTGCCTCAGTTTCCTTCTCTGTAAAATGAGCTAGAGCAGGAAACAGCAAACCATTCCATTATCTTTGCCGAGAAAACCCCAAATGGAGTCACAAAAAGTAGGACATGATTGAAACGACTGAACGACACATGCCAATTGCCTAACAAATTGGGAATAGGTTTTCCTCAGTTCCCACCACCACTTGCTGTTTTAATTCCTTCAGACAAGAGGTAGCAAAGTTGAAATTAGAACTCAAGTCCTCTGGCTTCAGATCTAAGGCTTTCCCCTTCACAAAAGTCACCGACCATCAAAGAACTAAAAGCATAAAAGTATCATAGAACTAAAGAGTGAAGAGATGTCAGAGGCCACAGTCTAACCCCTTCATGTTACAGATAAGGAAATTGCACCAGAGACTGTCACCTGGGCATAAGAACACTGGGAATAGAGTGAGGGAAATTTTCAAGATCTGGCTCTAATATTAAGAGTTTGAACAAACAGCTTAACTTAAGCCTCACTTCCCTTATCTCTAAAATGGAGCCAATCATATTTTCACTACTACTTCACATACGAGGAAAGAATTGTAAACTGTAAAATGCTATGTATATTTGAGCCATTTTATGTACTTAGAGCAATTTATAAACACCAAAATGGTATTTCAAAGAAAAAAATTCAAGTTGCAGATTCTTTTTACTTATGATACTTATTCCTAGGAAAGGTGAAATTATGAGAACGTGGACAATATGTGTCCTTGGCTCTTTTGCAGCCTTTATGTTATCTCTCTCTCTCTCTCTCAATTAAGGTTAAGTGACTTGCCCAGGTTCACAGAGCTAGTAAGTGTCTGAGACCAGATTTGAACTCAGGAACTCCTGACTCCAGGGCCACTGTTCTATCCACTGTGCCACTTAGCTGCCTATGTCATTTTTTTCTATGTAGTGTCAAGTAGTTTTAGAAGAATTAAAGTTTAGAGTTTTTTTTTTTTTGGTGGGGTTTGGACCCATGGTTTAGTCAGTGTAGATGACTGGTGAGGAACTTCCTCTACCAAAGGAAATAGGCACCTTCTCTGAAATTTATAGTCTAAGAGAGTTTCCTAGGGACACGCAGAGTGACTTGCCCTGAGTCACATGGCCAGTAGGTGTCAAAAGAGGGAACTGAACCATGGTCTTCATATGAGCCTGAAGCTACTTCTTTATGCTTTGTCATACCATACTGACCCTGAAGTTTGGATTTCAGTGAAGTATTCATTCATAGAAGACATGGTACTCAACACCTGTAAGTAGGGTTGGGCTTAGGTATTTTTAGCCTTTATTCCCCAAGGCTGTTCCCTATCTCAGTTAACTATTTAAGAACATTAAAGCTGGTTATGTTTAACAACACCACTAACTCCCATGTTTACCACTCCTTCTAAATTTCTACCCTTCTAATTGTACTCATGGCCAAGACACAGGACTATAGAACTACAAAAATTTGAGAGCTGGAAGGAACCTCTTAATTGAGCATTTGTCACACCCTCCATATAGCCTTCATTTATTAGCATGGATCTTAAAGCAAAGATAAATGGCACTTTGATAGATGGCCTATGAAAAGACAAAATTTGTTCTTTGCTTTCTTTGCTGAATCTTCCTCCAGACCATACTCTCTAACTGGGTTCTGTCCTGGACCTCTTCTCTTCCCCTTTATCCCTCTCTCTCATTTCACTTGATGATCTCATCAGTTTCCATGAATTTAATTACCATCTTTATGTTGATGATTTTCTAATCTACTTTTCTTGGTTCAATTTCTTTTCCAACCTCAAAAATCTCACATCTCCAACTGACAAGGCATCAAAAGAGGACTATCGTGGAGGAAGAGATGGAACTATAAGGAGTTAAATCTTGGTCCAATTTTAGCACAATCTATTCAAGGTGCTGCTTCTGTCAGAATCATCCCTGCTACCGGCTTTACTCTATACAGATAGCTGAAAAAGGTACATGCCTCCCCATGCAGCATGCATAGATCAGGAAACAGGAAATGAAATTTAGTTCCTAAGAGATAAGAAATCCTGATAAACTGAAGTTAATTATGCACCAGCAAGAGTTTTTAGACATTAGAGTCTTCCTAGGATGTGATTCTTAAAGAAAACCCTCAAGCAGACAAGGACATAGAAAGGGATGTTTATTTTCCTGATAAACTCAGGGAAGTGAGAAGGAATAGAAATAAAAATGAGAAACACACACACACACACACACATACACACACGCCAACTCTTAGAAGGTAAACATGTTTTCCCTGACTAACATGGATCTTCTATATAAAAGACAACCACCCTCCCTCCCTCTCTCCTTCTCCATCCTATTCCTGTGGTTGTCAGTAATGAAAGTAAGATTGGGTGACTGCTTTTACTTTTACTTATTCATTACAAAGAGGCAGCAGCAATAAATTACAGAACTCTCATAACATTTTCAGTTTTCTGTTCATGAGTCATAGAACTTGCCTGCATATGCTTTTTCTTTGTGGTTCATGTTTCTTTTTCTTCTAGGACTTCCTTCCTCAAGCTGTTTACTGTTTCTCAGTTGGCTCCCCTGCCCTGTACATATCAAGTGCTCTACTAATACATTCCAATTGAACAAAATTCTAGAGGAAGTTATTAGATTGAATTCGATTTTGATTTTTGGTATTTTCATTTGCCTAATGTCATGGCAACACAGTGATGGTACCAACACACTTGGAGGTGTGTGGGTGGTTCCTTCCTTCCTTCCTTTTTGCCTCCCTCCCTCTCTTCCTCTCTCCTTTCCCCTCTCCCTCTCCCTTCTTTCCTTCTTTCCTCCCTCCTTTCTTTCCCCTCTCCCTTCCTTCTTTCTTCCCTCCCTCTCTTCCTTCCTCTCCCTTTCCTTTCCTTCTCTCTGTCCCTCCCTCCTTCCTTCCTTCTTTTCTTCTTTCCTCTCTCCCTTGCTCCCTCCCCCTCCTTGCCAAACCTATTTAACCATTTCTTGATAAAGAGTTAAAATACTGCAATAGAGCTTCCTCTTATGTAAAAACATACTACCCTTCCCCTAGCCTAGCCCCAATCCTAATACCCTTAAAGAAATTCAGAAAATGAAAGTCTTGTGAGAGTGGTGGTGATAATAAACTCAAAGTTAGTGGAAACCAAGCCTGCCTTGCACTTTGGAAGTCTTCCCTTCATGGAGGACTTTGCTTTTTTTCCCCATGTTTTAGAAATTAAGTTATTTTTGTTATTAATAAGAATCTATTTTCTCTCATTTCCCACCTTCCACTCTATCGGGAAAAAAGGAAAAAAAACCCAAATTATTGGAAAAAAATATACACAGTTAAGCAAAACAAACTCTTTCACTGGACATGTTTAAAAATATGGGTCTTATTCTGCACCCTGAGTCCATTACCTCTCTGTCAGGAAGTAGAGAACTTGCTTCCTCTATGATTCTTTGGGATAATGGATGGTAACTGTTGATAAGAGTTCATAATGGATAGAGCACCAGCTCTGGAATCAGGAAACCTTGAATTCAAACCTAGCCTCAGACACTTACTAGCTTTGTGGCAAATCACTTAGCCTTTGTTTGCTTCAGTTTCTCATCTATAAAATGGGGATAATAACAGCTTTTACCTTCAAGGGTTGTGGTGAGGATCAAATGAGCTAGTAAGTGCACAGCACTTAGCACAGAGCCCAGCACATAATAAATGCTATATAAACGTTAGCTATTGTTCCCACTTCTCTGGCAGAGGGAGAACAGATGAATAAAACAGAGAGGAACATTAGTGTTCATCCATGCACAAATGGAGGGGAAAAAATTCAAGCCTTTTAAAGAACAAAGGGAATGTTGTTTCTTTTTGTTTTTCCCCAAATCCAAATCTTGCCTCAGGGTAATAACTCCAGGGCTAGACTAGGGGAAGGGCAGTATGTTTTTACCTAAGAGGAAGCTTCTGGCCTCCAATTCTTTATCAAGAAACGTTCAACCAGGTTTGGCCAGGAGGGAGGGAGCAAGGGAGAGAAGAAAGAAGAGAAGAAGGAAGAAGGAAGGAAGGAGGGATAGAAGGGAGGAAAGGAAAGGAAAGGGAAAGGAAGGAAGAGAGGAGGGAAGAAGGAAAGAAGGGAGAGGAGCAAGGAAAAGAGATAGGGAGAAAGAAAGAGAAGAGGGAGGGAGGGAGGCAAAAAGGAAGGAAGGACAAACTGATGAGCCAGGAGTTCTATTACAACTATTAATGTTGTTGAAACTCAGGCTAGGTCTGTACAATACCACAACAACCAGGTAAAAAGTGAAACAATCCAGTTGACTCATTAGCTGTTGTCCCTAGAAGCAAATACAGCACAGTGAATGGGAGATTGAACTCAGAGGCAAGAAGAGTTGAGTTCAGATCCTGCCTCAGAAACTTACTGGCTGTGTGAACCTGGACAAATCACTTAATCTTTCTGCGCCTCAATTTTCACAGCTCTTAAATGGGAGAGGAGAGATTGGATTGGATGGCCTTTAGGGTTTCATTCTTCCCCCCTTTTTTTTTTTAAAAGGCAATTGGGGTTAAGTTGAAGAGGTTTACCTACAATTCTCAGAAAAACCTTTAAACTTTTAGATTCCTTGTAGACTCACTTATCTCTCTTTGACAAAAAGAACCTGGCTTCAGTTTTGTTTACTGGTCCCAGGAAACCCTTAAAGTTTTAGAAACTGCCTTATTTCCCTTTGAAAGCAAACTTCCCCTTCCAGCTCCCTTCATTATCTATTCTCATTGTCTGTTCAAATCACTCAGATGTTCCAGATGGAAATTCTCACCTGGACCCTTTTCCAAAGGACCCACCTCCCCCATCAACTGGTTTTCCTATTATTTTGCCTTCCTGGCCATTCCCACCCTTAATTCTAGCTAGGCGCCAGTGTTCCCTTTGCCCCAGCTTGCTGGCCACCCCCATCCAGATCTCCCTAGACCCCTCCTCCCCTCACCCCAAACTGCTTGGCCACTCCTTGGACCCCTCCTCCCATCACTCCAAGCTGCTTGACCCCTCCCCAGTCAGTCTGTACTTAAGGCTCACCTTTCCCCCATTCTGATGCTGAGCTATTCTCGAGCTTAGAAGCTGAGACCCCTCATGCCCGCCCATCCTAAGGGCGTCACATGGCCTATCCACCCCAGCCCCCACTCAGACGCTGGGAATTTCTCATGCCCACCCATAACGGGTGTCACCTGGCCTGACCACCTTAGCCCCAGCCCCCACTCAGACGCTGAGCTTTCTAGACTGCCTCACGCTGCTTTTTCTTGTGAGCGTCACCTGACCACCTTGAACCCTATTTAGATCACTGATGTTTGGGCTCCTTTGGAGTCTGGCCTATATGCTTATCTTTAATAAACCTTTTCTCTGGCTGCAAGAAGATCTGAGTTGAATTCATTCAGGCAGATCCGTGCCGTGATTTGGGCATTTTCCCATGATCTTGGGGTGCCTCTGTGCATCTAAGAGCACCCTAAAACCCTCCCCTCTTCAAAGTGACTTTCCCAGGGTCACACAGCTAGTGTAAAGTGTTTGGTCTGAGGCTGGATTTGAACTCAGGTCCTCCTGACTTCAGGGCTGGTGCCCTATCCACTGTGCCACCTAGTTGCCCCTAGGGTTTCATTCTTGTTCTAAATCTATAATCCTATGATCCTTTGGGGAAAAAAATCAAACCAACAACTTAACTAAGTTTTCCTCCTTTATAAAATGAAAGGCCTGGACTTGTTGACCCTAAGGTCCCTTTCTGCCCTAGACCCTATGAGCTTAATTACCAGTTGTGGCGATGTAGAAATAGCCTCAGCTTCAGACTGAGTTACTCCATAGCCCTCACTCCTCAATTAAAGACTCCATAAGATAGCTCTAAAAAATGGGGCTGGAGGAGCTTCATGAACAGATGGTTTTCTGCATTTAACGTACTGTCTACCTCTCCAGAACACTCTTAGTGCCGCAGAAGCTATGATGCAAGAAATACTTCTGCCCCCAGGGTCTGTGACATGGTTTGAGTGAGACAATTTCCTGTAATTTGGCAGGAAAAAAGCCACCACCTATGGCTAACATCAAAGCTTAGGCAAATTTTGTTACCAGGACATATTGAATAAGGGCCTAAAAGACTTGGCATGTTTCCCAGACTTGGAAACCTGTAATTAGCCATATCTGTAATTCTGGACAGCACAATGAAAAATTTCAGTGAAAACTTCAGAATTTATAGATCTGTTGGGAGGAGGTATTCTGGAGGTATTGCAGAGGATCAGAAGGGAAACCTATCTAGAAATGAAATGCCATGATGAAAAAGCTTTAAATTTACTATACTATTGGTTTATTATTAGCTTTCTGAAAACAAAAAAAACAAGAAGTAGATATGAATTAGGAACTTTTATATCTTGGGGGGGGTTATATTCTCTAGGGATCTGAAGGGAAAATGTAGGGTAGAAGAAAGATGATGCTAATCAGGAGAATGATGGTCTAGCCCTAGCTCTGGTACCACTTAGCTGTGTGACCCTGGTCAAATCCACTAACCTTTCACCTCAGTTTCTTCACCTAGAAAACAAAGTGGTTGGATTATTATATACTGTATGAGTGAAAATTACTTTCAGTTCTAATACTCTAAATCTCAGAACCCTAAACCTGAAAGTCAAGTTTAAACTGGCTAGTGTCTGCCATAGGATTCCCAATTTGTTGTTTTCTTTTTTTTGGGGGGGGGGGTTGTGAGGATGGAATGAGACTGGACTTATGATTTCACTGGTATAGGGAACCCCAAAGGAAATTCTCTCCTCAATGCAGATCAGTACCTTTTCAGCAATTTATAGTGTGAGAATTGCCTAGAGATTAAGTGACTTGCCCAGGGTCACATACAGGACAGAAGTGGGGCTTGGACCCCATTCACATCTTGATTTTGAGACCAATCCTCTTATCTACTATGCCAAGCTACCTTTTGAGTGAATAAACTGAGCAATGTGTTCTTGACTTAGAAGGCTGTTGAGGGAATGGCAGGAGGTAGATGAAGGAGGGGATGGAGAGATTCAGTCCTCATTTGCCTTGCATGAAAGACAGGAGAACACTGGGCTAGGCCTCAGGAGGTAATGGATTCTAGTACTGATTCTGTACAGCTTTAATGAACTGTGGGATTTTACTGAATAGTGCCTGTCAGTATTTTGAAGTATGAATAGCTGCTCCCCAGTAGGGATAGATAGTATTAAGATGAAAAAAAAATTTGGAAGAAGGCATGCAGAACACACACACACACACACACACACACACACACACATAAGCACATGTCATATGACTGCGGATTATATAAACCTCATGCTGAAAAAAATCATTATCTCATCACATTAGCAGTGAATTTTATCCATTCAAGGCCTATACCTTTGGAACAACCTCTGATAGGAGATCACTCAAAGCACTATTTAGTTTTCTGTAGAAGGTAATTTCCCATATGCTACCAGGATGGGAGCCCCTAAAAGGTCCTACCTGAATGACTAGGGTAAATTGTTTACTCTTACAAAGTCCTAGTCATAGGATCAGGCCAATTTCTAAGTGTTCTAAGTGCTGGTCATCCAAATTAATTGAATGCAAACTGCATTCGTAGGAAATGCTACTTGTTTTTTGCCCCCAGGATGAGATAAGCTGATTACTTTTGAGGAAAAGTTTTAAGGTTAAAAAAACACAGCAAAACATCAAGACCTATCTATGAAGTCAACTTTAAGGAAATAATAAAGCCTCTCTGTCTTTGGTTAGCATCCCTTTGAGGATGGAGAAAAGCTGGTGCAATATAAAAGTGAACATTTGACTAACGGCGAGTGACAAGTGATAAGACAACTTATAAATAAGCCCTCATATATTTTCCCTACCTTGTAGAGTTGGAAACACACCAGTCATTTATTCTTTCATTCAAATACTGTGGAGCTCCTACTACACTCATGGCACTATACCAGGTATTAGTGGAAATTACAAAGGTGAAAAAGCCAGGTCTTTAACCTTGAGGAAGTATCATCTTGGAGGGGAGTGAGGGTACATATATAGATAACTATAATGCAAGGTAGAATGTGAAGGAGAAGCAAAGAGATAGGAAGTATGGGAATTTAGAGAGGGAGAGAGCAAAGGAGGGAGAACAAGAAGGGAGATGACTTTTGACTGGAAGAGAGGGAGGAAATGAGGAAATGCTTGATGTTGCTGGGTCCCAAAGGATTTCAACAGGCAAAGATGGAGAGGAGGTGTGAAATACATGTTACAGACAGAAGAACCATTAGCAAAACCAGTTGGGAAAGGGTAGGGCAAATTCAAGCAACAGCAAGCAGAGGAGTGTAGAGGGCTTCAAGCATCAAGGCTATGAAATTTGGAGTTCTTTTGGTAGGCTATAGGGGCATTCAAGCCAATTCAAAAAGCATGTATTAAGCATCTACTATATGCCAGGCACCGTGCTAAAAGCTGAGGATACAAAGACATGGTTGAAAAAAAAAGATTCCTGTACCCAATGGGATAACATTGAAGGGGATCAGGAAAGGCTTCTTGCAGAAGGTAGAATTTTAGCTGAGACTTGAAGGAAACCAGGAGTAGAGGAGGAGACATGGGGGTGGGATTGGGGAGTCAGTAAAAATGCAAGGAGTAAGGGGATAAAACATCTTGTGCAAGGGATAACAAGGAATGGAGAGTTCCTAGATCATAAAGCATATGGAGTGAAGTTAGGTTTAAGAGGTCTGGAAAGGTAGCAAGGAGTCAGGTTATGAAAGGCTTTTTTTTTTTTTATATTTGACCCTAGAGGTTATAGGGAGCTACTGTAGTTTACTGAGTGGGAGGTGACCTGCTCAGACAGGCTTTAGGAAGATCACTGACAGCTGAGTGGAGGACACTAGGTTGGCGACAGTCTTGAAGCAAGGAGAACTAACCAGCAGGCTATTGTAATAGTCCAGGTGACAGATAGAGAGGGATTGAACTAAGGTAGTGGTTGTGTGAGTAGAGAGAGGAGAACACATGTAAGAGATGTGGCAAAGGTAGAAATGACAAGATTTGGCAATGGAATGAGTATGTGGGGCGAGAGTGAGGGGCTGAGAATGACACTGGGGTTGTCAGTCTGGATCAGCAGGGGTATAGTTGTGTCCTTGGCAGTAATAGTGTGAGTGTGTGTGTGTGTGTGCGCATACATATACACATATGTATGTGCACACATGTAGATGCATATACATATACAACATACCTACAATACACATATGTACACACATATATGTATACATACATATATATCCCACCTCACCCACTATGCCACTGAGTCATCCTTGCCAGGCTGCTTGGGGGGTACTAGGACCCTCCCAATATGATGCCTCTACTCTTCCCTCGCCCACCATTTAATAAAATGGGGATGCCCTCCTTCCTCTTACTCATCTTGTCTCGGACAGCGGGGCTGCATTTTGGCCTTCCATCCTTCCCACACCTTGAAAGTGTACACTGTACATGAAGATATTTTGCAGGAAATTAATGTAAAACACTTTCCGTATCAGTGATGCCATCATCACATTAGGTCACACTTGATTGTTTTATTATTATTATTTGTTCTACAGCTTTTTTTTCCTGTTTCTGTCTGGTTTCTCCAGCTTTGACAGGCCTGGCTTCTCCCCTCTTCCCTTCCCCAGTGGGCAATGGGATGGGGATGACGAGGGGTGGGGGCCCACAGCTGCCATGTGTCTTCCTTCTGAAGTCCCATGTTTTGCTGTAAAATGTAACAGCACTCTCACTGTCCCTGGCCTCTAGTGGTTAACTTGATGTTGTGTTCCTGAAGGCAAGAGTTGGGAGGCAGTAATATATATGCGTGTGTGTGTGTGTGTGTGTGTGTATAGATAATAGCAGAGGTGGGTTGTGGGAAAAGATAATGTTTTGGATATAATCAAGTTTAAGATACCTATGTAACATCCAGTTCAAGAAGTGCAGTTGGCAGTAGGACGTGTGAGACTGGCAGTCAGGAATGAGGTATGCAAGAGAACAATATAATCAGAAATATGGCTTAGGAAGTTTAACCTGGTAGTGATATGTGCGATAGCTTGAATCGATGGATAAGTTGAAGTTGGGGAGTCTGGTTAGGAGTCTACCATAATTTGTTAGGTGAGAGGTAATAACGTACTGAACAAGATATTGGCAATGGGAACGGAAATATGGCCATGACAGATATCATGAGGTTAAAATTTGTAGGACTTGGGTTGGATAGGAAAAGGGATGGGGAGTGGTTGAAGGTGACTGAGGTTTAAAGCCTGGGTGCAAAAATATTGCTGTTGACAAAAATTGGGAAGTCAGCCAGAGGAGAAAGTTGGTGGGAAAGCTGAATTCAGCTTTGGGCATGTTGAATTTGAGTTGTTGGTAGGAGATTCTGGTGAAGATTATAAGAGGCAGCTGGATACACTGGGCTATAGTTTGGACAGAAAGTCAAGGCTGGACGTACAGATTTTAAAGTAATTTCTATAAGAATAATAAGTGAAACTCCTGGAGCAGATAAGATCATCATTGCAGTAGGAGACAAGACAAGAATGCCAAGGACTCAAGGACAAAGCCATGAGGAATTACACTTAGAAGGTGGAAGAATATAGGGCAGCTAAGAAGATTGAGGTGAAGTGGTCAGAGAGACAGGAGGAGGAACGGGAGAAAGCTGTGTCACAGAAGTCAAATAAAGATGGAGGATTAAGAAGATAGTCCAAAGAACTGAAGGAGAGAGTCCAAAGTATGAAATCCTACAGAGACAGCAAAGAGGATTAAGCCTGAAAGAAAGCTACTAGATAGGGCCATTAGAAGGCTAGCTTGATCTTTGAAAGAATGCCAGCAAATACTCTTCCTGTCACAATTTTAAAATGTTGAGAGCATTAAGAAAAATATATCTTTTTCTATTTCCAAGATGATCAACAGAATCAGGGGGCACCTCAGCCATATCATAATATGTAATATTGTGTTATCCATGTGTATAAGCTGCAGAGATGTAGACTAGATGATATTAAAGTTAGTTGCATTTGGAATTGAATGGATGACTAGATGCAAAATATTATGATTTTTAAAAAAATTAACATTAACCTAGAGGGAAATCTCTAATGGAAGGCCCCAGGACTCTATTCTTGGTCCTGTGCTGCCTAACTATTTTAGGAAGAAAGCAACCAGGATGGTGAAGGGAAAGGAAGTTATGACCCATGAGGACTGTTTAAAGGAATTCAGGACATTTAGTCCAGAAAAGAGAAGCCTTGGGCAGGGGAGTGATGACAGCTACATTCTTTAAAGGGCTACCATGTAGAAGGATTAGACTTGATCTACTTGGCCCCAGAAGAAAGAACTAGGAGCAATGGCTAGAAATTGCAAAGGGGTAAATTTAGGCTCAACATAAGGAAACATTTCTTGATGAAATGATCCCAAAATGGAATGGGGTTAGTCATTTCCCATGGCTGGAGGTCTTCATGTGGGAGTTGGGTGGTCATTCATCAGACATGTCACAGCAAAGATTCCAACTCTGGTATGGGTTGGATCATGTGACCTCCGAGGCATCTTCCAAACACTGAGAGTCTGATTCTGCAAAATTTTCTTTGTTACAACCCAAAATATTGTGAGGAAATGAGGGGCTTGATAATAAGACCTAAAATCATGTGCATTTGTTCCTGTGTGGATCAGGCAAAAATCATGTCAAATTATGGTCTCTAAGCAGCAGTAAGTTCAGTTAATAAGCTCTAAAAGCCTCAGTTATGCTGCTGGGCAGACCATGCCCTTGTGTATACAACAACTTACAGCATAGTTCTGTCACAGTGATACAGCCTTACAAAGTGGGTGTTATTCAACCTCACTATGGCTCTTTGCTGTTTTGTGATTATCGAGCTGTGACTATTGTGGGTATTTCTGTTGTTTTATTTTAAAGGTCAACTTCTCTACCACATGATAGCTTCTCTCTTTTATGAGCGTACTGAAGCACATTAATCAAAGGAACTCTTGGATTTTCTTCTTCTGAACATTTTTTAGAAAAGAAAGAGAACCTGTCATTGTGTGGCTTAAATGTATTCTTATTAGGAAAAGGGGAGCAGCAGTAGGAATAGGAGTCTCTAGTCCCCAGGAAGCTGGGAGCTGTTCTGTTCTTCTGAAAACACAAACCAGAACTTTAGTGGCTCCTGAAATCAAAACATTAATTCTGAATCACTTTCTGAATTGAATCTACTTTTCTGAAGTTTTCTACACTAGAGATAGTAGAAGACTAGTTCAGATCAGAAGTCTGGCAGAAGAGACTGTTTAAGGCAGGGTAGGGGCAGAAGTTATAAAGCAAATTTCTCTATAACTTCTTCCTTCCTGTTGACATCCTTTAGTCTAAACCAGAAATTAATTGGTCTCTGTTTCTGAAGGAAGGAGATATTGTCACTGGGCTCAAGGTATCCAATGGTACTCCAGGGCATTCAGGATATCTTTTTGTTCAACAACATCTTGTTTGGCATTTGCCAAAGGTCTCAGTGGCTCATTGAAGGCAATGCAACATATATGGGATCTAAGATTGGAAAACACCAATTCCATTTCACAGAAGAGAAAACTGAGGCTAAGAGAAGTTGAATGATCGGCAGAAGGTCATATTGGCAAGTTTAGTCACAGAGTCTTCTGACGTACATCAAATCCAATGACCTTGTTAGAGAATGCAGTTATAGCTTCCTAAGAGGGGCTATGTCTTATCATGTGGGGGTCAGCTCAAGGCTAGTTTTCATGAATCTATACATTTTCAGTGTTGATTTAGGTCACCATCCAAGAGATAGAAGTTAGAGTTGAAGACAGTACTGTATATTTTTATAAGAAGGTTGAAGGTTATTTTCTCCCTTACAATTCTCTCCCTTCTACTGCTCAAGTGACCACCTCTTGGTAGCAAGATAGCTTTGTAGTCAGCTAGTGGATAGTGCTTTGAGTGAGAACAGTTTCTGAGTCAGGTACTGATCCTTTTGTGAGAGAGTAATAATCTAAGGGTGATATAACCCCATACTGAGAGGGTGTACATAGTTATACTAAGTTTGTACAGTATTTAAACTTAGTATATACACTATTAATCTATGTTTTTACTTTGCAGTTGTTAGGATGTTTATCTTCTATGAATTAATATTTTTACCCTTAGACTTCTTCCCCATTTTAATGGTTCCATAATTATCCCTGTGTAAACACTTTTAAAATTGCAGTTAGCTGTCTTAAATGCCAAGCCCTCCTTTGATTCAGGGTGTAACCAAATACACTTGTGCTGTAAGTATCTACACTGTACAAAGTTTAAAACAAACAAAGCTCAGTGAAATCTTGACTATGTCTGAATATGAAAATCATCTCAAAACAAACTGAAGACTTACTGACAAAAGAGGAGGAAGTATGTAAAGATTTCTGTTGGGAAGGAGACTTGCTATCGATTTCATTTCTTCTGAAAAGAATGTTAGTCACTCAGAATCTCTGAGCTGAAAAAAGTGGGATAGGAGCAGAATCAGTATATAAATGGTCACGAGTTTGGTCATAGGAGATAACATTTTCATCTAAGTATTTTTTTTCCCCTGAGGGATCAGGTCTCCAGTTTTCATTTAATTTGGCTTGAAGAAGCTAGACCCAAAGAAAACCATTGTCAAGGAAGCAGGAAGAGAGGCACCTGAAAAGCACCATCAACAAACACTGAACACTGACTGAGGGCACGGCTGTACAAAGAGGTCATTGTCAGCAGGGGGATAGCTGGGCAATTCAGCCCCAAGATGCACCCTCAGAAGAGGGAAGCAAGTTTGGCAGAATGACTCTAGGCTGAGTATCTCAGATATCTTCATATGAAAGGCCATACAGTAAAGAAAATATTAATCACTCATGCCCACAAATATAAGCCCCAGAAGGGTAAACTAAATTATAACTTCAAGGAACTGTAATTTTTTATCTTTGTACTCCCAGTGTTCAGCATAATTCCATGCACATGTCAACACTTCAGTATGCAAATTATTTATCTCTAAGATATAGACAGTGTCTTCCAATGAATCACAGGTTCATGGTGTATGCTACCTGGGCCCTCAACGTGGTAAGGCAAACCATCTCTCCCTTAATGTTATCCCACTCCCCACAGAGGCTGTTTCAAGTCAAATCACTAAATATTTATTATTTACTATGTGACAAGGACTGTGCTTCCAAATCTTCTCATCTCTTCCAGAATCCTGCCACCTCCTTCTCTTAGCTGTTGATCCTGCCTCATACTTCACTGAAAAAAATGAGGCTACTCACTGAGAGCTTCTCCATCTTCCCTCCTCTTCAATGCACATTGTTCAGACATCCCCTCCCCTTTTCTCCTTCATTTCATCTCAGATTAAAATACTTATCAAAGCCCACTGCTCTCTGCATGGACTATCACATTTTTTTCCCAGCATATTGTGTCTATTTTCATTTTCACTTTCTCTTATTTTCAATCTCTCCCTACCAATTGGTTCATTTCTTGATGCTTATGGGTGTACCTATGTTTCCTCCTCATCCTTAAAAACTTTTCACTTGATTTAAACATCCTTGCTAGCTATCATTCTTTATCTCTCCTCTGCTTTATAGCTAAATTCCTTGAAAACGAATGAAGCATTTATTAAGCATTTACTCAACATGTCCAAAGTAGAACTCATTATTTTCCTCCCTAAACCCTCCCCACTTCCTACCTTCTCTTTTACACCATCCCTCAGGCTCATAAACTCGGAGTCATCCTCGACTCCTCTCTCACAACCCATATCGAATATGTTGCCAAGGCCTATCAATTTAACTTTTGCAACATTTCTTGAATAAACTCCCTTCTCTCCTCTGACACTGCCCACCAATCTGGTGCTGGGACTCTTGCAATAGCTTGCTGGTGGGTCTGCCTGTCTCAAGACTCTTAAGCCAGATCTATCCTCCATTCAGCCACCAAAGTGATTTGCATAAAGCACAGAGCCTAACAGGTCACCCCATCTACTCAATAAACTCCACTGGATTCCCTATCATCTCTAGGATCAAACACAAAATCCTTTGTTTGGTATTCAAAGCCCTTTATAACTTAACCTCCACCTACATTTCAAATCTTCTTATACCCTATTCCCTGCCACATATTCTTTTCTTTTCTTTCTTTTTTTTTTGTAGGCAATGGGGTTATAAATGACTTGCCCAAGGTCACACAGCTGTTATGTGTCAAGTGTCTGAGGCTGAATTTGAACTCAGCTCCTCCTAACTCCAGGGCTGGTGCTCTACCCACTGTGCCACCTAGCTGCCCCGCCCCCTGCCACATATTCTGCAATCCACACTGGCCTCCTGGATATTCCACAAACATTACACTCTATCTCTTGGGTCCAGGCATTTTCTCAGTCTGTCCCCCATCTCTGGAATGCTCTCCCTCCTCAACTCTGCCTACTGGTTTCTTTTGTCTCAACTAAAATCCCATTTTCTACAGAAAGTGTTTCCCAACTCCTTTTGATTTCAGTGCTTTCCCTCTGTTAATTATTTCCTATTTATCTTGTATATAGCTTGCTTGGTATACATGTGTTTGCATGTTTTCTTTCTCGGTAGATTATAACCCTCCTTGAAACAGGACACTCTTTCCCCTCCTAGTGCTTAACACAGTGCCTGGCACATAGTAAACACTTAACAAATATTTCTTTATTAATTGCCTGACTTACTGTATTTACTGAGGATATACCTAGAAAATAAGACAGTCCTGCTCTCCAGGGGGGAAGATAGCACATATGGAAAATAAGTTAAGCGGAACAGTCCCATGGTCCTTAGCATATAGCAGCAAAGCAGATGTTAATGGCTCTCCTTTAGTGTCATTTCCACTGGAAGGGACCTTAGATCCTTTTTAATAAGCAAATTAACAAGCATATTATGGTCTGAACTTCCTTATATAATAAAAGGACCTTCTGAAGGAACAGAAGCACTTTGCAACTATTATGAGATTTCCAATTCCTCAGTAATGTTTGTGTTTCCTATTTGGCACATCAGGATAACTAATTTGTGATAAGATGAATCAATGATAAAATCTACCAGATGTTCCACTGAAACAAATTTCTAACTTATAAAATATGACTAGCCTACCCCTTTTGCCAACTATGTTTCCTTGATAATGTCTTTAATGCTGTTTTTTGCGTACAAGTCACCTTTGGGAAAGAGCATGGTATAGTGGAGAGCTGAAGTTAATATCTGAAGGACTTGGGTTTGAATTCTGCCTCTGACACCTATTAACTATGTCACCCTGAGCAAGTCACTTAACTTTGCTGAGTATCACTTTGCTCATCTGTAAGATAGTTATTATTATTGGCAACATATTATTGATTCTTATAGACATCAAATGTCTTTTGGGTGCCTTTTGGAGTTGCAAATTTAATTTGTCCAGTGCTTTGGTATTTCGTGATTTATAGTCATTCAGAATCTCTAGGAGAATATTGGCATTTAAGACTTGAGATTTTGTAATAATGAGTTGTCTAGGACAATTGTAAGTACAGTGTCCCAAAAATCAAGGTGCAGTTTTAAGCTATTAAAGCTTAGTAAGCTATTTTTATAACCGTTTTAAGTTATTAAAACTGTCACATATGGCAAAAGGGACCCCCAAATCTTTTGTTTTTATTAAAAAAAATAAAAAGGATGTGCATTTATATCTTACAGTAGTGTTTTAGAAGAATTTTCTGGATACTACATATTGAAATGTTCCTGAATAATATAAGAATGTAAAAAATATATATTTCATACCTAGGTTGACAATTAGGGCTGTAAATGAATTATTTCACTTGTAAAAGCTATAGTTTTCAAGTTATCAAAGAAATAAAGATTACACATGACTAGCTGTTACATTCAAGTCAATATTGAAAATAACATGAACTTAGCTCTATAAAAAGGATTGATCAGTTGATTAATTGCTCTAAATAATAACTGTGCCAGAAATTTCTGAGTTCGTCTCTTCACATCAGGAACAACAACAGTGACAATTTTGACATAGTTAGTGAGTTACAATAAATGGAAAAAGTTATAGTTTTAGGGGGAAACAAAGACCCTTCCCCCACCGTGGGTGTTTAAACTAACATGTCTTTATTAATTTATTGAAATCAAGGAATAAAATAATAACTTTGTAATACAAGTCTGGAGAAATCTTAATGGGACTTGTGAAGAGTCAAGAAATCTTGAAATTAGTTTGGATGTTGCTTAGATCAGTATAAGGGCCTGGTAAGACCATTCCTGTGCAGGCCTAGCACATTAAAATAAGGGTTACCTGTTCTTTAAGTTATCTGGTTTTTTTTTTCTGGATTTAAAAGAGTTTTTATTTCATTTTTAAGTGAGCATAATCATTGGACTTAGTATTGATTTCTTTGGACCCTTTGAGTAGCTATATTATTTATACTATATTTGCACTGCCAACATAAGGTGATAAGGGTTAAGCAATTGATAGTGAAACCAGGGAAATAGAACCTGTATTCTTTTTTTTTAATTAAAAATTTTAAATTAAAAAATAATTTGTTTATTTATTTTTAGTTTTCAACATTCACTTCTTTAAGATTTTCAGTTTTCTCTCATCTCCCCTCCCCAAAATGGCATGCAATCTGATATAGGCTGTACTTATACATTCATATTAAGAGTATTTTCCCATTAGTCATGATGTAAAGAACAATTAGAATTAATGGGAGGAACTATGAGAATGAAGCAATAAAACAAAACAACAAAAGAAAAGGAGAGCAAATAGTATGCTTCCATCTGCATTCAGAATCCACAGTTCTTTCTCTGGATGTGGACATCATTTTCCATCATGAGTCTTTTGGAGTTGTCTTAGATCCTTGCATTGCTGAGAAGAGCCAAGTCTATCAAAGTCAGTCATTGCACAATGTGGCTGTTATTGTGTACACCGTTCTCTTGGTTCTGCTCATTTCATTCAGCATCAGTTCATGTATGTCTTTCCAGGGTTTTTTGAAGTCAGCCTGTTCATCATTTCTTATAGCACAATAGTATTCCATTACATTCATATACCACAACTTGTTCAGCCATTCCCCAATTGATGGGCATCCCCTCAATTTCCAATTCTTTGCCCCCACAAAAAGAGATGTTATGAATATTTTTGTACATATGGGTCCTTTTCTGTTATCTGTTCTTTAGGTTGTTGTTTAATTGTTTCAGTCACGTCTGACTCTTTGTGACCCCATTTAGGGTTTTCTTGGCAAAGATACTGGAGTGATCCAGCTTCATTTTACAGATGAGGAAACTGAGACAAACAGGATTAAATGACTTGCCCAGGATCACACAGCTAGTAAATATCTGAAGCCAGATTTGAACACAGGAAGGTGAGCCTTCCTGACTCCAGGCCCTGCACTCTATCCACTACACCACCAAGCTGTCCATACACATGCCTTTACTTTTCAGTTATCATACCCATGCCTCTGTTCTCAGTTTGCTGTTTTAATCTCCCTTCTAGATTTTGAGGTAGAAGGGGACCTGCTGAATGGTGCTTTAGTAGAATCAGTCTTACTGAAAGACCAAAGTGTTGCAATCTTTCATTCAGAAATCAGCCAGGTCTCTTAAACCTCTCCCTTTACTTGATAGGGCAGAATAGTTAGATTTCCCCAGACAATGAAGAATTGCATGCCCTTGTCTAATCTTCAACTTGATTTTAGTGTGACTACAAAGCTAAGGTGGATTCTGATTTAATCCTAAATATAGGATTGCTGGATGACTTAATGGGTCAGGCTGCGGAGGACATTTAGTTTATTCCACACTTGTTCTTGGGTGAATTATGTTGACATGTCTTGATTAGAAAAGGACACATTGACATTTGACTCACAAACAGGAATGCTTCCAAATGAAGCATTTTAGAGCATCTTCGTGATTTTAGAATGCTCATCAATTTCACAGAGAAAGGAAGGGACTCTTATTTGATATCCACAATTCAATTTAGAGGCTAAGTTTTGTACCAGATTTTGTATGGTTGATGTACTCTTATGTTTGTGCATACAAACATCACCTGTAATCATTTACTTTTTATGATTGTAGAATATCTCTGTGCATACTCAAGTAACACATATGAAAAGTTTTGAATATTTTAGTAGCAGTCATAAAATATTACTTAATCATTTAACACCACCTACTAAAAAGGAATTTTAAAGTACTTTATAAACATTTTCAGACAACAAACACCATTAAAACGTGAAGATCCCTCCAGGCAACAATATAAATAAACCTCGCAGATTTGTATAGAGGCGTATGCTTCATAAAGCTGTTCTTTCCTCACAACAGTCAGGTAAGGTGGCTGTTGTGTAAATATTGCTATGACATTTTACAGATTGTAAAGAAAATGAGGATCAAAACACATTATGAGAATTGTTCACAGTTAGACAGCTAGTAAGTATTTGAGTTGGGATTCAAATCCAAGTCTACTGGGGTCCACATCTAGTGCTCTTTCCACCATATTTCCTGCCTCTAAATAACAGTCCCACTCCCAGTCAACAACACAGGTGGGGAAAAAAAACAAACTTCCTGTATTGCCTACAGGTTTGAATGACCAGGTGATTATAGAGAGCTAGGTGCCCTCCATCAAAAATATCCTGTGTCTGTGTATTATTAGCGCTTAATAGTGAATAAATAAGAGTTTCATCCACAACAATTTTGTCATTTGGAACTCAAAAGTTCTTCAGAGTTCAAATTTAGTTTCTCTAATTCAGAATGGCTAACTTAGCTCAAAAATGTAACTACAATTGGAAAAGCAAGAGAGATGAATTTTTGGGACAGTTGCTGACCAGATATTTTTTTTTAATTGACCCACACCTCACATTGAATAATAATCCAGAGTAATTCAGAAGAATCTGCAACTCCCATACATAACAAAACTAGCATTTATATAGTGCTCTAAGGTTTGCAAAGTACTTTACAAATATTATCTCTTTTTATCCTCACAACAACCCTGGGAGGTAGGTGCTATTATCACCTCCATTTTATGGGTGAGGAAACTAAGGAAGATAGAGGTTAAGTGACTTGCATAGGATCACAGAGCTAGTTAATTTCTGAGCCTTGAACTTAGGACTCCAGGTCCAGAACTCTGTCCATTGAACTATCTGTCTCATGCATTTTAATGTGGATCATGACTCTGTACTTGAAAAATTAGAGGTTCTGATGAATATTATGATGAGAAAGGAGAAGCAGCAAACAGATACCTTTCATTTGCTGTGCCTAAATTCTCTCTGTAAACTTCAAGTAGTTTTTTGGTATTCCTTCTTTGGCCATCTGAAAGTGACAACTGTTGTATTTAGTTTACTAATAAGTATTTAGGGGACATTTATTATGTCTAAGAACCTGGGCAATATGACAAGAAAGACAGGGAAATAGCTCCTTATCTCTAGAAATTTAAGCTAGTATCAGATTTGGATAGATAAGACAAACATATGTGAGAGATACCACTTCTGTGGGTCTGAATCTCATTGAGGTGGACACTCCCTCCAATGGTGTTTATTACAAGTCATCTTTTCTTGAGTGTGTGATCATTTTCTTTGTCCTCCTATGAAACCTCAAGAGGTAGCACACACAGTTTGTGCTGGGGTTGGGGCTGGGGCAGCTTCCCCTAGATCTCTTGATACCTGTCCACCAGTTTATCCTTTTCTCTTGTTGCACCACCATTCCACTGTGTTTTCTCATCTTACAGTTTTCTGATGGCTTCTTTTATGCCGCTTCTCTTGGGCATGGTTCTATGTTGCACCCTACCTATACCTACTGTGTGTCATTTCCATTGGCCTTTTGGTGACCTGAAATTTTAATTCTTTAGGGACTGTGATAGCCTATGACTTGTAGTAATAGAACATCACTAGAAAAATACTGATAATAAAAACATGGGCCTTTTTTTTTTAGGGAGAAGGTTGAAGTCATTAAAAGAACTGTGCAATGCCCCTAAAGCAATTCAACCCATGTTCCTCCATCTATTCAATTCTGAGTCCAGCTCATTGTCCATTCTCAGTGTCTATCCTACAAATGTGTTCTGATTTACCAGCTCTATGGATTGTATATTCAACAGCAATCACAACTTGGGCAATGGCGTAACTACACATCACAGATAACAAAAGTTTTTCATCCACTTGGTTTTTCAAGTGTGATTAGTTATACTACACTCTTTTGAGTGATTAGTGGTATCATTTAGTAGATTTTGCAATGTTTCAGGACTTTTGATACAATCAACAAAATTTCATCTCTACATAGAAATATCTGGAGAACCTAACCATCTATATGGAATATAAGCTATAGTCCTCCATGATAATGGTAAATATCTTTGGTGAGCCTGTTACTTTGTTTTATTCTTTCCTTAATATTAATAACCACAGCATCACTGAACAAAATTATCTCTGTATTTACATTTTTCAGTGAATCTTCTAAGTCTGACATATCCCAGGGACAAATCTTGTTGGAGAAGAGACTTTAAAAGAGCTGTTTTGTTCTACTAAACAAATTTTTTTTCTTTAATAGTTAACAAACGATAAGCACAGTGGGGTCTTATATTCAACTGTGTGCCTGTAAAGTCTATTGTAGAATATTATTTGTGAAAGTCTATCTGTTCCTTTCTTATATTTCAATCAAGGATGTCCTTGGTACATGTGTAATTATTCTCAAACATTTTGTAGGGATAGGAAAGCAGGCATATGGGTCAGTAGTTACCGATATTCCCTCAGGGACTATTTCTATGAAAAGATATTGACATAAAACCACAAAACACAATATATGTCAAAAAGCAAGTTTTTAACAGGTATTGAAAGAAGAATCAGAAAGAAAAAAGAAATGCCTAGTTGGATTTTGAGACACATTTTAAAAAATCTGCCCACTTGCCAAAATTTCTCACTAATTTTTGGCTTATCAAAGTAAATTTTTTATGCAGGGCTGGAATGTATCCAGAATAAGCAACAGAATTTGTGATGTAATTTTAGAGGCTTGTGAAGGCCCCAAATAATGTTCTACCTCTTAGCTAATGCCTGAAATTCTACCATTAGGGCCTAATCTTTTTTTGTTCAAGGTTTTCTTGTTAAAATGCAAAGGCTCTTTTGAAAGGTCCCTCTTTTAAACTGCTGTATTATTTTGGTATTTCAAAAGATGCCTGGTGTCATCCTTAAGGAATCCTATGGCCAATCTTTAGACAACAAGTCTTTTCAAACTAGTAGCTAGAATTGTTTTTGTAAGAAAGAGCTATCCTCCATTGCCTACCCCTATTCAAAATCTTTCCAGCTTAGTAGGACTCACCAAAGCTGGGTCCTCACTGGCACAATAGAATAGCCTTTAAGAAAGCAGGATTACCCCCCTTAATGGGGTGTGCCACTGGAATAGAATTTTGGTAGAGGAAGCTTTTATTAAGCACTTATTATCTATGTAAAAGGCAATGTACTATGGGGAGGGAATGTGAAATTAAATAAGATATGGGCCCTACTCTCAGGAAGCTTATGATATAGTGGTGGACACACATATATAAATAAGCAGAAGTCTGAATAAATTCAGACATAAGGTATTCCTTCCTAGGATCTTATTTACTTATTTCTCTGTATTTATATATTTATTTCTCTGTATATATCTCTGTGTTTGCACTGGACCTCTCAAACATTTGAGCTAAAGCCAATTTATTTTGTAATTTTATTTTTCATTATGAACCTAATCAAACACAGAATTTCAAAATACAAAGAACAAAAAGGAATTGTAAGTGAACTGGTGGACTTTTGTTATATACAGTTTTTAAAAGTGTATTTTAAATCTAACCAGATAGAAAACAAAAGTGCCTTGTAAGGCACCTTGTGCAGAGACTAAGAAATACAGACATCAAGGTTCCCACTCACAAAATATCATGTCTTTTAGTTCTAAATTCTCCAACAGTTTGTTCAGTTCTATATTTTTCCCTTTATCTTTCTACTAGACTTATCCAAGTCTGAAAGAGGAATATTAAGCTCTTCCAACATTATAGTCTTATTTTATATGTCTTTTTACAATTCAGTTAACTTTTAATTTACAAATTTATGTGGTATACCGGTTTGTACATGTATATTTCATATTGATTTCACTATGGTTCCCTAATGAAGTTTCCCTGTTTCTTTCTATTGATCCTTATTCTCACATTCAAACTCACTTTTTGTTCTATTTGATCTTTTGAGTTTATTTTCAAAATTTCATTACACTTACCTCTTATTAACTTATCTTTTGCCAAAAGCAATGCAATTATAATGCATCTGGAGGACTGGGAGAGAATAGGAACATTATTGTGACTCTGGGATTAATGCACTAGTGTGTTAATATCCCAGTAGCTCCAGAGCTTAGAAACAAGCTGAAGGTTTAGGAATCAGGAAAACAAAATCAAGAACTATAAAATAATTGGTTTATCATATTCAGAAACAAGCTGAAGGCTTGAGAGCTATAAGGTTAATAAGAACAAGGCATCAAGGCAAAGAAGGGCCCAGAATTTAAAAAGTCCAGGTAGAGCAGATATGGCACCAGCAATGAGGACATAGAACTGGGACTGATTGTAGGATAGAGACTGTTTGTTTTCTGACCTCCTTAATTTGTATTTCCTATAGGGTATCAGAAGCCCGGTAATTGCACAGGTATATACAGGAGGCAACTGTACCTGGGGATGTCGATGGCCTTTGATCCTGGTTGACAATGGAGTAAGAGACCAAAGTTTCAAGGATATCCTAAATAACCAAATTTTCCCTTCCAATGGTCAAATTGTAGGAAAGGCACTTTATTTAAATCTTAAGTAGAAAAGCAGAAGGGTAAGGATTCTGTGAATCAAAAATAAAATATCCAACAAAAGTATTCTACAAGTAAGTAGGTCAGTATTCACATTCTACTTAGGAAGCCAGGATTTAAAATTTAATACTTTTGCTAGACAAGATATAGTCATTTCCTAATTTTTCTGTATAGACAAATTAGTTAGATATATTCCAATGGTTTTCTAATGTCCTTACAAAGGGTCATATTCAGTCAAGCAGTGACTATTGACTTTGAGTAACCACATGGTGTCTGGCAATTTTATTAGGTGCTTCACTGTCCTATATAAATTCTTAATTGATTGCTCTGATAACAATGAACCAGTCTTACAAGCCATTCTGTGTGAGAGAGAACAGTATACTTGCTGATGTTCTGCGTCAGTGCCTGTTATTATCATGAGTCACTTGCTTAATAGGAAACCCCTGCCCCCCCAACCAACCCTTCTAACATGATTACAGCTACTCCCATCTGAAAGAAATCTTATTCAAAATCATATGTGAAAAGACTGAACAGATGAAGATTCATGATTAGAACTCAAAAAATTATGTAAGAAAAGTTATCATACTGTTCATATCCTTTGTCCTGTTGTTGGATTCAAACCCCAATGATGTCATTGACAAGAAAGACAAGCTACATTTGCTTACCTACTTAATCTAGAGAAAATTTTTGTTAGACATTTTATTTTGTGATTTAGAGAATCCTTTCCCTTCTGCTTCTCTACTTAAGACTAACAAGTATCTTTCCTACTGTGTGACTGACTATTGGAAGGGGAAAAGTGGTTATTCAGGATATCTGTGAAACTTTGGTCTTTTAACCCCCACCTCAACCAAAATGGAAGGTCTTTGATGACCCTAATTACTATATTAATGGCAGTTTTATTTGTAATAACAAAAAGTCAAAACAAAAATGTGTCCAAGGATTTGGGAATGACTGAACAAATGGTGGAACATGACTGAAATGGAATATTATTGTACAATAAGGAATGACAAATGTGGAAAATCCTGAGAAACATGGAAGCAATGACTGAGACTTCAAGAGTCCTTTAAAGTCTCCAGAGTGCTTTATGTATGCTATCTCATTTGCTCCTCAGAAATAACACTGTGAGGGAGATGTACTACAAGGCATTATTATTCTCCATTTTGTAGTTGAAGAAACTGAGGCCAAGAGAGGTTAAGTGACTTGCCGAGGATCACACAGTTAGTGTCAGAGGCAAGCTTTGAACCGAGGTCTTCCTGATTCCATGTCTGGCACTCTATGTATGACACCACATATTTCCTAAGACTTATATGGAATGATTTAGAATTTTAGAGTGAAGTAGTCAGAATTGAAAGACCAAAAATGCACAATTGCAACAATGTCTAAACCTAGATATAATAGTAATTCCTAGGCTACCTCTCATATTACATTAAAAATATCACCTAAATCATACTTTGTTCTAGATGAGGTAAATATATGAAAAGATAGGTCAGGATAATTTCTGGAGAAGATAATAAAGGAATATCACTTTTTCCAAGTCTAAAATTTGACTGTGGGTATGGTATGATCTAGGTATGAGAGGAGAGTTGTTTCATCAATGGGTATTTGTTTTAATCAATGTGAATGAATGATAGCTACGTTATTCTGATTATTAAATGTCTTAACCACTGCTCTTAAGGGCCCAGTGGAGTACAACTGATGTAAATCTACAATCTGTTTAGATCTACCAGTCTAAAATTTCATAAAGCTGTATTTATGGGGCAGCTAGGTGGTATAATGGATAGGGCACCCGACTTGGAGTCAGGAAGCCCTGAGTTCAAATTTGAGTTCATATACTTACTAACTGTGTGACCCTGGGCAAGTCACTTAACTTCTGTTTACCTCAGTTTACTCATTTGTAAAATGGGGATAATAATAGCACTTACCTCCCAGAGTTATTGTGAAGATCAAATGAGATAATATTTGTAAAGCACTTAACACAGCACCTGGCACACAGTAAGTGCTATGTAACTGTTAGCTATTATTATTATTTACAGTTAAATATTATATGGGTACATTTTGTCTGGAATAATTCTGAAAATTACACTATATAAAATCTAGAAGCATGGAACTTGGAGAGAATTTGTATACCAGTGACCACGAAAACAAAGAGCAAAAAAATCTGAGCTAGTACCCATCATGATCATGATTCAATTTTCATGCAAATTCTTATTTGAAAGGATTTACTAAAGACCACATTAAGTTTTTGTTTAATCTACCCTTTAATTCTTTCCCTTTTCTTAACAGTTCTGAGAAATAAGTATCATCCTTTCTCATTAAACGACAAATAATGGTTCAAACATAGGACAAGACTCTTCTAAAATTCAGATGAGAAAAAAAATTATCTCTGTAACACTCATCAGCAAGGCTGAGGACATTGGAGTATAGAGACAAGAGAGAGTCTAAGATGTGTTTCCTTCTTTTGACCATTTTACTCTCCTACTCTGTACGCTGTAGTAGTGCCAGTTACCTTTAGAGAACATATAAATTATTTTGTTTAGCTTTTTAAGCTGTTCACTACCTGGACTTTATAGACTCATTATGCATTACTCCCTATCCCTCACTCTATAATCCAGTCAAGTTGGCATTTCCTTTGTTCCTCACACATAGCACTCCATCTCCCATTTGAATCCCTTTGTACTGGCCCTGCCTTGAAAGCATTCCTTCCTCTCATTTGCTTCATAGAATCCTTCTCTTCCTTGAAGATGCAATGTAAGTACCGTCTTTTACAGATGAAGCTTTTCTTGACAATCTCCCCACCTCCCACCTTCAGTGTTTGTATTCTCTCTTTTTAACTAGTTTGTATTTATTTAATCTTGTTATGTCTATTCTGTATATACTCATAGGTGTAAAAGTTGTCCCCTCCTTTAGGATGTGAGGGGGTAGGGTCAGTTTCATGCTTTATCTTCATATTCCTAGTGCCTAGTAAGGTGCCAGGCCCAAAATGGTCACTCAATAAATGCCTGTGGTTTAATTGATTCTTCATGCTCACCAGATGTGGCCAGGTCATGTTTTTTGGGATGACAGCCATTGGAACTCTTGGTATTCTAATATGGGGAGTGCCAAAGTCTGCTTTGCTCAGGAGTAAAAAGAAAGGATGCTGATAGAGAAAGCTTTGAAGGGAGAAATACTGAAGAGTAAATGTAACAGTGAAAGTTTTCCCTTTCTGTTATTGGCTTTGCAGGTAGTCACTGGATGGATGTTAATGTCATCAGCTTAAAAAGACAAATCGATTTCTATTAAAAGGAGATTGTTTTGTTTCTTCTCCCAGGCCTTGCATTATAGGGAAAATAGTGAAAATGTAGAGAAAATGGAGCAAATTAAACTTGGAAAGTATCTCAGAGTCTAAAGGTTAAGACTGTAGGTCATAGATTTAGAACTAGGACCTTAGTTAGTCATCTAGTCCAATCATTCTAAAGATGTGACTTGCCCAAGGTCACACAGGTCGTAGGCTACAGAACACAGAAAATTTGAACCCAGATCCTCTGACTCCAAAACTAGTATCCTTTCTAGATTATAGGATGTGATTTAAGGTTTACAAAGCATTTGCTTCATAACAACCCTCAACATTGATAATATGAGTATCATGATCCCCAATTTGTAGAAGTAAAAAATTGAGGATTCAAAAAGAGGTCAACTGATCTAAGGTCATAAGAACTGGTAAATGCTAGGGCTGGGCTTTGAACCTGGGGCTCTTAATTCTAGCTTTCACTCTCTTTCTACTATGCCATGCTACCATCCCAAGGAATCATTCTTTATTCTTCTCCCACCCCCATTATTTTAGAAATAGTTTTGTTTCTACATTAAAAAAAAAATGAACAGATCAATGGTTAACTTTGCAAGGGCTACTCTGATGAATCTTTGATCTCTTTATTGAAAGTACTACTTCTAGTTCTACCAGATTCCTTTTATGACACAAATATGGTTTTGATATCTAAACCAGAAAGAGCAAAAGCAGTGAAAGAGAACTACAGACCAATTTCTCCAATGACTATTGATGTAAAAACTTCAATCAAAATTCTAGCAAGGAGATTACAGAAATATATCACAAAGATCATATACCACGACCAGGTGTGATTTATACCAGGAATGCAGGGCTGGTTCAATATTAGGAAAACTATCAGCATAGTTAATTGCACCAATAATAAAAACAACAAAATCATGTGATCATATCAAAAGATGTATAAAAAGCTTTTGACAAAATGCAATAACTATTCCTATGAAAAACTCTAGAAAGCATAGTAATAAGTAGTGCTTTTCTTAAAATGATAAGTAGTATTTATTTAAATCCAAGAGTAAGCATTATCTGTAATAGGGATACACTAAAAGCCTTCCCCATAAGATCAGGGGTGAAGGAAGGATGTCTATTATCACCATTATTATTCAGTGTTGTACTAGAAATGCTAGCTGTAGTAATAAGACAAGAAAAAGAAACTGAAGGGATAAGGAGAGCCAATGAAGAAACAAAACTACTTTTTTTTTTTGCAGATGGTATACTTAAAGAACCCTAGAGAATCAACAAAAGACTAGTTGAAACAATTAACAACTTTAGCAAAGTTGCAGGATATAAAATAAACCTATACAAATCATCAGCATTTCTATATATTACCATCAAAACTCAGAAGGAAGTGATAGAAAGAGAAATTCCATTTAAAATAACTGAAGACAATATAAAATATTTCAAAGTCTACCTATCAAGTCACACACAGGAACTATCTGAACACAATTATAAAATGTTCTTTACAGAAGAAAATAAATAATTCAAGAAATATTAATTTCATAGGTAGGCTGAACCAGTATAATAAAAAATGGCAAAACTACCTCAACTAATTTACTTATTCAGCGCCATACTAATCAAACCACCAAGGAATATTTTATAGAGCTATAAAGATAATAACAAAATTCATTTTGAGGAACAAATGGTTAAAAATATCAAGGAAATCAATGAAAAAAAGAATGAAGGAAGGTGGCCTAGCAGTACCAGATCTCAAACTATATTACATAGCAGTAGCCATCAAAACATATGGTCCTGGAGGAGAAATAGAGTGGTCAATCAATGGAATAGATTAGGTATATAACATATAGAAATGAAATACTAGTAACCTAGTATTCGATAAACTCAAAGATCCCAGTTATTGGGACAAGAACTCATTATTTGGTAAAAACTGCTGGGAAAACTGGAAATCAGTCTGGCAGAAACTAGGCATAGAGCAGCATCGTGAGATATACCATATACCAAGATAAGCTCAAAATGAGTATATAATTTAGACATAAAGGGCGATATAAACAAATTAGGGGAGCATGGGAAAATTAACTCTCAGGTCTTTGGATAAGGGAAGAGTTCATGATTGAATAAGAGATATAGTGCATTATGGGAGGGAAAACAGATAATTTTGGTTACATTAAATTAAAAATGTTTTATACAAACAAACCAATGCAGCCAACATTAGGAGGAAAGTAGAAAATTTCATAGCAAATTTCTGTGATAAAGGTTTTATTTCTCAAATATATATAGGACACTAAGCCAAATTTATAAAAATAAGAACCATTCTCCAATTGGTAAATGGTCAAAGGCAATGAACAGGCTGTTTTCAGAGAAGAAATCAAAGCTATCATATGAAAAAATGCTCGAAATCACTAATAATTAGAGAAATGCAAATTAAAACAGCTCTGAGATACCACCTCATAACCATCAGATTGACTAACGGGACAGAAAAAGAAACTGACAAATGCTGGGGGATGTGGAAAAATAGAGACATTAATGTACTGTTGATGGAGCTGTGAACTGGTCCAACCATTCTGAAGAATAATTTGGAACTATGCACAAGGGACTATAAAACTCTGCATACCCTTTGAGCAATCCCACTACGTCTGTACTCCAAAGAGAGCAAAGGAAAAGGAAAAGGACTCATGCATGTAAAAATATTTATAGCAGTTCTTTTCATTGTGGCAAAGAACTGGAAACTGAAGGGATGCCCATAAATTGGGTTATGGCTAAACAAGTTGTGGTATATGATTGTGATGGAATACTATTTTGCTATAAGAAACGATGAAGGGGGACAGTTTCAGAAAAAGCTGGGAAGACTTATTTGAACTAATGCAAAATGAAGTGAACAGAACTAGGAGAAAATTGTACATAGTAAAAGCAATATTATAATGATGATCAACTGTGAAAGACTTAGTTACTCTGATTAATACAATATCCATGACAATTCTATTGGGCTTATGATGAAAAATCTATCTACTTCCAGAGAGAGAATGTATGGACTCCGAGTGCAAATTGAAACATTTCTTTCTTTCTTCCTTCCTTTCTCCCTCTCCCTTCTCTTCTCTCCCTTCCTTCCCTTTTTTTGTAATGTGGCTAATGTGCATGACTTCATATGTATAATAGGTGGCCTATTTCTTGCTTTCTGAATGGTTAGCAGAGAAGTGAAGGGAGGGAAAGAATTTGGAACTGAAAATTAAAATTAAAAATTACGAAAAAAAATACTATTAATCAAGAAAAAAAGTACTCCTTTTAATGATTCCAGTGATAACACATTTGTGCCTTGCAATCCTATACAACTCTTGTCCCTGGTTTCCTGTGAATCTGTCCCTAGCATGCTGAGGACCTTCCTCCGGATATTTCAACAGCATATGGACTATCTATCAGTAATGTCTCACTGTGGCTACTGGATTGGCCCACCCTCTTCCCTCTCCCACACCTCCTAGGATGATAAAATCATAGACCTACATCTGTCAGGGACTCTGGAGGCCATCTAGTCTAATTCCTTCATTTTTCCAATGAGGAAACTGAGGGAAGTTAATTAACTTTGCCTAAAGTCACAGAGAAGTAAGAATCAAAGGTGGAATTAGAACTCAGGTTCTCTAACTCCAAAGGTAGTTTTCTTTTCACTGTACCACGTTGTCTTAACTGATCACAATATTCTAACTGAAACATTTAACTTGGCTATCTAGCCATCTAGGCTTTTGTTGCCTTGTAGATATTCTGAAAAAGTCCAAAAGTATAAAAAGGTCAGAACAACCACTGCTTGTTATGTTAGTTGGAGACCATTTGAGGGCATGTCTGCATAGCATGAAGTCAAAGTGCCATGATAAAAATACTTCTTTTCAATAGGAAAGTGACTCACAACAAATGAAAAGCAGAAAAATTTCTTATATGAATGACAAACATCTGCATTCGACCCTTTTTTATTTCCAAATATCACTAAGATTAGCTCCCAGGACTCAGAATGTCAGAACAGATGATGCCTGAAGGTCTTCTTTCTTAAATGAATGCACTATCTAGCAGGGCTCAGGTGGCAAAAATGATGCTAATAAAAATGGTGATAATTCTTTGACAATAACCTGAGCCAGGACTAGGGGGTTGGAATTATATGAATGGAGTACTACTTGCCCTCCTGTTATTATTCACTCGCTGTTTCTTCCCTTTTCCCATGTTAACTGAAGGGATAATAGCAAAGATCAGAGACATCACATACATACTTCTCCAAATTCTGATAGCTATCCACAAATTCTGTACTTAATTTGAGAACAATAGGAAACAATGCATAATTGTTTTGTACAGCTAGGTCTCATTTTCCTAGATCAATCCCAAGCTCCTACAGGACAGGGATCCAGTCAAATCCATCCATCATCCTTTCTCCTTGCCCCAATTCCATCACTTCTTTCCCTTGCCACTTTTTTACTTCAATCATTTTATGGTAAGGGAAATCCAACTGCAATTGTATTCTGCAGAAGAACCCAAATTATAAGCTCAAGCAGAGTGGAACATTAATAGAAAATAAGTTCCATTAATAACTTGGAAACATTCATTTTTAAATAAGGAGTTTTGGGGACATATTCTTAGCAATGTGATATTTTAAACTAATGGTGTCATTTTAACATTCAGTCTGTAACAAATTTAAAATCATTTTAATGGTGGGTAGTTTATGAAAAAAAAATCAATAGCTACAGGATAAATACCATTATAGCAAATACCATTACTGTGGAAATCCCTAAATAACAAAAGATCCACACATCTTGACCAAAAGCTCAATTATTTAAATCAATATTTGATTTAATTCAACTCAGTAGATATTTATTAAATTCTTGCCGTGTGCAAGGTAGTCTCATAAGTGATTATGGTGGGGAGAGAAGTTACAAAGATGAAGAAAGCAGAATTCCGACCTTTGAGGAAGTTAAGAAGAATCCATGATAACAAAAGATTTGGAGTTCTGAGGATTTCACTTCCATAGGATTTAGCCCACATGCAGATGTGAATTTTCCACACAGCAAAAAGTTTAGAATAATTTAAAAAAAGTCCTAGATCTTAGATGTCATTTACTACAAACCCCTCATGTTACAGATGAGACCAAAATAGTTAACTGTCACCTTGGAAAACACAGAACCCAACTCTCAGAGGATAATGAATTGCTGTGAGAGGAAAACATGGTGTCAACAAAGTCCTGAATGTTTATGGAGCAACATATGGTTACTGACATTAGATTGTGAGCTCCTTGAGAGCACAGGGTATCTTTTACCATTCTGTGTCTCCTCAGGGCTTAGCACAGTGCCTGGCACATAAAAGTTGCTGCTTAATAAATGTTTACTGATTGAGTGACAGAGAGAGCACGTGGGGAGAGCAAGCCCAGTGTTGTCACGGTAACTGGAGTCCCTGGATAGTAGGGTATTTTGAATGGGTTTGAAAGACAACATTGACCAGCCTTCACTTTTGATATTTTGGGGATACCAGGATAGCGCTTAGGGCAACAAGGTAGAGCAATAAATAGAGTGCTGGGCCTCCAGTGAGGAAGACTCATCTTAGTGAGTTCAAATCTGGCCTCAGACACTTACTAGCTATGTGACCCTGGGCAAGTCACTTAACCCTGTTTGCCTTAGTTTCTTCATCTGTAAAATGAACAGGAGAAGGAAATGGCAAATCACTCCAGTATTTTTGTCAAGAAAACTCCAAATGGAGTCATGAAGAGTTGGACACAACTGAAAAATGACTAAATAACAACAGAAATATAGCCCTTAAGCTTCCTTTCTGTTAACCCTTACTCACATATTTGCCTCTAACTTGAAAAGCATCATTATATGGATAGGGCCTGGACCTGTGATTTCATTGATATAGGGATCCACCATTTTTTGAGATGCAAAAATGTCTATATAAACCAATTTCTGTCTCCTTAGAATGTATAATACAAGGAAATTGCTATTTAGCTGGGATGGGGGTATGGTGACAGGGGGCAGAAATAAACATTTTTATAGCACCTACTTTGTGCCAGGCATTGTTCTAAGAACTTTACAAATATTATCTCATTTGATCTTCATAACAACTTTGGGAGGTGGGTACTGTTGTTGGCCTCTTTTTACAGTTGAGGAATTTGAAGCAAACAGAGGTTAAGTGACTTGCCTAAGGTCATACAACTAGTAATTGTCTGAGGTTGAGTCCAAACTTGGGCCTTCTTGACTCCTGGCCCAGAATGCCACTTAGCTGCCTCTAATTTTGCCTACTATATTAAGAGAGTTGAAGCACAACTGAATATCATGCATATCATTTCAAATATCTTTAATCTTGAGAGACTAACCTAATCAAATACCTTTTGTAGTTCTGAAGAAGTAAATTACTTAAGATCTTAGAGCAATAATCTCTATAAACTATGACACCATCAAGATTTTGGCATGGAGCATATGAAAACCTCTTGTATTTATGTTTATTCATTACAGATACAAAAACAAAACCCCTACATAGCTCAGTAGAGCAAAGTGAAATCTGGAAATACTTCCAACAAGGTGCTTCCCATTCACACATGGATCTCTCTTCCCTCTCTGTGTCATAAAATAAAATAGCCATATCTTTGTGGCCTCTCGTCTCAAGTTTCTACAAAGATACCACTATCTATCATCAGAAGTCACATATTAATATTTTATTTGAAAAGGGAAAAAAACCCAACAAAGGTATCCTTTAACTTAGCTAATTCTAACAAGCCACACAAAATATAAAAACCACATTAAATGTTTACGAAAATCACTAAGCTCATTAACATGAAGTAAATGTTAAAATACCTTAGCAGTGGGTCATGTAATATTAATGGATCACTTGCTTAGGAGAAAAAAAATCCGTTTGCAGAAAATTACAGACCAAAGACTTGGCTCCCTTCACACAACCACATTGCTAATCTCCAAATAGAGCTATCATAAAAGAGAAACATGTGCCTTGTTCCTACTGATGAATTTTTCAGATCCATGACAACAGAGTATGACAATTTTTCCAACTTTTACATCCAAGAAGGGGCAATTGGAATAAAATGGCATTTTGATCAAAAAACCCATCAGGCAGAGACGTTGTCCTAGGCATGATATCACTGTGGTAACACTGTTTGATGAGTAAGTAGGTCATTTACTTAAAAGGCAACTGTTACCTGTTTGAATAAAGTGTAGTTCCATCATGTGGGTATTGCTCATTGACATACAGAGAAGAAGAAGAAATTGTCGTTGCTAAGGAAGCCGCTTCAAACAGAGATGGAGTGCTTGGCACAAGATCTGGTCGGTGCCTGGATCCCAGTGCTGTGAAAAGTATAAACAGCAACAATAATGAATTGTAGTTAATACAGTATTACTTTAGATTTGATTGTCATTTAAATTGGCAAAAGCACAAGGTAGACATGTTTGACAGCAAATTAAATTATGAGTTGACTTCATTTTTGTACTTCTACAGAAATGTAAAAAGCTTCATGAAAATAGATTAAATAGTAAGGGAACAGAACTAATTTGAAAATAGTTTATAGAAATTACATTAGGAATGTTCTTTTGAAGTCATGGGTTTTGTTTCAGTTCTAAGAATTCTGAATTAGCAGGATCTGTACAGGATAAATATAATAGGCTAACTGCTAATTACAACCAAAGCCTGCTCTAGGTAATGGATATTTTATTAACATTATTCAAGGATATTCCTGTGATTAGATCCTAGGAATAAGACTCAACTCAGTCCTCAAATGGGCCTGTAATTTCATTTGGATTAGTTTAGCAGCACCAATCACAACCCAACCATGCTTGCCTATCCTGTATGACCCTAGTCCATGTTCTAGAAATTCACCACAAGGGGGCCACTCAACATTCTGGAGGTCATCTTTGCTTTCTCCTAACATCAAAAGAATGTCATTTAGAGCAGTCTGGCTGTCCACCTGTCATCTCTTACCCTCTTCATATGAGTCCCCACCTTTTTTTCCCCCCAAACATCCCCTTATGCTGTCTTTCACTCTTACTCTTCTTTGAAATTTATCATTTGTTATGTTTTTGCCTAATACACCCCATGTACTCTCTCCATCATCCTTTATGTGATATATATTCAAAATTTTTCAGAGATTACTGTGTATCTGGAATGATTTTGATACATTGATAATAGATACCTTGTTGGGAGAGACCAGTGCTTCAAAAACCAGGAAAATGTGCTTATTTTTCTCTTACAATTCATATAACTGTAGGATGAGCCTTGTAGGTTCTATTTAACATAAAGGAAAGGAAGATCATGCTGACCTATCTGTAATCCCCATTTACCACCCACTTTCACTCTCTCTGAAGTCAGCATGGATTCCTTTTAATCACCTTCATACACCCCTTCTAAAATAAAATCTAAACTTCAATATGAGTGATAGTACTAATATGCCTAATGTTCATGTATGCAAGAAATAAGTGGCATAAGGAATATCATCTAGGAAATCTGTGATACAGTAAATAGAGGATTGTACTTGGAGTCAGTAACATCAGGATTTAAATTATACTTCAGATTCTTACTATCTGCATTAATCCGGAGAAGTCAGTTAAGCTTTCTGAACCTCACTTTCCATTTGGAAAATGGGGACTGTTCACAAGAACAAACCCCATAATTTGAAAGAGTTTTAGAGTTTTAGAAAGAAATTTATTAGTTCATTTGGTAGAGAGAGGTAGAGAGAGACAGAGAGAGAGAAACAGAGAGAGAGAGCCAGAAAAAAGGGGTAGGTCCCTCTAATGAATGATAAATAATAATACACATGATAAGAACAATACGTACCTTACAGGATTGTAGCGAAGACCAAATGAGATAATGTATATAAATAGTTTTGTAAATCTTAAAGCACTCTATAAATGTAAGCTATGTTGATGTATTAAGAGTGGTGGAAAGTAGATGGACGGCTTGACTGGTATTCACCCTGGTAACTCACAAAATATAAAGAGACCTAAAGCAGAGGTTCTTAACTCAGGGGTCCAAATGTGTGTGTGTTTTTAAAATTTTTTTTCAAGTAACAAGTACTTTTTTTTAAGCTAGGCAATGGGGTTAAGTGACTTGCCCAGGGTCACACAGCTAGTAAGTGTTATGTGTCTGAAGCGGGATTTGAACTCAGATCCTCCTGAATCCAGGGCTGGTGCTCTATCCACTGCGCCACCTAGCTGCCCCCATGTGTGTTTTGTTTTAAGTTTTGCTAATTGCATGATGATATAATTGAATTCCTTTGTAACCTTACGTATTTTATTTTATGCTTTAAAAAACATTATTCTGAAAAAGAGACCATAGGTTTCATCAGATTGCAAAAGGGGTCCATGACATAAAAAGAGGTTAACAATCTCCAAGCTAGAGGAAGGTCTCCATGGTAGAGATTTTATATGGAGAATCTCAGGGAGAACATGTGTAAGAATAGAACATGAAAAAAAAAGGAAAAAAAGCATGTCTATGAAATATTTAAAAATGCAAAGAAGAAAGTAGAAGGAAGTTCACAAAGGGACAGACACAGACAGGGCAATATTGATTGTTAAATTTTAATATATACTTCTGATCATATATTTATAGCCTATATCAGATTGTATGCCATCTTGGGGAGGAAATTGTGGAGGGGGGAAATTTAGAACTCAAAATCTTATAAAAGCAAATGTTGAAAACTAAAAATAAATTAATTAAAAAATTTAACATATACTTCAAAACAATTTGTACATAATAGATTCAGGGTTCTCTTTTTTCTGTTCTTTGTGCATAGGGAAATGTTTGTATTTGTTAATTTTTTCAAGTTCATTAAAAACTAGAAAAAAAATTGTGTGGAAGGCATGGATGAGTGATGATATGTATCTAGACAATGGATATTCATGGGGCAGCTAGGTGGTGCAGTGGATAGAGCACCGGCCCTGAAGTCAGGAGGACCTGAGTTCAAATCCGCCTCAGACTAAACACTTGACACTTACTAGCTGTGTGACCCTGGGCAAGTCACTTACCCCTAGTTGCCTAACAAAAAAAAAAAAAAAAGAAAATGGATATTCATATCCGTAAGATCATGGACCCACTGAAGTTAAAATATTTGAGTATTTAGTAGACTGTCAAAGGTATTCTTCCAAGAAATACATATTAAGACAACCAGAATATCAGAAGTATAATATATGTAACTGGCGCGGATTTTTGGAGAGGGTGGATTAGAGTGGGGAGGGAAAGAAGGTGGACAGGTAGAGAGGGGCATTCCAGTTTGGTAGGCCTAGTCTGGTGGACTAGGATTTGAAGAATTGTAGGTTTTGCCTCTAGTATATTCTACTAATTAGGTTGTATCAAAGATGAATACGAGGTATAATCTATGAAGATGAAACAACAACAACAACAATCTAATGCTAAAAACCCTTACAGGTGTGAATGAGCATGTTTCCATGGCAACCAGATCTGAAGTTAGTCTATATTACCTTCCTCATCAAGGCTGCTATAGCTCTGCCCTTCGGTAAGCAAATCATGCTTTTCATCCTTCCACTCCTGGCTCATAGAAGATACAATTTCCTGTGATGTAGCCTTTAAGGCAGCAATGGAATTACACCTTCTTTTAGAAGGAGAGGACTTCAAAGCTAGAAGAGAAAAAAGAAGCAAAGTACTATTATTTATTTTGTAGTTTAACATTTCAGTCGTCTCTGGGGAGCATCAAATCAAAGCATTTATTTTATATATTACCAGGAATGAATAGAACATAGTCAAGAGGAAAGAGTTTTGATTTTGGAGTCAGAGGACCTGGGCTCAAATCTCAGCTTTGCTATTTACCACATGAGTGAACTTGGACAAGGTAGTTAAACTGTCTGGGAGTCATTTTCCTCCTCTATAAAATGAGGGTGTTGAAACAGTTGGCTTTTTTTTTTTTTTTTTTTTTTTTTTGCTTAGGCAGTTGGGGTTAAGTGACTTGCCCACGGTCACACAGCTAGTAAGAACAGTTGGCTTTTAAGGTTTTTTTCAGCTCTAATTCTATAAGCTGTGAAAAGAGCAAGTGATATTCTGAAATACATATTTAATCAAACAATCCATCAATCAACAAATGTTTATCAGCTACCCACTTTGAGCCAGGCATTGTGCCAAATGATGGGCATACAAAAACAAAAGCAAGAAAATTCTTTCTCTTAAGGAGTTTACATTTTATCAGCGGAAACAAGCACATACAGGAATACATGAAATAGATACAGGGTAATTTTTGAGAGGAATGTACCAATGGCTGAGGGGAACGATAAAGTTCTCATGAGGAACTTGAGTTGGTTCTCCAAGGAAACTAAAAATTTTTAAGAGGTAGGTAGTAAATCCTAGATATGGGAGACAGCTGGGACAAAGGCTGGGAGGCGTAGTGTCATATATGGAGAACAGTAAGAAGGCCATTATGGCTACAGCCTAGAATGTACGAAGAGTGGTCATTTTGTAACTTGGTTGGAAAGGTAAGTTGAGGATTTAGGAACTCATCAAAGCTTTCATTCACCATTAGCATACCTAAATGCTCTGTATTCATCTCCAGAAAAAATTTAACATTTTTGTTTTTTCACCATATTCATGTCCCAATAGATTCTCCCTCTGCACTTCCTTTGTAACAAGGAAAAACAGTTAAGCAAAACTGACTGATCAAATGCTAATATCTGAGAGAACATGCAAAATACTGCATATGTCATTTCCCACCTCTATACTTACACAGTAGGATCATCTGTCTGGGGCTAAATGGACCTCAGGGCTTTTTGCTAGTCAAACCTCCCTCATTTTATAGATGGGGAAACTAATGCCCTAGGGACATTAAGTGACTTTAACAAGGTAATATAGGTAATCATCAGAGGAAGGATAGAAATATTTCATCATTGTTCTTGGGAGCCATAACTGGTCATTGTAATTACACTGAGTTTGCTTCCCTTTTAGTCAGTGAGAGTTTTTTGGGTTATGTTATTGTAGTCATTGTGTCTACTCTTCTGATTCTATTAACTTTGGTCTGTATCAGCTCATACAAGTCTCCCCATGTTTCTGTGAAATCCTCATATTTATCATTTCTTAAGACATAATAATATTGTTTTATTCACAGACTGCAACTTGCATAGCCATTCCCCAAGGGATGGATACCCTCTGTCGGTACTACAAAACATGCTACTCCAAACATTGTGGCTTATACGGAGCCTTTATTTCTATCTCTAACTTCCTTAAGGTTTGTGTTCAGTAGCGGGATCATTGGGTGAAAGGGTATAAAGTTTCATCATCTCCAGATATGATTCAAATTTTAATTCTACATAACTTTTTAAAGAATTGTTTTTTTTGGGTAGAGCACTGTTAACTGTTTTGCCATAAATGTTTGTCTAATGAATCGGTAGGTTCAGATGGTAAAGAATGTCAAGTTCTCATGACCCCGGTTGTATTAACTTGGGCTCAGGAATTTTCAGAACATGTCAGTACTCAATTTGACAGTAATACTATTTAACATAAGCCAAGTCACTTCAAACTTCTGTTCTCCTTCAGCGACTTCCCACAGAAATTGGCTCTCCTTGGTTTACGCAGGGTCAATTCTGTGAGAAACAACTCAGTTCTGATCTTTTCCTCCTCAGTACTGCAGAACTTTCAAAAACCATGTTGGAGAAATGAACTGACACAGAAGTACTCAAACCCCACCCTGTGAACTCCCTTGAATTCTGTGAATTCACTCGCAAAAACTCCTGTGGAAATTGCTTTTGAGTCCAGGCTGGATCACACTCCATCACACAGTCACTCTTCACTTTGACATGATTTTGTCTAGTATTTAATATTTTAAGATAATTTCCCTGGAGGAGAGGAGAAAAGGAGGGAGGTTGAAGCTTCTTTAAACTTTGTCTAGGTTACCCTTCTGTGGAGATAGTCACAAAGAAGACCCTGACAATCACTTCATTTAGGAGAACTGTACTTAGTCTTGTGACTCACAACTCAGATTATGCTGCCAAATGGGTCTTCAAAAAAGTCAATTTGCATGAGCTTAAATGGGGAAGTACTCTGGGGTATACAAGGTGAGAAAGAAAAGGAGAGCAGTTTTCTAGTTTGGGGGGTAGAAGCTTTCAAGTCTCCTAAGTAGTCTTAAATCCAAAATCCTTACTGCCAAATACAGAGATGTACATAGAATACATTGTGATCAGCTGAGGATCACTTTTTCCCTTCCTCATTACAGTAAACTTTAAGTTAACAGGGCTGACCTGCCAATTTATCTTCTCTAAAAAATAATACAACTCACATTTATATGTTGTTTTATGTTTATAAGTCCATATCTTTATTGGTATAGCTGAGTTAGGAATCGCGGTTGCTTCTGACTACCCTGGTGCAGGGTAGGGGGCCAATAATAATAACAATAATAAAAATAGCTTTTATATAGTGCTTTAAGGTTTGCAAAGCACTTCTCTTTTTTTTTGCCCTCACCACAACCCTGGGAGGTATTATTAACTCCATTTTACAGATGAATAAACATGATTAAGTGACTTCTTTAGGGTCAGACAGCTAGTAGGTGTCATAGACTGGATTTAAAATCAGATCTTCCTGGCTTTAGGTCTAGCATTCTTCAAAATATAAGAATTTTAGGGAGATAGGCTGAGCTAGGCAAATGGTCAAGTTCTCTGACTTTCTGGTCTCTGATTTGGAGTTAATCTCCTGAGCTGACTCCTTGCTTGGGTAGTTGGTTTTTTCTGCTTATTGGTGTTACTGATATCAACCCAGACTGGCTTTTGGTTTATATTTGCTCATCTTTACATTTGAACCCTACCTCCATACCACCAGGCAGGGATTTTCCTAATCACTGAAATGTGTTTGCTCACTTGGGTGATATATGGCTTTAAGGTTAAACATTATTTGCAAATATTATTATACTTATTTTACAGATAAGGAAAGCTGAGGCTTAAAGAGATTGTGACTTGCCCAAGGTCATAATGCCATTAATTGTTATAGCCTGTTTTTTTAGAGGCTGTAATACACACACATATATTTTAGATTATAGATTCCTTATATGCCTTACAATCATCTCCTGGCTCTGTTTCTGACTTTCTGGACTTTGCTTCTGTGCCTTTGCTGCTTTCTTGCCCTAGACTTCCGTCAATGCCTGGGGCCTCCTCACCCTGGAACATCCCTCCTCCATGTTAGCCTCCTTCTAACGATGAGCTCCTCTCTACCCATTTTGAGTAGGGGTCCAAGCTGACTAACCTTCTGACATTGCTTCTGACTTTCTGAATGTTGATATCATGCCCTGACATGGGTACAAATACATTTTCCATTCCCTACACCACCACTTTCAGTTTCTTCTATTAGAATATAAGCCCACTGAGGTCGACTGTCTTTTTGCTTGTATTCTCAGTGCTTAGCCCAGTGCCTGGCACATAAAAAAGATTTGTTAAATGTTTGTTGCCCATCTTCTTATCCTGTGTTTTGTATGCAATGTTCTATTTCTTGTTTGTCTGCTTTTGTACTCCTAGCCCATCTTTCATGCCTAGAATGCTTCTTCTCCTTACCTCTGCTTCTTGGAATCCCTTTCCTTCAAGACAAAGTCAAGCGACACCTTACCTTCTACATGAAGTTTTTCCTTATCCCTGCCTTCCACTCCTGCCATATGCCAGTGGCCTCCCTATCAAAGCTGCCTAGCATTTACTTAGTCTCCATTATGTATCTACTTATACATATTCATGTTATCTTTCCCATTAGAATATAAGCTGCTTGAAGGCAGGGACTGGGCCATTTTTGTCTTTGTAGCCAGAGGCTTAGCATAGATACAGAACATAATAAAGATTTTGTTTTTGGGGGCCATTTCTGTGTTCACTAGTACTGTCTACTTTTGATAGGCATGAAAAACAAAAGGTGATAAAATTGGAACTTTGTATTGCTTTTTCTTGGTGGGGGTGGGAAGAAAATTGGAACTGGTTAAGGGGATTTTGAAAGAATTCTTTAAAACTGACTCTAACAACATTCATAGTAAATAAGTAGATTTCAATAATCTATGCTTGTCTTTGAGAGGCACTTTGACATAATAGATAGAGCACAGTCTTGGCTCTGACACACAGGATCAATCTCTCACAGGGTTCTAGGAAACTCTCTAAGGCTATTATTACAGTGAAGGTACTTATCTTACCAGGACAGGGAGACAAAGTTCCTCACCTAGTAAGTTCTCTATACCAATGAAATCTCAGGTCAGTCTCTAACATTGTCCTTATGCTTGTCTTAGTCTTCCTCTATCCCATTTTCTTAAATAAACAAAAATTCTCTGATTTGACTTATGCATGTAGTACACTGACTCTTTTCCTGATCATCTCATACTCAAAAATCTCTCTCTGCTAATTTGTGTAAATTCTCAACCCCTAATCTCCAATCTAACACTTCCAAAGTTTTAAAATATAGTTACTAGCTGGGATCATACCAGCTTTCTCAAAAACCGAGACAATAAGGAAGTAGCTTCAAAAAAAAAGTGACGTCAGTAGACAGGAAATAAGACAGAAGGATCAATTGGTGGTTAGGTAGAACAAGGAAAAAATTGGTAGCTTGTTCTGCTGGTTATGGTGAAGGGAAAGGCAAGAGAAGGGATGCAAAAAGGAGAAAGGACAAATGGTTTCTTGGAAATAGTCATTAATATCAACATCAGTAACGAGGCAAGAGAATGAATTAATACTGAAACATCATAATGTAAAGAAGCAGGCTGTACTTTTATCTAGTTATATGGCCTTAAGTCACTTAACCTCTCTTTCCTCATCTGAAAACTGGGACAACAATATGTGCCACTACCTATTTTACAAGATTGCCATGAGGACAGCTCTTTGTCAACCAGGAAGTGCTTTTAAAATGTGATAAATCACATTCTTATCTTTAAAGCCCTCAGAAGATTCTGAGTGTGAAGGAGAAACATTAAAGGCTCACTAATTATCGACTGGCTAGCCCTAGACATCAAGCCACACCCCACCTTTCACAACCAATCAGTCAGTCACCCAGGCCTTTATCATGGGCCTCTAATTGTATAGCTTCCTTTCCCTCTTCCCAGAAACAAAACGCCCTTCTCAGGTCACCTCTTCCCTTTATGTGTTGCCTTCCTCTATTAGAATGCAGTAAACTCCTTGAGTTTGGGACTCGTCTCTAAATTGTGTGCTTATGACAGTGGCTGGTCTATGTTAGCATTTAATAAATGCTTTTTTCATTCATTCACTCATTCATTCATTCATTCATAACAAAGACTGCACACAAAGCCCTAAAGATGTCTTCTTCAGCTTTTTTTTAGGGTAATGCTAATAAAAATAATAAAATACTAATAAAATGCTTACCTTGGATTTTTTTGAAAACTCTGGAATTCATGAACTTTAAAAACCTATCTGCGTAAAAACTTGGTCTATGAACTGAAACGGTATCCTGAAAAGACAATATAGATACCACAGAATTACTTCTCAGATAATTCAATTCCATTCTAAAGATAATCTAAGAACAGAGTACAAAAACAAGCGAAGAGTCTTGAGAAAGTTATGATAATTCTGTTTTCCATGGGCCATGTTTCTGTCCACAAGGCTTGTCTGGGCAGTCAAGGAAAGCAATAAATTAGACATTGCCCTTAATAATTAACAATATTCTTGGATTTTCTTTGAACACAGATCTTACACATTCTGCCAAAGGATAGAAAGAGAAAATAAATGTCCCTGCATAAGAGGCCTTCTACTGCTTAACGGAGAACAAACAATTTTTACTCATAATGGAAAAGACTAACAGGGTAGATGTTACCCTTTGGTGGGTAGGGTCTCATTTATGCATAAAAACAAAAACATAATATCATAAGCACCATCTGCAATATATATGAAAGACAATTCTAGTTAGGAACCAACTAGATTTGAAATTGGGGGTGATGGAGGAATGTAGTGTTACTCACCCAATAAAAATCCTAATGCCATAGTTACATGACATTATTTGAGTTTATATGTACACATATGTATATATACATATATACATATGTGTATATATGTATATATACATACACACACACATATATATATGTATATATAGTTACAACTCACCTGAGATAAGGGAAGATGGGTTCACAGGTCACCCTAGTCAATGATTAAACATTTCATTGTAATGAAAGTTGACTTTGCCTCACATTTATCTATTCCAGTGTGATAAGACATGGTTAAAGTGTCCTCTCTTACAGTTATGCTGTGGCTAGCTCTTCTGTGGTAGAAACATGACAATCAGATTAAAATTTGTCTTTTGTCACACTGAGACAATCTACATGGTTGGGGCAAAAGACCTCATCCTGGGAGTCTGAATTACAGCCCTGCCACCAAAGTAGCTGTGAGACCTTGGGGAAGGATCTTCATCTCTTTTGGCTCTGACATGCTATGAGTGCATAGTTACCCCAAGATTCTTTATTATTGATAATTGTTAAAGAATAAGAAAAAGGCAGGGGATGCAGCTAGGTGGTTCAGTGCACAGAGTGCCAGCTCTGAAATTAGGAGGATCTGAGTACAAATCTGGCCTCAGAGACTTACTAGCAGTGTGACCTTGGGCAACTCACTTAACCCTGATTGCCACCTGCCCCCAAGAAAAAAGAATTAAAAAAAAAAGAGCCAGATGCTCAATTTACATGACCCCATTTTCCCTTTCAAACTCAAGATTGTGCTTAGTAGAGATATTTCTGTGCTTAAAAGAAAGAAGTATCTGATGTTTAGGGGTCTTTCATAATAGATTTGTTTGATATGAGAAAGTAGAAAATATTAACTATGAGAAATGAACTACAATGCATGACACGAAAAACTGTGATGGTTGAGAATGATTCTAGAGTAGGCATGTAGAATGTCACTCCTGATAAAAATTGTAATTAATTCACTATTGTTAAAGCTGTTGCAGAGACTCCTGTTCCTTTTAGAAGAGATGAGCAACTATGCTTGGTTTTCTTTCAAAGAAAAGAGTCTAAAGTCCTCTTATTAAGAAATAGCTGCTGTAATCTTTGGCTTGTTGGTGTTGTTCAGTTATTTCAGTTGTGTTTGACTCTTCATGATCCCATTTGGGGTTTTCTTGGTCGAAATACTGGAGAGGTTTGCCATTTCCTTCTCTAGTTCATTTTACAGATGAGAAACTGAGGCAAACAGGGTTAAGTGACTCGCCCAAGGTCACACAGCTAGTGTCTGAGATTGGATTTGAACCTGGGTCTTCCTTACTCCAGGCAGGAGCTCTATCCACTGCACCACCTAGCTACCTTAAAAAGAAATTGGTTCAGCCTAGTGATTTAATCAAGAGAACTAATATTGAGAAAATGCAGATTGACAACTCATCTGTAATTTATAATGTTAGAATTGCCAGATAACACCATGAGATGAAGTAGCCTGTAGTCACAGAGCCAATGTGTGTCCGAGGCAGGACGAGAACTTTGGTCTTTCTTTTCCCAGGGCTATCTGCATTCTGTCACGAACGATATCCTGTCATCCTATGATCTTGGTTAAGGACCTAGGTAATATGTAGTTTTTTAGATCAGTTAGAAGATTTTGCGTCAGAGTTCAAATTTAGCTGCATTAGAGTGGCAGGGATTCTGAATTTAGTTCCATTATATATTTGTTGTTACTGAGTCATTTCTAACTCTTTATGATGTCATTTGGGATTTTCTTGCCAAAGATACTGGAGTGGTTTACATTTACTCCTCCAGCTTATTTTACAGATGAGGAACCTGAAGTAAACAGGGTTAAGTGACTTGCCCAAGGTCACATAGCTAGTAAGTATCGGAGGTTGGATTTGAACTCAGGAAGATGAGTCTTCCTAATTCAAAGCCCAGTGCTCTATTCACTGAGTCATCTAGTTGTCTCTCCATTCTATGTGATATGAGATGAAGATAGATGGAGGGGGAAAATTCCTTATAATTGGCTTCATTTGCTTTTGTTGTGTCATTCCTGCCTGGAGAAAGCATTTTCTCACATCAGATAATTCATGAATTTGCCATATGAGGCAGCTAGGTGGCATAGGGGATACCGAGCTGGACTTGGAGTTAGGAAGACCTGGGTTTAAAATATGCTTCAGAGTTTTATTAGTTGTGTGACCCTGGGCAAGTCACTTAACCTCTATGTGCTTTAGTTTCCTCATGTGAAAAATGAGGAGTGCTGGACTTGCTGACATCTAAGCTCCCTACTAACCCTATGATCTCATAATCTATGATCTATGATAGATATCTATGATCTCATAATCCTTTAAGTGTTAACTCATGGATGGATTTGAGGCAGGAAGGTGGTGTAGTGGATAGAGTTCAGAGCCTGGAGTAAAGAAGAATCTTTTCCTGAGTTCAAATCTGGCTTCAGACACTTACTAGCTGTGTGACCCTGGACAAGTCACTCAACCCTGTTTGCCTTAGCTTCCTCATCTGTAAAATGTGCTGGAGAAGGAAATAGCAAGCCAGTCCCATATCTCTGCCAAGAAAACACCAGTTGGGGTCACCAAGAGTCAGATATGACTGAACAACTCATGTTGCTTGAAAGAATTTCATTATCCAATTTTTCCTACTCTTGTCTATAAATGAAATTAATACTTTTTTTCCTTTCTCTGTTTTTGGTTTTGCTGACAGTGTCCAATAGGACCATGATTTCTTTAAACATTATTTGGCTGAAGAAAGGCTAGAAGGATCTTTCAAATATCAGGCCAGATCCAGAGATCAGCATTTTCAAGCCCAACATATTGAGTACTGTCCTTTTGCTAATCTTGAGTTCCTTCTGGATGTCTCGTGTAGATTGAAATCTGTGATTTACACATTCTGAATTTGCAGACATTTTCCTGTCTCCTCTCTGTGGAGGCCAGTGACTCATTGTTCTAGTCATCAGATTCTCATGATATCAATTGGGAACACAGAGTAATCAAAATTTAAACAACTCATATAGAAGTAGCTTACCCCATCATAAACAAGTGCTTTCCAGGAATGTTCTAACTTCTTCATTAACCTAAACATACAAAAATTAAAAAAATTGGAAATAAGCATATTTCAGAATAGCATATTAATTTAGAAATATTGTGAAAGTTTTTAAAAACACCTCTCCTTACCTATATGATTGCAGAATATCAATAATGCCCATAAATAAAAGTAGCTTTTCTCCTTTATGGCTTTTAGCTGGAATGCCTCCCATTCTGTTGATGGACCGAAGAGAAAATATTTCATTATGTATCATAGGCTAAAATACTTTTTAAAATATCGTTATTAAGAAGTGACCTACAACTGTTGAAAGTATAATAAATTTGGTAACCAGGTTTAACATCGCCAATAGTCTGCTGTTTTTTCTGCTTCCAGTCTCTCCCTCATTTAGTCCCCTGTCAGAGAAATCCACCAAAATGGATAGATAAGATCATATCATTTGTGTTCAAAACCTTCAACAACTCACTACTGGCTACTAAAGTAAGGTAAAATTCCTTAATTTCCTGTTCTAGGTCGTTCATAATCTGGCTCCAACCAACATCTCATGGAATATCCCCTCTTATGCATGCTATTCTTTATTTGAATGATGCCTATAAATGTTGTTCTTCTTTTCTTTGCCCCTATATCTTTGCTTATATAATCCCCCATATGTAAAACACCTTCCCTTCCATATTTTTATCAGGTCAGATCTGTCCATCCTTCCAAGTCTATTGGAAATAATTTTCCTCCACAAAGTCTTCCCTGACTGTCCTAGCCAAAAGTGATCCCTCATGTTTTTGAAATTTTATAGTATAACATAACTTTGTTTTTACTTTTTTTAAAATCATATCTATCCAAGGTCCAGGGAAATCTAGGATTTATATATCATATACCTGCATTTTCACTTCCTTCCCCTTAAGAGAGTATAAGCAACTTGAAGGAGAAGGACTTTATCTTATTTACTTTTATATTTGGTTCAAGGTAGAGCACATTGCTTTACCCATTGAAAGTGCAGGATGAATTTTTGTTAAGCAGAATTTCATGACCAATCTTTTAGAGTAATGAGAAACAAAGATGGTATGGTATCCCCCCCTGTTCCTTTTAAAAGATGTATTGAAATCTAAGGCTGTTCCATGGGTGGCTCTGAATGAAGTGCCTCAGTCACTACAGAGGCTGATTCTGGCATAAATGGCCTGGTCAACTGTAAAGGGCTGTCTGGGAACGATGAATTAGATTTGTAAAATTTGTCTCATTTCATCATCCTTCATGATCTTTAAGCTCTCCGTAGGTTTGGACACTGCTAGTTACTACCCAGCGCCTCCTGTATATTACCACCTCCCTTGTATTCTGTGGCAATGATCTGTTCTCATTCTCTTGCTTGGCTGACCACTTCTTTTCAGCAAAGTAGACTGAGTCCTCATCTGTCTCTTACCTCAGTCTGTATTGCTTCACCCCTCCCCTCATTGCCCCCCTTTCTCATCCCTCTTCTTGGCTCACTTCTCATTCCTCTTTCTCTTCTACCTTTAGACTCTCTCCCTTAGCAATAGCACAGAGAATTCCCCAAGTGTAGAAAAGAGGCTCTGAATTACAACCATAATGACTGTAGTGCATTGAGTTGATAGATAACAAATCCAAGTTATCATTTCCTATTCTCAAGTGATCTTCTCTGATGGAATCTTTGAATAGTCAGTACTAAAGAGTGACAACAAAACTCTTCAAAGACTTTGAGTCAGTTCTTAGAAATTATGCTCTCCCAAACGAAAAGCTGAAATGGAGTTGAGAGGTTGATAACTATAACCAGGAAAGCTGCAACTCACTTGTCCATCGTTAAGTAGAAAAGAATTATGATTTTATTTCCAAGCTATCTCCGTGATAGAGATTAGGCAGCTGAGTAACTTTAAAATATTTATTTACATAATCAAAATCACAACAAATCTCCCATAAGACCAAGAATAATAACTAGCATTTATGTAGTGCTTTATGGCTTAAAAGGAGTTAACAAATGCAGATTATCTCATTTTAGCCTCACAACAACTCTGGGAAGTAGGTACTGTTATTATATCCATTTTAGAGATAAGAAAACTGAGGCAGATAGAGGCTAAACGACTTGTTCGTGATCATCCAGCTAGTAAATGTCTGAGGCCAGATTTAAACTGAGGTCTTCCTGATTTCAGGTCTAGCACTCAACCCACTATACTACCTAGTTAAATGTCTAAGAGGGTTAGCTGGGATAATACATCTTTATTCTTTAAGTATGTGAAAGTGACTTTGTGGGAAATTGATTAAACTTGCTCCCTCTGGCCCCAGAGGCCACTGCTAGGAACCATGGGTAGAAGTTGTAAAGAAGAAACTCAAGGCTTGATATGAGGGAAATTTCCTTATGATTAGAACTATTCAGAAGGGGAAGGGCTTGCCCAGGAAGATAGTGGGTTCCATCACTGGAGGGCATCAAGGCTAAAGCTGGATGATTTCCTGTTGGGTGTCTTATGGGAATTATTTTTTCCAGGTATGGGATGGACTGAGGTCTCTTTCAACCCAAACTGTGACTCTCTTAATATTCAAGATTAATGCTTACATGCTAATAACTTACGTATCAGTACTCTCGGTGATTACAGAATCTCCAGATTTCCCTGGGCCTTGGATAGATTCCATTGCGGTTGAGTAAAGGACTTTCTGTATCCCAGGCCGCTTAGCATCAGGTGCATTCTGTGAGCTCTCCCCTTCTTTTTCTTTTAGCGAATGGTCCAATATATGAATTCCCAGCAAAAGACTATAATCCATTATTTTGAAACTTTCCAACACCTAGGAACAAAAAAAGAGTCAAATGTATCGTTATCTCTTCCATATCATGACTTTCCCCATGGCAGTTTCAATGTATTGCAGGTTTGGGGCAGCTAGGTAGTACAGTGGATAGAGCACCAGCCCTGGAGTCAGGAGGACCTGAGTTCAAATCTGGACTCAAACACATGACACTTAACTAGCTGTGTGACCCCAGGCAAGTCACTTAACCCCAAATGCCTTGCCAAAAAAAAAATCTCTCTCTCTGTATATATGTGTACATACACACACACACACACACACACACACATATTTTGCAGGTTGGCATAAGAAACTAAATGGGAATTTTGGGGGAGTTTTGTGGAAGTCACAGCCAACAGACACTGAAGGCCAGCAGAAGACACAGAGCCTGTGACTAAATACTTAACCCAAAATTTACAACAAGGAATTGTAGACACCCCATAAAAGAAAAAGGAAAAAAAATTCAGACTTCTCTGGTATGAAAGGAGGGCCAAAACCTTTTATATGGGTTTTCCAGACTATAAGGGTGCCATGCGATGTGGAAGGGATAATTGTACTGTGAACCATAGACCCTTATGTGCCTCCCACAGTGGAATTCTTCTCAGCAACCCAGAGGGCTCTACAATTACAGAGAAGTGCTGTGTATCTAAGAATACTGTCTCAGATAGCAGTCAGTCAGTTAAAAGAGATGAAATTAAAGACAAATGAAAAAAAATAAGGGCACATTGAGATCATCAAGATATCATTAGTTCACACATTCTAAATATTTGCTTTATCAAACAATGAGAACTGCAAGTTGGTAATTTATACAAACTCAAAAGAATTACTACAAAATTTCAGGGATTGTGAGCTGGAAGGGACCTTCGAGATTAGCTAGTCCAGGGGTGGGGAACCTGCAGCCTTGAGGTCACATGTGGCCTTCTAGGTTCTTGGGTGTGGCCTTTTGATTGAGTCCAAGTTTTACAGAACAAATCCTTTCATTGAAGAGTCATCAAGTTTGGATTCAGTCAAAGGGCTGCACTTCAGGACCTAGAGGGCCACATGTGGCCTTGAGGCTGCAGGTTCTCCACCCCTGAGCTAGTCCAACTCCACCATTTTGTAGATGAGGAAACTGAGGCTCAGAATGGCAAAGTGACTTGCCTGAGGTCACGATATACCTTTAAAAAATAAAACTAGAATGTGTACCCAGGTCCTTATCCCCAAATTCAGTAAGCTTTCCAGTGCACCTAAGAGCAAGGTCTATCATTTCCTTTTTTCTTTGGCTCCTCATCACTGAGCACAAAGTAGTGCGTGCTTAATAAACGAACTAAAATGAGTGGATTTCATTTGTTTCTTAAGGGCAAAGACTGAAGGCATTTATCAGTAGCTTCAGGAAAAAGTTCACTTAAAATTTGGATTCTGCTAGAATCAACTCACATCCTAGATTGGAGAGGTCTAGAGGTCATTTCTTTCAACGTTTGTTCTCAAAATTTACTTCTCTCCCAACTAAGTCTTCTTAATGTAACCAAAAGAAAGACTAGAGCTTAAAACTACATTATATACTCAACAGTCAGTATGACAGAGGATTAAATGTAGCTGGTCTGTGCTGGACAAAGGTAGATAGAGCTAGATGAAACAGATACTTGACAGGTAGAAAGAATTCCAGTGTCAGCTAAAGGGGTCACTCTTTGCAACAGAATTCAGACATAAATCATTTCCAGTGAATGCATCCTAAGCACATATGGGATATTTCTATACTCGTTATCCCTCCCAGGCAGATTGGTCCAAAATACATTCTTTTATAGCCAACCACTCTTAAGATTTTGTTTTCATTTTTACATCTCCTTCATTAAAAAAATACTTCATCCTTCCCCACTTGCCCTGTGTCCTTGAAAGTCATCCCCTGTAACAAAGGATGAAAAAAAAAAGGAAATTAAAAGGACAGATGGGCAAAACTAACCAACAGGGCAACAAAGACACAGAGCATATGCAATGTTCTATACTCCATTGCCCTCCACCTCTGCGAAGAGGTGATGTCTGTTTTCTCATCTGTTCTTTGGGAAGTTGGCCCCAAAATTACATTCTTACTTTACATTACATTCTCTAGATCAGGGAGCTTTAGTTTCCTGATATGCATGCTGGTCTCCTCTAAAATGAACCACTAAAATATCTTATACTATCATTTTTTTTTTATGCAAAGCTGCTCAGGAAATGAAAAGAGTCCAGAAAGTAATAGAATCCCTTCTCAGGAGAGCAGACAGTCATCATAATGTCTTTTTTTTTTCAATAAAAGAATGTTTTTATTTTATTTTCCTCAATTACATATCTAAAAGCAATTTTTAGCATTTGTTTTTTATAATTTTTGAGTTCCAAATTCCTTCTCTCTCTCCCCTTGTCCCCTTCATCATAATCTCCTGTTAATTTCCTACCATACGGTCCCACATTGGCTCTACAGAAAATTCTCAATTATTTATAGACTGATTAGCTAGTTTATTAACAATCTAGAACTCCTACATGCTTCCTATTCTCTCTTGTGTTACTTTAGATTCCTAATATCAGTATACTATTTATCAGTACCTCTATTAAAGTTCTAGTAAAGAATAAGGGAGGTCTTCTTGCCACAAGCCTCTCTGTACTCCAGTCCATCATCCCCTCAGCTGTCAAAGAGATTTTCTTAAAGCACAGGTCTTACCATGCTTTACTCAATAAATTCCAGTGACTCCCAATTCCTTCCAGGATCAAATATAAAATCCTCCATTTTATATTCAAAGCCCTTTGTAACTTGTCTCTCTCTTTCCTTTCCAGTCTTTTTATTTTTTAAAATTAATTTTATTTTTAATTTCTGGAATAAAACAAGTATTTCCATAGCAAAGTATAATAAAAAAGACGATTGCACATAACACTGCAAATCCATTATGGACAACCTCCTGTTCCTTTTAAATATACAATAAAGTTAACATGCAAATTTCTTCCACCCCTGCCCCCCGCCCTAGAGATGGTCACCATTAGACACAAATAGGTATATATTTGTAAAATTATTCCACACATACTTCTATTCATCAGTTCTATCTCTGGATGCAAGAAACTCCATCCTCCATGCCTCCATTTCATCTCTGCCTTATGTTTTCCTTGGATTCCCTTAAGTCCTAGCTAAAATCCCACCTTCTTTGGGAAGCTTTTCCCTATCCCCCTTAATTCAAGTACCTTCCCTCTGAGATGATCTCCAATTTATCATGTATAGTTTTCGTTTTTTTTTTTGGTACGGGGTCATCATTGACACCCCTATTGTGACTAGGAAGTGAGGAGAGATAAGAGAGAAAGGGAAATAGTTTATTTTTCCTCTGTCCTTTTGGAATTCTTTTAGCATCTTTGACAAAAGGCAGAAATCTTCCATGGGAGGTTGGGTTCTTGTTTTCACTGTGAAAGGTCATAACAAAAAAAAATCTAAAGCACCACATTCTCACCAGCTTTTTCATGCATTTTCAAGGAGAAATTTATGGGAAATTATCTTGAGGATCAAAAGATATGATCATACGAATATTTTAAAACATATTCATAAATCCTATCACTGGCAAAAGCAGGGATGGATTTTGACCACATGTACCTAAGAATTTAATGAATTAGTAGCTTGAAACAATTTTGCTATTTGTATCCTCTTGTGATTTTAAATAACTAACACAATAAATAATCTACAAGCCAACTCAAGCGCTCTCAGAGATTTCCATCATTCTGTAATACAATAGATGGCAGTCAGCTCAGTCATTCAGGGCTCACAATTACTTCTTAAATATCAGCATGAGGTTGACATTTCTGGTTGTTTTGGTAACTCTGAATTTCCTATTCAAAACAGCAAGCCATCACACAAATAGAGGTCTTTTCACCTAGCTCAAGCAGAATTCAACTTTCTGAATCATAGAGAAAGGAGAAAGTATAAAGTCAATGAGCATTCGTTAAGTAACCTACTATGTGCCAGGCACCGTGCTAAGCACTGGGGATACAAGGAAAAGCGAAAACGTGAACTCTGATCTCATGGAGCATATATTCTAATGTGAGAGACAACATACAGATAATTGTGGAGATATAAAATATATAAGGGGGGCAGCTAAGTGGCACAGTGATAGAATGCCTGGCCTGGAGTCAGGAAGACTCATCTTCATGAGTTCAAATTTGGGCTCAAACACATTAGCTGTGTGATCATGGGTGAGTCACTTAATCCTGTTTGCCTCAGTTTCCTCACCTGTAAAATGAGCTGAACAAGGAAATGGCAAACCACTCCAATATCCTTGCCAAGAAAACCCCAAATGGGATCACAAAGAGCCAGACATGAGAAAAACAAGTGAACAAATATAAATAGTGTAAGTCACTAATAGTTGGGGATCCCAATCTGGAAAGTTCTCCCTGCTGAAAGTTTGAAATCATATTCTATTTAATGTCACTGGGATATATGATATGTGTGTATGTGTGTGTGCACGCATGTGCATGCACAAGAGAGGAAGAAATAGAGGGAGAGTGTTTTGCACATTCAACTCCAAGTAAACTGGAAAGCAGGATTTTTTTTTGTTTGTTTAAGAAACCATTTTTTTTGTCCTAAAAAGGACTACCATATATGAGTAATGTCTGAATATCTGGGAGGAAGTGAACTCTTTTGTGTTTTTTACAAAGTAAGTACTTGATAAAAATTGCTTCTTTTTTTTTTTTTTAAAGGTAATTGGGATTAAGTGACTTGCCCAGGGTCACACAGCTAGTGTCAAGTGTTTGGTCTGAGAGCAGATTTGAACTCAGGCACTCTTGACTTCAGGGCTGGTGCTCTATCCACTGCACCACCTAGCTGCCCCCCAAAATTGCTTCTTGTCTGAGAGTCAAGTGATAGCATGAGACTATTAAGTTTTGTATGGATAAAGATTTTGGAAAAAAGATCTGGGTGATGGCTTTGGATGCTGATAAAACTAATAACTACTACTCACATACAAAGCTCTTTCCTCATAAAAACCCTGTGGAATTTTTAAGTCCTTATTATCTTTATTTTACAGATGAGGAGTTTGGGCTCAATGAAATTAAATGGTTTTCCAAAGGATTCACAGCTAGTGTCAATTATGGGACTTGAAACCAGATTTCCTGACTTTAATTCCAGAATTCTTTCTATTCCACTTAGGTAGCGAGGTGGCACAGGGATAGAGAGTTGGGCCTCAAGTCAGGAAGACCTGAGCTCAAATCCAACCTTAGGGACGTACTAGCTGTGTGATCCTGGGCAAGTCATTTAACCTCAATTGTCTCACCTGCAATAAGGAGATCATAACAGCATCTATCTCCCACGGTTGTTGTTAGGATCAAATGAGATAATATTTGTAAAGTGCTTAGTACAACGACTAGCACATGATAGGCATTTAATAAATGCTTATTCCATTTCCATTTCATTCCATTTCTGCTCCCTGGAATAAGGATAGCTCTCATTCCATGTACAAGATAAGAAAGAAAAAGAGGAAACACAAGAATAAAACATATAGCCCTACAAACTATCTGACGCATGATTACAACATTTATGAAATTTAGATATAACTTTCATCCCCTAAAAACTATTTGTGATGAATGTGGGTCTGAAATGTATTTATCATTTTCATCCCCTAAAAACTATTTGCCGTGGATGTGGGTCTCGTTTTGGCAGAAAAAGACAGATGAAATCCAGTCAATGTTGGCTTTCCATTCCCCCACACTTCAAGATTTCTTTTGTACGTTGCTCCAGTAACAAACACAACTATTGTTTACAGAGATTCTCTGAACTTATTGCTTGTTAGAGACACAAACAAACCCTGGCTAAAGGGCAAAGTTGTTTTGCGACAAATTGGTCTGAGCTCCAAATATGGTAGAGACAAGAAATCGCAGCAGTCATCTCTAGGAAACCTTTGCTGGAATAGTTCATGATATCCCAGTTGTTATTGTGTTTAGTTGTTCGAGTTGTGTCCGACTCTTTTGGGATTTTCTTGGCAAAGATACTGGAGTGGTTTGTCATTTCCCTCCCCAGATCATTTTACAGATGAGGAAACTAAGGCAAATGAGGTTAAGTGACTTTCCCAGGGTCACATAGCCGGTAAGTGTCTGAGGCCATATTTGAACCCAGGTCCTCCTGCCTTCAGGGACAGCAGTCTTTCCACTGCACCAGAACTAGCTGCCAGAACATTTATTAAGGGGATACTATGAGCCTGACACTGAGCAAAGCACTGTAACGTATCTCTACCTTTTCTTCCTTCAAGCTCAAAAACCACATTCCACAGGGAACCTTCCCTAATCCTCCACCTTCTAGTGCCCTTTCTTCCTCCCAAACCAACTTGTATTTATTCCCTTTATATTTATTTTGTCTAAATTTATAAATGTCCTTGTTGTCTCCTCCCATTAGAATGTCAAGTCCTTGAGAATAGAGATTATTTCGTTGATCGTATTTGTATTTCCATTGCTAAGCGCAGTGCCTGGCATACAGAAGGTGCTTAATAAAAGTTTGATGATAAACAGTAGAATAAAGCAGCAGAAATTTAGCAAACAATTCAAAGTGGTTTGTTTAAAAAGGTTGGATAGGAGCTGTTGTAATTACACTGTGTTATTTTTGCATCTTTATCCTTCCTTCTAATTTGGTATAAATTCAACCTTTGCTCTAATCAATTGATAATCTGGATGCACGTGGACAACCGATTTTGAAAGGGCTCCTACTAACTAGTTGTTTTCTATGTATTGAGAATAATTGCTTATATTACGATATGGTCAATTTCATTTCAGTGGTTTTTTTTTGTTCACCGTCTTATACAGTATGTTTTTACTCTCTTTAAGAAGGTATAAGAAGCATACTTTTTTCATTTTATGTTTCCTGCTTTTTCTTTTTTTTTCCATAACACGGCAAATACGGAAATATGTTTTGCATAAAAAAGGAAGGCATAAGGCTTTTGAGTAATCTATAACCCTTTAGTGTCTTTCATTACTTAATCCCAAAACCATATTTTCCACTATATTTTTAACTGTCCTCTTCTTAGCCCATCTTTAGAAATTAAGCCACTGAGTATCAAAGTATGTGATAATTTTTATTTGGAGGATCACTGTAAAGATTTTCTCTACTTTTTTTGTGCTCAGGCACAAATGTTGGCATGTAAACTTCAACTGTCTTCATGATGGTCCCTTTATATCATTAACAATACAAGGTGTGATGACTAAGTCCTAAGAAATAGTGTTTCTGGATGCCCTCGGGTACACCTGGAATGGACTCTATCAAGTTCTTTATTTCCTTCTCCAAGGAAAACCTGGCGAGGTAGTCTCCTACCCAGCTGAAACTTGACATTTTCTGTTTTTGTTTACAATAAAAATGCCAATATGGGTGGGGTCTGGTTCCTCCAGTGGTATATTAATTCATTGGTCATCAGAGATCTCACATTTAGAATATCAACAGCTAAAATCTGTAGATCACAACTGTGGAATTTTAGATTTGTAGGAGGCTTCAGGACCCATCTTGTCCAAGCCAAACCCCCAAAGAAATCCCTACTACAACATACTTGACTAGTGGTCATCCACATGTGCTTGAAGTCTTTCAATGTGCTTTCAAGTCTTTAAGCAGACTATTCCACTTATGAAGAGTTCTATTAAGAAGTTTTCCCAGGGCAGCTAGGGGGTGCAGTGAGCACCAGCCCTGTACTTGGGAAGACCTCAGTTCAAATTTAGCCTCAGATATTTACCAGCTGTGTGACCCTGGGCAAGTCACTTAACTCTGCCTCAAGAAAAGTTTAAATTTACAAAAAATTTTACAAAATTTCCCAAAAAATTTAAATTTACAAAAAAGGTTTAAATTGACAAAATTTACAAAAAATTTAAATTTACCAAAAAAGTTTAAATTTAGAACTTTTGCAACTTCTATCTTTTATTCCTGGTTATACCCTCTAGGTCCACACAGAACAAGACTAATCCCTCTTTTTACATGGCAGTCCTTTAAATATATGGAGTCTCCCCTCACTCCACATCCCTATATCTTCTTTTTTCCAAATAAAATATTTCCAGTTCCTTCAAACAATCTTCCTATTATGATACAAACTCAAAAGAACCTCCCCATCATGGCTTTCTCCTCAGGATATCCTCCAGCTTATCAATCAGAGAGTGAGAAGTCAAAGATGATATCTAGGTTGTAACCTGGGGTGACTAGGAGTATGGTGGTGCCTTCAACAATAATAATAAAGTGAGGAAGAGGACAGGGTTTTAGAAGAAGGATAATGAGCTCAGTGGCAATATTGGCTGGAAGTACCCTCCACCATAGATATTTTTAAATCACTTAAGATTCCTTGATAGATATAACTATATAGATGTTCAATGATCTCCTGATTATCAATACAAAAAAGTTAGGGATTCTAATCTTAATATATAATTTCTAACACCCTATTTCTCAGAGTCAAGGCTTCTGGTTTCATTTCATGCATATCAGCTCTATAAGTTCAAATCTCTTAAAAAACCAAGTTACTTACAATGAGAGACCATAGAAATTATTGACACCAAAGATAGAAAAGAAATTATAAAAAATGTGTGTGTGTATATTTAAACACACACATGTGTATGTATATATATACATACACTCACACATATGTAATATGTATGTGTATTTAAAGTACAATCACAGCTGAAATGAACCTTAGAAGTCATTTAAATTATTTAGTTTAAAATGATGCATAAAACCCAGATGTGAATTCTTTTCTATCTCAGCAGGATTCCCTTTAGTGAGAAAAAAAAAATGGAGTCGGGGGCAAGAAATTTTCAGTCCACTATTTGCATTCTTCTTAGAGAAATCTTTTGGAAATACCTCATTTATTTTTGAAGTAAGGATCAAAAGTGACTGGATGAATATTTTTCTCTTTTCTGTAGTTAATGAGAATTTGAAAAAGCTGCTTACACTTGACCAGGCTTTATGAAAGCATTTTCTCCTTTCCCTCTAAAATGACAAGATTTCAAAGTAATCACTGTCCTGTAATAATCAACTTTCTCAAAAGGAAAATTTTTGCTTTCTTGCTAATAGGATTTTGTGTGCAAACAAGTTATTAACAGTTGACAGGTGCCAATGGGCTAGATTATACTTTTGATTAGATTTTTTAAATTAAATATTTGGATTATATTTCACCTTTTGTTGCTTAGTTATTTGGTAGAGTTTCCACCTTCCTCTTTTCTCCCCTCTCCCTCTCTACCATCATATTTCCCTTTTCTCTTGTGGTGTGGGGGAAATTAAGGCAGAAATTTAACTCTGCTCTTCAGTGTTATATGGTGGAAAGCAAACTGAATGCCTTCCTCCCTTTATCCCTGCTCTACCCCTCTACTCTGCTTATCTTTCAAGACCTAACTTCTCTGTGAAGTCTTCTAATCCTCAATGAACTGTGGAACTGCCTGCATTGCTTGTTTGACATTTAATCTTAGGATGGCTCTTACTATTTTTTTCGTGGTTTCATACCTCTTATCTCTCCCAAACAGAGTATACAGACTACTCCTTGAGGCAGAAGGTATGCCCTGTGCTTCTTGGTATTCTTCACGTTATTCACTTAGTCCCAGAGCCAGGGCAAAAGGCGAAAATATGTCTCCTATGTGTTGCTTCTGTGTCATCACTGAAATGCATGACTTGATTTGTGGTAAAACGAATACCTATCTTACCATAGAGAACAGGAGTTTTCAGGGCTTAAAAATGTCCATGTACAAAAAGTAATATTAAAGAACTATCCTTTGTTGTCCCCACTGTGTATTTGCTTATCTTATCAACCTCCAGTCATAGATCTTCCTAGCATGTAGGTTCTCAATAAACATTTTTTATTAAATTCATTTAATACCAAGCTTACTCTACAAAAGCTTACTCAGTTGTGAGTCCTAATTCACTATCTTGTAGTAACCATCTTGTCTCCTCTACCACTGGCAACTGGAAAGACTGGCTTCCCTGTCTATCTTATTGATAAATTGGAGTCATTGGCACGTATCTGATGATGATCAGCACTTTGTCCTGCTTAGTGAACACAGTTTTAGCATGGGAATGAATCAGCCATAAGCTAAGCAAATAGACCATTAGATGGGAATCAAATCTGACCTCAGACACTTCCTAGCTGTGTGACCTTGGCAAGTCACTTAACCCCAATTGCCTCACCTTAAAAAAAAAAAGTTCATGGACTCCAGGTTAAGAATGATGTAGTTCCACATTTCCAACAGCCTATAAAATAATAATAGCTAGCATTTATGTAGTGTTTTAAGTTTTGCAAAGTGCTTTATAAATATTTTCTTATTTGATCTTCACAACAGTGCTGGGAGATGAGCACTATTATCATCCCCATTTTACAGATGAGGAAACTGAGGTAGACAGCGGTTAAGTGACTTGTTTGGTATCATACAGCTAGTAGGTATTTGAGGCTGAATTTGAACTCAAGAATTCTTGCCTCTAGGTCCTATGCTCTATACAACATACCACTTAGCTGCTTAAGACAGAATATCTGTGCCTATATATCCCACCAACACTTCAAATTTCAAATGTCCAAAATTGTGCTTGCTATCTTTTTCCTAAAATTGTTCCTCTTAGAATCAAAGATTCAGTTATTTTCTGAAATTTATTATATTGACTTATTCCCTTGTAATAGCCTGTTTTCTTCCATTTTTCCTTTTTTTCCTCAAAAAAAAATAGAGTAAATGATATATAATTGTCTGACATCAATGCAGAGTGAGAACCCTTTTCTTGAGAAATTATTCAACCAAAAGATGAAGTTATCTTTTTCTAATAGAATTGAGATCCAGAAGTCAAGTTGTTTACTTCCATTCCCTAAAATCACCTTTCTTAGTTCATCTTTTTTTTTTCTTTTTCTTTTTGGTGAGGCAATTGGGGTTAAGTGACTTGCCCAGGGTCACACAGTTAGTAAATGTCAAGTGTCTAAGGCTGGATTTGAACTCAGGTCCTCCTGACTCCAGGGCTGGTGCTCTATCCACTGTGCCACCTAGCTGCCCCTAAAATCACCTTTCTTATATTAGCTATCCTTCAACCTTTTATCATTTGAAATAACTTCAATATTTCAAAAATTTGTGATTTCACCAGTGTGAGTATTCCTTTAGTCATTTCAGGTTGCTTTACAGAAAGCTCTTTGCCCCATTGTTAAATAGTCTTTTGTGCACTGCCATGACCCTCCCAAATTATCACTTGGTAGCCAACCTTCTGGTAATGAACGTTTTTCAAGTCAGGCACAGTGGTTCTCAGAGGACAGAAATAATTCTGTCCTCAAGCCCACATATGAAAGCTTTTCTAGATTTATTCTAACACTCGCCCTTGTCCAAACTTGAGTTCTCTTGAATTAGTCTTGAAGAACTCAGGGACATTGTCATACCACAATAAAGCACTGGGGTATAACTTTAATGCAGGAGAATTCAAAACATTCTTTTATTTCTGTAAGATAACAGACCATTTCCATTGCCTTGTTGGCTTCTATATACTCTCCCCTTTATCAAGTTTGCTGTGTATAGAAGAAGAGTAACCATCATTTAAATAATTAGTGCTAGTGAATTATTCTTAAACCATCCATTTTATTCTCAATTAATGACAACCACTTTTGCAAATACTAGTCCCTGATTTTCTCCCAATTCCCCTTTAATATTTCACTCTCTACAGAATTTCTGGCTCAATCAGCATTCAAGATCACATCCTTTGTTATAAAAAGATTGAAAGTCTTATACCATGCCTGTGGGATCAACTTTCTCATGAAATCTTTTTTTAACAACATTTAAAATTTTCATCCACTGTTTGAATGAAGTAACATAGGTAGACATGAAAATGATAAAATAATAATGCCTTGTGACAGTGAGCTCAGCTGTTAAAGTTCTTCTGTTGCTAGGAATGAATGTATCTAAACCAATGCATCAAAAATGTTTTTGTGCTGTGTGTTCCTACCTATAATAGAATCAATCAGAAAAGTGGAAGAGCATTAAGGGCAGGGACTATTTCATTTCTGTCCTGGAATCTCCAGCACTTAACGCAGAGCCTCACATATGGTAAATGCTTAATAAATTTTTGTTGAATGAATAAAAATATTCTTTTTTCTATTAACATATTACCTTGTGCTTTGTGAAGAACAGGCAAGTGTATTTGAATGTTCTAGAAACATTTATTTCAATTGCTAAAGGTTCTATTTAAAAAAAAAGCAAACATGGCATAATATTGTACGTGATGATACTCTTACTTCTTTAATACTTCAAAGATCTGTAGCAGATTATAGACTTTCCATTATTTAATAGGTGCTTTTATAAATTACTATGCCAAAAAAAAAAAAAGAAAGAAAAATTGCCACTTGGTGGCCAGTCTTCTGGGAATGAGTGTCTTTGAACTTAGCTAAGCTGACATCCCACGATTCATCTCCCAGCCTGTATTCAAAGTCTTTCCAGCATGATTGGTACTGTCAGACATTATTTCATTAGCATAATATCATCACCCCTTAGATCATAGATTTAAAGGTTATCTAATTCAATCTCTTAATTTTACAGTTGAGGAACTGAGGCCCATAGGGGCTAACCAATTTACTGAAGGTTAAATAGGAAAGGGGGAGGGGGAAGGGAAGGAAAGGAACAATTATATAGCACTTACTATATACCAGGCACTGTGCTAAGCACTTTACAAATATTATCTCATTTTAATCCTTACAACCCTGCAAGATAGGTGCTCTTGTTATCCTCATTTTCCAATTGAGGAAACTGAGGCAAACAAGGGTGAAGTAACTTTCTCATGGTCACACAGCTAGTAAGCATTTGAGGCTTGTTTTGAGCTTAGGTCTTCCTGACTCCAGGCCCAATGCACAGCTCCACTGTGCCACATAAGATCAAAACCTCTGATTTTAAATGCAACACTCTTTCTGCTGTACTACAGTGCCTCCATACCATGAGGAATCACCAGGAGGAGAACTTTGAGAATCAACCTAGCCTTGTTCTTCTTGAACCCAGGGACATTCAATTCAGGATCATTTGGTAGAGCAGGATAGGATTTTGCAAACATTACCAAAGCGGACCAATTTATCAGCATCACAAAATTTTTCAGTTGGCAGAACACATACAGCTATCTAAAATTTCTCTGAAGTTTTACAAGTCGATTTTGAAGATTTATGGTTGGCTATTTATTCTTCAGCAGATAAAATCCAAGGGTCTGGATGTCCTTCAGGCAGGAACATAGACAAACCATTTAATAATAATCAGAATCTATTTTTTAAAGACTAAAAGAAGAGTACAAAGCTCCTCCCCCCCCCCTTTTTTTTTAGCAAAGTTGCTTTCAAGAAATTCTTACATCTAACTTATGACTTTTGGTTGCATATTAAGACCATTCCTTCATATTTTATTGTCAGTGGATATAGAGTACAGTAATCAGTGCCATAGACAGTGGAAATAGTACTGGATTTAGAGTCGGGGTCTTGAGTTTGAATCATGACTCTGCCACTTACTACCTGTGTGTCAAAGGGCAAATTATTTAAACCCTTCAGGCTTTATCTGTAAAATGGGGTGGGAGGTACTGGACTTGATGACTTTTATGGCCCCCTTCATCTCTAAATCTATGGTCTAGCTTACCCATGACATCTCTAGCTTTAAATGGCCATCAGAAAATACTCATGGCTCAGTAAGTTGGATTTGTAGATACTAATGTTTAAATTTTGCAATGTGTATTGGGCCAGAGATGGGGTATCTTTTACTGAGAACATACCACATGAAACATGGTTGAAAGCCACTAAGGGCTTTGTTCCATATTGTTTCAATGCATTGTTCCATAGTTTCAATGTCTTCTTAGAATCAGGACTAACGAAAATTCTGAGTACTTGTTATTTCTGACACTTGACATCCTATAATGTGAACCAGCCAGTATTGTATTCTTCCAAGTAACTTTGCCGTTATCTTTTTCAAGAGTCATATAGATATGTTTTCTCTTTTAAGATTAGGAGAGCATCTTTTTGTGGTGACTAAAAATTGAAAATTGAAGGGATGCCCATCAATTGGGGAATGGCTAAACAAGCTGTAGTATGTGATTGTGATGAAATATTTTTGTGCTATAAGAAATGACAAGAAGAATGATTTCAGAAAAACCTGGAAAGACTTACATGAACTGATGCAAAGCAAAGTGAGCAGAACCAGGAGAACATTGTCCGTAGTAATAGCAATACTGTACAACGAAGAACTGTGAATGACTTAGCTATTCTCAGCAAAACAACGATCCAAGACAATCTTGGCATTTCACTATAGGTATTATAGACTGCCCTTGTATACACAGTAAAGTACTGGATTGATTCTTCTTTTTCCTCTGCACTTTCAATTTTATGGATGGTTATCTCAGTTTCCCTCTTGTTGCTTTTTTTCTCACCACTTCTTTCATTTTCCTTCTTCTCACCTAAGTTTCTTTGCTGTCAAACATTTCAGTGCTCTCAGAGACTTGGCTTTGAGATTTGGCTAATGGGTTACTGTTTAACTGCAAGTCTTGTGTTTTTTGGAACTTCATTTAAATAGTGGATCTTTGATACCAGCTTACCTTGATATCTGTCTGAGAAAGGATGCTGGGTATTTTAAGATTGAGGGAAAGTGAGATTTTACTGTGTATTTTCATCCTATAGTGGGTCTTTGGGGTAACAATGGCCATGAACTTTCTGACCATATGAAATGGTGCATCCATTTATCTGGCTTAAATTAAGTAGTTTTAAGCATTAATGTCCAATACAATTTTATATGCTTTTATCTAACCTCCTGTCCTCCCAGCAATATTTTTTTAAGGTTGAATATTTTCACTAGTCTATCTGTAACTCTTGAACATTTTTAAAAAATTGATCTAACTCTCCAATATGTTTCTAATAGTAATCAAATATATTGAATTGAACTGGATTCTGGTACTCAATATAGCACAATAATATTCCATCACAATTTTATACCACAGTTTGTTTAGCATTTCCCAATTGATGGGGATCCCTTCAATTTCCAATTCTAAGCCACCACAGAAAGATGCACTCAATCTTGAAAGAGAAAACATACTTATATGCCTGTTGAAAAAGATAACAGCTAGACTTGGGATTTCATTGGTATAAGGAATTCTTAGATAAGGAGACTCTACCAGTGCAGTTGGCACATTATCTGCAATTGAGAACTGTCTAGAGTACTGAGAAATTAATGTTACACAAATGTCACACAGCAAGGGAGTGAAAAGTGGTACAACTTGAACCCAGATTTTCCTGGTTCTGAGTTACCCACTATGCCAGACTGCCACTTAAAATATTAGATTATTTTGCCCAGAATTAAGCTTAATACCACAAAGCCATTCAATGATGTCAATAAATCATAAGGTTTCCAAAATATATCTTTAAAAAATAATGGTTTTTTCTTCTACCTTTCCTTATCTGTAATGAAGAGGGTTTTACTAGATTATCTCTAAGTGGTATATTCTTCATACTGGCCCCATCCAAATTTGACCACTTATTAATAATTTTTCCTGTACAACAGAGCTGACTTTCATGTCAAAGTATAAATGGTAAAGAATGAAGGATGACTATTAAACCACCCAATTTGATTGAAGTCCAGCAGCAATGACTCCAAATTTGCTAACAATCATGGGGAAAAAAAAACAAATTTAAAAAGAATTAGAAGACCAATACCTTTTCAATTAGATCTGCAGGGTTGTTTTATTCCCACTCTTATAGCTCCTGGGATGATAACCAATAAAATAAAGAAAATGCGTTGTTTAAACGAAATGTTTTTTTTTTTGTTGTTGTTGTTGCTAAAAAACCATATTTTGACTGAGATTTCGCATGCCAGCCATAGAACTAAATTTAATACTGTAAAAAGCATGGTTTAATTTACACTTAAAACCTATAAAAACTGGTGCTTGATCCCATGCAAATCTATGTAGTAGCACTTTTTATGGTAGTAAAAATTTGGAAATCAAATAGGCACCTCCCCCAATGGAGAATAGGAATAGGAAGTGGACCTGTGATTTCATTGGAATAAAGAACTCATGGGTAAGAAAATTCCCTCCACCAGTGCAGGTCAGAACTTTTTTTGCAACTCATAGAATTGTCTTGGGCACTGAGAGGTTGATTTTCCCAGATGAATACAGCTTGAATCCAGGTCTTCCTGACTTCACGGTCCCCTCTCTATCTGCTCTGCCACGTTGACTTTATTGGCGGACAGTTTAACAAACTGCAGCACATGAATATAATTGAATGTGATTATGCCAGGAAAAAAAAACAAACATGAAGAATTCAGAGAAATTTGGGAAGATTTGGAAATACCTCATACTTGTACGAACTGATGCAGAGTAAGAATAACAGCAGAATCAAGAGAACAATTTATATTATGACCTAACGTAAAGGAAAGTACCAGAACTCTAACCAGTCTTGACGTCAGAGGACTGATGGTGAAACACACCTTTATCCTCTTGGCAGGCAAGACTATAAGTTTGAAATGAGGGAGATGTCACACATGGTCAACACGTTCATTCATTTTGCTTCATAATACTTTGTTATAAGGGAGGATTCTTTGTAAGGTAGGTCTCATTGGAAAATGACAGCAATGTAAAAAATAATACATTACAGTAATGCAAAAAATTAATAAAATATTTATTTAAAAAAATAAAATATCTAGTGCTTACAGTGAGAGCTTTTTGTGTTTAGTGCTGAGGCTTAGTTAAGATGTTCATAGAGCTTCTACATTCTTCAGACTATTCTCTTATAGATCTGAGTGCTTATCAGTATTTATGATGACAGTGTATTTCTCTGACAAGCAAAAACTGATTTTACATGTTTTAAAAATTAATACATTTAACTGCAGCACAACCAAATTATAATTAAATGCAAAAAAAGTCATTTCAGCCATTTAATGATTAAGCTCATCTCCAGCAAGGTTTCCACTTGAACGAACAAGAAATATTGGGTTGTAAACATGAGTTCTTGCTAATGTATTTGTCATAATGTGGTTCACCTAAATGATCTTAGGGGAGTATCAACAAATAATTCAGAAAGTACAATTTAGAAAACTAATTAAAATAGTGAGAAGTTTCATATTTCTTCTCAGCCACATTCTGTCATGGAAATTATTAGTGCCAATTAAAATATACACCAAGATAGAGTTGGTATAATACAGTTAGTCACTGACTTATGGACACTCAAGTTAGCAATGATTCATACGTATGAACTGGAATCCAAGATGTTCATAACCCTCATTTATGTTCCTATGGGGATAGTTCTTTGTTCCCCAATCCAGAACACCTGAGGAATGAATAACCTGCAATGATCCTTTCTAGAGGTTCTTAACTTTTTGTTTGTCATGGACCTTTTTGATAGTCTGGTGAAACTCCTTCCTAGAATAATGTTTTCAAATGTATAAAATATATAGGATTAAAAGGAAACCAATTATATTGACGTACAGTTGTCTCTCTCTTTCCCCCTACACATACATACATACACATGTATAGACACACATGTATGTTCAAGTTCAGAGGCCCCAGGTTAAGAATCTTTCACCTATAGAAAGGCATAAGATGCTGATGTAGAAAGTTAAGTCACAAGTATTCAGCAATGTATACCCTAAGTCTAATACTGCTGGAGACTGGGTGGGAGAGAAGGGGTTGGGAAGTTTGGTGCCTGGGTGGGTTGTATATTCTTGGCATCTTTACCTCTGAGTTGCCACTGGGGTAGGTTGATTATTATTACCCTCCTTAAATGATAATTCATTTTTTAATGTCTAGATGAACTTGGTTTCCAGCTCTTGATTTTACCATTGCAGAATATATATTTATTCTATATGTTTTGCAAATAGGGAACAGGATATGTGTAGAACAAAACTTAAGTGGCTACTGTACCTTGAGCTGAGATCAAACAACCCCTAAAGTTTAAGGATTTCTTGTTGGGAACTTATAAAGGTCAAAAGACTAACCGAAACTATTTCCTGAATGACTTTAGGTTCTTGGTAGAATGGGACTACAAAAATTTGATCATTAAGATTCACATCAACATATACTCCTGTGTTTTTCCATCCTTGCGAATGTAGGTGAGAAGTGACCAAGCTTCAGGTCATAATAGCAGCCCGTCCAGTTTGGGATTTGTTTTCTTCTTGGTTTTGTGTGATTTTTACTTTATTTCTTGCCTTCCCAATGTGAACAACCCCCTTTTTTCTTCATGATCTCATAAAAATCATATGTTTAAGTGCCAGAAAAAAAGGCAAAGTCAAAGGTAAAGGAACTTTTGCACAGGAACTGTTTCTGTTTATTCATGTTTCCTGTGGTCAGTGCTAAGAGAGTGAGGTCAAATACTACATTTCACCAGAGATCAAACATCAGGGATTTGCTGTTTTGAGGTTTGTTGTTCTAAGGAACAGTCTGTAAAAGGTCAACTGGAATAGGTCTCACATGGCCAATCCCCTGTCTCTCCCACTTAGAACTTGTATGGAACACAGTTCACATGATTACTTTTATGTTCACCTTGTTTGCCTCCTGGAAAGGTTTTCCTCAGGGGTCACACTCAAGTTTAGACACAAGATCAGCGAGTGTGATCATCTGTTGAAAAGGCCAGGCATAGTATGGAATCACCACTTCAGTGAAATAATCTTAAGAATAAAATCTCTTCTATATTCTTCTTAAACAATGGTGGGATTATTTCAGAAATGAGACTGCAAGCTCTGGTGGGGTAAGGGATGTCTTAGTTCTTTAAGAGAGGTAGCTGGGTGGTACAGTGGATAGAGTGCTGGACCTGGAGTTAGGAACACTTGACATGTGCTACCTATGTAGCCATGGGTAAGTCACTTAACCTCTGTCTGCCTCAGTTTCTTCATCTGTTTAATGGGGATAATAAGCGCATCTACTTTCCAGGGTTGTTGTCAGGATAAAATGAAATATTTGTAAAGTGCTTTGGAAACCTTAAAATGCTACATAAATACTAGCTATTATTCAACACAGCATCTAAAATAGTGCTTCCCACAAAGTAGGTGCTTGTTGAGTATTTATTCAATGAATAAATGAACTGGGGTTAACTAATGCTACAAAGAGGTATCACGGCATAGCAGATAGAGTCAATCAAGAAGGAAGGAAGACTGAAGTTTAAATATTGTAGCTGACATGTACTGGCTGTGTGACACTGGGCAAGTTACTCAACCTCTCATTGCTCTAGGCCTTCAGTTCACAAAATATGCTCTGGGGACCTCTGGGTGTTCCAGAGACCCTTTCAGGGGTATGTGAGATCAAAACTATTTTCATAAATATATTAAGACATTTTTATTTCTAGTATGGTAAATATTGATAGCTATAACCCATATAAACAAAAGCTCTCTGGAGTTTTCAATAATTTTTAAGAGTGGAAAGTAGTCCTGAGACCAATAAAGTTTGAGAACTGCTGCTCTATGGAGCTAAGATAAAATACTACAGAGTGTCAACCTGCACCGGTGAAAGGAACGTCCTCACCTGCGAGTTCCCTATACCAATGAAATCATAAGTTCAGTCCCTAACCTTAATGCTACCTTGTTTACTTCTCCAGTTCTTTTGTTGTGCTTCTTCTTTCTCCAAATAGGTGGTAAGCTTCTTGGCAATAAGGGACTTTGCCTTTTGATCTCTGTGACTGTAGCAACTAGCATGTAGTAGAACATAGGAGCATAGATTTAAAGCTGGAAGGTCCCTTCCAGGTCATCTAATCCAAATTCCTCCTTTTACAGGTTCAAAAGAGGTTTAAATGACTTGCCCTCTGTCACACAGGTGGCAAATAGCAGGGTCAGAATTTGAATCCATGTCCTCTGGATCCAAATTCAGAACTTTTCTCATTGTATCCATCCTACCTCTTACCAATAGATCTATAATAGTGGTTTATGTCAGTGGTTAGGTTTCCATGCCAGTCTCCCAAAAGTTTTTTTAACCTATATTATGTATTGTATGTTTACATAGAATATGATATATAATATATTCAGAATATTAATGAATTTTAATTAGACTACTAAATTTAATTTTTGTCCAGACCTGTGATTCCATCATTGTAGAGAACTCTCAGTGAGGAAACACCCTCCACCAATGCGTATTGGCAACTGCCATATAGTTTTAGTTGCCTAGGGCACCGAGAGGGGATGAAGGTCATATAGCCAAGCAGCACTTTTCCTGAGCTCAGGTCTTCAAGAATTTTAGGATGCTTCTCTATCCATCATGCCACCTTTTAACGATACTTTACAAGAATATAGGAAGGATCTTCAATTTCATAGGCATAGAGAACTCCCTGTATGGAATTCTATCCACCATCCTCTGTCTATGACACAGTACAGTAGTCTCAAATGCAAATAGAAACTCAGTCACTAAACCATACACAAGGATCCCTGAGGGCTGTAGATAGACTTAGAAAACCACGTATTAACATCATCTATGTTCTATTATATTTTTATTTATTTTGTTAAATATTTCCCAATTACATTTCAATCTGGTTTGGGCCAGTAAGTAGCTTGTGTATTTAACGTTTCTCACTTAGTAGATGGGTTCTAGAGAGTTCTCTGAGGCTCTCAGAGTTTAGGAAACTTGCCCAGAGTCACATGATAAGTGGCAGAAGCAGGATCTGAACCCAGGTCTTCCTGATGGGATCATCTAGAGCTGAAAAGGTCTTTAGAATCCAATTACATCATCCCTTTCATTTTACTGATGAGGAAACTGAAACCCATAGAGGTAAAGTGACTTGTATGGCCACACAGCTAATAAGTGACTGAGGTGGTCTTTGCAAGCAGGTCTTTCTGACTCCAAGTCTATAATTCTATGCCTTCTATCCTATTGCTCCAGCTAAACTATACTCATCCACCATTTATGAAGTAGTTTCTGTGGGAAAGCGCATCCCTGACAGGTGTAATGTTTAGTGGATTCAGTGTGAGAACTGTTTTATACCTACTGACTTATGTGATGCTTCTCATTCCTTATACTTCATCTGCCTCATGTATAAAACCATTGCAACTCTTAACCTCTTCCTGCCTCCAGCCCAGTGAGGCCACATTATATCACACATTGTGACATTTATTTGGCCTGATCCACTTCTTGTCGTGTTTGCCAGAAAACATTTTGACAGCAGCCCAAGAGGGAATTCCTGGATTTCCATCCAGAGATAACACACTCTTGACATCATCACAACTGGCTGGAAACCAAGAGCCTTTGGTTTAACAAGGACTAATAGGAAAGAGTAAAATACAAACAATGCCCTTTTTGAACACATTAGCTTCAACCCAGGCATGCAGCTGATAGTTACATCACTCAAAGCTCATAGAAATTACAGACCTCTTCTGTTTACAAAACAATACATGGCATTCACTTCCAAAAGCTACTTAAAAGACACTGGGCCAGGAGTGCAGACTGACAAGTTGAGGCCCTTTTCCCTAGCTGACATCCAAAATATACCCCCTTTCTCAATGTAAGCTTTCACAATACTCCAGACCTGAAATCATATAGTGGAGTATTATCTCATTTTGTTTCAGTCCCTCCCTATCTCCACCTCTCTATGTTCTTTCCTCACATACTATCTGTGTGTATGTGCATATATACATGTGTGTGTATGTACACATAAATAGATATATAAACAGATTTTGTTTTTTTTTAAGGCAATCAGGGTTAAGTGACTTGCCCAAGGTCACTGAGCTAGTAAGTGTCTAAGGTCAGATTTGAGCTCAGGTCTTCCTGACTCTAGGACCAGTGCTCTATCCACTGTACCACCTAGCCGTACCTTTATTTTAATCAAGCTAATTTACCTGTCATTCCCTAAACATCCTGCCTCTGTGCTTTTCTTTGGTTAAGAAATTACTTCTACTTGGGTAACATTTTTCACCTGTACTGTCCCTCATTCCCCCAAGTTTGAATGTCATCACTTTCTTATTATGACCTCTACAAGCACCTTGCGTCTCTTCTGTATTTATGCCAAACTGTAGACTGCTGAATAGCAAGGAACTCATTAATAACTCCCATTTATATAGCATTCAGATGTTTACAAAGTGTTTTCCTCGCAATGCCCCAGGAAATTCAATAATCCAGTATCATCCTCATTTTATAAAGGAAGAAACTGAGACATGAAGACGTTTTAGTGACTTGTCCAGGGTGACAGAGCCAAGATTCAGATCTAGGTCTTCATCCCCGAAGACCAGTCCTCTTTCTACTAAACCACACTGTCTCACAATAGTAGGCACTAACTACATGTTCAATGAATGAATAAATGAATGGAAGCACAATATTCCTTCAGCAGTAACCCACAACTTTTCACATGAATCCTAAACCTGCTTCCTACTCTACCACATTCATTCATGGCTTCACCATTGTTCCCAATCCCTATTTGTCCTAAAAAGCATAAAAAAAACCATAGAATCTCAAGATTGGAGGCCATCTACTGCAACTCATACATGGCGGATACTTTTACAACATAAATGGTTATTCAGCTTTCTTTCTTTTTCTTTCTTTCTTTGTGAGGCAATTGGGGTTAAGTGACTTGCCCAGAGTCACACAGCTAAGTGAGTGTTACGTGTCTGATGCCGGATTTGAACTCAGGTCCTCCTGAATCCAGGGCCAGTGCTCTATCCACTGAGCCACCTAGCTGCCCCAGGTTGTCCAGCTTTTAAGAGATGTCCACAGAGGGGAATCCACTATTTTCTGAAGTAACCCATTGCATTTTCATTCATTCATTTATTCATTCATTTATTATTATTTGGCAATTGGGGTTAAGTGACTTGCCCAGGGTCATACAGCTAGTAAGTGTCAAGTGTTTGGTCTGGGGCTGGTGCTCTATCCACTGTGCCACCTAGCTGCCCCTCCATTTTTAGATAATACAAATTAAGAGGGAGTTTTTCCTTACCTTAATGCTAAATCTGTCTCTTTGTAGCTTCAACCCTCTGAGACTAAGCAAAACAATTCTATTCTGTCTTTGATATGATAGCTCTTCAGATAACTGAAGACAGTTACTATGGCTTTCCCTTGTCCCTCCCCTCCCCTAAATCTTTTGCGTTCTGGGATAAACACCAAGTTCCTTCAATCAGTTTTCACATGGTATGATCTTGAGGATCTTCACCTGCCTAGTTTCCCTCTTCTAGCTCCAGCTAGAGCTACCACTCAGGTGGGCTGATGAGGCTTTGTCCAAAGGTGCTGAAATTTAGAGAGATCAGACAGCACTTTTATACCTTTATCAGCTAGGAACAACCAATCTTATCACTTAACTTAGCAAGAATAATTAGTTAAAATGGGAAGATACCAAATGAGATACTCCTCTTCATCCTAAAGGGGTTGCACATCACTTCAAGGCCAATTCCTCTCCAGCCCGTCCTCATTTCATTTCCTCGTCAGCAAGATTCAGAAGGTGTCTGGGAATCTGTGTTCACTCTCCCCTATCTACCCGCCAGGTGCTTTCTTCCCAGTGGGACTTTGTGTTCTGATACCTCTCACTAAGTATCCCTGAGCAAGCAAACTTGTTTTAATGCTTGCATTGAATATGTTTTGTGGTGTTTACCTTGAGAACCAGAACTGCTGGTTATATAGCTCTATGTCTAGCTAGCAATGTCCTTCTTAAAATGTAGCACCCATAACTGAATACAATAACACACATGTGGACTGACCAGGGTACAGTTTGGCAAGACCATCATCTCCCTAGTCTTGGACACTATGCTTCTATTAAACACAGGCTTGGCGGGTTTGCATTAGCTTTCTTGGCTTGTCATATCACACTGTTGTTTTCTGTTGAGCTTGCAGCGTACTAAAACTGTCAGACATTTTTCAGAGCTTGGTGACCATTCCTCTAATCTTATAATTATGAAGTTGATTTCTTTTGAACTCAAGTATATGACTATGGTTATTTCTGTTAAATTTAATCTTATTAGATTCAACCCATTGTTTTTAGCTTGTCAAGACCTTTTGGTCTCTTAGCTTTATCATCTAATGAATTAGCTATCCCTTCTAGCTTGGTGTCATCTGCACACTGGATAAGTATGCAATCTATTCCTTTCTCCAAGTCATTGATTAAAAAACCAAACCAAACCAAACAAATGCTAAATACCATCAGGCCCAGAACAGATCCCTTGGACATAACACTATAGACTTCCCTCCCAGACAATACTGAACAATTAATTAACTCTTGCTTCTGGTCATTCAACCAGTTTGGAAATCTACCTAATTGCATCATCATTGCATTTTGCATCATTAGAACAAGAATAGGATGGGAAGATTTGCTAAAACCTAGGCAAATTATATCAACAGCATTCTCCTCATATACCAGTCTAGTTAGCATGTCAAAAAAAAAAAAGAAAAAAGAGAGTTAGTCTGTCATGTCTTCTTCTCGATAAAGCCATATTGGCCTCTTCCTTTTGTAGAGGCTCACTAATCATCCTCTTAAAAATACCTCCCTCCTTTTTTTTTTTCTATAGACCTAATTTGATGCCACTTAACTATTTTTTTGGGAACAAAAGCCTATAGAATTATACCTCTATTAAGTGAAAAGGATGCAACCCAAAGAATACACTTCACTGTCAGAAGCACTGTCACTCATAGTAGATAGGCCGAGGGCCTAGGAATGATTTCCCTACTTACTCTATTGCAGTATGGTAGGGGCAACTCTATCCCTTCCAGCCAAACAAGATGGACTCCCCCCATTCTTCATGAAGTGTTTTGGAGGAGACATAATTACTCCTTCTCAGGATGTCCCTCAATGACCTAGAAGCCATATGTGGTCACAGCACAGAAGTTACTCCCATACTGACTATTCATTTAAAATCCTTCACCATTTGTCTCTAGCCAACTCCCCCCCGAGATTTAGTGCATGTTACTTTCCTTCGTATGTTCCCACCGAACTGGCCTACTGCTGTTTCCTGGAAAATAATGATAATAACAATAATAATGACTAGCATTTATATGGCACCCTACTATGTGTCAGGCACTATGCTAAGTGCTTTACAAATATTATCTCATTTAATCCTCACAACAACCCTGGGAGGTAAGTGCGACTATTATCTCCATTTTACGGTTGAGGAAAATGAGGCAAACAGAAGTCAAGTGCCTTGCCCAGAGTCACACAGCTAGTAAATGTCTGAGCCCAGATTTGAATTCAGATCTTCCTGACTCCAGGCTCAGACCTCTATCCACTTTGCTACCCAGCTGCCTCTAAAAAGTACATTTCCTCTTCTGTCTCTTTGCTGGGTCAGTATTCTTCATCTGGAATGCACTCTCATCTCCTTTCCATCTCTCATCCTTCTTACTTTTCTTTGAGGCTGAGCTCAAGGTCCACATCTTATATGAGGCCTATTTGGATAAGCCCAGTTACTAATTCCTTCCCAGTTTCTTTTGAAATTACTTTGTATAAAATTTTATATTTACTTTTCTATGTTCATATTATTTCCTCTCTATAGATGATATGGACATATGGACATGGCCCAGGGAATTCCTCTCATATTCACATGTGACTGGACTGTTGCAAGTTCAGCAAATACAGCCCTCCCTTGACCTGTTCCTAATACTACCACAGACTTTCTCAGCTAACAGCCACCATAGTTAGTGACCCAGCACTAAGAAGTCTGGAACTTTTCCCAATCCACTCTGTGCTTAGGCTGACTTTGTTAAAAGAGGCTCTCTTCCCAGAGGATTTGTTTGTCCCACGACCATTAAACTGACAAAAGCCAATGTAGGATGAATTTCAGACTTTTTCTAGACATAGATCCCAATATACATTTTGAGCAATTCCACCATGTAAAAATCTCCCCTAAGCATCCCTTGGCCTTAGTTTTGGGTAGTTACTTAGGCCAAGTTTGCACATAATAAGCTTTTGTACTTGAAGCCCTTGAGTCCCAGCTCCTGATTGCTTCTCATCCAGATAACAGAAAGCAATTTCAGCAAATGCTTTCCATAATTGGTTTGTGTCCACACATGGACCTCCTGGGATCCACTTATTTACATTATCATGCAATCTGCTTCCAAAACTCTCTCCCCATTAGGAATCCCTCTTCCCTCAAGAATTGCATATAGCTTATCTGCTTAATCACTATATTAGTCCCAAATATCTATTCTCAGTTAGTTTGACTAATTTCCCTACAGCAAAGGTAGAAGGAAAACAAAATTTCTGCCACTGTTTTTTCTGTAGGGAAATAAGGGTACTGAGATAGTATTCCTTCAGTGCCAATTAATTACATTACCACCATATGGGTCTGTCTTAACACATTTTGGAACCGTGATTAAATCATCTTTCATTGCTCCTGCAAGAAGTATGTTCATTTACCTTCCTGTGACCCTTTTCACCTTCCTTGTAAAATTTCTGAATCAAGATATTCTCCTTCCTGGCTACCACTATAGTGTGTGTAGTCTCTTCTTATTAGAATGTAAGCTCCATGAGGGAAAAAGCTATCTTTGTTTTGTTTTCATATTCCCAACTCTTAGCAAAGAGTTTGGTACATAGTAAGCCCTTCCTTAGTAAATGCCTTATCCTTTATTAACTCATTCCAGACTGAAAATCTCCATGTTTACTTTATTTAGAGCAAAGTTCTTATTATTACTAATTTGCCAAAACAAGGACTAGTAGTAGTCAGGATGATGCTCTCCCTTCCACACAAGAGAGTTACTCAAATATTCATCAAGGAACAGGACTTTGCAGTACAAATCATAACAATGGCCTCTCCTTACCCGACAGTCCCGTTGGAGTGTCTTCATCAATGCGTTGTATGTTTCTGTATCAAAATATAATCCTTCATGCATGTCTTGCAAGAAATCCAAGTCCTTGAACGTAGGGTTTAATTTTTCTCTCTCTTTTCTGGATGCTCGTCGTTTGTATGTAGAACCTTTCAAGTCATAGGTAAAGTGCATTTTCATTGAGCGAGGCAAAATGTTGTTCATCACCACAATCCTGATGTTAATGCCCCCTGACTGCACGCAGTAGAGTCCATAAAACTTTGGCAAAAGAGTCCTAGGATTCTGGTTTAAATTCTAGAACAAAAAAGAGAGAAAGAAAAATCAAAATAACCTTTTAAAAAATGTGCCAATAAATCAAAGGAGTTCTTTTTGTTAAAGGTTTTTTTTTTTTAATTAACAGCTATTTTCTCTCCCACTCTCCACCCAATTGAAAAAAGAAAAACCAATTTCTTATAACAAATATGTATAGTCAAAGAAAACAAATTCTCTTATTGGCTGTGTTTGAAAAATATGTCTAATTCTCAACCCCAAATCAGCTAGGTGGGGCAGTGGTGCTTGACCTGGAGTCAGCAAAACCCGAGCTCAAATCTGGCTTCAAACACTCATTAGCTGGGTGACACTAGGCAAGGTCATTTAATCTGTCTGCCTCAGTTTCTTCATATATAAAATGAGAGTAATAATAATAATAGCATTTAGCTCTCAGAGTTTTCATGTGAATGAAATGAGATAATATCTGTAAAGCATTTTGCAAACTGTAAAGTGTTATATAATGCTAGCTACCATCATCATTATTATCATTGTCATCACCATCTCTGTCAAGAAGAGGATAAGATGCATCATCATTGGTCTTCCGGAGTCAAGAATATTATTGTATTGATTAAAATTCTTACAGTTCTCAAAGTTGTTTGCTTTTGTATTGTTATTATTGTTGTTTTTATGTAAATTGTTTTTCTAGTTCTGCTCATTTCATTCATTAGTTTTCTCATCAGCCTTCAAAACTGTCCATTTTCCTAACATGCAGAATTGATGTTATGTTAATAATGTAATTGATATTACAGAATAAATTGTTTTTCTGATTTTACTTATTTCACTTTGCATTAGTTTGTACAAGTCTTTCCATGTTTCCTTGAAAACATCTATTTCCTTATTTCTTATGAACCAACAGTACTCCTTCACAATCATATACCATAATTTGTTCAGCCATTCCCTAACTGAATTGTATCCCCTTACTTTCCAACTTTTTGATACCACAAAAGAGCTACTGTAAATATTTTCATACATAAAGAACCTCTTCCTCTTTCTTCGACTTCTTTTTGAGTATAGATCTAGCAGTGATATAGCTCCATTAAAGGATATGCACTGTTTAATACTTTTTATGTGTAATTCCAAATTGCTTTCCAGAATGGTTGTACCAATTAAAAATTCCACTAAGAGTTCATTAATGTACCTATCTTTCCACAACCCCTCCACTATTTGCCAACTTTTTCTCCTCCTCCTCCTCCTTCTTCTTTCAAACTTTGCCGATCTGATGGGTGAGAGGTAGAATCCCAGAACTGCTTTAATTTGCACTTCTGCAATTATTAATGATTTGGAGCATTTTAAAAAATATGATATAGATAGCCATAAGGGTTTCTTCTTTTTAGCATGGCTTGTTCATACCCTTAGGCCATTTATCAACTAGGGAATGGTTCTTATTCTTATAAATTTTAATCAGTTCTTAATATATCTTGGAAATTAGGCCTTTTATCAGGAAAACTTCCTGGAAAGATATTTTTCCCATTGTTTCCCTTTTAATCTTGTTTTAATTGCATTTGTTTCTATACAATATTAATTTTATGTAACTAGAATTACCCACTTTCTGGTCTGTGATCCTCTCTCTTCCTTGTTTGTTCAAAGTGGTGTTTTCATGATAGCATTAGGAAAGAATGTCAAATGTAATCATCCTCATGAATTATCTTTGCTCTTTATCTTTGTCTGCTTCAGATTCTAATTTTGCTCAATGCTCTATCATTTTCATCCTAAATCCAGAACATGAAAACTGAATGAAGTGTAGGGGATCATGAGGAGAGGTGACATGGTCCAGGAGAAAGAACACTGGGGTGGCTCTTAAATAGTAAGTGCTTAATAAATGCTTGTTAACTTGTCTTGTAGGGCAGCTAGGTGGTGCAGTGGAGTCAGGAAGACTCATCTTCCTGAGTTTGTCTTTTGTGTTTGTGTGTGTGTGTGTGTGTGTGTGTGTGTGTATGTGTGTGTGTGTGTGTTTTAAGAGGACCAATGACATCACAAATCTGACCTTAGACACTCTCTAGCTATGTGACCCTGGGCAAGTCACTTAACCCTATTTGCCTCAGTCTCCTCATCTATAAAATAAGTTGGAGAAGGAAATGGCCAACCACTCTACTATCTTTGCCAAGAAAACCCCAAATAGCATCACAAAGAGTTGGACACAACTGAATTGACTGATTATAGCTTGCCTTGGATTGGGAGTCAGATTTACAAGTTCTCCATATATACAAGTTCTCCATTAGTACATATAACGTACTAATTATATGACCTTGCACAAGTCACTGAGAAAGGTCTGGATCTTTGTTTCTCTTCTGTAAAAACTGAATTGGACTAGATGCTCTCTGAGGTCTCTTCTAGCTCTAAATCTATTACCCAATGATTTAATAAAATTGACTCTAAGTTAGACAAAAACTAGATTTGTGATTAAGGGAATCTTCTATTTAAAAAAATTTTTTTTAAATCTGTGCATTTAATAGTTTGATGTAGGAAATTATGACTGGAAAGAAAATAAGTATTTATGTATTAATAGGCTAGACATATGTGTCACCTCTTTGGAAACTATATTCTTTCTTTTGAAAATCCTACAGAATGAATTAGCTTGTAGTAAGCCATATTTATTTAAATAAGCAGAAGCTATGTTGATATCAGAACTGTCTCATATATGAATGAGTCTAACCCTCTAAATGAGTCCAGCAAAGAAAAACCAGATTTAAACAGGTTACCTTAATAAAGTTTATAAATAATCATCATTAGAAAACTTTTCCCACCAGTTTTTTCTCATGAGGCTAATAGAGTTTTTGTACATAAGTTTATAGACACATTTTGTCTGTTACCTTAATGACTATAATGCAAGGCAATGCAACTATAGGGAGACATTATAACAAAGGTACCAGTAGCAATAGTCGGGCCTAGGCAAATCATAAAACCTCTCTAAGGCACAATTTCCTCATCTGTAAAATGGAGCACAATAACACCTGTTTTATCTAATTGACAGGGTTGTTGTGAAGCTCAGGTAAGATAATTTATATAACATACTTTGCCAAACCTTAAGAATGATATAAGGAAGTTATTGTTAGTACAATAATCATGACTGACATTCATATAATAGTATTTATATGGCACTTCAAGTTTTGCAAAGCCCTTTGCAAATGCCTCATTTTATCTTCACAATGACTCTGGGAGTTAAGTGCTATTATTATCCCTATTTTAGAGATGAGGAAACTGAGGCAGACAGAAGTTAAATGACTTGCAGTGAGGCTCCAATTTGAGACTGAATTTGAACTTTGGTCTTCCTGACTCTAGGTCCAGCACTCTGTATCCATGGTGCCACATAGTTGCAAAGCTTTAAGCTTGGTAAAAGTGCTTTAAAGAACAACAACAATAATTATAATGATAGTAATCTTTTATATAGTGCTTTAAAGTTTGCAAAGTAAGATACATGCATTGCCCCATTTAATCTTCATAATCACTCTGTAAAGTGGAAACTATAAGCATTGCTATCTCTATGAGGAAACCGGGGCTCAGGGAATTTAAGTGACTTATCCAGGGTCATTGAGCTATTAAGCACTGAAGGCAGGATTTGACTCCCACAGAGTGGGGGCTCACAAGATAGTGTGATTAAGGAAAGGTAAATTGGCTCAGGTGAGAAATGGAGTTCCTGTTCTGATCAGAATGGATCAGGGTCATGAGTAGGCTCTGAACTTTCAGTCTGATAGACTTAGTCTTAAAAAGAGTGGGGGAGGAGAGAAAAAAGTAGAAAAAGAAAATGGTAGAAATATTGGGGAATATCTAGTGTTTGGGAATAAGTAAGAAAAAATATCAAAAATTTAAAAAATCATAAAATAATAAATGTAGTAAAAATTATAGCTCTAATGAAACAATATGTTCCTTAAACACTGTAAATGGTGCAGATGAATTTTTTTTAATAAACAAAACGGTATTTTAAAAACAATGAGACATTTGTTTGAGTGGGGAAAGAGACGGTATGGGCCCAAGCCAAGACCTTTGCCCCTTACCCCAAAGAGAATTTAGGTCCCGTTTGTGGGCTCTAGGGCTTGGACTCTCCTTGAACTCTCCCTGTCAGTCAAGGAAGTCTCTAGCATTCGCCTGAGGATATAATCCTATCAACTGGCCTTTCCTTATCATTCAATCTCCCAATTCTCGGTTACCCATAACTTAGCCCCCACCCTTGACCCCATTTTTGACCCAGTCACTCCCATCAAGATCCTCTCTAGACCCCTTCTCCAGTCACTCCAAACTACTTGTCTACTCCTAGATACCTCCCACAGACTTTCTGCATATAAGGTCCATCTTGTCTCTATTAAGGGGCTCAGATTCAATCTGGCCAGCTCGCATTAGTGATACAAATGCGTAGATTCCTTAAGAGTCTGGCCAATATGGCAGATCTTCAATAAACCTTGTCTTTGGCTGAAAAAAAAAATAAAAACAATGAAAAATGCTATGTAGTAGAATTCCATTTTAGTGAACTAAGTGAATACTGGCCTCGCTTCCCAAACTATCTTATATTTAATTGCTTTTTATATATTTGTATTTAGTCAATAGAGAATTATGCTGTATATGTAATTGCTGTCTCCTCTATTAGAATGTGGGGCAGCTAGATGGTGTGGTGGATAGAGTGATGGGCCTGGAGTCAGGAAGACCTGAGTTCAAATCCCCTTAAATAACAGCATTTATTCTGTAAAACTTGGCCTCAGTCGAAAGGCTGCACCTGAGGACCTAGAAGGCCACATGTGGCCTCGAGGTCGCAGGTTTCCCACCCCTCTCTAGATGCTGGAGAGTTTATCAAGTAAATCCAGAGTTTTATACCTGCTTACTTAAAGCAAGGAATACTACTACTTCTTTAGCTTTCTAGAGATACAGATTCTCAGAGGGCAGCTAGGTGGCGAAATAGATAGAGCAACCAGCCCTGGAGTCAGGAGGACCTGAATTCAAATTCGACCTTGGACACATAACACTAGCTGTGTGACCTTGGGCAAGTCACTTAACTCCGTTGCCTAGCCAAAAAAAAAAAAAAAGATATAGATCCTCCTCTGGCTAATTTCCCAGGTTTTATGCTTGTGGCTTTTAAAATGTTAATATATTTGTTCTCAGCTCTTTAGTCATCAAAATACTGAGCCATGAATAGAAGCTCTCCTGATAGTTTTGTTTTCTTTAAAAAACAAAAAAAAATTTTGACATTGCGTGTCAAAAATCCCCGATTTTTTTTTGAGTCAGCCAAAGTCAAAGAATTAACTCTGAAAACCAGCAGAAAGAAAAATGATTCAGAAAAGTCATATGACTAAGAGGAGGCATCTCTTCCCAGGTTTCTGTACTCACCATGTAGTAACCTGGTAGCAGCTTCTGAAGGAATTCGGCTTCTTTATGTTGAACGGTTTTGATGATAAACTCGTCATCACTAGTTACAAAAAACAAGGATCCACTGGCCCCAGGGTTGGATAATTCTATTAAAGGCTCACTGCAGATGGAATACTAAAGGAGAGACAACAATATCATCACATAAACCATGCTGCTTCTGAGAAAGAAAAGCAAGCTTGAAAAATTGTTGCAGGCGCCTTTCTTGAGTTTAAATAAGTATTCTCTCAAGGTAGTGAGAAGGAAATTTGTATCACTTCTGACTTTTTTTTTCTCTTAACCTTTATAATCATTAGAGGGAGAGGGAGAGTATTAATAGGCAGGATGGAAATACTTTCTACCTGAGTCTGTATATTTGTTACCTCCAATAAAGAATGGACACCTTACACTTTAACTGCCTTTATGGAAAAAAAAAGGACCTTCAAATGATAGACAGAAACACTAGAAAATTCAGGAACCAACCTGTGTACCCACTAATATGATGAGCAAATTTCCATCCTCTAAGAATGTTAGCTAGCAACAGAATGCACAGTGTGTTCAACATGTTAATGCTGACAAAACTAACCACTGAAAACCACTTTATTTTAATCACTAGATCTAAGCTTTAAAAACTATTTCCAATTTATCCTGAATATAGCTTGTTTGTACATAGTTATTTGCAGGTTGTCTCCCTTCTTAGACTGCGAGCTCTGTCAGAGCAGGGACTTTCTTTTGCCTTTCTTTGTCGGCACTCTTTGCTTAGAACAGTGTCTGCCCTTACGAAATGTTTATTGATTAGCTAGTTCAGTCAGTTGACTAAAAATAACATGCACAAAATCATAGATCTTAGACTCTGAGCTGGAAGGGGGCACATAGGTCATCCAGTCCAACCTTATCACTTTAGAGATAAAGAAAGAAGTTGAAACCCAGGGAGACTTAAATTACTTGCCCAAGGTCATACAGATAGTAAGTAATTAGGAGAACCAGAATTCAAACCCAGGTTGTTTAACTCCAAATCCAATACTCTTCCCACTGTATTATGTTTTCAAGTGTAATAGCTTCTTTCACTGTGAAAACTGTTTCAAATGTGTTATATCAATGGACAAATATAGTCAGAGCAATATTGACCAAGAATCTATATAATGTGCAAAGTACATTAGCTAGATGCTGTGGGAGACTGAAATGGCCTTACATGATCACGAGCACGTTGTGAGGGAAAAAAAGATGAGTAAACATGAAAAATTCACTAGTAATATAAGGCACTATGATAAGCACGCAAAGAGGATAATTTTACATCTATATACCTATTTGTGTCTATTGGTAGTCAGTTCTGGAGTGAAGGCAGGAGAGGTGAGAAGGGAAGAAAAAAGAGGAAAAAAAAGTTAAATGATAACTTTGTTGTATATTTGGAGGGAACAGCAAGTTGTACATGGCAGATTTTCGTGTGCAATCATCTTTTTTATTGTACTGTCTTATGGAAATGCTTGTTTTGTTCCATGAATTGAAAATAAAATAAATTTGTAATACAAAAAAAGAGCATACAGACAGTCAATTTTATGTATGAAAGAGAGCAGATGCTATTTGAGGGGTAGTCAGGGCAGTTTTCATTTAAAAGGTAGAATTTAAACTTGGTCTTGATGGATGGGTATGGAGAGAAGTAATCTTCCTAAAATATTATTTGGTACACACCATCCCTCTATTGGTAAATTTTTAGTGAGTCTCTAATGTCTTCAGAATTAAGCTCAGGTTCCTCACCTGCTATTTGAGGTTCTTCAAAAGCAAGCAGCTAAGTAACTCTTCAACCTTATTTTTATCCAATAAGCATTTACTGAGGGCTTACTACATGTAAAGCCCTGTACTAGGTGGTGGCACTACACAAACAAAGAAATACATGATTAGAGCGTGAAGAATAGTAAAAAGTTCAACTGGTTAACCAAAAGGTCAAGAAGAAAAGTAATGACAGAGTAGAAAAGCCTAACTGGGAAATCAGGGTGGATAGGGGAATGACTGGAGGTAAGAATGCAGAAATTTAGGAGTAGAGAGACCCTGGGAGAAATTGAAGGATAGGAGATTATAGTTAGAAGAATTTTAGAGTTCTAGATGAGTAAAGTGGAATATTTTGGCATGATGATGAGATTGAAGGGAAGGGGAAGGGGGTGAAGGTCTTGGGATTCTTTCCTTTGTACCCATGGAATTTTGAGATATAAACTGCTTTGATAACTTTTCCCCACCAAAACCCCCCCCAAGCAAACTAACTTAAACACACATAAATTATTCAAAACCTAAAAAAGGTGGTTGTTAAACTGTTGAAGAAAATCAATATACTCATTTCTCCACCTTTTCTCCCCTGACCAGTCTATTGCACATTCACATTGCTGACTGCCAGGCCAAGATATAAAAAGGAAATGACAAAGGAAACAAAATGGATTCTTTAAAACCTTAGAAGGGAATCCAGGGAAGTCATAGGAAATTTTAAAGAGAGTGTCCAGGAAACATGCCAGGTGTTGATGTTGTATAATTAGTTAGGTGATAAAGTTGAAAGATGGCCTTGGTGCATAGAGATTATGTAAAATATGGATAAGCAGAGAACAGATAGCTGAATATACATGAGATGAAGTGTAAAGAAAATTTAGAAAATACAGGAGGATAGCTATCTCCCTTTTAGTTTCAAAAAGAACAAAACCATTATTCAAAGATGCCCGTTGAGGCAAGAGCAAATCTTGATTCCTTCATAGAGTTATCAAGTAGCCAGCTGAAAAACATGGGGAAAATTAAACTGATTGGTTATAAGCTTGGGACCTTAGAAATCCTGATGGCTGTTTTTATGTAATCCTACAAGGAACTAGTCCTTTCTGATATAATGAAAAAAGATATAGAAGGACAAAGATATTTGAATGGGGAAATTAAAGGTTGCCAATAAAGAAATTGGGGTGGACAAGGAAGGAGTGGTTAGAGGAAAACAGTATTCAAACCTGTATTTTTAAAAACCGACTTATTCTATCAGCAGTGACGTAATATAGTGAATTCTTTCTCATGTATTTGGTTTTCCATTATTCCCCTACTTTCTTGACATAATTAGTATGTTAAGATAATAAAAGCAAAAAAAGCAAAATATTTTAATAACTTTTAAAAATTAATATTTAACATAGTGTTGTGTGCTCCATAAATTTCTATTTATAGGAATGTGGTTATTACTCTCTAGAATTCCCTGTCTTCTCACTCCACGTCTCTTAGGAACAATTGTCTGAAAACTGGTTCTTTGAAATCTTATCTTTTAAGATGAAGTGAAAAAGGAAGAGGAGAATTCCAACTGGCCATGATCAACCAGCTCCTCTGCTGTGCATGTGGGCACGTCTGTACATCATCCAGGCACTTGCACTTGAGCAAGCTGTTCACATTTATTAATCGTCTTGCTCCTGTTTCCTGCAGTGCCTTCTTATTTCACCCACTGGAGAAAGCAAAGCTACAACACAGCTGTGTCCTGCCAAGGCAAATTAACAGCGGAAAGTTGTGTAGCATTGCTGAGATACTTTGCCTGCTTGCCTTTCTTCCCTTAAACAGCGTGGAACGTAAAACAGCCACCCTGCTGTTTCAAGCAGGCACTTCCTGAGACTGAAAAGCCATCATTTAATGTACACTAGATTCTGGCATCACAGTGCACAAGTTGGAGATGGGAAGAAACTAATAGCTTGCTGCCTAAGGAAAGATGGGTATTAATTCAGCTTGCTTCCTTTTCTCCCTTTGGTGTGCATTCATTTACAAATGAATGAGGAAAAAGGGGCATTTGAATGGTTGCATTTCTCAGAGACACCTTCCCTGACTGCATCACCGTCTAGTAGTTGCATGTTTCAACATGAAACTTATAATCAGTGTGCACAGGGTGAATGTTAATGTACTTTAGGAACCTAATGGAAGAATTCGGAGAAGTTGAAAAGGAGATGCAACAACCTAAAGCTAAATATGATGTCTATTGATATGCACATAGGAGGGACAACTTGGTATAGTGAAGAAGAGAGCTAGCTTTGGAGTTAGGCAGATCTGGGTTCAAATCTCACCTCTGAGACATAGTGGCTAGGTGACCCTAGATGAGTCCCTGAGCTTCTTAGTGCACCATGAAACTCTTTCTAAGACTGTAAATTGAAAAGCAATCTGCGTTGGCAGAGGGAGTTATCCTTCCTGAGAATTGCCTACAATGATGAAATCACAGGTTTGGACCAAAAAATTTTAAAGTAGTTTAATTGATATTATTCTTCAAGTATATTATATGTTAAATAGACTTTTAGGGACTGACATGGGAATCTAACCATTATCATCACCAATGTTGTCACAGCCTTGTCATAAAGACACTCACACACACACACACACACACACACACACACACACACACACGTATGTGTGGCATAGTTTATAGAGAGCTGGCCTTAGAACCAAGAAAACCTAAGTTCAAGTCCTGTGTCTGACATATACTGGTTGTGTGACCCTGGACAAATCATTTAAATTCTCAGAGCACCAAGCACTTCTCTAAGACTCTAAATTGTGGAGCAGTTAGTGATGAGTCATATTGGTAGGGGGAATTGTCTCACTAGGAGTTCCTTACACCACTGAAATCAAAGTTGTGGTCTGAACATTTGTGCTCAATGTCTAAAACACATACATACACACGCATATCAATCATCATACACACATATCCATCTTCTAATGGCACTTGATTCCCTGTTGAAGCAACCATAGGGCATGTGTAGCTCAGTAAGTCATCACAAACTATTTTTTAATAGCTTGAATTTGGCAGGAAGCAGAAGGTATGCATTAAGTTTTGAGTGTATTTTCCTTTAGTCATCTCGTCCACATACATATCAAGAGAAATTTAGCTTCAATATTTCTGCTCCATTTAGAACTCCTTCAATTCAAGTGTCACTTTTTAAGCTCAGGAGCCTTTGTTCCTTTGAAACAGATGGTTCATTGTGATTGGTTAGATAAGGAGGAGTTGCCTTGAAAAGCATATCAAATGGGGAATTTGTGACTCAAAATCCATTTAAAAAATGAGACCTTCAGGACATAAGGAAGCACATTGATTTTTCAGCCTTTCAATAAAAGCCTCTTCAGTTCCCATTCTTCTAAATCACTAGGAAGTGCCCTAGAGTCCCACAGCCTTAATGATGAGCTGTGGGCATGCCTGAGACTCACCAAAGCAAGTCCTCAGGGCTTTGGATTTTGAAGAGTTCAGAGATGTCATACCTAAGAAGGACTCCTGGGATCAGAAAGGTCAGCCCATTCAGCCAAAGATACAGAGCAATTATTCTTCTATTTCCAGGGGACCATAAACATTTGGATAAACATAACGCAACCATGTATACAGGTCAACCCTTACATCTTACTTCTCTTTGACTATAACACCATTAATGGCAGGGCTATATTTTATCTAAGCTTTTTATTTCTTTTGTTGCCTATTGCAGTGCTTTCAAAACAGCAGAGCATGTCGATAGGGTAGGTAGGGTAACTAAACAAAACGCAGTGACTGAAAAAAGGCACATTCACACATTTTCAGCCTTATCTTCCAACATCCGTTATCTATACAACTTTCTGTTCTAACGAAATTGGTCTAGACACCTTCCCTTAAAAATATCTTGAGCTTTCTCACTTCTGCTCACATGGTTCCCTTCCAGAGCTGGAACATCTTTCCTCTCTGCCCATCAGAGTTGTACATATGCTTCAAAACAGTATAAACTCTACCTACTTCATGAAACCTTCCCTGAAAAGCACTTGGTACAATTCCTGGGACACATTAGGTATTTAATAAAAGCTTGTTAACTTGTTGATTTAACAGGTTGTGTGGTTGTGTTTTGTCCTTCATTCTTTTTTTTTTTTAGGCAATTGGGGTTAAGTGACTTGCCCAGGGTCACACAGCTAGTAAGTGTCAAGTGTTTGGTCTGAGGCCAGATTTGGACTCAGGTCCTCCTGACTTCAGGGCCAGTGCTGTATCCACTGTACCACCTAGCTGCCCCCTTTGTCCTTCATTCTTGAATAGGACCATGACATCAGGGAGATGATGACATGACTTGCAATTGACCTTAATTTGAGTAAGGGAGGGCTGTGCAAAGTCACCAGCCCCACTTTCTCCTCCAGAGCCATCTGGGTCCAGTGGCCAGATATCCATCAGGATGACTAGAGGTGGCCCAGGATGCAGTGGGAGACCTTGGCCCTTTTAAGCAAAGGTCTTTTCAGGTTCTCACTTTGGGCCAGGAGGGCCCAAAAAATAACACTGTCTGGGAGTGATTACATTCTCCTTACTCTCTGTAACACTAATTTGATACTTGTGTACTGCCTTATACATTGTTTCATTCTTCTTCCTTTCTTAAGACTTCGTCTACAACTCAACTCCTGCTTTTTACAAGTGGATCACCCAAATCTTACTCCTTTCCAAACTTCCCTAATATTGTGAGGGTACCATCATCAAGACAGTCATTCAGGCTTACAACCTAGGTGTCATCCTTGACTCTGCACTTTCTCTCACTCCCTATACCCAATCTGTTGCCAAGATGTCAATTTTACCTTTGTAACATCTCTAACGTAGGTCTCCTTCTCTCCTGTGACACTGGCACCCCCTGATGCAGGCTTTCATTAACAGCCTGTTGGTTGGTATGTATCCCATAAGTCTCTCTCCATTCTAGTCCATCCTCTATTCAATTATCAAAATGGAATCTTCCTAAAGCACAAGTCTGACCATGTCACTAAACTACTCAATAAATTCCAATGGTTTTCTATAACCTCTAAGATCAAATACAAAACCCTGTGTTTGGTGTTTAAAATATTTCGTAACCTGCTCCTTCCTTTCCAGTCTTCTTATATCTTGAACCCTGCCATGATCCAGTCTCTTTGTGTTACTTGCAGAAGACACTCCATTTCTCAACTCTGGACATTTTCACTGGTTGTCCTCCATATCTGTAATGCTTACTCTCCTCATTTCCACATACTGACTTCCCAGCTTTCCTTCAGGTCCCAGCTAAAAATCCACCTTCTTCAGGAAGCCTTTCCTGATCCCCTTTAATTCTGTCTTACTTATTTTGATTATTTCTAATTTGTTGTTTAGTCATTTTTCAGTCATGGCCAACTCACTATGACCCCATTTGGGTTTTCTTGGCATAGATACTGGAGTGGTTTGCCATTTCCTTCTCCAGTTTACTTTACAGATGAGGAAACTGAGGCAAACAGCGTTAAGTGACTTGCTCAGGGTCATACAGCTAGGGAGTGTCTGAGGCTGAATTTGAACTCATGAAGATGAGTCTTCCTGATTCTAAGCCCAGTGCTCTATCCATCTAGCTGCCCCTATTTCTAATTTGTCATATGTATTTGTATGCATATACACATATGTATATGCATATATATATGTATATGCACACATACATACAGATATACACATACATACACACACAAATGTGTGCATAGGTGTTTGCATGTTGTCTCCCCTATTAGACTGTGAGCTCCTTGAAAGCAGGGATTTGTCTTTTACCTTTCTTTATATCCCCAGAACTTAGTACAGTGCCTGGCACACAGTAGGTACTAAATAAATGTTTATTTACCTACTAATTGACTGACATGTTGATGTCCCTCAGAAATCTGGCTTCCCAGTTCACAAGCCTCAATTTACTTCCTCTTCACCTTGACTCTACCTTAGGCACAAAAAGTGATAGTTACAATCCTGATCTTACCATTATTCATGATGGTATACTTCCATAATTACAAACTCTGAAATTCTTATGTCTGATCATAACTCCCTATCCTTCCATCATCTCCTCCTAACCCTGGTTTTTGTCCTCACCTTGACCATGAATCCATCCATTCCTCAGTGCTTTCCAAGGTTATCATTTTTGCTCTGATTTTACTTTACTCTCATACAAATATTAACCCTATACTTAACCAGTTCAACTGTATATTATTTTCTAGATTTGAATTCCTTGTCTCTCTTGTCCTACAGACAATCATGCCTTTTTAAAACCTTAACTCTGGCTTATTTCCACTATCTGCATTTTCGGTTCTTATATGATACTAAGCAGTGCTAGAGGAAATCATAAAACTGCTCACTATAATCTGTATTATCTAATTTCATCTTGAGCTTCACATGAGCAAGGGAACCCTTTACCCTTCCTTCTCTATCAAATGCCCCACAGAAGCTACTTCAAACTCTTTCTTCTTTCCCCCATCCTCCCATACCAGCACCTGCTCCCTATCAGAGGGCCATGCCTCATACTTAACTGAGACAACAGAGACCATTTGCCATGAGCTTCCTCTTCTCCCCACTTGTATAGCTTAAAAATCCTTGATTTCAACCTGACCCCTCTCCAACCTCTCTTCATATGCTCTTGTCCTTTTCCATTCTCTCTGAGGTCAATACTTCTACATGGGCCTTTGATTCCATTCTCCCTCATCCCCTCCTACATCTTGCCCCCACAATCATCTTTCTTTCTCCAATTTCCAATCTCTCCCTATCTACTGGCTCCTTGACCACTACCTATAAGTATTACCAAATCACTCTTGTTATTTTTTAAAAGCCTTCTCTAGATCTTAACATACGCTCAAGTTATATCTCTCCTCTCCTTCACAGCCAGAGTCATGGAAAAAGCTATCTACACTCATTGCCTGAAATTTCCTTTCCTCACATTTATTCCCCAACTCTCTGCAATCTGGCTTCTGATCTCATTCGGTTAAAACTGTTCTTTCCAAGGTTATTATGATCTCCGAACTGTCAAATTCGATGAACTCTTCTCAGTCCTCATCCTTAAAATTTTTTTAAAGTATTTTTTCATTTAACAAGCATTTATTGTTTCTCCCTCCCATCTTCTACTTTTCAATGAGAAAAGAAAAGAAAAACAAAACATTTGTAACAAATATACAGCATTTTATAGTGTTGTATGTATAACTCTTCTTGGATTCTTTCTCTTCTCTGGGTTTTCAAAATATTGCTCTTTTCCTCTATTTCTTACAATCTATCTAACTAATCCATCACAGTCTTTTTTCCTGAAATCATCTCATTTCCTGAATTCATCATTAGTGACCTGCTCTCAAAGGGTGGTTGTATCCTAGGACTTTGTATTGAAGCCTTTCTTCTCTATTTTGGTGATTTTAGCAGCTCTCATGAGCTCACTTATCAGCTGTTATGGCCGACTTCCTGATCAACATATACAGTCCTGTTTTCTCTCTTTGGCTCTAGTCCCACATTACCAACTTCCTATTAGACATTTTTGCCTGGATGGTCTGTAGGCATCTTTTACCCTACCCGTCCAAAACAGAATTCATTGTCTATCTTCTCAAGCCTTTACACATTCCTACTTTCCCTGTTTCAGTTGAAAGTACCAATATTTTTCCAGTAACCCAAGTTTACAGCTTCAGAATCATCTTCAACTTTTTCCCTCTCCTTCAACTTTCATATCTAGTCAGTTTTTGAAATCTTGTCAAGTATACCTCCACAACATCTCTAGTATCTGTTCCCATCTTTCCAATCATCTAGTCACCACCCTGGTTCAGGCCTTCATTTCTCACCTGCAGTCTTTTGCTAGCTTCCTAACTGGCATCTAGGATAAAATCCAAACTCCTCTTTTTCTGAGATTTGAAATCCTTCAAATTCATCGCTAGACTATCTCCTCAGGCTTACTGCACAGTACTCTCCTTCCTGGGAATCTGGCTTCCCACCAAACTGGTCTACCTGCTGTTCTCTGGATAGGACATTTCATGTCCTGTCTCTGGGTTTTTGCTTGGCCAATTCCCCAAGCATGAAATTCACTCCCTTCTTACTTTCATCTCTAGGCACCTTCTTCTTTTAAGGCTCAGCTCACGTGCTACCTTTTATAGAGTCCTATTCTGATAACTGATAACTCAGGTTGCCAGTATCTTCCCAGAAAATATTTCAAATTTATTTTGTGTTTAAGTGCTCATGTTGTTTTCTCTCAATATGATATAAACTCCTTAGGGCATGAACTGTTTTTGTTTTTGTATCTCCAATGCCTCTTTCACAGTAGGTGCTTAAACATTTGTTATATGAATGAATGAGTTTCTGTTTATGTGTAACCTATTATACGGAAGGCTGCTTTCACTTTGTCAAGTTTATCACCATCTGAAAAACTGGTACCTCCTGAAGAATGCACTTGAGAAAGTACTAAGATGTCCAAAACATGGCAGAAAATGACAAGATCCTGGTCTAACACTAGAATCCTTAAACTACTACTGGGATGCAATAGTACCCTATCTCTGTTCATGTATCTTGGGAACTCTGAATTCCTGTGGGATGGCCAAGGAACCTATAGTTCCTCCCACAAACTGAGGAGCCTTAGATTTCCTGACTCCTATCTTAGTGCTTTTCCCACTGAACCATGTCAGAGCAGTGTCGTGTGTCAAATATAATAATGTCAGTGTTAGAGCATATTGGAATTAAGTGAAGGCTTTTTTTTCTTTTAATGAGAGTGACTTGGTAGGCAGCAGGTAAGAAGCCAATAGATAGACAGGGAGAGATTGAGAATTGGAGAAAGAAGAGATGAGTTGTGGGAGACAAGCTATAGAAGGAGACAAGGGAGTATGGAATCAAGGGCCCATGTGGAAGGGTTGACCTTGGTGAGAATGGAAGTAGACTAGAGAATATGAAGAGAGGATGGGGGGTGGGGTTAAATAAAATGTCAGTTCTAGAAGCAGCATAGCTATCTTGGGATTTATTTTCTATTACAATTAAATGGCTATTTAAAATCACAATAGCTACAATCTCAGTGCTCAAGTTTTCCATTCTTTAAAAAATAAAATGATGACAAAATACTCTTCCCTTAACCCAGGTCTTCTGATTGTAAATTTGTCTTTCAGTTCTACCTACTCCCCTCCATTTTGCCATGAAACTCCCCTGTATATTCCTACTGCCTCCATTTTCTTAATAACCAGTTATTTCTTCATAACTGTTCCCCTGACTGCTTTCTCTATGGTGACAGCTACTTCTAAGACTAATAGTGATGTTTTGTGGTTTAGACTCCCCAATCCAAGCAAGCACTTTAGGGCTGAGTGGGAACCCTCTTTCTCATCAAACTTATCCTTTTTGAATAATTCACAGTAATAGTCGGTATGTGGCAAGGTCTTGATCTCTCACTCACCAGGTCAATACTATAATCTCCTTTCTCTTCTTCTTCCGCCAATTGTGAGGGCCACATGGGTGATTCTGTTCTTTCTCCAAAATACATCCTACTCAAGAACTCCCCTTCTCTCTCTACAAGGACAAGTCCATGAACTTCTGAACTTGGGATTCTCATGAGTTAACCCCCAAGCTTGTGTTGCCTATGTCTTTTCCAATCTCCTCTAATTTTAGTGCCTTCCTTCTCTTGATTATTTTCAATTTATCCTGCATATAACTTGTTTGTACAAAGTTGTTTCTATGTCATCTCCTTAATTAGATTGTGAGCTCCTTGAGAGCAAGGACTATTTTTTGCCTTTCTCTAGCACTTGGTACAGTGTCTGGCACATAGTAGGTACTGAATGTTTATTGACTGACCAACCGAAAAAGTTAAACTCTAAGACCGTGCCACATAAGAAATTGTTGTTTTTCTGAGAGGCAAGAGTTTAGGAATGACATTGTCTTTGGACTCCCCTTACTTATAGTTTAATGTCTATTCTCATTGCTATCTTCAAGCTTCACCAAGCTCCAAATCCAATGGCCTTCCCCCCCACTCCCAATCTTTGTTCCCCTTACACCTTTTTGGCATTTGGCATTGCTGACTATTTCATTCTTCTTTAAATATTCTTTTTGCTTGGCTTTCATGACAGTATACTTCTTGAACTTATTATCACTGCCTCTCCATCTCCTCTCACTTCTTCCTTCTGCCTTTTATATGTGAATGAATCTTGAGGCTTAGTCCTTGGCCCTCTACCCATCATTCTACATATCCTTCCCAAGGAGAGGTAGAATAGATTCATTTTCATGACCTCAACTTTCATGCCATACCCCATGTCTAGGATAAGCTTGTCTTGTACCATAGTCCCAACTAAGAACCTTCCTTTGTCCTTCATACTTCCTTCTCTGATACTACCATTTCCTGCTCAAATGTAAAAATGAACTCTTCTTTCTTTATTTTCTCATAGCACTTTGCACTTCTCCTTTGTATTTATCTTGCCCTCCTTTTTATCATAAGTCCTTGTGTATGTCTTTCTCCTCATTTAGATTGTAATCTCCTTGAAAGCCCAGGCTGGGTCGTAGTTTTCTATCCCCAATGGATGGGACATTTTATACAAACTGGGTTGTTAAACTGAACTGAATGATACTCCCCTGCTCCTGAAGAGCTATCTACTCTTGTAGATGAAGAAAACACAGCACGTTTTGTCTACAGTGGAGAAAGTGCAGGATTTACAGGCAGAGTCCCTGGGTTTGAATGCAGGGTAACCTTGGATATCATTGGGTAAGTCATTGAACCTTCCTGGGCCTCAGTTTCTCTTTCTATAGATTGAGGGACTAGATAAATCTCTGAGGTTCCTTTCAGCTCTGGCTCTATGACTATGGGATCTGCTCTGTTCTGAGTGAGATCACTTTAGGATTGAGGAATTAGACCTATTCAAGGTATCCCCTAATCAACCAATTCCAGGTAGACATTGGGAATTAAGTAAAAGTTAAACCATTTACTTAAGAGTCCCTACTATAAACAGGCCCAATCCCTGAGTTTTTTATATTCCCAGGGCCTAGTATAATCTAAGCACTCAGTAAATGTTTGTTGAGTAAATTGAGTAAATGTTCCACAGAGTGGAACTCTGATTTCATGAAGTAATAAATAGTTCAGTTTTTCACATGATAACAAATAATAAAAATAATAGCTAGCATTTATATAACCTTTAAGGCTTGCAAAGTCCTTTACATATCTTATCTCATTTTATTCTCACAACAACTCTGTGAGGTAGGTGCTGCTCTTGTTGCATTTTACACATGGGAAAACTGAGGCTAAGAGAGTTTAAATGACTTACTCAGGGTCACCCAACTAGAAATATCTGAGACAGGATTCAAATTCAGGTCTTCCTGACTTCAAGTCCAACACTCTATCCACTGTGACACCTAGCCGCCAACTGTATATGCATTTATTTCAAATATTCATCTCATTTGAAATGAACAAATACCAAAGTACTCTGAAAAATAGATTTTTTTTGGAATGACTTCTGTCTTATTAAATCGAACCCAAATGAGATGATCGTTAAGAATTTGACTGCCTTTATGAAACCACCTTTTAGGTTTTTAGTTTGTTGCACTGATCAGATGCCATGATTAACTTTCTTCCTTTTGAAATATATGTGGAACAAAATCCTCTTGCATCAATTTCAAAAGAAAAAGTTGGAGAAGCCATATTGAGGCTACAGATAGTGTGAAAAAGGACTTCAGGGGATGGCAAACTCAACATAAATCAATAGTATAACAAGGAAAGGTGAATGTAATCTTTGTCTATATTATGAGAAGCATGGTGCCCAGAAAAAGGAGTGGATAGGAACACTATGTTTTGCCCTGATCAGAACACTTCTGAAATATTATCCTCGGCTCTGGGTAATATTTTGGGAAATACGTTGATAAGCTATTTAAAGGTGGATAGCCAGGGAGTGGAGTAGACTAAAGGTAATGTCATATAAAGATAGCTTAAAGCAATTGGTTCTCAAACCTTTTGATCTTAGTACCCATTTACACTCTTCAAAATTACTGAGGACCTCAAAGAGCTTTTGCTTATGTGGGTTATATCTATTGACATTTGTTACATTAGAAATTAAAATTGATAAATTTTAAAATATTTATTTAGCAACTTATTTAAAATAATAAGCCTATTACATGTCAATGTATTTTTTTTGGGAAAAATACATATATTTTCCAAATAAAATTAATCAGAAGAGTGACATTGTTTTACATATATGCAAATCTTTTTACTGTCTGGCTGAATAGAAGAAAGCTGGAGTGTCATGTCTGCTTTTACATTCATTCTGTTGCAACATGTTGTTTTGCTTGAAGTATATGAAGAAAATTTGGCCTCACACAAATATGTTGTTGGAGAAGAGAAGAGTATTTGAAAAAACAAAGTCTTAGTGAAAGTCTTATGAAAATAGTTTTACCTTTGAGGACTCCCTGAAAGGGTCTGAGGGACCCCTCAAGGATCCTTGGACTATATTTTGAGAACCACTAAGTTAAAGGAACTTAGAATATTTAGCTTGAACAAAAGAAGTCTTCATGGGCACATACTAGCCATGTTCAAGTATAAGAAAGGGTGGTCACATGAAACAGGAATTATACTTGTTTAGATTGGCTCCAGAGGACAAAACTAGGAAAAATAAATGGAAGTTATAGACAGGCAAATTTCAGTTCAAGGCACAGAAAAACATCCAAATGGTTACTTCGAAAGTAGTATGGTCTCTTGTTTAAGGAAAGCCTGGATGACTACTTTGTAAGGATGTGATTGAGGGGATTCATGGTCAAATACAGCTTAGAGTAAATGGCCCATTCCAACTCTGAGATTCTTTGATTTTTGTGTGGTTAGAATTACCAATTATCCTTTAAAAAAATCAAGTCTTCCCTAATCTCCATGTCAACAAAATCTTCCCTCTTTGAACTCATGATGCTTTGTACCATAACCTTCATGAAATAATGAATGAGGATTACATCTCACATTTATATAGTATGAGAACAATGCGTATTATAGCTTTCTGCATATGTATCTAATCCCTCCATTAGATCATAGACTCTATGAAGACAAGAACATGTCAACTTCATTCTCTCCTACTCAGTATTTAACCCAGTGCTCTTCATAGAACAGTGGCTTAAAAAGTTTGTTGAATGAATAAAATGAAATTCATGGTCTCTTGAAGCCTAAATGTCATAAACTTGGAAGCTAAACCAGGCTGCTCACAACAAGTTTTGATTTTTGTGTTTCCTGTACTCATGAAGTATATGAAATGGGGATGGAATGTGAAAAAACACTTTTCTGAATACAACATTCAGAGTTATAAAATAGAGTTGTAGTTACATGGAGTCTATATTATCAGAATTAGTCAAGAATATATAGTGTTTTAGCAAACATTATACAAATTTCAGGTCAAGGTGAAAATTATTGTGGGTCAAGGCAAGTTTGAGATGAACTGCACAAAGGCAATTAAGATAAGAAGGTTTTCAAAAAAATTCCATCAGCTAAATTCACAAGAGTATTTACATCTAATTATAATATAGCTCTTAGAATAATTATCTGAAATAGCAACCAATACCATAGTTACTTAAATACCAATCAGCATAGCAATTTTTGTGGATATCTGTTAAAAGCTACAGAATTTAAGACTATTTTCTAGAATTAAATTTATAGAAATTTAATCTTCTGGTATTCTTTTTTTGAAGAGGGGGAGCCCACTACTTCTGGAAGTAGTTCATTTCATCTCAGGGCATAAATATGTACTTGTTTAAAACTTGGAACTTAAAACTTTCCTCTGAGTCTTGGAAAACAATAGTCACAAGTTGCCAATGAGACAAATGAGACAAATAGTTACATCACACATACTTCAGTAGGAAGGAGGAAAATTACAAACTCTTACCAAGTAATCATCAGGCTTGATACCAAAAAGTTCTCTGAAATACCGAAATGCTATTGGAGCATATGTCTTAAATCTGAAGTCTGGGTAGTGATGAGCTGGGGTCAGATTGCTCCCTTCGCTACAATTAAAATTAAAAAAAAAAAGAAAAGAAAAAAATGCACAGATGAGAAATGTCCATTTTAATGCCAAATTATAGGAAGTTTTCTTTTTTCTTCAGGCCAATTTGTCCTCTAGAAAATTTTAATCATTTGTAGTAGGTCTCTTGATGCACATGTAACCAACACATGTCCGTTGATTGAAAACGGAATAGATGCCATCTCAGCTAGAGACTCCTCTAAGCAAGCTTCCCTGCCAATCCACAGCATGTAGTCAGCTGTGTGAGGGTACCACCGATTCAACATTCTGCATGGCCCTCCTAAGGAATGGCATTTCATCAACCCCAGTAATATTGAATACATGATGAGAAGTTAAAATTTGTGCTACTCTAAACAGAAGGCCACTGCCCTAGCATCTAGCACCTACAAGAGCTGAGCCACCACAAAGGTGGATAGTTTGACATAACTGTTTTAGACAAATATCCAAAATAAACTATGAAGAAAAATAGCAATAGCATATATACAATAATATATAGTGTGTATGCTGAGTAAAATCCTGAAATCAGGAATGCATATACTTTTCAGTATATTAAAAAACAAACAAGAATGTTAAAAGAAAGACACAAATATAAGCAACTAATTTTGGTGATGATAATAGCAATATCTGCATGTCTCTTTGTAACTTATTTTGGGTTAGAAGGGTGAACCTTGTGTGGGTCTCCTGGGCTTGAGGAACAAAGGGATCAGACAAATGAAACTACTGTCCATGATAGGAAAGTAGGCGGCATTTGGTAAATTTGGTATAGGGTGTCAATAAATATGGAATATTGTTGTTTTAGGGCATTAAACACAGAGGCTAAATAAAGGTTGCAATCAGAAGCTACACGATTCTAATTTACCTTATGCAATGAACAAAATTAATGGCTCATGGGTATGTTCATCATGTTTCTTTCACAGTGTTTCATCTTGATTTCTCATTTCTTGTATTCATTCTCCTTCTTACCTTAAACTATTTTAAAAAATCCAGTTTCCATTTAAGCAAGAAACCAGTAAGAAACCAGAAGAAGGAAGTATAATTGAATGAATGAATGAAGTGGAATAAGTTATGGCCTTGTGATCCTATCAGAGATTGGAGCAGTGACCAGTCATGACTACATAAGATGGATGGTAAGAGTAGAGAGTGTTAGACTATAGGTGTGGAATAAGGCATATATTCTTAGACATGGCCAATGTGTTGATTTGTTTTCTATGACTTTACTTATTTGTTATTTGTTACAAGGGAGGAATCTCTTGGGGGAAAAGGACACAGTGAGAAATGACAATAATGTTTTAGGAAAAAAAAAGGCATCAATAAAACACTTTTAAGGGGGGAAAGGAAATAAACATCTATTAGCGCCTACTATGTGCCAGACATTATGCTAAGTGCTTTACCAATATTATCTCATTTGATCCTCCCAACAACACTGCAAGGTAGGTTTTGTTATTATTCTCATTTTACAATTGGGGAAACTGAGGCAGTGGGTTACGTGATTGATTTTCCTAAGGTCACAGAAGCTAGTTAAGTGTCTGGGGCTAGATTTGAACTCAGGTCTTCTTGACTCCTGGCCTGGCACTCTATCCCTTGTACTAGCTAGCTGTCTAAAGAAAAGATGATCAGAGGCAATACTCTTCAGTTTTCTAGTTGCTGGTTACTTTGAACATGTTGCAGTGTTCTTTCTTCCCTACTGCTTCCATGACTTACAATGGTTTTCCTGCCTAATGTTTCTCCTCATTGACTGCTGAGAAGAGTTCAACTACTGTTACAGAACAAAGTGTTAGGTTTCCTTGGTGATCATACACACATATACAGCATCTTTGGGTGTGTGTCCTTTCTTCAGGCACACACCCTGCCAGCTGGTATAGGAACTGGTGGAATATGGTTAAAGATGAAGCAAGCCTTCTACCAGGTCTCATTGCTAAATATGCAGTATTATAAAAAAAGTTATAAAAGAGTCTGATACAGTGTCTCAGTGCCTTGCATGGAATAGGCATTCAAATAAATATTTCTTGTATGAATCAATGAATAAAGGGAAAAGAGACTTGTAGGGACAGATTGTTAAGAAATTAGGTACAAACACCTGTGCGTTGGTAAATACTTTAACAGAAATCTAATAAAAACACAAGTGCTCAATGCTTACTAAGTGACCTTAATCAAAAGCCTTATTTTTTTTTTCATGGCATGGCAGGGGCCAAACCCCATGGTGTTCACAGGCTACATGCTAGTGGAATACAAACTTTGGTATGTCTTACCAGTCCAGAACGTTTTCCTTCGTAGGCCTGGAAACAGACTGAGTCAACCATTCTAGAAACAGCTTAACCAAGTTTGGAGAGGCTTAATTGTAGAAGGCTGACCATAAGATGGTAAAATTTATCAGTCATGGCAATTCATGAAGACAATCTACTAAGGTATAGAAGAGTTGTGTGATCTTTGTCATGAGAGGGATCTTTATATGGATGAAATTAGAGATCTCTAGAACTATGGTGAGTCACATGTGGTGTCTTAAGTGTCAATTAGTAATTATGGTGTTGGAACACTCAAAAGTCTGAATTAATGAAAAATTAATTAATTAATGGATTAATAAAGTAGCCCAATTCATAGATAATCCAAGAGTCATTTCTTTGGAGTGCATTGTGCTCCCCCATGCCCAGCAGAATTTCTTTCCTTATTGGGTCTTACTTGGATTGATATTAAGACTAAATGATATTTCTTGAAGATATACTGACCAACCTATATTATGATGGCAGGGAAGTGGGGAAGAGAAAAAAATTAATAACTGATCGCACATGTTAAATGCCTAATTTAAAAAAGAAACTATCATTTAACAAGCCCACACCTCTAACAGGCATGTACATATTCATGCTTGCATTTACATACATGGCTTGACATTATATCAAAAAGTAATTGCAAAAAAGAACATTTATTTACCTCTTGGTCTTTAAGTGGTTCTAGAGAATAACAAATCTATCCTGAAGTAAAATGAAGTCCTAGGGAACTTGAGGAAATACAAATTATTGAGAAGGTTCGATACAGCTAGTGCTTGGGGCAGCTAGTTGGCACAGTGGATAGAACTTGAAATCCAGAAAACTCATCTTCATGAGTTCAAATCCAGCCTCAGACCCCTACTAGCGTACCTCTGTCACTTAACCCTGTTTGCCTTAGTTTCTCATCTGTAAAATGGGCTGGAGAAGGAAATGGAAAACTACTCCAATATGTTGCCAAGAAAACCCCAAATGGGGTCCCAAAGAGTCAGACTTGACTGAACAACAAGAAGAAATGCTCAGCGGCTATGCTGCATGGCAGACCGAATACACATCAGCCAGTTGACCCAAACCTAGGGCACCTTGCTAGAGGTATTGTGCTCAAGATTCACATATATGTGCTATCTTACTGACACCCAGAATGGAGTCCAGCTGAAGATATGCTTACAGACATTACAAAATGCCTCCACCAACTGCTTAGCTGCTAATGACAGAGAATGACTTCAATGGGTATTGGTCTGACAGTGGGAAGAAAGTTCCCCTTGGTTATCTCAGATGAACATGCCTGTTGTTATGGCCCATCTGATCCTAGGTCTTGCCTGTCAAGTGACAGAATTACATCCAGCCTTTTTTCAAAACACAACCAGTTATGAAATGTATGATTGGTACCCTTAAGGCATATTATATTTCTCAGTCTCCCTATGACTTTCATTCCCTCATTCATACATTTATTATTGTATACTGTTTTCTCTTCAGACAGTGTACACCTTTAGCCTATTAAGTATCTCTAGGTCAGGTATTGAATATACAAAGGTATATAACAACAACAACAATAACAATATTGACATAGTCCTATGTGCCAGGTACTATGCTATACATTTTACAATTTTTATCTCATTTGATCCTCACAAGCACCCTGAGAGGTAAGTGCTATTATTATCCACATTTTATAGATGAGAAAATTGAGGTGAACTGAAGTTAAGTCACTTGTCCAAGGTCACATAGCTTGCAAGTGTTTGGGGTGGGATTTGAACCCAGGGCTCTTTATATACACATAACAAAGAATCTGGGTGATCTTAATTGCTCCCAAGTAGACTTGGCAGACTTGAAGGTTATCATTTACGTTGATATAAGCTTTTCTACATGTTTGCTTATTTCTGTGTTTTTTTGTTTCTCCTCATCTTCTTCTAAGTGGGACATCATAAAGAAGAAAATGTATATTGTGAGTGTAAGAGAGACTTTTTAGAAAATAAAGTGACCTGAACTTTAAAACCAAAAACTTGAGGAACTTAACAATCTACAGAATTGTCCCCCAAATCATAAAAGCTTAAAACTCCACCAAGACTTTTGGGACACCCTGTATTATGAGGGAAAGATATGAATAAGATTAATTATGATACAAGAGAGAATGAAGTAAGCATGAAAGATCTTTAAAAATAAAGCATTCTGAGAAGTCTGAGAAAGAAGAATACTTTTACTTGGGTTAAAATAGAAAATAGGTATGAAATCAAAGCTTTGGAAAGCATCTTAGTCATAATATTTGGGGGGAGGGTGGCAGCATGTATTTCTAAAGAGACTTGAATTTATAATGTCCTGGGCTGGTGCCAGATCTCTATTTTTTTAATTCATAGAAGTGAGAGTGGGAAGACAAGACTTCCTTTTGTGTGGTTCCCACAATGGAGGAGCAAGTTGGGTGGTATTTATGCCAAAGGTAGTACTGAGAAATAGTTTGTAAATTTTAACTTTAAAGCCTTTGGTTATCAGTTTTTGAATTTTGATAATGGAATAATTTTCTACAACACAAAGCTGAGTAATATGGCACTAATCCCCAGAGAAAAATCTATTTTATCCTCCCAAAGAAATTCATGGGATTCAATTTGGAAGCTTAGACACCGGATGGCCTTTACCAGGAGTGTATTTATATTTTTTGTGCTTTTTTTTTTCTAAATAAATTGTACAAGTCAGTGGAGCATATGCTTCTCACTTACAATCCTATTGGGTCAGCTACTATGATATCCTGACAGGGTTATTTTGCTACAGGACTTCTAAAACCTTTTTGAGCTCTTTTCTTGAGCAAGCACAAGAATATTCCTTTCAAGCAGGGTAAGAGGTCAGCACTAACTCTTAAATGACAGGTTTAGCTATGGAGACACAAAAAAGGTTGAGTGATGATGGTCAGGCAATAACTGAGTGTCAGAATCTGAAAATGAAATGCAGTCCTTTGGAATTCAAGAAGAGCATAATCTTTATTACCCACCCCTCCCTAAGGTGCTCCTTAACATTACTACTAATTTGCATATAGCAGATATCTCCTGGGCCCTGGCCAAGCAGCTGTTCTAGCAGTTCTCAACTTCAGAAATAATAGTTATAGGGACAAATAGGTGATGAAGTGAATAGATCACTGGCCTTGAAATCAGGAAGACCTGGGTTCAAATCCAGTCTCAGACACTTATTAGCTGTGTGACCCTGGGAAGTCACTTAACTCCATTGCCTCCAAAACAAAACAAAACAAAAAACAACTCCTTCCTCCAAGGAAATGGTAGTTATGGAGGTTTTGGAAGGAGGGAGGTCTGGATCTTAGAGCTTTGAGAACAAGAGGGAAATTTAAGGTTGGTGACTAGGGATCTAGTCACTCAGGAAATTATCCCAGGTCATGTAGCCTTTTTTGGATACAATTTTTCTGCCACATCAAAAGATTGTCCCTTCAGGTCTAATCTACAAGCTGAATACAAAATGTATTAAACAGCTTCTTTCCTCATTCCATTGATGTACAATACCCTAGCCCAGACATCAACAGATTGAGATACAGCCTTGGCTCCCTTCAGAAACTTGCCACATAAATCTGGGTGCGTCTTGGAATTATGCAGTTGAAAAAGATTTTAGGACTTCATTTAACCCTTCAATTCCCAAGCCTCAATTTTTCTATGCATATATCCCTCCACCGATGTTCTATGGAATTGAGGTAATCTTGGATTCCTAAGGCAGAGAGCAAGGGCTAATTACCAAGCTCTAGCAAGTTTGAAAGTCTTAATTATAGGCTCTCTAATGTACTTTACATGTGCTATTGGCTTAACTAAATTTGACTCATCATCATAGGGTTGACTAGTGTTGATGGACTCCAGGAAACTTATGAAGATGATCTGTTAGGGGCTGAGGTATGCGTTCAGTAGAGGTGCAGATGAAATTGTGAACCCCCTAGTGAAATACTGGTTCCTTGAATTATTGGAAGAGATAAGAAAGAACATTAACCCTACAGGAAAATTCAATATCCGCAAGTAATTCTGAGACTACCAGAATAAAATATCCTAAAAATAGTGTTATGAGAAACAGAATTTGCAACTTAACCCCCAAAAGGCAACTAAAGCACCTTAAGGCAAAAAAGAAATGATTTCTCTTAGGACTTTATTTTTAGAATCAGGAGGGTTCTGGGAGATAATCTAGTCAAATCTCATCATTTTATGGATGAGGGAATTGAAACCAAGAGAGATTGAGAGAGTGATAACATGAATTTCTACTGTCACATTCCACTATCTATGGTTTTATTTAAAAACTATAAAAAGTTTCAGAAATTCATTCTATTTTTATACAAAAAATCCTCTTGTTAAAGGAAAAAAAAACTTTTTTCAGGAGCCCAAATCAAGTATTTAATATATACACAGCTTAGTAGCTGGAAAAATATTTTTATTAGGATGCAAAGATTTAATACTCAAACATTTTTGTCATGTGATTTGACATGAGAAAGTAAATTATTTGCCCAAGAGCACATGGGTAGTTAAGTGGTAGATCCAATCTCAAGTCCTCTATCTCCAACCACCATCCTACAGTAGTGAGTAGCAGAGTCACTTTTGATCCCAGGTCCTCTCACTTCAAATCTAGTATGATTTCCACTGCACTTCAGCTGGTATAATTTTAAACAAAACCAAGTTATCTTTGGCCAAATTGTTTGATTGCCGAACTTCTATATGTCATTGTGATTATTTAAATTATTCTTGGGTATGGTTAATTTCTGTGGAATCTACACTTTTGAGTTATGTAATGAGAGCAAGAGTTGAGTAATGTGTGCTCCACAGATATCCACAAAATGTGGGAAAAAATCTTGTTTTAGAGTCATGGGAACTGTATTCAAACAATTCCCTTGACATTTGCTACCTGGGTGACCTTGAACGAGTTACTAAGCCTCCTTGGTCCTCAGTTTTCTCATCTGTATAATGGAGGTATTGAATTAAATGAGTTACAAGTATTAAATCCATGATACTATGATTCAAAAAGGTCTTAGAAAAAGATTCCAAGACTTACATGAACCGATGCTGAGTGAAGTGAGCAGAACCAGAAAGACATTGTACACAGTAACATAAATATTGTGCAATGACCAACTTTGATAGATTTAGCTTTTCTCAGCAATGCAAGGATCTAAGACAATTCCAAAAGACTCATGATGGAAAATGCTATCCATATCCAGAGAAAGAACTATGGAGTCTGAATGCAGAGAGAAGCATACTATTCTTTCTCTCTCTTTTTTTTGTTTCTTCTTTCTTGTGGTTTTCCCCTTTGGTTCTCATTCTTCTTTACAGCATAACTAATGAGGAAATGTGTTTAATATGAATGTATATGTATAACCTATATCAGATTGCATGCCATCTTGAAGAGGGAGGACAAAAAAATTTACAACTCAAAATCTTATAGAAGTAAATGTTGAAAACTAAAAATAAATAAATAAATTTAATAAAATAAAATAAAAAAAGAAAGAAAAAGATTCCAGTACATTGGATGGCCACCCTGTGGAAGATTTACTGGAGAACACAAACAAAAGTTACATGTGACAAAAATGTGTGGATAGGTTGCAATCTATACTATCCAAATCGGTGCAATCACAGATCCACCAAAGGGTAGCATGTGATTTGCATAACTTTTCCTTTGGGAAGGATCTCCTGAATATTATGAAAGACAAAAGAAGATACTGGTTGGATCCATCCAAATAGCTTCAATCACTTAAGCAACTAATGAATCAATTGAAATGGCATATTTTTAAGAGTCACACGATTTGATGACAAAAAGATGCTATCTGTATACATCAAAAGTCAACTAACTTATTAATATCTCTATTTTCTTTTAAATTTATTATTTGCAAAATGAATAAGCTTTGATGTTTCCAATTTAATGTTTGATGTTTCTAATTTAATAAGGATTACTTCTGGATTAACTAACAAAGGCCTTTGTAAATGATGTGCCCCCACCCCAAGTAAGATAGAATATTCTTCTGCAATTTTTATAACTTTGTTAGAGATGGATGTCAAGATGGATAGGTGTCTTTTATAAATACAGCTCATTGGGATAGAAGCCAAGAAGGAGAAAGGATAGGTTGTCACAAAAAGAAATAAACGTTGGTTGAATCTGATGTGTGAGACATAAGTTCACACCAAACCATTCTACTTCCTTTTGACATGATAAAAATTCTTATCATTTAGCCTGTTTTTGGCAGTGCCAGGAACCTAATATATATTATGGATTAGGCTACATACTCACAAAGTAGAATGAAGAAAGATTTTTAGCGGGGTTGCTACATATATACATATATATATACATATACATATATACATATACACACACACACACACATATATATATATGTGTGTGTGTGTGTGTGTGTGTGTGTGTATATACTATTTCCCCTAACAGAATGTAAGCTCCTTGAGGGCAGGGATGATTTCATTTTTTTTTTTGTATCTCTAAAACCTGCTACAGTGTACAGTATGTAGTAGGTGCTTAATAAAAGCCTGCTCAGTGTTGTGAAAATCAAATGAGACAATGGATGTAAAATTCTTTGCTTAAAACTTCATATAAATTTATCTGTTATTATAATGATGAAGTAGTCCCCATATTTATTAGCAAGAAGATTATTACAAATAACTTAAAAATAATATTCTTACCTGGGTAGAAACACACTTTCCACTACATAAAAGTCTTGCATAAGGACATCTCTGTCTGGCTTGGAAGTGAGGTTACCCACTGTGTATCCTATTCCCAGCTGAATAGCACCCTTAATAGCAGATGATGCAGTCTGGAAGGAAAACAAGTCTTGATATTAGTTCCAACAGCCAAGGTCCTTTTCAGGATTACATGCAACAAAGATGGGCTTATAGTTAGTTATAGACGACAACGATGACGACGACGACAACAACAACAGCAAAAGCCAAGGTTTGAGAAAGTCCTGAGTTATGGGTTTTTGTTTTTTTTTTTAGTAGAGAATCATCTCAACAAATTAAAGATCAAATATATATCAAGTATATATAAAAATAAAGACAACACTAACATAAACATAATAAATACAAATGTATACAAAGTAGTTGAGAACAAAGGTGATATTAGTCGGGGGATGCTGTTACAATCGAGCTGCCGATCTGAATTGGTGAAAGAACTTTCTACCTGAAATTCCTCACAATCAGTGAAATCACAGATCCTAGCAAAATCACAAAATAGGTTTATAGGCTAATACATAGGGAAAATCTCCTTTTAAAAGTAAGATCATAACTTTAGAAGGTAGAATAAAAGTTTCATCATCTAAAGATTCTATCCAAATAAAACCAGAACAGAGATTTTAAAAACCAGACTCATCACAACATAGTCAAGTAACAAAAGTAATTTATTTACCATAAAAATGCAAGGCACAAAATTTTGATTTTTTCTCTGGAGTACAGAAGTAGTTTAATTCTGGAATTCTTTGGTATCATATATGTATGGTACCATAGCCAATTTCTCTTTTACAAACCCACATTAAACTGGGATCAAAACTGCCAATAAAATCTCTTGAAGATTAGTGCATTTTGACCTAAAATTCTGGAACAAGGAAAATTCTAGGAATTTAATCCTCTAATATTACCTACAATCAAGTAAATATTCTCTGTTAATCTAGAGAAAATTACCTGCACCTATTTCTCCTACCACATGAAAAAGAACAGAAAAAGGAATAATTTCAAACATAAGCATTAAAGGCAAGGAAGGTGGTTTTATACTTCTTTATATCCCCACAGCGCCTAACACCATTCTCTACAGAAATTGGAGGTTTAATAAATACTTTCTGAACAAAAGAATGAACAAATGAATCACACAATGGTTAAAAATGTCAACTCACATATTTACAGAACTTTAAGAACATTTGTTAAGTAGTATATGCTATTATACACATTTTACAGGTGAGGAGACTGAATCTCAGAAAGGGTAACTTGTCTAGGGTCACACAGACAGGATCAGAGTTAGGGTTTGAATTCAGGTTGCCTGACTCCAAATTCAATGCTTTTTTGACAATACTATGTTGTCTTTGCAAGACTGATCATTTACTGGAAATTCAGCAGCAGTAACAGCACAGGGCCTGGTACACAGTAGACACTTAATAAATACTGATTGACCCATCACCACTACCACCACCACCATTGTCATAATAGGTTCATATTATCCCTATTGTCCTTACTTCTACTGGAATCATATCAGAGTTGTTCTTGGTGACCCTATAGAAGGTCAGCTTGCATCCTAATACTTTCATTCAACTACAAAAGTAGTTATTTTATCCATCTATGTAACAGTTCAAAGAACATTAAACAGAAAAGAATAATAGCAAGACAGTGAATTGTCCTAAGACTGTTTCTATCTGAACTTTATTGAACAAGAAGAAAAAAAAGATAAAAATAATAATAGTTTTAAGGTATACAAAATGTTTTTCCTTTGATCATCATAACTACATGTAAGGTAGGTTCTATGAGTATTATTATCCACATTTAATATGAGATAATTGAAGCTCAGTGAAAGAGGTTAAGTGACTTGGCAATGCTTCTGCAATGATTAAGTATCAGAGGTTGAGACCCAAATTGAGGCCTCTCCTTACCCCAAGGCCTTGGCTCTTCCCACTACATCACATGACCTCCTAATGTAACATCTGCTCATATTTTTCCCCTTTGATTCCTTACAAATCCATAGGCTTTATTCTTCCTTGAGTTCTTTGTAGTATTTGATCCTACTGACCAACTTGAATCTCAACCTGCCATTGTCTTTCCAGATTTGTTAATTTCTTTCTCCTGCCCTCTAACTGTGAGTATTCTTCATGGTTCAGTCATTGGACCCTGGTTCTCCTTCCCCTACATTTTTTTCTCAATGAACCACAGTCTTGGCTTCAACTATCACCTCTCTGCTGTGAGCTCTCAAACCTGTATCTTAAGTCTCAGGCTCCTGATCCATATCTTCACCTGTAAACAAGACAAACACACAAACATACACACACACACACACACACACACACACACACACACACACACATTGTTCTTCCTTCAAATTGACCCCTTCAGCACCTACCACTTTCATATTTCCTTCAGTAGCACCACCATTTTTCCAGCAATTCAGATTAGGGGTCACTTTCCTATTCTCCTTCTGAATTCACTTAAAACCCATCTCCTTTATGGAGATTGCCTTGATATTCTTGGCTTTGTTATCCTCTCCTTTCTTCTATTTTGTATAGTACTTACTGTCTGTACCACTCAATACTGCTGCATGGCATTGTTATTTAATTACTTTCATGAGTATATGACTCCCATCGACATTGAGATTGGAAATAATAATAATTTGCATTTGCATAGTGCTTTAATGTAAACTGTTCTAGTGCAGGAACTCAGTGTTCTATTTCTTTGGTTTTCTCTACATCATCCAGTAGAGTGCCAACATTTGAGAGACTCTCTTTTTTCTTGTTAATTAAATTTTTTCTTTTTTTAAATTAAAATTTGCTTTCTTTTATTCTCAAATAAAGATCAGTCTTCTCTCTCTCTCTCTCTCTTTCTCCCCTACTTCTCTTCCCCTCATTTTGAGAATACAAGAAAAACAAAACCCCTGTTACAAAAAGGTATCGTCAAGCAAAACAAAATTTCTCATTGGTCATGTCATCAAAAAAAAGTGTCAGTCTATACTCTAAGTCCATCCATCATCTCTGGTCAGGAGATGGGCTGCATGTTTCATTATGAATTCTCAGGGATTATGGTTGGTCATCATATTGATCTGTTGTATGTGTGAGTATATTTTGGTTGTTTGAATTAGCCAAGACCTGCCTTCTCACCCTCCCACCTCAAATTCCTCTCTATATTGAGAACACAAAACCACCCAAAACCCATTACACAAATGTATTGTCAATCAAAACAAATTTCAATATTGGCTATGTCCCAAAAATATTTGTCTTTTTGGTGCATCCTGAGTCCTTCACCTTTCTATCAGGAGGTGAGTGGCATTTATCACCCTCAGTCCTCTGGAAACCTGGTTGATGATTACACTGATAAGAATTTAGCACAACTGTATTCTATCACATCATTCAATCTGTTTTGCTTCATTACCAAAATGATATTATGCATCTTAATGCCAAATTTCTCCTTAGGTTTGAAAATGCCTTGGTATTTTTCATTTTCTATGTGTCCTTTTATTCAGTGGCCTAGGGAAGGAAGATGGCAGAATATCCCAACTTCAAATCTAGTCTTCAGCTGTTCCTTTGTTTTTTCCCTCTTCAGTTTGTTATTTATTTTTACTTTCCCCTCTCTATGATTCCATTACTATAATGTCATTGATAGGGCTCAGTGACCTTTTATACATCTAATTTCTGAGGATTAAATTGATTTTCTTCCTTTTAACTTTATGTAAAAACTCAAGAGGGATGTTATACTCAATCATCTATCACTAGGAATCAAAGAACTTCCAGAACTGGATGGAATTTCTGAGATAATCTACTTTAATCCATCCCCTTCCCCCATTCTACTGAAGAAGTAACTGAGGCCGAAGGATGAAAAATGACTTGTGTGTGGTCACACAGGAATTGCTGGAAGAGCCAGGATTAGAATCCAAGTCTTCTGGCTTCAGTCCAGGGCTCTTTCCTCTTCATTACACTCATTCTAAAAGCACAGCACATGATATAGCATCAATTCCTTCTAAGGGATCTAAAAGAAAAATGGCCACACCAGAACCATAGGATCATAGAGCTTGCTGAAAGGGATTCTGGAGGGCATCTGTTCTGATCCTTTCATTTTACAGTTGAGGAAACCCGTACAGATTAAGTGACTTGCCTAAAGTTACACAAGGAGTTAGTATTGAAGGTGTGATTTGAATGCAGAAGGATTACTATTTCTCCTGTGTCATGAAGCCTCATCAGGGTTTTTCCTGTTCATTTCCCCATCCCACTAACATTTGTATCCTGAAACTAACTGGTTCTTTCTGTGGTTAATTTAGTTACTAGTGTCATAATTAGTTAAGACTTTTTGAATGGTAACAACTTGACTACTACTAGGCACTATGGACTTGCAATCAGGGAGAATTGAGCATTCCTTTCTACAGGAAGCTTTTTCTTATCCCTCCAGCCATCTGTGCTCTCTCACCATATCCCCCTTCCAGCCATGTAAGGTCCTTTAGGGTAGAAAATGTTTTGCATTCTTCTATGGATCCCCAATCTCTGGCACAGTGTTTAACACATAATAGGTACTTTATAAAGGTTAGAGCTGGAAGGATCCTTAGTTTAATCATCATTTTTACAGACTATCTCAGCCCAGAGAGACTCACATTTGCTTCTATTGTAATGAATGAAAACACACAATGATTTAAAAACTCATTGAGAAATAGAAGTATAGTATATTGGGTAACTTTTTTTTTTTTTTAAATAGCAACCAGAACATTTAGGTTCTATGGAAGCAAAAAGGCCTTAGACTTAAATATGTGTGTGTGTGTGTGTGTGTGTGTGTGTGTGTGTGTGTGTATGTATATATATATATTTCTAATGTGGAGATAAGTACATCCATATATTCATGCACATCTGTTCCCCACCCTCCAAAAAAAAATCTCCTCTTTTATGCAAGTTTCTCTTTTACTGAGGCAGGCTGTTTTTTCCCTCAATAGTCGATACCAAAGGCTTAATATACAAACTCTTTCCACATGGAATATTTAGCATAGCATTCAAAGTTCTGCTGAACTGTGATGTTTTCTAACACAATAGTCCTTGAACAAGATGTGTTCTTAAACTGTGAAAACACTTTGAAATATTATACTATGCATCTTTGATTAGTAGATTAGCGAGTAAGGACAATGACAATGAAGCTACTATGTGAAAGGATGTTGGTTGTTTTTCTAGAACCATCAGTTCTTTGAAAGCAGGGTTGCTTCATCCTGGATGGGCACCAACAAATCATTTAATTTGTAGAGACAGTTCAGAATTCTACACACTGGGATCATCCATTTTCTTTCATTAGCAACTATCCATGGCCTTACAGATTTGTCCATGTACATGAACATTTTCCCCTTCAATCTATAGAAAGGATCCTTGGATTTGTGAATGTATTAAAGGACTGGGTTTTTGGATCCCAGAGGAATAAATTATGTATCTTTAATGTAGGACTCTACATTATCAGGGCTTAGAACAGGACATTTGTTGCTTGGATACGAGAAATGCTTCTACTGTGGCCCCAATATTTAAAAGAAAATTACATCAACAGATTACACATGTACCCTTTATTAGTAAGGCAGTCTAGTGTAGTGGAGAGAGTTGGCATCAGTGTCAGGAAGAGAGAGATTTAAGTCCCAATATATGATTGACATATGTTGGCTGTATGATTTTGGGGCAAATCACTCAACTTCTCAGTGGCTTTAGGCAACAGTCTAAGACTAAGTTGCAGAGTCAGTTCACATTTTCATTGGTAGAAATTTCTTCATTAGCAGTTTCCTACACCACTGAAACAATAGGTCCAATAAAGAAAAAAACATAACCGCCTACAAATGCTTTCATATTTTTGTGTAAATAATAACATTAATAATAATAACTAAAATAATACTTTATAAGCTTATTGACTGTGTTTTCCCTATTCTGTTGGGTCTGCCTTTTTCACAACCTTCAGGGTAGGATGTTGTTGAAGTTAGGATTTCACTGAATTTTTAAAAAGTTCACTCTTTGCTAAATTCTGTGGCTAATAATAAAAAAGTCAATACTGAATTGGAAAGTGCTTTACCCTCAGTTTTCAAAGCACTTTTGCACACACTACAATATGTGTGCCTCACAAGAACCCTTGTGGTAAGTAGAATAGATATTTTTACCTTTCTCATTATTACTATTATTTTAAATCTAGACCTGTGATTTCACTGGTTTAAGGAACTGCTAGTGAAGATAGAGTCCTGGTTCTGGTCAAGAGAAGATGAAAATATACTTATCACTATTAGATACTGCTTTTTTTTTTGCCTGGAGAGAACCGTGCTGGATCTGCTTTGTCTGCCAGAGATATAAATTTATAACAAGCTGTCTGAATAAGAGGACAAAGATAGTAAGAAAGTTTTGAAATCTTTAGCAAACCTGGCATTAAGCTCCGACACAAATCTTGTTTTAAGATTTTAATGACATTATACTGGTTACAGAAAAAGGCTTTCTAAAGCAGGCAGTCTGTGAAACTGGATCACTAAACAAGTTGTCTAACCCTATAGACTTTAAAAGGAAGCATTACATTTTTATCATTTTAACTGCATTTCCACCTCTATCCAGGTGACATAATGAACTAGTTTCAGAAGCATAGCTGAGAGAAAAAAAGGAAAAGAAAAGAAAAAGATTAGTTCAATAACCAGTGGAAGATGAAACAAATGATTGAACTATGGTTGGGGCAATGGTAAAACTGTTAAATATTAGAAATATATGGTGGCAAAGAAGATGCTCCTCCTGGCCATGAGTAAGCAGCTGAAATGATGGTAGAGAGGTTGTAACCTCAAGAGATAAAGATAAATCAAGATAAAAAGATAAATAAACATCAGTTCAAGTACTGAAGCTGCCCTAGCACTTTTTCCAATGGATGTTCCCCAGGAGCTTCTAACTATTCCTTTGGAGTTCAACATTCATCTTCTGTCAAAGTTATTATTTAGAACAAAACATAACCTCCTTGAAGGTAAGGATGGTTTTGTTACTGTCTTTGTATCCATTGTACCTTGCTCCCTTCTTTTTTTGAACTGAACCTGTGATTTCATTGGTAAAGGAATTCCTGAAGAGGGAACTCCCTCCACCAATGCAGATCTCCCAACTTGTCTTCAACATATATTTTGAAAGAGCTGCCTAGGGGTATCAAGAAGTGAAGTGATGACCTGCTCAGAGTCACAGAGCCAGCATATGTCAGAGGCAGGCAGGATTGGAATACAGGACTTTACTGATACCAGGAAACTAGCTCTTTATCCACAACATCAGTGGTGTCAAACTCAAATAGAAACACGAGCCGCTAATTCATACATTAAGGATCCCTGCTGTCTGAATATTGACTTAGTTTTAAAATAAAATATTTATGTTTTACTGTATTTTTATATATTCTGTTAAATATTTCCCAATTACATTTTAATCTCATTTGGACAGCATTTGCGAGTGTTACGGGCTGTGTGTTTGATACCACACAGTTGGAATTTAATAAATGTTTGTTGAAAGGAATTCTAAGCTCCCTGCCTTTGAAGTCCTGTAACTTTCTTTCCCTTTTACACATTTTTTTCACATTTCAATCTAAATCTGGGGTCTAAAACCATTCAGAAGATTATGAATTAAGATTTAATTAAAATAATACCATGAGAAAACCATGCTATATAGCCCCAAAGTAACATGATGATTTGTTTATATTTATACATTCATTTTTAAAAAATAAGTTTTTATTGCTCTTTTTTTACCTCACTACATTTTTCTCCAGTACTCCTCTCCTGCCTCACTATGAGAATAAATATTAAAAAAGAAAAGAAAAAGGAAAAAATCAGCATAACTGATTACATCAAAAAAATTTGAAAATACATATATGAATTTTAAGAAATATCTTAAGATTGCCTGAGATTAGTGATAACTTTTTGCATTTATTTATTTTTATTTGGAAAATAGATGCTAAAACCACTCTAATTTATTTGAAGGTGCCTTGCTCTGCTGAGCCTCCTAGCTTCCAGCCTTCTAAGCTTAAACTCCTCTGTACCTGGATCTATTTAATATTTCTGCTTATAGTGTAAGGTTTTACTCAGTTAGCAATGTTTATTGACTACTCACTATAGTGAACACTTATGTTAATTGTTCTGGTCAAATCCATGTTATATACCATGGTTAGGTTAATCTTCCTAAAACACTGCCTTGACCATGCCATGCTCTTGCTTAATCATTTTTTAATCATTCCCTGTTGCTTATATGGGGATAAAGTTCACATTCCTTAGCCTGGCATGCAATGACCTTAACAATCTGGTTCGAACCTACCTTTCCAGTTATATCTCACTCCATGACCCTACATAAATCCTCTACTCTAGTCTATATAGTATACTCACTGTTCTCTGGAAACACTTTTTGCTTTCCATCCTTTGTATATACCATTCCTCCTACCTGGAATGCCCTTACTGCCACTATCACAATTTCATCCATCCTTAAAGGCCAAGCTTAAATAATGTCATCCACAAAATCTTCTACGATTCACCCAACCTGAAGTGATCCCTTATTTGTTTGGCATCGAATACAAATGACTTTCAAGAAAATAAATGATTCTTAAAAAACAAATTATATCATTATGATTTCCATAAATCTTCCATTTTCTCCAAAATGGTCTCCAAGTAGTTACAAGGACATGGCATCTAAACCATGTGTCCTATTTAGGGTCTCAAGGAAACTCCCGTAGAAGAATTTCAAGGTTAGTCTAAGTCATAATGAAGTGGTTGTAATAATTACGTAATTTCTCAGAGGGACTTCTTGGGATGTTGCAACACTCTTGTGGATGTGATAGCTATTTCTTATAGATCCTAGACTTGCTGCTCACCTTACTCCCAGGTCAATTCATTTTTCAGACTGCTTCCCCTCTCTGCCAGATGCCCTCTTTGGTATTCATTTTAGCTTGATAAAACCAAACAGCTGCCATATACTTCAAGAACACAGGCTCACCTATCTACCACCTTGAAGCATCAGAATAAGGTGTTAGGATAGAATCCTTTTTAATATCATGGATAACTGAGAGTTCACTGTATATAATTTCACTAGGTGGCAACCAGCTTTTTTCTACTATGATATCTGTAGCACATTCACAATTATTACAACTTTATGGGGGCCTCATTAAAATATTGGCCTCTAAGTTCTACCCATAAGAACACTTCATCAGTAAAACTTCCTTTTAAAATGATCCTTTTATCATTTCACTATATATTCCTTTGGATGAAGTCTAAGACCCAAATTTTATTAAAATTCCCTCTGCTAATAGACTTTGTTCTATTGAAATACTTGTGTATTTACTTATTTGATTGAAAGTGTCAAGGGGTCAAGAAGATGTTTTTCACAGTTTCCCTTAATGTAATTTGTCTGTGCCCTACTTACATGACTGGTTAATGAAGCTAGATTCTTTCATCATAGGTGACAAGTTGAGTTAAGCAAATACTTTTTATCAGCAGGATAATAATATATTCTTAAAACATTCATTAAACACTCTGGCAGCAGTAAATTAGTACACTTAATTGTCTTTACCAAAAATATGCTATCAACTGCAGATGCAAATCGTGATTTAGAACAGCAACATCTTAAACAGCATTTATTCCATCTTAAATTATCATGATTTGTGTAGAAAATAATTTTGGATTTTCTAAAACATATTCCAATACAAAACAATGTTTCTTAGGTGACAAATATAACTTGATTTTATTCAACAAATATTTATTAAACAGCTACTATGTGAGAATACTGAGGTTCTGAAGGAGATACAAAGTTTATATATGATATGGTTCTATCTTCTCATGGAGTTTACAGTCTAATAGGGAAGGAGCATATATAGATTATGTATAAATAATAACAGTAAAAATAAAGAAGTATATTAGAGAGGTGAAACTAAAGTATTATGCCCAAGACGGAAAAAGACATTATCAGCTTGGGGAGGGCTTGAATTCCAATGGTTTCCATTTCCACTAGAACACAATAATAGAATCCTTCATTTAGCTTTTCCAAGCCCCACACAACATGGCTCCAACATATCTTTTTAGTCTCACTGGACATTATTTCCTGTTCTTCATCCATGTTCCTCATCCATCTCCATCTCTGTCTTTGCACTGGCCATTCCCTATGCCTGGAATGGTCTCCCTCCTTAACACCACTTTATAGAGTCTCTTTTTTCCTTTACAATGTAGCTAAAGTACTCTTTTCTACATGAAACTTTTTCTGAACCTCCTATTGCTGTGGTGCTCCCTTCCAAACCACCTTGTATTTAGTTAGTTTCTATGTATTTATATTTATTCACTTTATATTATGCTGTCTATTTGTATATATGTACTTGCTTTATCACCCATTATGCAAGAATATAAGGTTCCTTATTAGTAGGAATAGTTCTATTCTCCACCCTTGTATCTCTAGTGTCTGGCACAGAGCCAGGCACATAGTAGGTGCTTAATGAATACTTCATTGCACAATGATAGGAAGAGTAGTTTAAAGTGTCATATGCTGTAAAAGAGGTCAAGGAGGTTAACACTGAAAAAAGACATGATTTAGGTTGGATGACTGAGATATCATTGATTATCTTGGGGAGGGAAGTTTTCAGAATAGTGTGAGAAATAAGGCTATACTAGATTAAACAGAGAGTGGAGAGGCACCATGTACAGATAACTTTAAGAACTTTGACCATAAAAGGGAGGGTTGCTAGATGGTAAAGAGAAGTCAAGGGCAGGATATTTTTTTTTTTACAAGAGTAGGGAGACTTGAATGTGTTTTTAAGCCAATGGAAATCAGGGGAAAGGAAATCAGTGAAGACTTTTTGATTGAAGGGATGATTGTGAGAGCAAGGTTCTAGAAGAAGTAGGAGGGGATGAAATCAAGGATTCATTAAAGAGATTACCTTAGTATACATCTCTCTCTCTATCTATCTATCTGTATATATCTATATCTATAGGTAACTATCTAGTTGTATGTATGTGTATATATATGTGTGTGCATATATATATATTTATGTGTGTGTGTAGAGAGAGAGAGAGAGAGAGAGAGAGAGAGAGAGAGAGAGAGAGAGA
>NW_020954610.1:40133539-40439971 GCF_900497805.2 Vombatus ursinus
AGAGAGAGAGAGAGAGAGAGAGAGAGAGAGAGAGAGAGAGAGAGAGAATGAGAATGAATCAGTAAGGCCTTATGATGGATATTTTAAAATATGAGGACCAAAGGAATTTCTGTAAAATGACTCTGATCTTCTCAGTAAATTAAGATGTGAAGTGATTTGCCAGAAATATGTAGAGGTCTGGGAGTGGATAGGAGTAAAGGAGCAGTTTGAGTTTTGAGGAAAGAGAAAAAGGTGTGGAGCAGTCACTCTAGAGAATGAACTAAGGACTCAATATGTGTACAGGAGGATCACTCAATGAGGTTATATACCATAATTTTCTAGAGGATAAAATTAAGTGGATTTCTCCATATGTTCCAGCAATGCTTAGCATCCTGGAAATAGAAGCAAGGGATGAGGATTATCAGGTCAAGAATGGTAAAAGGGTCCAGGGAATAAAAAAATCATTAGTGGTAGTGAATAATTCACTCAGACCTTATGATCAAGGTTGAGTAGAAAAGTGTAATTATAATGGCAAAGGGAGTCTTGGATAATAGAAAAGGGATCAAAGGCTACCTATGAGACCTTGGACAGGTAATTTAACCTCCATGGACCTCAGTTTCCTCATCTAACATGAGGGATTTGGAATAAATTACCTCTCATGTCTCTTTCAGCTCCAAATCTGGGAGCTTAAGTTAAAGAATAGGCTGAGTTTTTATAGTGGCAAAGAGGTAGAAATTAAGATGTTCATCTATTGGGAAATAGCTAAACAAATTATGGCATATGAATGTAATGGAATGGAATAGTATTACATTGCAAGAAATGATGAGAGGGATGTTTTGGAGAAACCTGGGAACCTGGGAAGGTATAAGAAGCTATGAATTGAAGTGGCAGGACCACAAGAACAACATAATATAGTAACAACAACATTAAAGGAAAACAATTTTGACAGACGTGAAACTCCAGTCAATAAACTGATTAATCAATAAACAATGACTAAGTGCCTGCTATGTTCTAGGCACTGTACAAAGTTCTAGGGATACAAATACAAAAAGGCAATCCCTGTTCTCAATGGAGTTTACAATCTAATGGAGGAAGACAGCACACAAAAGGAAACTAAAAAGGGAAAGAGAAGGTACCCGGTATGGGGGCAGGATGGAGGCAAAAGGAGTGAAGCTGGTGGGAAATGAGCAAGCACAACTCCAAAGGATCAGTGAAGAAGCATGCTACCCACCTCCTGACAAAAAGGAGAGGCAGAACGTGACATAACATTTTTGGACCTGAACGGTGTGAGAATCTGTTTTGTTTAACTATGCATGTTTATTATCAGGGCTTTTTTTCTTTTCTTTTTCTCAATGGGGGAAGGAAGAAAGGAAAAGAGATTGAGATAAGATTTGTCCCTGCAAAAATATTTTTTACAGAGAACAGAAGGAAGACTGAACAGAATCAAAGATAAGCAGAACAGCTTTGAAAGTTACACCATGAATTTATTACATACATAAAAAGAAAAGTAAGTGCTATGTGATGGAGATTCAGTTTCTTGTACAATTCTCTCCTTCTGTTCTACAATCTATATGGAAATGTTTATTTTATTTGGTGCTAAGTTCAGAAAAAATAAATTAAATTAAGTTTTAGAAAAGAGCAGAAGTAAAGGTATGAGAGGTAGAAGGACAGTAAATTGTATTTAGAAATTGGACTTTCCAAGTCTGTTGTCTTAAAAGTGATGTAATTTCTTTTTACAAGACAGTCAAGTTGAAGGTATAAATGTGGTTCCATGAAGGACAAGTCCAAGAGAAAAAGAGGAAATTTGAATTCCTTGATGTGAGTATTGGAGATGTAACTGACATCTCCCAGGATGAAGATCAGAAATGCATAAAGAAGAAGGATGTAAGCTTACGGCTAAGTTGAGATAATGACTTGGAAGCTGAGAAATGAAGACAAAATGGATGCCTTCAATAGGGTGGAAAGGAGAGAAAATTAATTTAATTTTTTTAAAAATTGAGATGGATGAGGCTTCAGATGTAAAATGTTATCTGTACTTTTAGGTCACCACATTATTAATTTTACTTAACCATTTTTATTATTTTGTTATAGGAGACCTCATGAAGTGAGAGTAATCTATAAATGTTTTTAATGTAAAAACAAAACATATAAATAAAACTAAAACCAAACCAAACCACAGAATTGGGGTGAAAGTAGTATAGATTTCATGGACTTTCATAAATCTCTAGGTGAAACAGATGAAAATCAGAATATTTAATTTTTCCAAGTATACTAAACTGAGACTTTGAGAGTAAGGGCAAGATCTTATGATACTGAACCCATGAGGAATGGAAGGATCTACGAACTCAGATGGATTAGGATTTCTGAGGCTGGTGACCCACATTATTCATCTGAGAAATAATGTAGATACTTAAATAACCAGGGTCAAAACAGAAATGCTTATAATGATACTGCTGTTCAATCTCACTTTATAATCCTTACTTTTTGTGGCTAGAACTTTACTCATGATTTTATAATAATTCTTCATATAATTTACAATTTAACTATGACTTAAATGGAAAATAACTCCATAGATTTTTATTGTTTAACTTTTGAAATCTTTACTCTATGCTTTAACACCTCCTTTTCTACTCCATAGTTAGGTACACATTAGGAGCATTCCCTAGATATTTACCAAATAATTTAAAATATAACACCTTTGTATAAATAATAATAGCTAGAATTTATCTAGCTTTTAAGACTTACAAAGCTCTTTCTATACACTATCTTATTTGATCCTCACAATAACCCTGCGAAGTAGGTGCTATTATTACCTCCTTATCCCCATTTTACAGATGAGGAAACAAGGCTAAGAGAAACAAAATAATTTTCCAAGGCTCATACAACTGATAAGTGTCTGAGGAAGGATTTAAACCTAAGTTTTCCTGACTCCAAATTTCAGAACTCTAGTCACTGTGCCACTTGGATGCCATCTCAATTTTTTCTGAAAATATATCTTGTATGTACCTTTTTAAAGAATGTTACCTCCCCCATTAGAATGGAAGTTTCTTGAAGATAGGACTATTTTTTTCCTTTTTTATTAAAAAAACCCATAGTATTTAAGACACTGACTCAAACATGGTAAATATTTAATTAAATGTTTGTTGACTTGCTGACTAATTTTAAAGAGAGTTTATATGACTTCCTCATAGTTATAAAATATGTGTCCAAAGTAGGACCTGAACCCAGGTATTCTTGACTCCAAGTCCAAGATTTTATTTGTCCACTTTACTAGGCTATATTTCTTAACATATATACATAAGTAGAATAAGATCATGTGTAAGACTATTTCCATGTAGTGCTGACAGATTTAACTTATTTTTTTCCTCTGATCAACAATAAATAGATGAAATGATAAATAGATAAATAGGTAAATAGACTGGAGTCAAATCACCTGCCCCCATCTTCAGAGTTTACTAAGAAGCTTTTGGTAACCTTATGTCAATTAAATTCACAAAGACATGTGCAATTAAAAAGTCAGTCCTGATGATGCTGAAATACCTTCAAGAAGATGTTTAAATCTAGCTTTGACTATTAGATGAATACCCTATATGATAAAGATTTGGCAGACTAGTCATGGTTCTCCAACTGTTACTTCCTGGTCTTGTGGTGACCATACCTGTTTCTCAAGAGTTTGTTATTTTTTTTTTCTTTTTGAAGACTAATGTCAAAGGAAAACCATTTACACTGATTTTGTTTTGGAAAAAGTAAAGAAATTGAGGGGGTAATAAACTTCTTCAGGGAAGCTGGGGCCGATGGACAACTTAACATACCTCAGGAAATACAACTGGCTTCCATGTTCCTCTGCTATCTCTCAATCTCCCCCACTACATGTCCCTTGCATTCTCTCTCCTTTATACAAGTTATCTAACTGTGTTAATTTGAAACAATCCCATTAAATTGGGCAGTAGGCAAATAACTCATAGCTTCTCAACTTTCTGGAAATGTTGGCAGGACATTTGGTTCCTATTCTGCAAGTCAATTAATACAAGAGGTAAATTTTGACTTTATGAAACAACACTGCAAAAATCTCCAAGTCAGTTCAACAAGATCAAATTTGGAAGTGAAACAGAAACAGAACCTTCAGACCTGACTCACTTAAAAATTCACACATAGCTTTATGCTGTCAGCTGAATCTTTTGAGGTCAACTCTAAATGAGGGGGTCATCTTTCTAATATCAGCTCCATAGGGTCCCTTTAAACAAGTTAACTGTAACACTGGAGATAATTACTCAATGCTACAGATCATACAAAAGCTACCAAAAATACACTTCATATCACAAATAGAAAATGCTGACATTCAACAATCGCATATTTTAATGTTGGGAAAAAATGTTTTTGGAGAGGATGTTAGAACCATAAAACGATTCCTGGATATATGACCTGAACAAAAACCAAAGTTATATGCTAGATCACACCATAATGCATGGACTAGGGAACCAAAAGATTTGGGTTCTAGTTTCTCCTTCTTTAGTAACTTGATTGTAGCTTTGAGTAAATCACCCAAGCTCATTATTACTAGCTTCATTGCATTCAATACGCACAAGTATGTGTGTATTTCATTTGGTGATCTCATTGGCTCACATGAGTTCAATCTCTATGCAGAGGGTTCCCAGGTCTATGTATCTCTCTATCCCCATCTCTCCTGAGTACCCCCATCTTGCATCTTTTGGACATCTTGGATTGGATGTTCTGTAGGTCTGTCAAACTCAACAAGTCCAAAACAGAACTTTATCTTTATTCCCAAACTTTCTCCTCTTCCTAACTTCCCTATTATTGCTGAAGGCACCTTTATTCCTCCAGTCATAACTTAGTGTTACCTTCAACTCCTCATCCACACTAATCCTATACATCTAATCTGTTGTCAAGTCTGATGTTTACTTTTACAGCATTATTCTAATATGTCCCCTTCTCACTACTCACATAGTTGCCATTCTGGTGTAGGGCCCTCATCACCTCACCCCTGGACTACTGTAATAGCCTCCTAATTGGTTTCTCTGTCTCTTCCCTTTGTAATCTATTCTCCAGTCAGCTGCCAACATGATTTTCCTAAGTGCAGGACTGACCATGTAATCTCCCTAACCCTATTATCTCCAGGATCAACTATAAAAGCCTCAGTTTGATATTTAAATCCTTCATATCCCAATCCCTTTCTATCTTCAGGTCTTACACCTGAAGATGTTTGTTCTGTCCACAAACTCCACAATCCAGGTACCTTTTGGCTTCCTTCAAAACTCAGCTCAAATATAATGGTTTTTCTTCTCCCTTTATTAATCACTCACTCCTTCCTCAAATAAGATCTGCCCCTACAAGTCTGGAAAGTACTTTGAATTTTGGAAATGAAGGAAAGTGTAAGAGTAGTGAAAAGAGGATTGGATTTAAAGTCGAAAGATGTTAATCACATTCTTGGGTCTCTGGCACTTAACCAGCCATGTGCCCTTGGACAAGCCTCCATTTCTCATCTCTATGTTGAAGAAGGCTGAGGGCTAATGGCATCTGAGGCCCCTTTCAGCATCTTCTTTCAAGTTCTACTACACTGCCTCATTTTGCCCTGGAAGCAACCCTTTATTCTCAGGGAGTATGCCAAGAGTACCCAGACTCTCATAAGCCTTACCTAAGCTAGGAAGGCTTTGGGTAACATGCCAGGTAATGCACTGTCTGTATCTGAGGAACTACACAGTTAAGTGCAAGGAGGCCATCACTAAGAGCATAATTTTTTTCAGCTACAGAAACTCATGAAATTATCTATTATGTCAGAGGGGTTATTATCTGTGCCTATGGAAGAAGTGCCCATATCCATGAAATCATGGATCTTTGAAGTATTAAGAAAAAAATACTCAAACATTTATACCTACTTTTATTGTAGGATGTAAATAAAAATAATATTTAAAATTAGTACCTTTTGATCACATTCCCTACAAGAACAGGAAATAGTATCATAAAGCATGTCTTAACTAGAAGAGGCCTGACCTAGGGATTTGTAGAAATGGTTAAAATATATAATCTCCTTTCTAGTAAGCTTAAAAGAGTACAATACATTATTGATTTGGAAATGGAAACTGTAAAAGTTTCTAGCTGTTTTTTTCCCCTAAGTATAACTGAAGGGCTGTCACCCTGGGCAAGTCATTTAATCTCAGAATCCCAGGCAATTCTCCAAAATTAAGTTAGAGATAAGTTGCTGATGGCCAATGGTGGAGGGAATTTTCACCTGAGAGCTTCTTATGCTGACAAAATCAGATCTGAACCAAAAAAAAAATTCCATAGTGAAAGACTAGGCTTCATAAATCAGAAAATAAAATATGAAAACTCAAATCCCAGTTAACTTTGGGAACTCTTTACATTATTCCATAAAATGAGGTGATCAAATGGAGCTCTTTAAGAAAACTTGTAATGGTGGCTAGTATATTACATAGGCTATTTCCATAACAAGAATGTCTAGGATCCAGAATACATTTTTGTAACTCATACCTGTGGTAGTTCAAAACATCACGGAGCTTATTTTTAAGTTCAAATTAGGCATGCTAAGCCCATCTAATTTTTTTTTTAAATTGTAGGGTTTTAATAAAATTCAAGATGCATTTTTTTCACTCAAAGTTTTGCTTTCTTATGTAGAATAACAGCACCTAATTAAAAAAAATACTTATATTTTGGAGCCATGCATGTTTGAAACACCGAAGTGCTATTTTGAAGAAATCTACAGGCAGCTAGGTGAAGCAGTGAATAGATCATTGGCCCTGGAGTCAGGAGGACCTGAGTTCAAATCTAGCCTCAGATAGTTACTAGCTGTGTGACCCTGGGCAAGTCACTTAACCCCAATTGCTTAAAAAAAAAAAGAACTCTAGAATCTGTCCCTATGTTCTTATCCTTTCAATTCCACTGGTCCTTGGCTCCTTTCTCCCTGACCTCTCTCTTCCATCTGTGTCCTCCCCCTTCCTTAGAAATCAAACTGTACCTCCTCGTAATTATATGCTTACTCAAAGTCTAGAAAATGCTTTGAGCTTGCAATAGAAAGGAATAGTTCTGGTTTTCTGCCTTTCTCTCTAGAGGTACACAAAGCAGTAACTGAACAGAGCAGGAAATTGTTCTAAGGTACTTCTAGTGACTTCAGGATCTGTCATTTAGAGGGGGTACTAGTAGCTGACCTTTCTTGCTCCTGTGGCAGAGGTTGCTTACTATCTCATTGTTCCAGGAGCCCTTAAAGGATGAGTGTTGGATCATAGTTGTTGGGGGCTAAAGCAGGCTGTGGGAGATGTCCTTTTTTTTTTTAAGGCAATTGGGGTTAAGTGACTTACCCAGGGTCACACAGCTAGTAAGTGTCAAGTGTTTGGTCTGAGGTCAAATTTAAATTCAGGTCCTCCTGACTTCAGGGTCGGTGCTCTGTCTACTGCATCACTTAGCTGCCCCGAGATGTCCTCTTTCACTAAATACCACGCAGCATGTCCCAGGGCTCTGGACAGGAATTGGGTGCAGACCTTAGCAGGAGAATAGGGGCCAATTCATAGAAATTCTCCCCTCTATAGGGGAGAGGGCTGATAGGTTACCTTTGGGATGGGGCAAGGAGAAGGCTAATGAATGGCAATGGTACCCAGTTCCCAGAACATGGAATATTTATGTCTCATCTCCTGAACATGGGCAAGAAAAAGAAGAAGCTGTGCATGCCTGAGATCTTCATGATTATAGGACCAGAAATCTTTAGAAAGACCTTCTGCTCTGTGCAGTTTCCCCTTCTTATTTCTCCAGATGATGCTGGGAGTGATCCTAGGACAATGATTCTCAAAGAAAAAATTTTAAGACCATTCATGACCTACAAAGATTCTTCTGGGTTTCTCATGGGTCCACAAACTTGGCTTAAAAATGATAGCTGCGTTTTAATATAACTGCTTTCCTTTGTAATCATATTCATTTTATTTTATACATTTAAAAATATTACTCTGAGAAGGGGTTTATAGATTTAAGCAGCCTATCAAAAAAAAATTAAGATTCTTCAAGGTTGTTAAGGGACTAGTCTAAAATTCAAAGAAATGGCCTATACTGAGTTTGCTTTGAAGAAATAGCCACTATCTCATTCCCAACAATAAATGCTTGGTTTGGTCATGTAAAAATAATAGTAAATTATGTCATTTAAGAGTTACCATTTATTTTTTCTAATTGTGACAATATAATGATATCTATGAATATCATTAGATAAGGATCATTTTAACATTATTGCAAATTTTATTGCTCATATGACCAACATATGTTCATATATGTTCATCCTTTATAGTATTGTCTTTCGCTTACAACTTATAAAAAATGAAGGGAATGTTGATCACCTTATTTTGGTTAGACTGATTTAGCCTCAACATTAGTAAAATAGTATTCACCTTAACTATATGTTTATACATTTTCACAAACACATATACATACAGAAGAGAATTCACAACAAGGCAATGAATGCTATCCAGGAGCATGAGAGCTTATATTTTGTTATTGTCCAGTTGTTTCAGTCATGTCTGACTCTTTGTGACCCCATTTGGGGTTTTCTTGGCAAAGATACTGGAGTGGTTTGCCATTTCCTTCTTCAGCTCATTTTACAGATGAGGAAACTGATGTATACAGGGTTAAGTGACTTGCCTAGGGTCACACAGCTTGTAAGTGTCTCCGGCTGGATTTGAACTCATGAAGATGAACCTTCCTGATTCAAGCCCTGTGTTCTAGTCACTGTGACACCAGAGAGCTTATACACTTGTTCTCAAAGACCTGGATTCCATCGGTGGTTGATAAGTTGATTCAAAATTCAAGATGTAGCATGTGTTAAGCTTACTTTGGTTGATCATTGTAGCTACAGTTTTCTCCTGTGTCCTTTCATCCTCTCATCAAGAAAATGTTAAAAATCAGGTAGAATGAGAGAATAAGAGTGTATCAAAGAGTTTCATTCCTAAAAAGAGTAGGTGGGACAATCTACTTCTAGGATTCCCCTGGTTATGACCTGGCTCCCTTTTCTCCAGTTTGCTATCTACTATGCAATCCTGCCTCACAATTTCCACTGTGATGTTTAGAGAAACTAATTTTGATGGTAAAGAATGAGTCAAGGCAAGCCAACAAACATTAATTAAGCACTTTTGTGCCAGACAACGTGCTGAGTTCTGGGGATATAATATAAGCAAATACAAAACAAAAATAAATACAAGCAAAAAGACAGTTTTAATCTGTAAGGAGCTTAAATTCTATTAAGGAAGACCATACATACAAGGGGACCTAAAAAGTGAGGAGGCAGAAAGAAGATGGCAAATTCTGGTGAATAAAGAATGGCTAGTCTGGGCCCTTCCTCAAAATGAAGGTTCTTGGAGGAATCCACCAATGGGAGAAAGGAGTTGAAAGAGTGGAGGAAGATGGCAGCTAGAGCCTGGTGAGGAAGAAAGAAAGGATACATGAAAAATGTATCTTGGTTTGACACAGTTTTCCATCCTGTCTCAACCATTCATTGTCCCACAAAAAGGGGATGGACATCTATTATCCCAGCTTGGTGGCTTTAGGCTGAAAAGCTTGAAAGCCACTATTTCCTCCAAAGAAGAATTATGTAGGAGAGTAATGTGAAGGGAGCCAGTGGATGGGGGCCCAGATGGTGGAAATCTTTTTGTAACCCTTTTTTGAACTTATTAAAGTCATCTGAAGTGAAGACCATTCATCTATTTACTGTCTATTTACTATGCTACCTCATTTATATTTTTCTTTTAACTTTTGAAAATGCTTTCATATATACAACTGCTTCAGTGACCTTCCCAACAACCCTGTTAGGTAGGAAGGGCAAGTAACATCTTCATTTAGCATTAGGAAACCAAATTTGTTGGTATCCTTAAAAAAAAAAATGATGGCAACAGCTTCAATTGAAATTTAGTTCAAAAGGAGGAAAAAAGCTTACAAAGAATCTGCAAATTATCTTGAAGGTTAAAAAAGAGAGGAAAAAAAGGAAGTAAATTGCACTCCCCACACCCTTATATATTGCGTATGAATGTAGCAATGCTGTTTCCTTCTCTGTAGGCTACCAAAATGAGAAATAGCAGCTCTGTTCTCCTATCTGTCTCAATTTTACTGCTGTGGTTATGGTACAAAGAGGGCAAAACATAATTTCTCTTCATTTTGTGGTTTTGTTGTTGTCTTAAACATGAGTTGACTATTACTAACTTTTTACCCAACTCAACAGGTTTTATGGGGCTTTTTTGTTTGTTTGTTTTTTGGACCAAACCTATGATTTCACTGGTATAGGAAAGTCCTTGTATCAGTGCTGATCAGTACCTGGTCTACAATTTATGATCTTAGAAAATTGTCTGGGGGGCACAGAGAGGTTAAATGATTTCTTTCTTTCCTTCTTCCTTTTGGTTAGGCAATGGGGTTAAGTGACTTGCCCAGGGTCACACAGCTAATAGGTGTTATGTGTCTGAGGCCGGATTTGAACTCAGGTCCTCCTGAATCCAGGGCTGGTGCTCTATCCACTGCACCACCTAGCTGCCCCATAAATGATTTGTTTCATATGTTATATATAACATTTTATAATAAATGTTTATTGACTGGCTGACTGACTTGTCCAGGTTCATCCAGTTAGTATCCATCCTAGGCAGGACATGAACCCCTAATTGAACTTGAAATTCTGAAGCTGGCTCTCTACTCAACATACCACACTGCCTCTCCGTTCCTCTGTGAGTATTTACAGAAGCTAAGCTTGTGTGTAAAGCATGTGGAGGAGAGGGAAAATACCAGCAAAATATGTAAATGTATAAGAGAATCCACAGCTCTATAATAACTGTGTTATTGTTTTTCAGTCATTTCAGCCATGTGTAACTTTGTGACTCTATTTGAGATTTTATTGGCAAAGATACTGTAGTAGTTTGTCATTTCCTTCTCCAGCTCATTTTACAGATGAGGAAACTGAGGCAAAGAGAAGTGACTTTCCCAGGGTCACACAGCTAGTAAGTGTTTCAGGCTGGATTTGAACTCAGGTCTTCCTGACTCTAGGCCCGGTGCTCTATCCACTGTGCCACATAGCTGCCATAATAATTGTATTAAATAATTTCTTATATCACAGTACTATTCTATTGAACGTTGTATACAGTAATAGCAATATTGTTTTAGGAACAACTTTGAGAGACTAAGCAATTTTGATTATTATAAATACCCAAATTAATTACAAAGGACATATGAAGGAAAATGCTATCTGCATCCAGAGAAAGAAGGGATAAATAGAAGTATATATGGAATGATTTTACTTACATACACACACACACACACATATATACGTATATATGCACATATTTGTCTCTAGTGGTAGCTATCTCTAGGGTGGGGGGAAAAGGAAGAAAAAAATAAAATTTACGTAACTACTATATATTTAAAAGTAATGGCAAGTTGTATATAATAGATTGTCAGTTTTATGTGTGCTCATCTTTTATTTTATACTGTTATGAAAATGCTTTATTCCATAATTAAAAATAAAATAAATAACGTAAAAAAAAGTGTCAGATCACAAACTAGCACCACATGACCTCAAACTGTAACAGAATTTCCAGACCATTGGTACCATGCTCTAATTTTATACATGAAGAAGAAGCTCAAGTCCCAAGGGGGTTCATGGGATCATAGGATCTCAAGTTTAGATATGGAAGGGACCTTAGAATACCTTCTAGTCCAATTCCATTTTCCAAATGATCACATCTTTTAATTAGAATCCCTGTCACAAGCCTCTCTCAATCCCAATCCATCCTCCACTCAGCTGCTAAAGTGATTTTTCTGAAGCATAGGTATGGCTATGACACCCCACTACTCAATAAACTCCAGTGGTCCTCTACTGCCTTCAAGATCAAATAGAAAGTCTTCTCTTCAGCATCTAGTTCCTTCCTGTCTTTCCAGTAGTCATGCCTGTTATTCCCCTTCCAGCAGTCCAGAATCCAATTACACTGGCCTCTCACATGACATTCTAGTTTTTTATCTCCGTACCTTTGCACTAGCTATCGCCCATGCCTATAATTCTCGCCTTCTTCACCTCCACTTTGGCTTTCTTCAGCACTCAGCTCAAATCCCATCTTCAGCAGAAGGGCTTTCCTTCTGTGCCACATAGCTTCTAGTGCTTTTCTGTCTCAGCTCATCTTCATCTACTCTATCTATAGCTTTGATGCATTTAGTTATTTACATGTTGTTTCTCCCAGCAGAGGAAAGCAGGGACTGTTTTTGCCATTCTTTGTAAATCCAGCACTTAGCACAATGTCTGGAACATTTTTTTGTTGAGTCATTTTTAGTCATGTCTGACTCTTTGTGACCCCATTTGGGGTTTTCCTTGACAGAGATACTGGAGTGGTTTGCCATTTCCTTCTCCAGCTCATTTTAGAGATGAGAAAACTGAGGCAAACAGGGTTAAGTGACTTGTCCAGGGTCACATAGCTAGTGAGTGTCTGAGGCCAAATTTGAACTCAGGGAAGATGAGTCTTCCTGACTCCAAGCCCTGTACTCTATCCTCTGTGCCACCTAGCTGCTCGGAAATTATATCTGGCACATAATGAGCATTTAATAAATACTTATTGAATGAATAATTTATTAGTGCCTATTATATGTAAAGCACTCTATCAAAGCTGGTCATCACATAATATTGTAGTTACTATGTACAATGTTCTCTTGGTTCTGCTCACTTCACTCAACATCAATTCATATAAATCTTTCCAGGATTTTCTGAAATATGCCTGCTTATCATTTCTTATGGAACAATAGTATCCCATTACATTCATATACCACATATACCATACAACTTGTTCAGCCATTCCCCTATTCATGCGTGTCCCTTCAATTTCCAATTCTTGGCCACCACAAAAAAAGCGGCTATAAATATTTTGTACATGTGGGTCCTTTCCTCTTTTTTATGATCTCTTTGGAATACAGACCTAGTAATGGTATTGCTTGATTAAAGGGTATACACAGTTTTATAGCCCTTTAGGCATAATTCCAAATTGCTCTCCAGAATGGATGGATCAGTTCACAGCTCCACTAACAATGCATTAGTGTTCCAGTTTTCCCACATCTTTTCCAATATTTACCATTTTCCTGTTTTGTCACATTAGTCAATCTGATAGATGTGAGGTGGTACCTCAGAGTTGTTTTAATTTGCATTTCTCTAATCAGTAATGATTTAGAGCATTTTTTTTCATATGACTATAGATAGCTTTAATTACTTCACCTGAAAACTGCTTGTTCATGTCCTTTGGCCATTTATTAATTGGGGAATGACTTGTATTCTTATAAATTTGACTCAGTTTTGACTTTAGAGAAGGCAGTAGCAGCCAGGGGAACTGGGAAATCCTCCCTTAACATAAGGTGGTGCTTGAGCTGAATCTTTTTGTTTTTTTTTTTGGTTTTTTTTGGTAAGGCAATTGGGGTTAAGTGACCTGCCCAGGGTCACACAGCCAGTTCATGTCAAGTGTTTGGTCTGAGGCAGGATTTGAACTCAGGTCCTCCTGACTTTAGGGCCGATGCTCTATCCATTGTGCCACCTAGCTGCCCCTTGAGCTGAGTCTTGAAGGAAGCCAAGGACTCTAACACATGGAGGTAAGGAGGGAGACACTCCAGACATTGTGAGGCAGCCAGTCCAAAGGCATGGAATCAGGATTACTGTGTGAGAAATATAGTTATTAGGCCAATATGACTACACTGTAGAGTTTGTGGAGGGGAACAATGAATATGAAAATTGGAAATATAGAAAGGGGCCAGACTGTGAAGAACTATAAATGCCAAACAGAAGAGTTTATATATATGATCCTAGAGGTAATAGGGAACCACCAGAGCTTATTGAGTAGGGAGTGACATGTTTATAGCTACATTTCAGGAAAATCACTTTTGTAGCTATTTGGAGGATAAAGTGGAGTGTAATAGTCTAGACAAAAGATAAAGGGAAGAGTTATGCCAGGAGTGAATGTAATTAGGTTATTATACTGATTCAAAGTGAAGTAAACACAATACGCACATTAACTACAATGTAACTGGAAAGAACAATAACAAAACAATCAAAAATGAATGCTGCAAAATTATAATGACCAAGTTTAAACCCAAAGAAGAGCTATAAGAAGGTTTTTCTCCCACTTTTTTTTTTTGGTAGAGACATAGGATTATTGATGTATATGGTGTTAGAGTTTTTCCGATATTTGGTTTAGTTTTGCTGAACTGTTTCCCTCATTTTAAAATTCTTTTTTTAAAAGTATTAATTATAAAGATTAAGCAGTATTCTAAAGAAGAGATATGATAAGACACTCTCAATCTACCCTTTCATGGACATGGGAGATGCACAGGTGATATACTTTGCACCTGTTTTCAGACTTTTTCAATGTATGATTAGGGGCACTGATTTTTTTTTCCTCCCTAAAAATGCTATTTTTCATATGTGATGGCTGTCTGGCAGTGGGAATAACTTTGGTGATGTAAGAAACAAAAATACCCATAAAAACTTATCTTAAAAAATTCTTTGTTAATATGGCTGGTTCCCTGGGAAAGGTTGAGGAAAGGCATATTTTGGGTGAAGCAAAAATAAAAGAATGATAAAACATTCAAAGAAGGGTATTGTAATATCCAGAGACAAAAGACAATTGTAGCCTATAATAGAGAAAATTCTGTTGAATGGAGAGAAGAGGATACATACGAGAGATGTGGAAAAAAAAGCAACAAGATGTAGCGGTTGACTGGATATGTAGGAAGAGTAAGAGTGAGGAGTCAAGGCTCTCAACCATGAATGACTGGAAGAATGGTAGTGTCCTAGACAGTAGTGGGAATATGGGGTGGGATTGGGGCAGGGAATATAATAAATTCTCTTTTGTACATGTTGACTTTGAGATTCCTATGTGACCATCCAGTTTGAAAGATCCAATATGGATTTGTTGATGTGGAACTGGAGAGCAGGACAGAAACAAGGGCTAGATGGAAAGATCTGGGAGCCATCTGCAAGATAATTGAACCCATGGGAGCCAGTGAGATCACCGAGTGAGATACTATAGAGTAAAAAGCCCAAAATGGAGCCCCTGAGGGATACCTACAGTTAGTGATCATTACCTGATTGAAAATTCAGCAAAGAAGACTGAGAAAGAGGGGTTAGACAGGTAAGAGGACCAGGAGACATCCGTATCATGAAAACCCAGGAAGAAGTCAACAATGTCAAATAGTGCAGAGAGGTCAAGAAGGACAAGGATTGAATAAAGGCCATTAAACTTCACAATTAGAGATTTTTTTTTCCTTTCTCATTTTATTTATCAAATAGCGCTGATTAGGCTATATGCACCCATAATAGATAAGAAATTTTTATTCCAGCTTCTCCTAAAACTGGAAGTCTAGGGGGAAAGGGTGGAGCCAGCAGGTGACTCCAGACACAACTGGTACAGAGGAGTAGGTACTGAGGAGGAGGAGAGGGTAGTCAGATTAAGTATGATGACCTAGGATAGTACTGACAGGTAGGGGGACTAGTCACTAGAGGAACTCAACAGGGGAGAGTGTTCACAGTGACAAGGGAAGAATAAGGAAAGGTCTTGGGTGGGGGGCTATGATGACATGGAAGAGCAACTACACAAATGCACAATTCTGATCCATTGCCCTCCAGAACATTCTGAGCTCTCTGACTCCTGCATCTTGACCACTGGTTCCTTTTTGTTTTGTTTTGCTTTGGGGAGGCAATTAGGATTAAGTGACTTGCCCAGGGTCACACAGCTAATAAGTGTAAGAGGCCAGATTTGGATTCAGTTCCTCCTGACTCCAGGACGTGTGCTCTATCCACCACTTAGCTGCCCCTTTGATTCCTTTTTGAATACTGGCTTCTGGAAACTTCTGCTTCTGGCCTGTTTTTTACTACCCGCCATGCCTTGGTTCTTCACATCTTGGCTTCCCAGTCTGTCTCTACCCTCCATCACCATGACATCAAGACTGCCAAGAAAGTATTCAGAAGGTATCCCTGATGTCAAATGCTCACTCCTGCTTGCTTAAGGTAGTGAATGACCACCCATTATGGTTGTATGGAATCACTATTCCATCACCTCCATAAAAACAAAGTGGCAGCCAGAACTGGTGTCTCTCTTCCTTTGTCTCACTCTCTGGAATTTGCTAGACTAGAGGTGGGAAAAAATTCTATAAATAATATGGAATTTTTTTTCTCAAAGGTCAAAAAAAGAAAAAGGAAATAAACACTTCCAGTCAGCTGGCCTCCATACTAAATATGAACACAAATTTTTTTTTGCAAAGTCTTTGCAAAGTAGATCCTACGACTTTAAGACTGGAAAAGACTTAAATGGATAAATTAACCTCATCCAACTTCTTTATTTAACAAGGAAAAAACCCCTAGGGTCATCTTTTGCTGTTGGCATTAGGACTAACTTCTAAATGGCTTCTAAAAAGTCTAGTTGTGGTCATGGAGGGTAGAGATAGGCTAGGCAACAGGATCTCAAGAGCAAAGTGCTTAATACCTATTTATGAATAATTATTTTGATGATGATGATGATGATGTACAGGCCTCTGTTGAGTTGGCTAGAATGGGAAGAGAAACATATGCTGAGGCCTCACTCTCTTGACTGGTGACTGCCATAATTCAGGGAAGTCCCTACCATGCTTCCCTTCATTCCTGACTTTCTGGCCAACTTCTCCATAGCCACAACACCTGTTCTGCTGGTGTATCCTTTGCTCTACTCTCACACTCTCCCCTCACCCCAAATGCCGGAACCATGAATCATCATCAAATAAATTCTGCCATTTTCCCTGGATGGGATAGATCCTGCCTCACTCACCATTCCTGTAACTTTCCAGACCCAAGTGACCCTCTTTAGCTATAACTTTCCTTTCAAGTGGTCTTTCTCATTAGACAGTAAGCTTTTTATGGGCAGGGGCTGTCTTTGCTTTTTTTTTTTCCTTCTGAATTGTCAAATAAACTTAATGTTACAATTTACTGACTAAAGGTAACTCTTGCTCTTGTCACACTACCAAGCTTACATAGGTCTTTACTACCAATATGCAAGAATAAATCACATAGCTCAATGTTGGCAAATTTCAACCCTATATTTCTCCTTCATTTGGTTTTGGATTATTTTACTATTCATTAGTATTAATTTTAGTTTGATGACATAGAAAGGGAAAAATATTAAAATTCAAATTTGCTGCTTTCTGGTATTGATTGCTAATTCTCCTATGAGTCAGAAAGTCATGATACCTCATTTATATCATTTGTAGAATCATTGGAAGTATATTTTTAGTATACAATAATTACAGTTATTTTATATTATAATGCATTCTTAAAATTATTTCAGTTGATTAAAAATTATGCATGTGCAAATATGCCTGTGCATATAGAATACATTTTAAATGAATACTTTGAAATATTGATTAATATCATACATTGATTTAACTGTCATTTGGAATTATACATCTCCCACTTTGTCCATCCCTCTATATTACCTGAATGATTGAGAACTGACTACAATAAACTGCATTGTGATAATACTGACCACCATCCAGAAGCCCCAGATGGTACTCAATGACAATGGCCATCTACTTAAGGTCATACGTTTTTCTTTGTCTTTTTTTTGAATAATACTTTCCCCCCAATTTCATGTCCAGACAATTTTAGCTTCATTTTTACAAGGTTTTGAGTTCCAAAATTTTCTCCCTCCCTCCATTCCCTCCCCTCTTCTTAAAATGGTAGGCAATTTGATATGCTATACATGTGCTATCATGTAAAACATATTAGTCACAGTTGTGAAAGAAGAAACGAATCAAGAGGGGAAAAACACACAAAAAAGAATAAAGTAAGTAAAAAAATATGCTTCAATCTGCATTTGGAGTCCATAAGTTCTTTATCTGGATGTGGGATAGTGTTTTCCTTTGTGAGTCCTTTGTACTTATCTTGGATCATTGTTGAAAAGAACTGAGTCATTCATAGGTGACCATCACACAATGTTGCTGATACTGTGTACAATGTTTTCCTGGTTCTGCTCATTTCACTTTGCATCAGTTCTTACAAGTCTTTTCAGGTTTTTCTGAAATCTGCCTATTCATTATTTCTTATTGCACAATAATATTCCATTACATTCATATACCACAGCTTGTTCAACCATTCCCCAAATGATGGTATCTCCTCAGTTTCCAATATTTTGCCAACCTGAAAAAGGCTGCTATAAATATTTTTGCATATGTAGGTCCTTTTCCATCTTTTAATGATCTCTTTGAGATATAGACCTAGTAGTGGTATTACTGGATCAAAAGGTACGCACAGTTTAGTTGCCTTTTGGGCATAGTTCCAAACTGCTCTCCAGAATGGTTGGGTCAGTTCACAACTCCACTAACAGTATATTAGTGTCCCAATTTTCCCACATCCTCTCCAACATTTATCATTTTCCCTTTTTGGTCATATTAGTATTAGTATTTTGCCATATTTTGTCATAAACTGATAGGTGTAAGGTGATACCTCAGAGTTGTTCTAATTCACATCTCTCTAATCAAAAGTGATTTAGAGCACTTCTTCATATGCCTATAGGTAACTTTGATTTCTTCATCTCAAAATTGCTTGTTTATATCCTTTGACCATTTATCATTTGGGAATGGCCTGTATTCTTATAAATTTGACTCAGTTCTCTATATATTTGAGAAATGAGGCCTTTATCAGAGACACTTCTTGCTGTAAAGGTTGTTTCCCAGTTTTCTGCTTTCCTTCTAATCTTGTTTGCAATTTTTTTTGTGCAAAAGCCTTTTAATTTAATATAATCAAAATGATCTATTTTACATTTTGTAATGCTCTCTATCTCTTGTTTGGTAATGAATTCTTCCTTTCTCCATAGATCTGACAGGTAGACTATTTTATATTGATATTATTTCATTGTCTATGGTACCTTTTCTTCCTCATCTTTTCTAATTAGGTCTGTCTTTGCTTTTGCTTTGTCTGAGATCAGGATTGCTACCCCTTGATGGTTTTTCATTTGTTTGTTTGTTTGTTTTACTTTAACTGTAACATAAGAGACTCAGCTCTGGTCCCTTACCTTCACTCTGTGTGTGTCCTTCTGTTTCTTGTAAACAACATATTGTAGGATTCTGGTTTTTGATCCACTCTGCGTTCTGCTTCCATTTTATGGGAGAGTTCATCCCATTCAAATTCACATTCGCAGTTAAAATTATTAACTGTGTATTTCCCTCCATCCTATTTCTCCTTCTGTTTGTCCACTCTCTCCTTTTACCCTTTCCCTCCTCAAAAGTTTTGCTTCTGTCTACCACCTCCCCTAGTCTACCCTCTCCTCTGTCAGTTCCTCCTTCCCCCCTTACTTAACTTCATCCCCTCCTATGTTCTTGTTGGGTAAGATACATTTCTGTATTCAACTAATTATGTATATTATTCCCTCTTTGAGCCACTAGTGATGAGAGCAAAGTTCAAGAGATGCCCATCGCTCACCTTCCATCTTTCCCTTGTTTTTCTTGCCTCTTCATGTGAAATAATTTACCCCATTCTACCTGTCCTTTCCTTCTACACCCAATGTACTCCTCTTTCTCATCCATTAGTTATTTTTTATGTCATTCCCTCAAATTCACCATACCTGTACCCTCTATTTATGCATGCTCCTTCTAGCTATACTATTAGTGGTACAATTTTTAAGAATTACAAGTACTATTTTCCCAGGTAGGGTTGTAAACAGTTCAACTCCATTGAATCTCTTGTTTTCTTTTCCCTTTTTCCCTTTTTCCCTTGTTAGGCTTCTCTTGGGTCTTGATATGGGAGATAAAATTCTTTGTTCACTTCTGGTCATCTCCTTATGAAAGCTTTTAATTCTTCTATTTCACTGAATGATTTTTTTTTGTTTTCCCTTGAAGCACTATGTTTAATTTCACTGGTGGGTGATTCTTGGTTGTAGTCCTAGCTCCTTTGTCTTCCAGAATATCATGTTTCATGACCTCCAATCTTTTAATGTTGTAGCTGCTAAGTCCTTTGTAATCCTGATTGTGGCTCCCCAATATTTGAACTGTTTCTTTCTGGCCACTTGTAGTATTTTTTCCTTGACTTGATAGTGCTGAAATTTGGCTATAATGTTCTTTGGAGCTGAAAGACACTGTCCAGGTTCTCCTTTTGATTATGACTTTCAGGTAGTCCAATGATTCTGACATTGTCTCTCCTGGATCTGTTTTCCAGGTCAGTTGTTTTTCCAATCAGGTATTTTATATTTCCTTCTATTTCTTCATTCTTTTGAATTGTTTGATTGATTCTTGATATCTCATAGAGTCATTAGCTTCCACTTGCCCAATTCTAACTTTTAAGGAGTTTTTTCCCTCAGTTAGCTTTTGTACTTCCTTTTCCATTTGGCCAATTCTACTTTTTAAGGAGTTGTTTTCTTCAGCGGATTTTTGTATCTCCTTTTACATTTGACCAATTCTACTTCTTTAAGCAGTTGTTTTCTTTTTTCAAGCTGGTGACTCTTTTTTCATAATTCTCTTGCATCACTCTCATTTCTTTTCCCAATTTTTCTTCTACCTCTCTTATATGATTTTTAAATCTCCTTTTTGAGTCTTCCATGAGTTCTTTCTGGGCTTCAGAACACTTCCTATTTTTGTTTGAGGCTTTGCTCATAGGTGTTTTGACATTGTTGTTCTTTTCTGAGTTTGTGTGTTGATCTTCTATGACACCATAATAACTTTCTATGGTCAGATTTTTTTTTGTTGTATTTTGCTCATCTTTTTTTGGCCTTTTCCCCTTCTTTTAAATTTGAGTTCTGCTCCCAGGGTGGAAGGGACACTGTCTCAGGCTTCTTGTGCCAGGGGCTATTTACTTGGTGCTGGACTGATGTGGTCCTGAGGCTCCTGGGGGGACCTTCATGTCTGGTACTGTGCTGAGGGGTAGGGGTGAGGGGTAGCTGGCACTGCTAGAGGCTGTAGGGTCTGGCAGCTTAACTGGTGCTGAGTCTTGGTTCTAGTGTTGGTGTCTGGCATGTGCAGAGGTCAGTGGGGTGTTTCTTTGTTTCCTTGGGGCTATACTGAAGCACATGGTGGTCTGGCCGCTGGAGTCTGCCTGTTTGCCCGGGGCTATGCTGAAGCAGTTGGCAGTCCTCCAAACTGGAGTCTGCTCATTTCCCTGGCTATACTAAGGCACATGGGGAGGGTCCTGGTGTTGGCATTTGCCTGCTTAACTGCACTGGGGGGCTCAGGATCTCCCACTGGTTGGCTGAGATGGGGCTGCTGGGATGCTTCCTGTCCTGGACTGTGCTCCCCTTTTACTCAAGTGAAACTGACCTTTCCTGCTGAGCTTCCAAGTTTCTTGGGCTAAAAAATTATTTCCCTCCATCTTTTTGCTGCTTCTGCTGTTCTAGGATTTGTTTTGGGGTGCTATTTTATGGCTGTTTAGAAGTGAATATAGGAGAGTTATGGTGATTTACTGCTTACTTCTCCATCTTGGCTCCTAGAAGTGGTCATCTGTCTTTGCTTTCTGTATTTGTATTCCCAGAGTTTAGCACAGCGCTTGGTACATAGTAAATGCTTTATCATCTTTTTCATGGTTTTCATTTGTTCACTCATTCCTTTCACTTTTTGCCTTGATCTTTATTCCTCTAAAAACACAGTGTATTCTCTTATTCCCCAAATTATTTGCAGCACTAGAACTCTCTGTGCTGCTGTCATCAATTATAAAACCTCAATCATACCATATCATGCAGTACAAATTCAGGATTAATAGTTTATTTTTAATCATTTTTCTCTGTCTCTGTCACATGCAGCATCTCTGTCTCCCTCTCTCCTCCCCCTCACGTTCTCTCTATGTATTTATAAACTCCTTCCCCATCCTTCCTTCATATACACAGGTCATTCTAACAGCATGAGATAAGGCAGACAGTTTTAAAATATAAACCTCATAAAGAACAATATAGCCATGTCCATGAATGAGAAATTCCCTAGTGAAAAATGCAAATGACATCTCAGGGAAAGCTCTCTAACCCTCTTAACCTTCTCAAAAGAAGTGCCCCAAATGACTCCTTTGTAAGTGTAAGAAGACTTCTGTTGGCAGGAATAGTTAAGAAGGCACTGGCTTGGGAATCAGGAGACCACACATACTGAAGGAATCTTAGCATTTGCATCTGATAAATGAGAAGTGAGGACCATATGGTCTTTAAGGTCCCTCCCTGATCTAAAATTCTGTGATGGCCTAGTTGTAAGAATCGATGCAGAAGTCATCTCCACCCACATCCAAAAACCTTCCCCCTTCTTTTTTTTAAAGTTGCATCACTTCTACCCTCTTTATGTCAAGTGGGGTGAACTTTTCCCCTCAATTCAGTGAAAACCACCAGACAGCCACATGACTCTCAAGAAGAAAAAAGATTAGTCCACTTTGAAGGCAAAGAATTCATTCTCACTTCTTGCATAATGAAAAATCTACAGATATTTTAGTTTTTTGTTTTCAAGCAAATATAAAGTAAAACACTGAAATCTTCAATAATAACCAAATCATGATCCTGAATGGTGAAAAATGTCTGTGAATTCCATGGAATGTATGAACTAATTTGGTTTGAACTTGTGAATCCCTTGATTGTTATATGTGTCCATTTCCCATTTATCCTATCTATCTTCCATATATCCTTTGGAAAGCAGGCTAGCTTCTGTAAAAGGTGAAATACCACATGGTGAGTGCTGCTTTGAGGGACACAGGAGATGCCATGCCAAGAATTGGACAGGAAAAAAATTATTTAGCACTTAGGGTTATTTATTATCTATGGATTAGGAAGAACTGCTATTACCACATGCAACACCTTCAAAATACAGGTATATAATCTTCCCCTACAGCAACAGATTTTTTTTTGCAAACCACATGTTTTTCTGTGATCATCCTAATGAGGTTTGGCTAACCCATTTTTGCCTTCTTTTCAAAATGTTTGCCACTGTAAGCAAGGAAGAAGAACAAGAATTCTGCATATTCCTAATTAGGCAGAAGATGTATGACTGGGAGCAAATACTATTTCCTTCAACTGGATATATAAAGAAAACTTGTCCACAGGTATAGGTAGTATTTATGAGAAGACAGTTTACTAGATTTAAATTAAGATCATGTAGAACGTAGTAGTAGGGTGGTGATGAAGGTGGCAGTAGCATCTGGTATTTATAGAACTTTAAGTTTTACAAAATACTTTAGAAATATGATCTCATTTTATCCTCATAACAACCCTGGAAGGGAGGTGTTATTTTATCTCCATTGTACTAATGAGGAAATTGAGGCAGAGAGGTTAAGTGATTTGCCCAGATCCACACAGTATCTGAGGCTGTATTTGAACTGAGGTCTTCCTAATTTGAAGTCTTGTGCCATCTAGCTGCCTGCCACATTGTACTTCAATTCCAGATACATGGTATGAGGCTTAACATAACCAATAAAGAATCTAACCTCTTAGGTTGGAGCTGGCCCTAACTTAGACTGAAAAGGAATCCTCTGTTCTAGGACAGACTTGGGACTAGATCAAATTGGAATAGAATACCTCTCCCCACCAGCAAGATCATGAGCTATACCTTCAGGCCTAGGCTAGAACTCTATAACTTCAATACATGTGTTAATGAGACAAGGGATCATGCATTGAATATGTGTGTATTTTCATTCACATCAGTTTTATAATATACATTTTGACAACTTGAATGTTGTCCAGTCTCATTAAATTTTTCCAGTCTCATTAAATGAGAAAGGTAAAAGCTCCTAACAACTTCCTTCTTTTAATAAAGGATTATTTTTTATAAATTAAGACTCCATTTTCTCATCTACAAATGAAAGTGGTAGATTAGAACAGGAGTTCAAGCTGTTGTCTGTGGCTTTAAAATAAGCATATTTTAATAACTTGAATATAATTGGTTTCCTTTGCAATACTATGTATTTTATCTCAGGCATTTAAAAACATTATTCTGAGAAGGGATCCATATGTTTTACAGGACTACCAAAATGGTTCATGACAAAAAAAGAGGTTAAGAACCCTTGGACTGAAGAAGGATGTTGAAAGTTCTTTCAGCTTTAACATTTTATGTTGTAAGATCTTTTCTAGGCCTAGAATATTACAATTTAATGTCCCTTTCAACTTCCATAGTCTATGACCCTATGAATTTGTTGGTATGTTAATTATAAGATCCTAAGGAACAGAGGCAAAATTTCATATTCAATTTATCTCACTATAAATATATTGATTGTATACAAACTGATTTAGTGGGACATACTCATATAAGAGAGGTACAAAAAGACATATGCATCTGTGCTACCACCTGGCTTTCTATTTTTGTTTGATTCAGTGAAATAAAGCCATTTGTGAAATTGCTCCCAGTATGTAGTCTATCTAGAAGTAACCTAACTACCAGAAGGTCCATGGATGTAAGGGAGTAAGGAGTTTTATACTGAGATACAAAAAGGCAGCTGGAGTCTTTTGCCCATCCACAGTAAGCAGACTTCAAATACATCTGAGTAAACCAATCGTTTATTTGCTATAAAGGGGATCTAACAAATAAAGTAAGTCAGATAAGGTTAAGTACAGCTGTTGGCAGAATTCTTTTGGAGTCAGGGGCTACATTCTTGGATATTCATCAGATACTCTGTCTCTATCTGCATATTTTATCTCTTTCTCTGGGCAAAGGGGCTGATCTAGCCAGATGGCTTCACCTGGGGAGCAGTGCTTTCTCCCCCCACCCCCCCAAAAAATAAAACCAAAACCCAATACAAAACAAAAAAAACAAAACATCACTACTACACTAAACACAAACTTTCTAAGCTTCTATCAAAGCAGAAGAGAAAGCAAAGTTCTTTGTGCAAAGCCTTTCCCTCCTCTCACCTTTACAAGGAATAAACTAATAAATTTACCATTAATAAACTGATTTGACAATGGTGTCATGGCCTTTGGCAAACCTGTTGGAGGATATGGATAAGAGACATAGGCAAGGTAGGCTTAGACAGGCTGATACTGTTTGTATCTTTGGAGAGAAAATCCATATTGATGAGATCACAGAACCAATTAAGCATTTGAGTTATAACCAGGAAAATAATTCTAAAATACTTTGTCAAAGTAAAGTGAGGCAAGGACACAAACACAGAATTTTAGGGATATCCTTCACTTTCTGAAAGCAACATATTTTTCAAGGAAAGAAAGTACAATTTGTCTATCTTTTTAAAAAAACTATTTTATTTCCCCCCAATTACATGTAAAAACATTTTTTTAAGACTCATTTTTTTTGTCTTTTTAAAGTTTTGAGTTCCAAATTCTATACCTCCCTCCCTCAGATGGTAAGCAATCTGATATAGGTTGTACATATGCAATCACGTAAAACATTTCCATATTAGTCATTTTGTGCAAGAAGATGAAGAAAGAAAAAAAAAGAAAGGAAGGAAGAAACAAAGAAAGAAAAAGAAAGGAAGAAAGAGAAAGAAAGAAAAATAGTAAGCTTCAGTCTGTATTCAGACAACATCAATTCTTTCTCTGGAGGCAGAAGGCATTTTTCAACATGAGTCCTTTGGGATTGTCTTGGATCATTGTATTGCTCACTTCACTTTGTATCAGTTCATGTAAGTCTTTCCAGGTTTTTCTGAAATCATCCTGCTTGTCATTTCTTATAGCACAATAATATTCTGTCACAATCTTATACCACAACTTGTTCAACCATTCCTCAACTGATGGGTATCCCCTCAATTTCCAATTATTAGCCACCACAAAAAAGAGCTGCTATAAATATTTTTGTACAAATAGGTTCTTCCTTCCCCTGCCCTTTTTTAATCTCATTGGGATACAGACCTAGCAATGGTATTGTTGGATCAAAAGGTACGCACAGTTTTTAGTCCCTTGGGCGTGGTTCCAAATTGTTCTCCAGAACGGTTGGGTCAGTTCATAACTCCACTAACAGTGCATTAGTATCCCAATAATCCCACATCCCCTGCAACATTTATCATTTTCCTTTTTTCTCATACTAGCCAATCTGATAGGTATGAGGGGGTACCTCACAGTTGTTTTTAACAATTTGCCTATCTTACAAATACATGACATTCTAGAATAACTGATATACAAGGTACCATATTGGTCCAAATGCAAGACACAGTCAGATAGATATCAGCCCTCTAAAATGACATCTCTTTAAAAGTTAAAAGTGTGTGTGAGGTGAGTATGTGAGTGTGCATGTGGGTATGTATACACATGAAGATAATGAAGGAAAATTATCACATATATTTGCTATAAAGGGGATCTAACAAATAAAATCACTGCTCTCTTACTTCTAAAATTTTATTTCTTCTCTTTGCTCCTCACTCCTCAATAATCCCCAGAGTTTCTATTCGATTTTTGAGGCAACGGGGAACCACAATAGGTGGGGAATGGAGATCAGCCAATATTCTATGGAGATTAGACTAGAGGAAAGACTTGAAGCAGGAAGATCAATCAGCAGACTATTGCAATAGTTCAGATAAGAGGGGGCTTGGACTGTGATATGAAAATATTAGCTGCAATCATTATGCTTCTTTTAAATATTCTCTACTTCAACCTTTTCACTATTCACAGTAGCTTTAGTACTCTAAATATTCGTACTACTGCTAGTACACTATACTAGTAATACTACACTATATAAGCTACAATTAATAATATATCATCACTAATAACATTCATGATATTTGAAAAGCAGCATATTTTGAAGATATGGGTAATAATTAGGAGACAATTTTTTCACATAGTTAAGACTCATATGCAGAATAGATTGACTAAAGACTTCTTAATTTTTCTACCTTTGGAAGTTATCTGTGACAGGCTGGAATTTTAAGCGTAGATAAAAACTTTTTCTTTAAAATTCCTGTCATAAATGCATGTGAATTCTCAACTCACAGATGTTGCCATTTCCCTCTGAAGCAGCCACCCACTTTTTTATGATTTGAAAATTGTTTGTCACCTTTAGACTTCTTTTACAATGAATAACTGATAGAGAAGCCAATATACCCTGTTTAGAAAGGCAAGGTTTTACAAAAAGTATAGTATATGAAAGTTCATGTATCTCTATCTATCTATATACATATACATTTATATTTGTTGTTGTCATTATTGAGTCATTTTCAGTAGTGTCCAACTCTTTGTTACCCCTTTTGAGGTTTCGGTTTTCTAACCCCTTTCTTTCTCCAGCTCATTTTGCAGATGAGGAAACTGAGGTAAACAGACTTGCCCAGGGTCACACAACTAGTAAATATCTGAGGCCAGATTTGAACACAGGAAAATAAATCTTCCTGACTCTAGACCTGTCACTCTATCCACTGCACCATGTGACAGGTATAAATACACATACATATATGAAAATATTGGGTAAAATATCTGAACTAATATACTTCCAAGTTAAAGGAGCTATTATATAAGGAAAAAAAAATAAGAAGGGTTGAGTTTTATTTCCTCTTAACTTTCCATGAATTTTAAAAGAAACTGTGAGACACTTAAAGTTGGACATCTTCCCTACTTTTCTCTAACATGCTCTCTTCATATGTGATTTACCATCAGAAAATCCTGAAATCTTTTTTAGAAAGAATGAAATGAAATGTCACATGCCCCAGGGGAATTTCTTTGAACAAGGAAGAACTACTGTAAGTAGCAAAGAGGAAGAAAGATGAGGAAAAAATAGTCCTGAAATCCTCAAACATTTTTAGTATTAATTTAAATCAATTACTGGCAGATATCCCATCTACAAAGGTCTCAGGGATATCTTTGAGTCTTCCCTTTCCCTTAACCAAGCCCTTTTGGCTCTACCTCGACATTGCCTCCATATACCCCCCTTTCTCCACGTACTGCTACCATGTTAGTTCCTGCCCTTCTTACCTCTCACCTGGAGTACTATAATAACTACTAAATGATTCAATTATTATCAATTCTTTCTCTCTCCAATCCATCCTTCACAGAACTGTTAAAATAATTGTCAAGCACCAGAAATAATCAAATTCAATAAGTCCAAGAATATAAATTACTTGGTAAAAAATTCCCTAATTAATAAGAACTGCTGGGAAAACTGGAAGGCAGTTTTGTGGAAATTAAGTTCAGACTATCAACTCACATCACCCCACAAAAAGCTCAAAGTGAGTATGTGACCTGAATATCATAAAAATAAATTAGAGGAGAATGAGAATGGCTAGTGGGAGAGTTTTTAATCAAACAAGGGATAGATCATCTGTTATTACAAAAGATAAAATAGGTAATTTCAATTATATGAAATTAAAAAGCTTCTGCATGTGAAAAAATCAATGCAGCCAGGATAAAAAGAGAAGCTATTGATGTGTGTGTGTGTGTGTGTATGTGTGTGTATAAATCTTTGTGTCAAATATTTCTAATATAGTTCTGATATCCAAGATATAGAGGATAAGCTTTAGTTATAAGCTTAAAACTGCACTAAGACTTTCAGGACAACTGGCATAAGAAATTGACATGAATATAGAGGACCAAGAATCATTCCTCGGTGAGTAAGTGGTCAAAACAAAAGAAGAAATAGTTCTTATGTAAGTCCTTATATAGTCAAAACAAAAGAAGAAATAGTTCTTATAAGAAATGCTATGAAATATTAACAACCATATGAAAAATTACTCCAAATCACCAATAATAGGAAAAAAATGCAAAGAAAAACTACTCTGAGTTTTTGTCTCACACCCAGCAAATTTGCAAAGATGACAAAATATGGGAATAGTTAGAGCTAAAGGGGCTTCAGAAAGGCACATTCAAATGCTTTTGCTGAAGATGAATTGGTTTAAATATTCTGAAAAGCAATTTGGAAGCATGCTCTAAAAGTAACTAAAAGGTTCATAACCTTTGACCTAGAGCTAGGCAAATAACCCAAAGAAGGCAAAACCAGAAAGAAATGTCCCATCTACACCACAATATCCATAGTAGTACCTTTGGAACCAAAACAGAAATCAACTCTAATTGATTGGACAATGACTAAACAAAGCTGAATTAGATGAACGTAACAGAATATTGTCATATAATTTCTGATCTGCTACCTTGAGAAATGGTGAATATGAAGAATTCAGAAGTATGGGAAGATTTTTGTGAACTGATGTAGATTGAAATAGGCAGACCCAGGAAAATAATATACCCAGTGACTACAACAATGTGAAAGGAAAGAACGAAACATAAAATTGAATGCTGTTTATATAAGGTGATCAAGTTTGGCTTGAAAGAAGAGATGAGAAAATGCATCTACCTTCTTGCTTTGCAGAAATTCCTTTTCAGAAATGCTTTGCATTGTGGGTGCGGAAAGAACACTAAATATATTGTTGGATTGAGGTGATTTTTTTGGTTAGTTTTACTGACTTGGTTCTACCCCGATCTCTTAATTTTTTTTGTTAGAAGGATTGCTCCATAGGCAGGTGAGGTGGGGGATATATTTAGAAACCGAGGTGACAAAAGATATAAATAAAATTCTGGAAATCTTACAAATGCATAGTTGTGACCATGTCACACTACTGCTTAAAAGCTATTAGTAGTTCCCTGTTTCTAATGTAGTTCATTTCACCTTCAATCCTGAATTAACCCTCCTCTTGCCTGGCACTATGTATAAGAGATTGGGATGGTGAAAGTACTTTGGTCTCACTAAGTGTTGGGACCAGGAGACAATTTTTTATTTTATTTTTTAAATTTGTTGCTAAAAAAATTTGCTGCTAGTAACATGCACTTTGTATAACATAAAACCAAGAAGATGACTTAGGAGTCCTGAATTCCTGTACAAGCAAACACAGCTAATTCAATTAAGTAGGAATGGCAAAGTGCAAAACACTAGATACTCATCATACACAGTTTTGCCATTGGAAAAAAAATGAATTTATATTTCAAAGCACTTCTGATAAAATGATAAAGCCATAATGTAAAGAATAGGGCAGCTAGGTGGCTAGTGCATAAAGTACCAGCCCTGGAGTAAGGAAGACTCTTCTTCCTGAGTTAAAATCTGACCTCAGATACTAGGCAAGTCACTTAACTCTGTTTGCCTCAGTTTCTTCATCTGTAAAAAGAGCTGGAGAAGGAAATGGTAAACCACTCCAGTGTCTTTTCCAAGAAAACCCCAATGGGATCACAGAGAATCTGACATGACAAATGACTGAACAACAACAAACAAAAAATAGGAAGATTGGACTGGGGAAGAGTTCATTATCTAGCTTGCTTAATTCCTCACTGCTCTTCATTTTATGCCGGAGGATGGACAGCGGCACCTCTCAGAATTATATAATGTAACCATCACCAGCAAGATTGTTTTCTTTCTCTAAGCACGTTATAAGTAAGGGGGTGGATGAATTGGACAGGACCTAGGAGATAATTAAGAAGTTTCATATAAAAGGTCTTTCCTTGTAGCTGAGCCAGTATGAAGGTGAGACATTTCCATTTGGCTGTCTTCAATACAAAGTTTAACCACCTCCCTTCCTGCTTCTTTCTGAGGGGGTGCCAAGAATATCATAGAAGGAAATTGAAAAACAAACAAGAGTCAAGTATTCCCATCTCCTCATGGATGGGGGACAGTTGTCCATGCCAGACCAACAACATATAAGGAAACATAAAATCAAATTCTAAGAAAACAGAAACTTATCTTTCATAGATGAAATAAATTCTGAATTATTTCTACTCCTATACGTTACTGTCTCAGGTTATCTGATCCTTTTATTTTTTATGTGTCTAGTAGATCAGGTTAAAAATGAGGTACTCCTCCAATTGCAAGCCTAAGGATGGTCAAGTAGCCAAGATTTAAGAAACAAAACAAAAGTAACCCCTCATTCTTCCTGTAATGTCAATGCTGAAAATGCAAACTCTCATATATCTACCTAATTTGCAGATCCTACCATATGACCTCTGGAATAGCTTTTCCTATCAACTCTATCAATCTTAGTATGAGGATTTAGACTGGCCCCACCTGGCCCTCCTAGCTAGAGCCTAACCCAGAAGATTCTAGAAATTTCACCTGTGTTTCACATGTAACTACTTAGCCTCCTTTTTGAGAATCTCCCTTGTGAATTCTACAACCCAGCTGTACAGGACTGTCTGCTCCTCCGTAGGAGGCAGAGGTGGATATGGTACCTGCTTTAGAACAAATATAGTCTTCATGGTCAGGATTGAAATGTGTTGGCAGAACTGTGCAGTGAAGCTTGCAGAGTTTCTGCTTGTATTATGCTTTTATTAGCAATAAATGACATCGTGCCAAAGCAGCATTGAGAAGAGATCAAATACTCAAAAGAGCTCTGAAATGTTTTGGAAAATGTGAAAGGCAGCACAGTGAGATGGAAGGAGCCAGAAGAGATGGATTCAAATCCCAGCTCTTTTATACTTTAATACTTGTGTGACGATAGGCAAGTCATTTTATTTCTCTTTTCCTTTCCTCATCTATGAAATGTGGTAAGACTAGATTATCTAAATTAGGTGGATAGCTCAGTAGATAAAGCATTGGACATAGAATCAGGAAGTTCTGAGTTCAAATTAGCTATGTCAATATGGGCAAATCACTTAACCTCTGCCTGCCTCAATTTTCTCATCTTCACCTACCTCTCAGGATTGTTGTGAGGATATTTATAAAGTGCTTTGCAAATCTTAAAGTGCTATATAAATATTATTATTAATTATTATTGTTGTTGTTGTTAATCTTCCAAGCTTTATGATCCTACAAAATATTAGCTGTGTCACCTGAGGTCATTACTGCCAGTGGTCAACTGAGTGTAATTCATCAAAACATCTGCTAGGCAGCATGCTTTTTTCCCTTTCAAGGAAGCCATGTTATTAATGCCTGGGAATGGTTACATGAACTGATACAAAGTGAAGTAAGCAGAACCAGGAGAACATTGTACGTAGTCACAGCAATATTGTACAGTGATCAACTGTCAATGACTTAGCTATTTTGATCAATACAATCATCCAAGACAATTCCAATGAACTTACGATGAAAAATACTATCTAAATACAGAGAGAGTGCAGATAGAGTACAGATTGAAACATAATTATTTTTCACTTTTATATTTTTCTTGTTTTTTTTCTTTTCACAATATGGCTAATATGGAAATATGTTTTACATGATTTCACACATGTAATTGATAACATATTTCTTGCCTTTACAATGGGTAAAGGAAAGATAGGAGGGTGGGGAGAGAATTTGGAATTAAAAATTAATGTTAAAAATAATTAAACAAAAGAAAATCCTTAATTTAAAATTTTTAATTTAAAAATTTTAAAAAATAATTAAACAAAAGAAAAGAAAATGTGGTTAATGAATGCATGCTAAGTAGTCCAGAAACTCCAATTTGATTGACAAGCTAAATGGATCCTGGCTAAAAAAAATGTCCCAAATCCTATAGGGTTAGAGAGAAGGGGGTGTAGTAATTCTTTGGAAGAATGCATGTAAAAGCTGAAAGTGAAGAATAAACAATCTTGTAGTGTATGACTGTAATGGAATACTACTGTGCTATAAGAAAGGATGAGCAGAATGATTTCAGAAAAACCTAGAAAGACTTACATGAACTAATGCAGACTGAAATGAGCAGAACCAGGAGAACATTGTACATAGTAATAGCAATATCATAAGGATGATCAGCTATGAATGACTTAGCTATTCTCAGCAGTACAATAGTCCAAGACAATTCCAAAAGACTCATAATGAAAAATTCTATCTACCGCTAGAAAAAAAACTGATGGAGTCTGAATGCAGATCAAAGCATACTATTTTTCACTTTATTTGTGTGTGTTTGGGGGGTTCCTGTGTTTTCTTTCACAACATGACTAATATAGAAATGCACATGTATAATCTATATCAACTTGCTTGCCTTCTCAGTGAGGGGGGAGGGGAATGAGGGAGGGAGAGAATTTATATCTCAAAATTTTGAAAAATGAATGTTAAAAATTATTTTTGTATGCAATTGGGAAAATAAAATATTACTAAAAAAGAATAAATAATCAAGAGAAATTGATAATGATGGTAAGGTAGCCTCCTTGTTTCATTCAAAACAAGTGTTTCTTTTTCCTTAATTAGTGATATACTGCTAAACTTCTTGCTGAAACAAAAGGCTAATTTTTTAAATTAAACTAATTTTTTTAGTTTTTAAAAAAACTATTTTAAAAGAAAAGAAAAAATTCTCTGCTTTGGATAAACAGATGTTAAATGAACTAACTCACATCAGTGGGTGGTGCTTTCAGTCAAAAAGAAAGAGTAACTTTTGCCCTCATTGCTCATTAGGAAGAATAGTGGCTACCTCCCACTCGCACACACCCCCCAAAAAACTTACCACATTATTTCATTGAGTTAAGATGAAGAAAATAAAACTTGAAAACCAATTTACTAAACAAATGGGCAAGTTACTTGTGCTTGAATTATGTGGACTTCAGTTTCCTTCTCTGAACTCATTTGGCCATTGAATTTCTAAAGCCCATCTACCTAGGTCCTACAATCTTATGAAATTAAAAGTTTAAACTCTGTGTGGGGGATCACATGCAAAGTGAAGGGTGTAGATGACCAAATCATGAGCTTAACTTTCCATATAAATGCTCTTACCAGGACTGTATCTACATTTGAAATTTCCCTCTCTGACTGTCACACCTACATGGAACTGACTATCAGTTACCTTCTTAGCATGCTAATTCTAAAATCTGATGGCATTCTAATGTCCCTACTTCCACTCTAGTCTTCCCATCAGATCAAACTCTCATTAAGAGGAGGTATAAACAGTGTCAAACACTTCTCAGTTACTGAAAACAAATTCTCACGTAGTTAATATGGTTAGAATACACAGTGCTGACTGATGTGGCTCTTGCTTACCTTCCTCTCTAAAGCATGGCATGGGGGATGGTCAAAGAGAAGGGACCTTTAATTCTTATCTACTAAACAGAAGTGTGATGGGAATTCCACTTAAAATGGTAACTCTAATTTATTAAGAAAGACTCTCTTACTGTATTTCCAAGAAGAATTACAAATACTCTATTAACTGGATAGTTAAGTGTATCTGGGTGATGAATGCATGAAGAGTTTGTGGTATGCTACATGGCAGTTAGGTAGGTGGCAAAGTGGATAGAGCACTGAGCTTGGAATCAGGAAGACTCATTTTCCTGAGTTCAAATCTGGCCTCAGACACTTATTAGCTGTGTGACCCTGGGTCAAGTATCCTCATCTGGAAAGGGAAGGCATTAGCTGCTGAGGGCACTGGGAAAGGCCTCCTGAAGAAGGTGGGAATTGAGCTGACTTTTGAAGGAAGCCAGAAATACTAAGAGGTGAAGATGAGGAGGAATGTGGTGGGGAGGGCATACTTTTCAAAAAGAATTCACTGATTTCCTACGGGCTTTAAAGCCTGTCTTACAGCCAATAACACATCGAATTAATAATCTAAAGTATTTTTGAAAGTTATAAACGGAAATACAAAGCCAAAATGATTGATTGGAAAGCCAGGGGGCACATGACCTTAAGACAAGTAGTTTAGCTGGGAAATGACGAACCATAGAGGAGGTAAGAAAAGAGGAAGAAACATATGCAGAAGATAGCACTTATCAATTCTTCTACAGAAACCAATTCTGTCGATTTCCCACTGTCACTCCTCTAGTCCATTATTTCAAGAACTAGTGGGAGATCATCCTTGTTGGACTTGATTCTAGTTTCTCTCTATTTCCAATCCCTTCAAAACATTCAACCAAACTCACCTTCCTAAAATACGTAATCCTCTTAATATCTTTTATCTACTCAAAAACTTACAAGGGTTCCTGTTGCGTATGAGAATGTCAGAACTTTTCAGTCTGATATTTATGGTTCTACACAACCAAGCTAAATGACTGTAATCTCTGAAACATCCATTGAAACCAGGCTTGAAAGATGTTTGAACTTCTGCTGAGTCAGAAAAAGGAGGTATAACAATCCTAACAAGGAATTCATATCAAAGCCTACTCTAAAACTAGAACTGAAAAGGGTCACTAAACAAACTAACATAATCTGACCCCATCCATCTAACCATGCAATTGAAACCACCTGATAAATCAAATAGGTCGAATTATCCTTCCCATCCATTTCTGAGACCATGCCTTTGCTGGGGGTCGTCCCCTGTATAGAATGCCCTTCTCTCTCCCCCTGCTTATTATCCAGGTATACATCCTTCAAGACCAGCCATTATTAATATTCAGTCAGTCCCATTAGTAAAGTGAAGGACACACGGAAAGGAGCAAAAATACTTACATCCTCCCTATATCACAAAATAGTTATTTTAGATTTTTAAACACAGAAAAAATAAGAGAGCTCTTAATCTCACAAGGAACGTCTTAAATAAATGCAAGCTCTTCTCTTAGAATCAAAGAATAACTACCTTGATGAAGTTTTCCCTAAACATTTCAGTCCATATTGATTTCCACCTTCTCTAAACTCCTAGAGATTTTATTAAGTGGACCAAGCAGTTTTACCTTTTAACCATAGACTTCTTAGTACTGTTAATTAACTGACTTACATATATACCCCTTGTTTCTCCAAGACTATAAACTCTTGGGGCATAGCCAGTCTGTGTCTATCTCTGTGTGTGTGTGTGTGTGTGTGTGTGTGTGTGTGTGTGTGTGTCTGTCTGTCTGTCTGTCTGTCTGTCTCTATTTCTCTATCTGTGCCTCTCTGCTATAACTACCTGGTACAGTGGATACAGCACTGGCTCTGGAGTCAGGACTAACTGCATTCAAATCTAGCCTCATGCACTTACTAGCTGTGTGACCCTGGGCAAGTCACTTAACCCTGTTTGCCTCAGTTTCCTCATCTGTAAAATGAACTAGAGAAAGAAATGGCAAGTCACTCCAATATCTTTACTAAGAAAACCACAATTGGGGTTACAAAGGGTTAGACATGACTGAAACAACTGAAAAGAAAAATGTTATGCACATAGTAGGTGCTACATAAATTCCTTTATTGAAAATGACATGCACCTAGGTGGCACAATGGAGAGAGTGCTGGACATGGAATCAGGAAGAGCTGAGTTCAAAACCAGTGTCAGATACTCACTAGCTGTGTGACCTTGGGCAAGTCAGTTAACATCTGTTGGCCTCAGTTTCCTCATCTGTTAAATGGTAATAATAACAGCTTCTACTACACAGATTGTTGTAAGGATTAAAGGAGATAATGTTTGTAAATCTCTTTGCAAGCCTTTTAAAAGCAGCACGTGAATGCCAGCTATTATTGTTGTTGTTGAAAGAATGAATAAATGAAATGAGCAGATCAAAGAATCCCTGTGGATCAAACTCACTGGGGGAGTTACTGTCATGTTTCAATAGGAGCAAATAGCATTAGGTTATTGATAATCCGGTGAATTGCTCTGCAGCCCAATAAATTCACTAAGGGAGCAACTTCGTACTGAGTGCAATATTCCTCTTGTAGAAAGAATAGGAAATGAGCTATTGTTGGCCAGCACCAGGTGGTAAAGACTGAAGAATTAAGTGCCACTTAATTACGTAGCATTTTGTATCATTATTATGTTTCATAAGTGCATTATCTCCCTATCACAATAAAAGCACCAGAGCAATCTGGACTGTCTCACTTTTTCTCCCTAGTTGTCATTTTATTTGATTGATTTTATTACAGTTTATATTTTAATATGGATTTCATTTAGTATAGATAAATATTTATCTGACTAGACTATACAGTTTAAACTAAAATAGGGATGCTCCACAAAATTATCTATATACTAAAAAGGAAACATGAAAAGAAAACTTTGTTAGATTTCTTTTACATCACTTTCAGAGCCTTAGCACAATGCTTTTTTTGTTGTTGTTCAGTTGTTTTTCAGTTGTGTCCAATTCTTTGTGATCTGATTTAGGGTTTTCTTGGCAAAGATACTGGAATGGTACAGCTCATTTTACAGATGAGGAAACTGAGGCAACCAAGATTAAGTGACTCACCCAGGGTCACACAGGTAGTAAGTGTCTGAGATCACATCTAAACTCGGATCTTCTTGACTTCAGGCCCAGCACTCTATCTATTGTGTCACCTGGATGCTCCAAAAAGCACAACTCGGGACTATCTCTAGATTTTATTTATCCATGCCTCATCATAAGTTGACTTAGTTTACTAGGTAAGATGGTGAAGTAGAAGTGTTTATATTCTGTGGGACTGTTCCTCTTCTTTCAGTTGTGTCTGGCTCTTCATGACCCTATTTGAGGTTTTCTTGGCAGAGATATTGGAGTGGTTTGCTATTTCCTTCTCCAGCTCATTTTACAGATGAAGAAACAGAGGCAAACAGGGTTAAGTGACTGGCCCAGGGTAACACAGCTACTAAGTGTCTGAGGTTGGGCTTCAACTCATTAAGAGATGAGTCCTGCTGATTCCAGGGCCAGCACTCTATCCACTGTGCCACGTAGATGGCCCAGCACAATGCTAGGTAATGTATAGATAAAAACAAAGCTAATTTCTATGAAGATGGCCAGGACAGCTCTTAATCAATCGATGAATCAACAAGCACTGATACTTATTGATAAATTACACACTTACTATGTACCAGGCACTATATTAGGCACTGGGCATAGAAGGATATAAATGAAACAATCCTTGCTTTCAAAGATCTCATAATCTATCTGGAAAGATGATGGGTGTGTTTTATTATATTTATATACATATATGTTCTCATAAGCTACATTTATATCATATGTATATGCACACAAAATAAATATATAAGGCTATTTTGGTGGGGAAGGCAGTACTAACTGGCTTGATCAGAAAAATCCTCATACAGAAGGTGGTACTGAGTTTTGAAGGATCCGGGGATTCTAAGAGGCAGGGGTGAGAAGGCAATGCCTTCTAGTCATGAGGACAACCTCCATGAAGGCACAGAGATGAGAGATGGCAGGTCATAAGCAAATGGAATCAACAAATACCTCCAAATTCTCATTTTAGTCATTAGCTGGTACTTCCCTCTCCTATGAAACCAGAAAGAAACTAACAACAGTTGAAAGAATTAACTTTCAGATCTTCCTTAATGCCTTTGTGCTAATAAATAGAACAAATGACTGAAGTATGGGAAACAGAAACAAAGAGGAGAATAAACCAAGGATTTGAATAATCAATCTTCAAATATTTGATACTATACAGGATTGAAACAAAAATCCTACATGCACGCTAAATATTTCCTTAAAAACAAGAAGTCACAATGCTTATTCTTTTGGGTGCTACTGGTACCATATAAAGAAGTGAAGACAGTCATGGGACTGTTTGGTCAATAAAAACAAACATCTTCCTTAGAGACACTAAATGGAGCTGAATAGGCAGTGCAACTGGTTCGATTATGAGGGGCCAGAACATAGACCCTTTGTGGCTGGACAGACAATCTGGTAGGAAGCATTGAGTGGAGATATAGATAGGTACTGAGCATCTTCTAAGACTGGGAAATAGGCAGCTGAGATAGACATCACACCTGGGTCGTGCAGAGAGGTGATGCAGTATACTGAAAGGAACCCGGAGTCAAAAGATATAAATTTGAATCCCAGCCCCATCACCTAATAAAGAGTTGAATCAATCTTACAATGAAAGAACAGGAAGGTATTTCATAATCCAACCTTCTCACTTTATAAATAAGAAAGCTAAGGCTCAGACAGTAAGTTCATGCAGTCTCATAAGTGGCAGAGTCAGGGTGTTGGGCAAGTCACATTTAATCTGTCTGAGCCTCAGTTTCCTAATCTTTAAAATGAGGATATTAATATTTGCACTACCCATTTCAATAGGATCAAACAAGATGAGAGGTATAAAGCTTTGTAAACACTAAAGCATGCTGTATAAATGTAAGCTATTACTATTATTCATATCATGCTACCAGTTTCTCAGAAGCTTGAAGATAATAATAGTTAACATTTACACAGTGCTTTAAGGTTTGTGATTTATTTTACATATATTATCTCATTGAGCCTCACAAGAAGCCCATGAGGCAGGAGCTATTATTATCCCCATTTTAGAGATAAGGAAACTTGAGGCACAAAGGAGGTTAGGTGACTTGCCTAGGTTCATACAATTAGCGACTGTCAGCTAGTGATGGTCATAAGGAACTTGGTTTCTAAGGTAAGGATTGAGGAATGGAGGAATCAAATCAGGACCCAATTATTGGGATAGGGGTGTTAAGTATAGGGCTAGGACACAATAGATAAGGTAAAACTCCGGTTTCTACAACCAGGCTATGGGGCAGAATGGGATGGCAAGTAGCAAAACTGATTTGTTCCTAAACCACCTGACCATTAGTCCTTTCACCTTTTATCTCCTTTGCTTAGCAGTCAGATTGGGCCAAGAAAAGATGGAGGTGGAGAGGCTGCAGAAGGAAAGAAACAGACGTAGGGTGCTCATCACATCTAGTGACTACACTCTGATACTCTCTCTGAATTTCTCTTGCATTTACTGTCTGTTCCCATGAAAGCTACCACCTTAATAGAGAATTGTCCTGCTCTGCTACTGTTTGTTTTCTCTCCCCAGATGGAATGCAAATATCCTTAATTGCAAGACATCTGTGTGTGTGTGTGTGTGTGTGTGTGTGTGTGTGTATGCATATAATCTTGTGTCTTTTCAATAGTATCTCCCATAGTGTTAAGATACATGATAATTTTTGTTGTTCTTTCATTTTTCAGTCATGTCCAACTCTTTGTGACCCCCCTGTGGAGTTTTCTTGGCAAAGATGCTGGAGTGGTTTGCCATTTCCTTCTCCAGCTCATTTTAGAGATGAGGAAACTGAGGCAAACAAGGTTAAATGACTTGTCCAGGGTCATACAGTTAGTAAGTATCCGAAGTCAGATTTGAACTCACGAAGATGAGTCTCCCTGACTCCAGGACCTGCACTTTGTCCACTGTGCCACCTATCTGCCCTATATGCTAATTACTTATTTAAAAATTTTTTAAAAAGGGGGTAAGCAGGGTGAAATGTAGGTGATGTACAACAGATATCAGTAAAAATCTTATTTATGATATCATCTTGTATATGACCAAGTAGAACCAATAACCAAATTACTTAAAAATATATTTCATTAAATAAATATGTATTTGTTTGTGGACCCATTATGCATGTTGGCATTGGAATGTCCAAGTTAGTCCACATTTTCACCTAATTGAGAAATCTTTTCTACAACATGATTATCCAACCTTAGTTTGAACACTAATAGCTATAGATAACTCACTGCTTTGAGACATGGCCCACAAGATCTGCCTTCTTTTAACTTCCTCCCATGTGTCCAATTTCTATCCTCTGAAGGAAATATGTCTGCTACTCCTACCGATGTGTGAAGACGCTATCATGTTATCTCCAAAGTTTTCTTTTCTATAGGTTAATCGTCATCACTTTCTTCAATTGCTACCCATATCACATAGCTTCTTCCCCCTTTACTATTCCAAGTGCCCTTCCCTGGAAGCTTTGTAATTTGTCCGTAAAATATAGCCCTCTAGAATTACCTTCCATTTACACTATATATTATTTTGAATATTCACAGTCATATGCATATTATCACTCCCATTAGGATGAGAATGTGAGTTGTTTAAGAGCAGGGAGTATTTTTTATTTTTGACTTTCTTTGTATTCTTAGCACAGTGCCTGGCACATAGCAAATGCTTAATAAAAGCTTGTCTAGACTAACTATAATGGAACATGGTACTTAAAATATGCACCAATATATAGTAAAATTGTTAATTCTCTTGATATGGTATTATGTTTTTTATGAACGCCGACCAAGACTGGGTTAACTTTTATCACAGCTACAGCAAACTCTAGGTTCAGATTGCCCTTACGTTTAATTAAAACCTTTAGATCTTTCTCAAATGAAGTACCATCAAGCCACACTACATTTGTGTGTGTGTGTGATTGATTTTTTTTTTATCCTAAATGTAGACTTTATGCTTACCCCTGTTATGTTTCATCTTGTTCATTCTGGCCTATCATTCCAACCTGTCAAGAATATTTCGAATACTGATTCAGTCATCCATATGATTAGCTAACCCTTCTAGCTTTGTGTCATTCACAAAACTTGAAAATTGTTTCTTCCATGTCTTCATTCTGATCATTCATTTAAATAAGTGAATAATGTTTCCCCCTTTTGACAACTAGAATAACCTTTGTCCATATCTAGTCTTCTGGAACTTTGTCTGTTCTCCATGATTTCTCAAATAACTACTGACACAGATTTTGTTATTTGATCTTTAACTTGTTTTATTTGAACCTTTAGGAAACTCCTGAATTTAGAAAACTCATTTCTGAAAGCCTTAGGCTATTTTGGGTTTCAGTCTGATATTATTCTTATAGGTACATGCCACATTTTTGGGGTCATCTTTGTTTATGTGTACCTCCTTCCATCTTGTATATTTCTCTATCATAAAATGGAGCTGATCAGAGACCTCTCTGTGTAGCCACATTGAGTTCTTAAGCTATCCCCCCTTTTCTAGCTTATTTGGACTACTCAAAAGTAGATTACTAGAATTTTCTACATCTTTGTTGCTGTTGTTCAGTTGTTTCAAGCCTGTCTGACTCTTCATGACCCCATCGGGGATTTCCTTGGCAAAGATTTTGGAGTGGCTTGCCATTTCCTTCTCCAGTTCATTTTACATATGAGGAAACTGAGGCAATCAGGGTTAGGTGACTTGCCCAGGATCACACAGTAGTAAGTGTCTGAGTCTGGATTTGAACTAAGGAAGATGAGTCTTTCTGACTCCAGGTCTGGCACTCTATCCACTGTATCACCTAGCTGCCCTTTCCTACAACTACCCACCTCCTAAGTCAAATTCATCTTCAGAATATCCGGCCATGTGATCATATCTATCTTTTCTCCAAATTTTTTCATATCTGCCTTCCTAAGATAGAGGACACTTTTTAGTCTAACCTAGCATTCCTTTTCTATGCTCCTTTATTCCAAGAAGACATAGTCACTTTCTCTCATTGCTGCCACATCATTAACTAGTTATTCTCTGTCAGAATTAAGTCCAGCAGCTTTATGTTTCTTTTGTTTTCCTATATTTCTTATGCAAGAAGTAGTCAGAATGAAGTAGTCAGAATTAAGCAGTTTGCCTCATTTTTCATTGATTGGCATGCATTTTTAAACTCACCCGAATTAATGGTATGCTGCCAAATTAGAAAACACTATTTTGGACCCAAATTGGACTACTTTTAATAGGGGTCTTACATAAATTAGATGGCATTTGGTTTGAGGTGAAGTGGAATGTGATAAAGTGAATTCGTTTTACTAAGTGAGTGTCATATTTTATAACAAATGGTGAGATGAAATTCCTGATTGCTTTCTCCTCCACATTTAATTTATACTTCTGCTGTCCTTCTGGTTGGTGTGACAATATTCCTCCTTACCTTTTCAGACGTGGCTGTCTGCAAGCTGCAACAAGATGTACATGGACAGGAGAGTGCTTGCCCACATAAAAACCAAACTGGAACTATTAGGGCTATATTGAAATTCTCTAAACTTCATGTGATCAGGCCTGCACTAGATTTGATATTTCAAATACCTGTAATTCCATCACTGGGAGTCCCCCATTGACATGGATCACAACCTTTTCATGCATTAGTAAATGGTCTTTGTGAATTTCTGTGGCTGAGAAAATCCATCTCCAAGTAACCAATGCCCTGACAAAGAATCTTGACAAATTTTGGTAGGATAGTATTTGGATAATAGACACGTAGTTCATATGTCGTATGTTCATATGTCATAGTTCCATAGTCCACTTGGGAACCTTTGGGAAGTTAAATGATATGGGCAATTTATTATGACAAAGCATTAACACCTGAAGTTCTTGGGAAATTATTTTTCCCAATAATGTTTGCATATAGATACTTTTGTTGCTAGGAGTTAAGAGTTTACTAAAGTGTAGATGTGGAAAGGAAAGATAAATTTGTTAAGACTGAAAAGATGATTTTATGGAATAATACTTAAGGCATAAAGTTAGGGGAAGGGCAAAAGAAGACTTGAAAACCATCATTTTCTATGTTTCTTATGCAAAAAGCAGTAGACTAAGGGGCTCATATTGGGAGAACAAAACAGTGTATCCTCATGTAACCTTTCATCTAAAGATTAGACATTATTTGTCTTTTTATCTATGCCAGTGCTTAAAAGCACTTGGAAATAATAGGAACTTAATAAAGGCTGAATGAAAGAATATTGAGGAGATTTGAGTACTTTTAGAGGGGAAAAATATACGCTAACAATTGCTTTGGAGAAAGAAAAAATTTAAAATTATTCTATTGTTAAGCTGGGATAATGTTGGGAATGAGATAGCGAAAGAGACTGTCATACCTGGGATTTCACTGGACCAGGTAAAGGTGATCAAACTCCCTCTACCAATGCAGCTTAGAATCTTCTCTGTGATACAGTTTTAGAGAGTCACTCAGAGCATTGTGAAGTTAAGTGACTTGCCGAGGGTCACATAGCCAGTACACCTCAGAACTGGACATGGAAGCCAGATGTTTGTTGACTTTGAGACCAGCTCTCTAACCATTATGACATGCTGACTCTCAGGAAAATAAAGGTACTCTTTATCCCAAGGAAGGTACCAAGAGAAAATAAAATGAACATTTACCTTCTTATAGGTTTTTTCCTCATTTTGTTTTCCTGATATCGCATCTCCATTTTCAGTGGCAGACATCTAAGAGAGAACATGAAGATGTTCCTATTTAGATTTGTAAGATAAAGCACAATATTGTGGTTTATGGTTTCTTACCTAAAATGTCCATTTTGGTTAGTATTTTTTATTCTAAACAAGTGGATCAGATTATATGAAAATACTGAAAAATCTTACTCCTTCCTTTCAAAGCTTTTCTTTGTAAGTCTTAATTAATAGGAAATCAAATATTTTAACTTGTATATTCTTAGAAATAAAGACACCATATAAATCCAAAGTGTTTATTATTATTGTAATATATTTTTCCCTACAAAAACATTTCTTTTATTAAAAAAGGATTTTCAACAAAACTTCTGCTGTGATAAAAATATACATGCATACACATTATATAATTATATATCACTTCCACTGTGACAAAATATATGCATATGTATTATATAATAATATATAACTTCTGTTGTGATGATATATACACACATATATGCAAAATGTATACATATACATATTTTTATCACAGCAGAAGTGATATATATCATCATATAGTCATTTTGCATGACTATATTCTATATTCTGTAGTCATTCTGCATGAACCAAAGTTCAACAACTCTTCTGACTTTGTTGTAAGCATTTAAAACACATTAAGACAGGTTTTTGTGTTTTATACTTTTGTAAACTCAATTTTGAGTCTTTATATGTACCCAAATAAAATGAGGCATAACTGAATCAAGTAGGGTTGAATCCCATCTCCATCACTGACTGGTAATGTATCCATGGGCAAATCAAATAACTTCTCTGTTCCTCAGTTTTCCTATCTATAAAATAGGAATAGTAATACCTTTCTCATGTGCTGTACAGGTTGTTATGTGGACAAAGTGTTTTGTAAATTATCAAAGGCTTAATAATAAAGCTCACATTTCTAAGAGACTTCCTCTTAACAACTTGTGAGAAGGGTTGTGTAAGTCTTATTATCCCTGTTTTACTAATTAGGAAACTGAAGCTCTGAAAGGTCATTTATGACTTGCCCATCATTACACAGCTAATAAATGTCAAAGGTGGGATTAGAAATCAGATCTCTTGGCTCCAAGTCCAGTGTTCCACCCATCATACCACAAAATGTTCCTTCTGGGTTGCCATATAGATTTATTTGACCATGATCTTTCCAAACAGAATAAAGAGATGCACCACTGTTAACCGATCTCTTCTTCCTCTTTCTCTCCTCAGAATGAAATCACTCTTTCCATCTACTGTTCCAAATAAACAAGCAAATGTCCTTCATATGCATTTTAATTCTTCTACTTTATTTGTATATATTCAATGCATCTATATGAATTAATTTCTAAATGAAAGCATACATCCTATAACTTCCAAGTGCCTAGGGCAGTGTTACTTGCTTAGTAATTACTCATTTTTTCAACTAATAATTTCTTTGGTATCTAGAAAAATGATCCTTTTTTTTTTAATGAGGATAGAGCAAGGTCTTTAATGATGACAAACATACCCATACCAAAATATTCCCTGGAGTACAGCAATAGTTCAAAGACAGTTCATAATTATAGATGACATTTACTATCTGGAGGAAATGTGGCACATATAAAAACCACAAAAGACTTTAGAATCAATTCAATGAGATTAAATGTAGGTTACATGGGGCAACATATTTTGAAGGATGACTTGCTTATATGTTCTCGACCAAACATGTTTAGTACAAGAGGGAGGTTGCCTATGTTTGAGGGTAAATACTCTTTAGGAAACATGTAGGGAAACAAAGCTAAAACTTCATCAGAGTACTATGGCATGGTGGGATTATATCATAGACTGTGGGAGAAAGAATCCACACAAACAGAATCACAGCTTGAACAAAATATCAAGTCTTTGCATGGAGATTGCCAGAGTTTATCAGAAACACTGTTTCAGTCAGTAATAACTAATGAATAGTTTCTGAACTGCTGGGCTAAATGCAAAATGCTACTGTATGGTTCATTTTAACTTTCCTGACCTACGCAGTCCTAAAACTGATTGACTAGTATGAAAAACCATGAGTTTTCATGAAAAGGCCCCTGAAGTGATATTTATTTCAATCACAGAGATCAATTTTATGCTTTCAATTAGAGGAGAGATAATGGTTCCAATTAATATAAAAAGCTTCTTAGACCTAGGAACATTTAACATCTCAGGAAAAAAAATACTCAATAACTGTTCCAAAGGATACCACTTCTGTAATTTCATTTCGAAGCCTTTGCAGCTTATTAAAATATAAAATTCCAAAGAGGGACCTGAATCTTATCAGAAGTGGCTAATGCTTAACGAAAGGTTGATTATCAATGTGAATGAGGACAAATTATGAAAAGGTCCAGAGGTATTTTTCATTAATTTATGCTTCACTTCCGATTCCATAGTGGGGCAGTGAAGAGAATGAAAGAGGAAATTATTATGAAACCACTTCTTTTTTTTTTCTATCGGCAGCATGGCACAATGGAAAGTACACTGGATTCATGATCAAAGGATCTGGGCTGGAATCTTGATTCTGCCATTTAATAACTGTGCAGCATTGGACAAGTCAATTCACTGCTCTGCATCTCAGTTTCCTTATTGGAAAAATGATGGGATTGGGCTAGATCAGTGATTCTCAAAGTATGGTAGGAATACCTCTGGGAGTCCCTGAGATTCTTTGAGGGGGTTCAAGAGGTCAAAACCACAAGATGCCATTGGCCTTTTAAAATGCTCCTCTCTTTTCCAACTATATATCTGTGTGAGGCTGGATTTTCTTCATATACTTTAACTGAAATAACATATTATAACAAATTTAATACAGAAGAGATGTAGGACTGTGGCTGCCTTCTATTAAGGCAGATAGTAAAGAGATGTGAAAAAACATGTAAAATGATGCCACTCTTCTCACTATTGGGGGGATACTGTTATTTTAATAAAATTTTATTTATGCTAACATTTAATGGGTTTATTGTAATTTTAAATGAATTAATAAATGTTTAAAAATTGATCATTTTTAATAACCAAACATAAGATGATAAATTATCAAGAGTTAAACACACATAAACATAAGCTTTTTGGAATCTTCAATGATTTTTAAGAGTGTAAAAGAATTTTGAGACCAAAAAGTTTGAGTTCAGAAATTTTGGACTTTGCTAAATGGGCTCTGGTCTTCCTTCAGCTTTAAACCTATGATCTTATGCTCTGAGCACTTTGATAAAGAAAATCACCAAATGTCTCTTCTGGGATTAAAATATTGCTTTCATATGTGTACTGTATAACTTTAGTAGTCCCATTAAATAAGGAACCATTTTGTAAATCTATGCTGAAAAGGCAGTGATTGACCCTTGAGCTATCAGAGTTCTGAAAAGAGGCTATTGAAACAAATCTATTGCCCCAACTTACAAATCGCATTAATATCTTGTACCGTGTAAGTACTTGATAGACATTTGTAGAACTGAGACATTACTATGACTTTTAAGCTAATGAAAAAATTTGTTATCAAGATACTATATCCCTTGGGTTTCATTCTTCTAACTATGTTAACATCCATGAATCTGCTAATATTGCTTCTTTTAAAAATTGGTTATGTGATAAGTTAGGGGCTAAGAAATGAATTAGCATTTACACTTTGGAAACTTTTGTACTAGACATACCTGCCCTCTCCCAAAAAAAGTTTTTGCACATCTTTCTACTTTATAATAGGCTCTCCAAATGGTGCCTTTGAGATACTAAAAGAAAAGGAAAAAGGCTTACAATGATTTTAGATTTGGTGATTAGATTAGAATATTGATTTGGATCCTTTAGAGAGAACTTAAGGAAAAAGAGACAAGAGCTAAATGCAATGGGCAGAGTTGGCAGTGGTACCATCTACATCAAAGAAAGGTGCTATCGTTGATGAAGTCACATATCCACCAAAGTAACTTGTCTTTATAAAGAGACTTTTAGAGTTTATAGAAAATGTCAGACAAATTTACATACCTTTGAGAAGTATATGTCAAGTCATCTGGAGCTGGTAGTAGCAGGTAGCCTAATCATTAGTGCTGTTATTTTTCCCTTCAAGCTCCTGTTAAAATAAAAATCATTTGTCAACTTATAATCTGACAGATGAGACTTCTAATTAGATGATTATAGTTTTATATATTCATTTTAATATTAGAGCTAAAGCTTGATCAAGGTATTGAGATAATCAGTTAATGATATCACAGTGCAACAGAATGTCTCTTAAATAATCTGATTATTTGTACTTCATGGTATCTGTCTTGTGTTGTACCTAATAGTATTATTGCTCTTTTGTAGTTGATACTGCCTTCTTCTTTTTTTATCCCCAAATAGTTTTATATCCTAATTAGAAGTTGGTCTGTTCAATGTTATATTAAATACCAAGTTATTTTTTTCTGACATGAAAGAAATAAATAACAGTTATTAGGAATAGGGATATAGAGTGAACTTGTGATTTCATTGGTAAAGGGAACTCCCAGGAAAGGAAACTTCTACCAATGCAAGTCATAATTGACCTGAACAGAGCAGAGGCATCAAACAGTTGCCTAAATTGGCCAAATCAGATTAAAATGTAATTGGAAAATATTTATGAAATAAATAAAAATACAGAAGAACACAGATGTTAATATGCCTAGTTATTATGCATATAATTTACTCTGTATATATTTGTTTGCATGTTGTCTCCCCCATTAGATTATAAACTCCTTGAGGGCAGGTACTGTCACAGTGTTGGGCACATAGTAGATGCTTAATAAATATTGATTGATTATGTGAGTTTCTAAGTCAATATGCAGCTACAGGGATCCTTATACATAGTTTAATGGCACCTGTCTTTAGTGGAGTTTGACACCACTGACCTAGAGCACTGACAGGTTAAGTGAATGAGCATCATGAAGCCAGTATGAGTTAGATGTGGTACTTGAACCCAAGTCTTCCTGGCTTTGAGACTGGCTCTCTATCTACTATGCCAAGTTTACATCACATTTGGCCTGTGCTGCGCACCTTGTGCCCCACTAAAGGATTTTGGGAGACTTGAGAAAGGATTTCAGGTATCCTGCAAAAAATGTAGAGGATGTAAAATGGGCCTGCACAACATACTATCCCTGGGTTGTTTGGGTGGGCCACCCATGGGCCATATGTTGTGCAGGCCTGCACTATGCCATGCTTTCTTTTCTACATTTAATATTATTTGAAAAACATATTTTACGATTGCATACAATATAGCAGAAAGCACAATAGTTCTGATCAAGATTGTTTCCATTAAAGATATGTGACACAAAAAAAGCATAAATAAAAGCATGAGGGAAAAAAGGAGGGGAAAGATCTTGGTAGAAAGGGCAGTGGCTGAGTTTAATTTCTTGCCATTACATCTTTTTCTTTTCTTTTGGTGAGGCAGTCAGGATTAAGTGACTTGCCCAGAGTCACACAGTTAGCAAGTGTCAAGTGTCTGAGGCTGTATTTGAACTCAGGTCCTCCTGACTCCAAGCCCCGGAGCTCTATCCACTGCGCCACCGAGCTGCCCCTCCATTACATCTTTTTAAAAAATTTTTTTGAGTCCAAAATTCTCTCTTTCTCTCCCTCTCCTACCTCCCTCATTGAGAAGGCAAGCAATTTGATACAGGTTATACATGTGCAATGACACAAAACACATTTCATGTTAGTAATGTTGTGAAAGAAAACACAAAGAAAATAAAGAAAAATAAAGAAAGTAAAGAAAAAGTATACTTTGATCTGCATTCAGACTCCATCAGTTCTTTCTCTGGAGATGGATAACATTTTTTCATCATAAGTCCTTCAGAATTATCTTAGAGAGAATTGCCAAGTCATTCAAAGTTGAACATCATACAATATTGCTGCTACTGTACACAATGTTCTCCTCATTTTACTTTATATCAGTTCATGCAAGTCTTTCCAAGTTTTTCTGAGAGCATCTTACTCATCATTTCTTATAGCACAATAGGATTCCATGACAATCACACACAACAACCTGTTCAGTCATTCCCCAATTGATGGACATCCCCTCAATTTCCAATTCTTTTCCACTACTAAAAGAGCTGCTATGCATAGTTTTGTATACATAGGTCCTTTTCCTTTTTTTTTTTTTTATGTCTTTGGGACCTAGTAGTGGTATTCTTGCCATTACATTTTACAGACTCATTCAACATTACATTTATTCTGTTTTAGGTATACAAAAAAATCCAATTTATACCACTTAAAATGTCTTTTACTTTCACATCACAGACATTTAAAGACATTTTATGAACTCCTCCCCTTTTTTGCTCTCCTCCATTTTGCCTTCCTCCTTTTTTTTGTCAATGACAATTAAGCAAAAACATCCAACACAATGACCATATCTGAAAATATACACAATATTCTCCCCTAGTATTCCCCTTGCTCTACCAGGAGGAAGGAGAAACATTTCATTAATTATTTTCCAGGACTATTAGCACTAATTCACAATATTTTCCCATGTTTTTATAAATTCTTTATATTCATAATTATTGCTCAGCATTACTTCAATAAATTCCTATACCAAAAAGAATTTTTAGCCATTCCCCACTCAATGGACCTTCACTTTGTTTCCAGTATTTTGCTACCACAATGTAGGCTACCATGAATATTTTGGCATACATTAGAATTTTTGTTTGTCTTAGACCTCCTTGGACTTGTAACTCTTTGAATCATAATGTTTATATGATCTTTATCTATCTGTTTCCCATCAATTAGGTATTTCACACTTTGGAAATTTAATTTTATCATATTTATATACTTATTTTAATTGTTGAATAGACTCTATAAATTGGCAAGTCATCTAAATAGTATAAAATCTACTAATTTTGATCTAAAGAGATAAATGTTATTTTATAATTCTACAATTTTAATCAAGCCAAATACTTCAACAAATGACTTTTGAAGAAATTACTTCCCCCCAAAACACTTGCTGACTTATGATCAACTAATAACAAGAAACTAACTCATCATTAATATAATGATCATATTTTACATCTCTATAGTGCTTTATGGTTACAAATGAATTTCTATTTTTTTTTTACTCATTTAGTCTCATTTTAGTCCCAAAAGAACCTTGTGAGCCACATATGAATTACCTCTATTTTATAAATTAAGAAACTGAGGTATAGAGTAGTTAATTAAGTGACTTGCCCATGATTTTACAGCTAACAAGTGACCAGAACCAGATTGCAAACCCTGGTCTTCAAAGTATTAAAAAATACATTTAATCCTCTTCATCTCCCAAATGTAACCTCAAGATCAGGTTAAACTACTGGATCACCTCTTAGAAAGCATATTTAGTCAGTATTATTAATATTTTTTTAATTTGTCTACTCAGATCTTAGTAATGTGTGGAGCAAGTCAATTGAATTCAACACAATATTTATTAAGCACTGTCCTTGGTGCTAGAAATGTAAGAACAAAGATGAAAAATAGCCCCTGCTCTCAAAAAGCCTAAATTTTATACGATATGATGTGTGAGTGCTCTAGCAGTGGGTCAAAGAATGATGGCAATCATCTGATAATATGTGAAAGCATACGGATTGAACATGTAAAACAGAAATGAAGTTCTGTATCTCAATGAGGGCTGCTTTATAAAAAGAAAACTGAAGGTAAAAATGATTTATAATCCTTCATAATTTTTACCACATTTAAAAAGAAAGGTTTTCATGCTTTTTGTCAGAATACAAAACAAAAAGGCCAAATCCTTCATTTCATTTCATACAAGCAGGAAAAACCCAGAACTATCATGTATACAGTAGTCAGAAAACATGATAACAGTGATTAAAGGGGACAGATGCAACCCTTATATTCATCCTATAGTCAATTTTTAAAATGTCTATTTTTGAGGGCATAAAAGTTTTATTAAATGCATTAAATATATATTTTTATTTGCACAATGAAACTCAGACTGGGTACATATTACAAGTATCTAGACACATCATATGCCATTTCTTCACAATACCTTAAACTTTAAGTCCTGCATATATTCACATTAATTTCAGTTCTGTTGCCACTGACAAAAATAATTTAAAATCAGGTTCATTTCAAGTGTCCCATATTTTAAAAAATGAAGCCCAACTTCTAAAACCAATTCCAACCTAAAATGGATGGCACCTGTCCAATATGAATTCAGGGGAAATACTAATCAAAACAAATTGCAAGATGCGACACTGATACTTTCCCATAAAACACTTTCATCAGTTCTTACACTGACTCTTCCAAACTGAACAAAACAGATAAGGGGGCATCACATGTAGATAGTACCATGCACACAGTAGGCACTACATAAATAAATACTCAATGAATTGAATAGCTATGACTGAAAATAAAAGACTCTAAAAATGTAGCAGTCATAATTCATTTTCCCAATAAAGGTTGTACTAAAAATTTTTTAAGCCTTTTTAAAATAGAGCATTCACTGTATGTATTAGATAGTGAAAAGTATTGTCTAAAAACAACTGAAGAATTTATTGCTTTCAATATAGTGCAATTCACATTTTTTTCCTTGAAAATGCCATTATTGTACCATTCTCTCCTGGCTCCATTTTAATTTTAAATACACAATAGCAGAAACTGTGTATAGGAAGAAGCTCATGACCATGAAAAGAAACACACATGTATGATTACACTTTCCAGACTCTCCATTTGGCACTTGTTAAAATATCTGTGCCAACTTAAACAATATCACTGCTTTTTAATGTCTTCTCATAAACAGGTGGGTAATCACTGCAAAATTCAGTCAAATGGTTGGCTATTTTGTCCATAGCCTACCAAAGATCCAAATGCTTCGTTTAAGTTTGCAGGTTTTATCCAGATATTTAGTACTGTACAGATTAAATTACATTTTAAACTTCTCATTAAAAAAATAAACTGGATTGTTCTCTTTTAGTGTCTTTCTTTAAATGTACTTCATTTTTTGTTCCATGAATGTCTCAGGAAAATACATTAATTATCATAGTACTTGATTATAAACCTTATGCATATGAAGACAGGGATGACTAATTGATCAAGTAATGTGCTCCAAAATTCATGACTAAACTCTAAGGTTTGGTTTTGCCATTGCTACACTCAGTAGGATCTATGAATATGAGCCAAAAAGTGGTAAAATAAAATAAGTTAATTTTTTTTAGATCTTTAAGGTTTAAGAAGTAGTTCACATATGTTGTAAAAATTACCTGATTCTCACAGCAACCCTCTGAAGTAGGAAAAGTTACCTCCATTTTATGGTTGAAGAAATTGAGGCTGAAAGTTATTAAGTGACTTGCCCAAAACCATAGGATCACACAGCTGATATCTCTTTTCTTTTTAAAATTTTTTGTTTACTTTTTCAATTTATAAAAAAATTTTTTCCCTTCCACCTCCCCCCATGGAAAAAAGAAAAACAAAACCCTTGCAACAGGTATACTTTGTCAAGCAAAACAACTTATTGAATTGACTATGATATCCAAAAATATTGGTGATGTTCTGCACTTGAATCCATTACTTTGTCAGTAGATGGGTAGCATGTTTCATAATATAGTTTTTCTAGAATTGAGATTTTAAATATACTTTGGATTTATTTACTTGTATATCTGTTCTATCCATCTCCTCTACACCAGTTAAGTAAAATGTATGATACTGGAGGGCATAAATTGTTTGCTTTTTTTCTTTTACATATGTATCCCCAATGCCTAGCATAGTGTCTCCACACAGTAGGTAGTTAATAAACATCGGTTAAGTTGAATTCAATGTGCCTTTAATCATTCTTAAATGTCTAACCCATGAGTACAAAATATTAATCAGGTATCATCAGAGTTTACACTTTTGATTATTCTTTCCACAAGCATAGTCAGGAACCAAACACTGTACTACCTGGGGAAAGTTCAAGAAGACATAGACATGGATTTTGAGGAACTTACAGCCTAGGTGGAGAAGCATGATTAACATGTGAAGTAATACTTGAGGGGAAGATAATAAAATAAGTGATTATTATACATGGTTCAGAAACAGAGAGATGATAAAGGTTGTTGAAGGCTGGACTAAATGGGAAGGTTTCATTCTTGGAGGAGGTAGAATTGAATTGCATTTTGAAAGATGGGTAGGATTTGGCTAAGAAGAGTATCTCTCTCTAGTTATTCAAAGAGAAAGAATTTCCAGTATGTGGTGGGGGTGAGAGGAAAAGATATCATAAATAATGGCATTAAGGGAAGCAATAGCAAAGGTTTGTTTTGTTTTGGAAGACTGACCTGACTAAAGTGGAAGGATGGGGGGAAGACTTGGATAGACAGAGGGTGGCGGAAAGGGCATGATTGTCACTGCCAAAGAGCATATCATGTATCACCTACTGGCCAGCCTACCGATAATGTAGCCTCCACATAAGGCCAGACTGGTTTTCAGTCAAAACATCAATAAAGATTTATTAAGCATTTACCATGTTACTATTTGCTATGCATGTGCAGAATGCTGGGAATACAAATGTAGAAAAAAAGATAGTACCCATTCTCAAGGAGCTTATATTCTAATATGGTAATAGAAAACAACATATAAAAGGGGCTGAAAAGGATGTGGGTGGAGAAATTCAAAGAATCAAGAGCAGAGCAGGGAGGGGAGTGAAGGAATGAACATGGCTGTCTTGGGTATTTCCTCAAAATGGAGGTTCTGGGAGGAACTCACCCATTGAAGAAAAGGCTAGAAGAGTAGAGGGATCTCAAAGGGTGAAAAGGTTGCAAGGCAAGGGGCATCAGAAAGCAAAGTTCATCACCGGAAGTATACATAAAGTCTTCCTAACATTGTAGAATATGCCAGGGTTTGTGATCCATCACTAGACTTTGAGACTCCAAGGGCCATCTTCACACTACAATGAGACATCAGAGTACAGCTTCTCCCTGAAACAAAGGCCCATTTTTTCCAACACCAATACTCTTCCAGTGATGCTTGTTTAATCATTTTTCAACAGTGACCAAATCTTTGTGAGCCCATTTGGGATTTTCTTGGCAAAGATACTGAAGTAGTTTGCCATTTCCTTCTCCAGCTCATTTTATAGATGAGGAAACTAAGGTAAACAGGGTTAAGTGTCTTGCTCAGAGTCACACAGCTAATAAGTGTCTGAGGCCAGATTTGAATTTGGGGAGATGAGTTGTCTTGACTCCAGGACTGGCACTCTATCCACTGTGTCACCTAACTGCCCCAGTCATACTACATGACTGCAAACAATTGAATACTACAGCCTCTAAAGAATTACAATTATGATTCACCCACAGGGCAATGGAGAAACATATGGTAGGTATGAATATATTGGAGTATATTGCCAGTGAAGAGTTGCTCCCCAGAAGCCATGTAGAAGATCTCAATGAGGTATATGATGAATGTTGTTAATTCATTCCCAAATACAAGTAAGCCACAATTTTCGTAACTATATTAATAGTTCACATTTGCAAAGCACTTTAGCTTGCAAAGTGCCTTACACAAATTATTTCATTTGACCCTAAAGTGGGTTGAGAAAAAGGTTAGCAAAACTCATTTTAGCTAAATAGTTTTACCACATGGCCATACAGCCCAGTCACAGTCCTCTCCTACTGTCTCTTACTCCAAACCTGCTTTTACAGCTCTGCATCATCCTGTCCCTCCCACTCCCTAACAATACATATGGCACCCATATAGTGGTGGTGTTACCCACCTTCCATCTTGGTAATCTTTGAATCATTTGATGTCACTGTTGTGGCTGGAACTTCATTTCTCACGACAGTCTCATCATAAGCATATTTTGGGATAAGTTGACTGTGTGCCCAGTTGAAATTGGAGTCTAAGAGCTATTTACACGTGAGAACCACAGATACTGGAAGACAAATTCCTGTTGTCAATACCAGTATTCAATATGGCAGCTTTTATGGGCAGCTACATGGCTTGAGGACCTGAGTTCAAATCTAGCCTCAGACACTTACTAGCTGTGTGACCTTGAGGCAAGTCACTTAACCCCAATTGCCTAAAAACAAAAAAAAAAAAAGAGTCAGTCTTTTGAGACAGGCTAATTATCTATAGACCCTTTGAATGTGCGGGGGGGGGGGGGGGGGTTATTCTCCTATTGTCCTTACGATTTTCGGGAAGATATCAGGAGCAAAGAGCTGAACATGTCAAGGAGAATACTGATGGTATGCTAGAAAAATGAACTCATTTTTGAAAGGAATAACAAATTGTACATAGTAGCTTTATAGTTTCATATGTAAATATCTTTTTTATTGTACTATGTTATGGAAATGCTTGTTTTATTTCATGAATTAAAAATAAAATTAGAAAAGAAAACAAGGGGAAAATCTTATCAAAGGAAAAGTTTTATTCATTGATTTTCTTTTTCTGCTGCTGGAATCAAGTAAACAAACATCTCTTGGAATCGGCATACCAACTTCTTATAAAATACTGGAACACAGTTTTTAAATGGAAGAAAAAGCCAGTGTGTATTTAAAATTGGTATAATTTAGCAGTAGGAACTCTGTACCACTTACCAGCATGTCTTTTATACTTAATATAAACTAAGTGATTTTCTGGTAAAATTTAAAAAATTCCTCCATCAATAAGTATGTATTGAGTACCTACAAAAGTGCCCCCCACTTACATAATCTTCTTATGTAGGTATGCTGACAATTCTTGATAATAAAAATAATAATAGCCATAACGATATGATAAGCCTGTTGGTGGACATGGATCTGAAATATGACCTAATTTTAGACTTGGCACTAACTCTTGTTTTAATTCTTATCTCTATGTAGAAAGCATACCCTCAATTTGGAGACAAAAAGAAAGTCATAGGTTCAAGTATCAGTTCTTCCACCTACTAGCTATGTGACTTTCTGCAAGTCATTTCACTAGTCTTGGCCTTGGTTTCTTCATCTGTAAATCAATCGATCAATAAGCATTGATTAAGCTCCTGCTATGGGTATTAAGCATAGCGGTAGGTGCTAGAGATACAAATAAAAATGTTGAACTGCCCCTGCCTTCAAAGTACATCCAAGGAGAGGTGGGTGGATTAGACGGTCTCTAATGTTCCTTCTTACTCTTAACATTCTGTGAATCTACATAAGATGACATGCCAACTCCCCATGCCAAACTCAAGGAAAGAAAATGAAAATAATCATCATTGAACTGAGAGACAACGGACAAGAGAATTAATTGGCAAAGATTTTCTTAGCACACTCTTCTCATTTGGCTCCTAATTGGAAGGAAGAATAGTTCTCACTGTGACCAAAGAATACGGAATGCAAGAATAGGCATACAATTCAGTATTCCAAACACAGAGAATGATGATTTATTTGCCATTTCTGGAGTTTTCCACATAGACTCCTTTCACTTTGTTCTCATAGCTACTCATGCATTCTCATTGTATTTTCTTCCTCCCCACTGACCCTGGAATGGCACAAGACCCTGAAATCAGGTCTGTCTCTGGAGCAAACACACATCATTCAATCTAAAGGAATTTAACACAGCCTCAGTCACAAGACAAACTGAAGGGGTCATTCTTATCAGAAAATCTGAAAAGCAAAGACTTCAACAGGAGATTTATGCTTCTAATGTAGCATGTGGCTCCCTCCCTGTCACCTCCCTACCCCATGCACTATAGAGATTGTATTGATGGCATTTCAATGCCAAAAAAATAAGAAAGAAAAAGTTAATCTTCTGTCCATCTAATGCCTCTTGGCATGCCTTATTACCCTGTTGGAAGAGGCTCAACTCACTGTGACAAAACTAAATCTTTAGGTTATGTGTAGTGTTAAATTCACAGGCAGTAACTTTATAATCTCATTAGAAACACTATTTTAGTTTCTTTGTTTCTAACAGGAAAAATCTGTACCCTGTTCTCTCAGGTTTAACCTTAATCCAATACACTGGCAGTTGCCTTGAAAGCCCATAACATTTCTGATATTTCTGATCAACTCAGAATATTTTCTTCTCACCCCCAGCATCACAAAGGAAGATCATTGGATCATGGCTTTAGGGTAGATTTCAGAAGGTATCTAGTTCAAGATGTATTTAAATTTCCTGAATTCAACCTATTTAAATTTTTCTTAAACCTCTATAATATTAGTCAGTCAGTCAATAAATAATTATTAAGAACATACTATGTTCCAGGCATTGTGCTAAGCTATGGATACAAATACAAATAAAAACAAAGACAGTCCATTTTGTTTACACATCGGGGAAAATAAAATTCAGTTTATTAAATGTTTCATGTAACTGTACCCAAGTTTTTCAAAACAAGAAACTTGGAATTTTTCGGCATAGTGACTTTTTAGTTCTAGTTTTCATGATCTAGAGATCAGACTGTTGCTTTCACATGGTGTATACAGTGTCTCATGACTGAAGTTTGCTTTGTTTTATAGTATCTGTACTCGTATTTTCATGAGCTATTTTGTAAACAGGTGATGTATTTCTCCATTAAAAACACAATAAAAAACCAACACAATTTCCCCCCCCCAAAAAGCCCCCAAAACAAAAACAATCCCTTCCTTCAAGGAACTTACATTCTAATAACAGAAGACAACACACAAAACTGAGGCTAAAAAGCAAGATTTGGGGAGAGAAGACAGGATCATTATTAATAATCTATCAGGAAAAATATTTGCTTTTTCCATGTTAATCCAGCTAGAGGATTAGATCCAGTTTCACCAGGAGAGTTACCCAAATTTAGGACACTTTGGACATGCCATAGATCATTCTGTTTTGATTTGATGGTTATTGCTCAGATTGGGTACATGGAGATAGTAGTTGTCTTTACCACTTATTCGAAGAAAGGGCACAAGATTAGAAGCCATGACCTCTGAACTCAGTCTCTTTTTGCTACTAACTAGCAGTCTGACCTTGGTTACTACCATTCCTTGGGCCTCAATTTTACCATCTGTAAAACAGAATTATTGGATTACAGAGAAAGAGCTGGAAAAACAGGATCACAAATTTAGAGCTAGAGGAGTTCTCAGATATTACCTAATCTAACTTCCTCATTTTACAGATGAGATAACTGAGACCTAGAGAGGTGAAGGGGGCTGTCTACAGTCACATAGGTAATAGGAATCAATCTATCAATAAATCAAGAAGCATTTATTGAGTGTACCTACTCTAATCAAAGCTGTGTGCCAGGCAGTGGGGAAACAAAGACAAAAATGACAGTTCCTGCCCTCATGGAGCTTATGGCCCACCACAGGAAACATGAATACATATGAGTATAGAGAAAATAAACACAAGGTAATGCCAAGGGGTAGGCATGAGCAGTTGGGGGGACTAGGAAAGGCCTCATGTATATCTGAGCTGAAATTTGAAGGAAGCCAGAGATTCTTAAAGGGGGAAGGTCATAAGAGAGGACATTCCAGGCATGGGGGAAAGCCTGTGTAAATGAATAAAGATGGAAAGATGGTATGTAGAATGCAAGGAACAGCAAGAAAGGTAGTTTGGCTGGACCACAGAGTGCATTCAGGGGAGTAGTAAGTGATAAGCCTAGAAAAGTAGGCTGGAGCTGATCATGAAAAGTTTTAAATGCCAAACAGAAGAGATTATATTTAATCCTACATTCAGTAGAGTGTTTTCTGAACAAGGGAATGTGTTCAGACCCCAGAGGTCTCCAAATCTCTAAGGTCACTTCATTCTTTAAAATTCAATCATTATTTGATTTTTTTAGGTACATAGTCACAAATCTCACCCTCCACATTTTCTTTCTTCTTCATGTGAAAATAATTATGCTCATGACCTCTCTGAAAGCGGTATTTATAATATTAATAAGTGAAATTGAAAATATTTTAATCCTTTATTTTTTCACTAGTGGTTTTAATGGCTGCCCGGTATTAGGAAATATGATCCAGAATCTGGAAGGCTAAAAGTTTTAATTGATTCATATAAAAGAAATCACTCTCTTTTGTGGAAATAGGGGTTACATCTATTTTTTATGAAATTATCCAATCAAGCCAGAACATACTACTCACTTTCTATAATGGAAAATTTAATAGGGCGTGGGTAGCTAAGGGCAAGGGTCTTGTTTTTCATCTTCTTTGTGGTTCACTCCAAGTTGGTTACAATGCTTTGCACATAATGTGCACTTAAAAGATGACTGTTGAATGCATTCACAGATATTAGCTTTCAGAAAAATTAAATAGATCATCTTTCCTTACTGTTCCATGCCACCTGTCTCCCAATCTGACATGTGCTTTCATAAATGTAGGGAACTCCTAGTCAACAAACTCTCTCTTTCAGTGTAAGGTCAGCAAAGGTTCCTCAGAAATTTCTCATTAGACCCTGTCATCCCCTCAAGCCCCCATTCTATACCTATGCTCCCTCTTGTTGCCAAAATCCTAGGAAAAGAATTCTTTACATTGGCTGCCTCCACATCGTCATCTCCCATTCCCTTCTCAGTGCCTTGCAGTGTGCTCTCAGCCATGCCACTTGACTGGAACTCCAAGGTACCAAGAACCTCTTAACTTCAAAATCCAATTGTCTTTTCTTCAGTCTTTATCCTCTTTAACTTCGCAAGAGCGTCTGATACTTTTAATCTCTTCTTCATTCTATGCCCTCTTCCCTTGGCTTCCATAACATTGCTCTCTACTGGTTTTCATTCTACCTCTTTGACTCCTCCTCCTCTTCAGTCTCCTTTGCTAGATCCCCATTGATCTCCTTAGCATGGGTGTTCCCCTGGCCTTTGTCCTGGGTACTCTTCTGTTCTCTCTTTACATATGCTATTTTGACACTCCCATCAACTTTCATGGGTTCAATCTATATACATCTATGTCTACATACAATCTACATATATCAATATCATCTATATACAAATGACTGCCAATTCTATATATCATTTTTTAAAAAATAATTGGGGTTAAGTGACTTGCCCAGGGTCTCATAGCTAGTAAGTATCAGAGGCCAGTTGTGAACTCAGGTTTTCTGACTCCAGGGTTGTTGCTCTATCCATTGTGCTGCCTAGCTGCCCCTATATATATATCTGGTCTTAAAGCTCTTGAGTTCTTGCCAATCATCAACTGTCTGCTAGGTATTTGGTGCCTAAATTCACATATCTAAACAACTCATTGTCTTCCACCCTGAACATAACATTCCTCCAAACTGACATTTCTATTGGAGGTAACAAGATCCTTTCCAGTCATCCTAACTTATAATAGATTGTAAGCTCCTTGAAGGCAGAGACTGTCTTTTGCCTCTTTTTGTATACCTAAGGTTTAGAATAGTGCCTGGCACATAGTAGGTACTTAAAAAATTGGTTGATTGATTGGATTATCACTGATTATTGCCTCTTCCTCAACCCCTATACCTAATTGATTGAGAAGCCTAGTCAAATATACTGGGAACACATTTCACCCAGCTGCCTCAAACAGCTGCTGCCCAAGTTATGACACATCACCTCTCACCTGGATTTTTATGATTGCCTTCTAATTGGTCTTCTGTTTCTAATCATCCTCTTCTCTAATCCATCTTCCACACAAGGACCAAAATAATTTTTCTAAGGCCCAGGTCTGATCATATCACACCTGCTCAAAACTTTTCAGTGGCTCCCTATTACCTACCAGACCTATCCAGAGAAGGATAAAATTATGGACATTTTAGCCCTTTAAGGTCCTTCATAATCTCACTCCCACCAGCCTTTATAACTTTGTAGGCTACTGTTCCAACCTACTTTATACAAGTACCTTTCATGGATTCTAAATTGCCTTGCATGAATAATAGTTCAGCCAAATTGGACTGGGGTCGATATTACATTTCCCACCTCCTATCATTCACAGAACTCATTCCCTGTGCCTTGTCTCTGCCTATCATAGTACTTGTTTTCCTTGAAGGCTCAACTCAGGTGCTAATTCCTCCATGATACCCTCCCCTTATCTCCCTAGTTATTTGTGAGTTTTTCCATTTGCTCCAATTTCTTTTGTACAGGGTGCAATGATTTTGATAGCTTAAAACTGAACTAGGACTTTTGGGACAATCTGTATCATACCTATCTGTGTACATATCATGTCGCTTCAGTATCCTTTAAGCTTCTTGAAGCCAAGGACTTTTTTTTCTTTTAAGTATCTTTATGTCCAGAGTAAGGGCAGGCACCTAATATTGGTTGATTTGAATTAAATGTACAGTTAAAGGGATGGTTACTGAACATCTAGAAAAGGAGGTGGTGATCACCCAAAGGGAGTATGGCTTCATCAAGAATGGGTCATGCCAGACAAATTTCATTTCCTTTTTCTGACAGGTTTATTAGACTGGCAGATCAGGCATTCATCTAGATTTTAGCAAAGGAAGTCTTTCATTTTATTATTGTGGAGATGATTGAGAGATATGGGCTTTATGATAGTCAGGATACGCAAAGCTGAAATTATTCAAATGGTTGGAATATGATTTTATGATGATTTTATGTCAGCTTGGCATGAGGTCTCCAGTCAGGTGCCCCAAAGATCTGTGCTTGGCCCTGGACTAATAACATTTTCATCAATTACTTGAATTAAAGGCAATAAATGGTATACTTACCCAATTTTCAGTTTACGAAAAGCTGGGGGTGAGGGGAGCTAGAACCATATCTAGGGATTAGGGAAAGACATTTAGTGGGTGCCAACAGCATAGTGCTGGAGCTGGCTTCCTCTTCTTCTCTGCCCACCTTCAACCACTGACCATATGCCTCTGGACATGCTTCCTTATTCTTCAGTAATTTAGATAACTCATTGTCCTAGAGCATGCTTCCTTCCCCAGGCGGTTCTCTCTACCCCAGCTTCTCCTTTTCACAGTCAGTCCTTCAGCAGCACACAAATTCCAGGATCAATTTCAGGATCCCAGGACAGCCTCTCCCACACAGGCTTTTCTCATGCCCAAAACTGCTAATTTCAGCTGTGAGGATAATTGAAAGACTGGATAACAGACTCAGGATCCCTGAAGCCCTCTGGAAACAAGCACTTCAGGATTAGTTTTAGAAGATGAAATTTAGGGTAAATGCAAAATCTTATTTGAGGGTTCAAAAAACTAACTTTTATAAGAATAGAATTACTGAGGGACATGGCTACTTAGTTCATTTGAAAAAGATCTAGGTTTTTTTTTTATGGACTTCAAGCTCAAGATGCATCAGCTATCTGATAAGGCAGCCAAAAAAGCTATTACCTTCTCAGGCCAAGTTATACAGAAGAGGCCCATTGCCTTGGATAAGAAAGGTAACAGCTATTATACTCTGCCTTGGTCAGACCATATCTTGGGTAGCATACCACATTTAGGGACAATGTTGATAAAATAGAGGTTATACAGAGGAAGGACCTAAGGAAAACATCACATGAAAATCCATTACTTGAAGCAACCTAGGAGAAGGAAAGACATGAAGGAGGGGTGAGAGCAGGCAATTATGTGTAGACTAGCATATATACAGTTCATACATATATAACATTTTCAATTGGGGAATGACTGAACAAGTTGTGATGTGTGATTGTGATGGAGTACTACTGTGCTATAAGAAATGGTGAACTTGATGTTCTTAGAAAAACATGGATAGACTTGTACGAAATAATGAGGAATCAAATACATGGAACCAAGAGAATGTTGTATACGGTAACACTGATATTGTTATGAGAACAACTTTGAGTGACTAAGTCATTTTGACTATCATAAATACCCAAATTAACCACAAGGGACATATGAAGGAAGACGCTATCTGCATCCAGAGAAAGAACTGATAAATAGATGTACAGGATGGTTTTACATATATATATTGGTGTCTAATGATAGCCATCTCTAAGGAGGGGGGTGAATAAAAGGAAAAAAAAAGTTACAGGACAACTTTATCATATATTTAAAACCAATAGAAAGTTGTACATAATAGATTTGCAGTTTTATGTGCAATCATCTTTTTTTCTATCCTAGTATGTTATAGAAATGTTTGTTTTATTTCTTAAGTTCAGAATAAAATAATTTTTTAAAGTGAAGAAGCACAGCATAGTGGATGAAAAGCTGGCTCAGAGTTAGGACTTGGGTCCAAGGGCACCATTGACACACGTAATGGGACTCTGGGTAAATGGGCAAATCATTTAACCTTTCAATGCCCCAGGCAGCTCTTTAAAGCAGCAGGTGCTGCATCTGCATTGGAAGAGGGAGTTCCCTCACCAGGTGTTCTTGAAGTCATTGTAATCACAGGTGTGATTCCTAGAAAAATGTGTGAAGCACCATCACATACATTCTCTCATGTAAGCATTATGGCAACCCAGGGAGATAGACCCTATTGGTATAATCCCCCCATTTTACAGACCAAATAATCATAGATCTTAAAGCTGGAAGGGACCTAAAACCTTAGCTAGTTCAACCCCCTCATTTTATAGATTAGAAAACTGAGGAACAAGGAGATTTAGTGAATTGCCCAAGGTCAAACAAATAGTAAAGCACCAGGTCCTTCAGCTCCAGAGCCAGTGCTCTTTTCACTCTGTGATGCTGCCTTTCCATGAGACAACTCAGATTTATAAAGGCTATGACTTGCCCATGGTCATAAGCTAGTAAGTGTTATCTCAGAAAGCAAGACTTGAATCAACGTCTTCCTATCTCCAAGTCCATCACACTTATAATAATAATAGTAGTAGTAATAATAATGATGATGATGGCTAAAATTTTAAAAGTACTTTAAAGTTTGCAAAGCACTTTACAAATATCTCATTTTTCCCCTTACAACAACCCTGGGAGGTAAGTACTATTATTATCCCCATTTTACAGTTGAAGAAACTGAGGCAGAGGTTAAGTGACTTATCCAGGGTCGCCCAGCTAGTGTCTGAGGTCACATGTGAACCCAGGTCTTCTTGACCCCAGGTCCCACACTCTATGCAATGTGACATTTGGCTGCCTTATTTCATGAGGACAAAACCAGAAGCAGCAGAGAGACAGAGGTTTGATGTAAGAAATAAACCTCCAAACAATTAGAACTGTCCAAGTATCAAACTGGCTGCTTGGCTCCTCAGGCCAAGTTACCACTTGGGTATATTACAGAAGTGATTCTGGATCGGCACTCTGAAAGAATGTCTACAAAGTGTTAGGTTCCAAAGAATTCCTCCTGTTGTCCTTCCCTTCCCCCATACCCCCCCCCCCCGGGTAATGATTAAATACTAGCTCTTTCTTTTCAAAAAAATCATAAAATCCTTGGTAGTAGGAATCAAGTATTTTATTACGCACTGCATTTTATTATTTATTGCCCTCTGAGAACCATGTGGGTGCAGCGAACAGTATGGAGCTTTGTTTGTCTAGGAGACAGACATCATATGTATGTACTCCCACCTTTCTTCCGGGTGTAGCTTACTGGTAGTTAATTTTAGTTTTCTATTTTAACCCTATGAGGGCAGACTGCAGATGTCAGTAATGTTTTGTAGCTACAGTCTGCCCAGTATTTGATCCCTGATCATGTCAGGTTTCCTATAAAAACCTTGATGTGAAAAATGTCATGGTGGACACACCAAAATATTTCTAGCAGCACTTTTGGTAAAAGCAAAGGACTGGAAGGAAGATACCCACCAAGTGGGGAACGTCTAAAAAAACACTGTGGTACATGAATCCAATGGAATATCACTGTGCTATAAGAAGCAATGGATACTGAGAATCCAGAAAAAGAGGGAACTGATGTGAACTGATGCAAAGTAAAGAAGCCAGATTAAGAGGAAAATGTAGACAATGACTACAATGATGTAAATAGAAATAACAAAATGAAACTGGAATCTGTGCAAATATAATGATGTAGAGTGGCCCTGAAGATGTGAGAAAATGGGGTTATCTAGGTGGCACAGTGGATAGAGCACTAGTCCTGGATTCAGGAGGACCTGAGTTCAAATCCGGCCTTAGACACATAACACTTATTAGCTGTGTGACCCTGGGCAAGTCACTTAACTCCATTGCCTATTCCCCCCCCCCCCAAAAAAAGAAGTGAGAAAATGCACCTCCCTTCCTGGCAGAGGTAGGAGAAAATGGGTATAGATATTATGTATAGCATCTAACTTGGTTGATATGTTGGTTAGTTTTACTGAACTGCTCTGCCCCTGCCCTTCTTGTTACCAGGGATATCTCTCTGGGTGGGAGATGATATATTTGGAAATGAATGTGATGTAAAAAATTTTAAAAGCAATGGTATGGTGCCATTCAAAGAGCAGTAGATGGAAAGTAAAATGATGGCTCTATACAACTATATGATCTTAGGCAAGTCACTATTCTCTGGTCCTCAGTTTTCTCATCTTGTAAAACAAGAGGGTTAGAGATACTGATGTTCAAGGTTCCTTCCAGTTCCACTGTCTATGATGATCCTATGCTTAGAATATGAGTAGAAATGCTCAGATGGGTGAAAAGCTCTTTGAGAAAGATTCAGAAAAAAGATTCAGAGCAATGAAAACAATGAAATGTAGTATATTTGGAGGAAGGGTGAGAGACAAGAGCATGATTTTCCTGGCCTGAAACTGAGTGAAATTTGAGATGATGATAGAATCACCTGGTACTTCTTCCAACTATTAGTATTCCCCTTCCTATACTTACCTTGACTAATTTGTATATATTTGCATTTACTCATTTGATAATAATGCTGTATGTATTTATTTTTGTATTTGTTGCCTCTCCTATTAGAATAGGAAGCTCCTTGCAAATAGGGATAGTTTCATTCTTTGGACTTACATCCCCTCACTTAGCACAGTGCCTGGCACAAAGTGGACATTTATATAAATGGGGTTTTTTTTAGTATTTGGCATCTGCTAAATTTAATTCAGTTTGAAAAAAGATCAATGGAACCTTGAGCCAGAGTGAGTAAGTGGGATCCCCTTCTATCACCAACTCCCTTTTCCTGTTCTGAATTCTACCAGGCTCCCTATGTTATAACAGAGTTGCACATGGTAGGAGGGAGGCCTAGGAGAAGGACCAAACCTATAATATCAAGCTTCAAGTACAGGATATTGATAAATTCAAGGCAAACATAGTGGACAGGTTTGACTTACAAAGCAGGTACTAGTCAGAAAAGGTGGACAAAATCACTTTAGTACATACATATATATATATATGTATACACACACATGCACATATACATATATACAAGCTCATCAAAAACAAATCCAATATAAACACAGAGCTTCAACCTTATGTCACCTACTCCCAATTTTAAAAAATCCATTTGTATTACATAATGACATATTTAAGGACTTTGTAGCATAAATGTGAAGTTGTTAAGAAGCTCTCTCTGAACCAGCTGTGTGTCCCATGGCTATGTCACACTCAACTATGCTAGCTTATGTTCTCTCATTTCTTTTTTTTTATTCCCTAGGATGACATTTGCTTAATAGGAATCATAAGCTCAAATAAACACTTCATGCTTGATTGCAAAGCAAACTGAAAATGAACAAAGGTAACATTTTTCTTGCACAAGAGAAGCTGAATTCAAATCTCCATTCTATATTTGAATTTTTAAGTTGCCTGCAGGACATTTCTACTGGCATGTGTCACTGGCACCTTAAACTCAACATGTCCTAAACCTCAATCATCACCATTCTGCTAACCATATTTTTGCCTTCTGACTTTACTACTTCTGAAACCAACCTTCATTCAATTCATCTAAACCATGGGATTATCCTGGACTCTTCTTCACCTATCACACTCCTAATAAATGAACAAATTCTATCCATTTTCCCAAGTACCTCTGATAAAGTGCTCTTTTCTCAACTATATAGAGAACTGAGTCAAATTTATAAAAATAAGAGCCATTCCCCAATTGATAAATGGTCAAAGGACAGAACAAGCAGTTTTCAGACAAAGAAATTAAAGCTATCTATAGTCATGTAAAAATGTTAAATCACTATTGATTAGAGAAATGCAAATTAAAACAACTCTGAGGTTCCACCCCATACCTATCAGATTGGCTAAAATGACAAAAAAAGGAAAATGATGGATGTTGGAGAGGATGTGATAAAACTGGACACTAGTGCACTGTTGGTGGACTCTGTATCATCTTTTGCACCATTTCTACCACCCTTCTTGGATTATTGTAATAGCCTCCTAACAGGTCCTCTCACCTTTACTCCCTTATTTCTAATACATCTGTCATTCTGCTATAAAAATCAAAGGAACATAGACTTAGAGATAGAAGGGTCCCAAAGGATCTTCTAGTCTAATCCCCCATTTTACAGATGAGGAAACTGAGATTTAGAGAAGTAACTTGCCCAAGGTCACACAGGGAGTAAAGGGGCAGAGCTAGGATTTGAAGTCAGGTTCTCTTTCTCTTGTACCATAACACCTCATGTCATTTTTCTCCTAAGTCTTCAGTAGCACCTTACTGCATACTAAGTAAAGTTCAAATTCCATGCTTAGCATTCAAGTTGCTATACAATCTGGTATTACCCTATCTTCTCAGTCTTATCTCATTTTATTCTCCTCCATGACTCCATGCTTAGCATTCAATTTCCTATATGATCTGGTATTACCCAATCTCTCAGTCTTATCTCATTTTATTCTCCTCCAAGAACTATGTTCTAGCCAAATAAGAACTATTTATTATCTGCTCCTTAAACATGTCCTGCATTTTTCTGTTCCCATGCTTTTACAAACACTGTTGCTATGCTTGGAGAATCCTCCTTCCCCTCTTTGCCCACTTGAATAGCACCTACTCCATGAGCCTTTTCTCAATGCTTCCATTAACAACTTTTCCTCTTATATCTAAGACAACACCTTGTTTTGCAATTCTCTCATATGATTATCATGTAATATTGTGTTACAGTCATCACTGTGTGTCCTCCTCTTGTTAGACTGTCAACTCCATGAGGCTAGTGCCTTAACTAAATCACTATCTTTCTCGAGACCTAGTTCTATGCACACATAAAACAGTGATAAATATTTTCTAAATTGAGCTCATTTGGTTCAGGATGAAAAATATATTTTTGGACATGACCAACATGGGGATTTATTTTGCTTTGACTATGCACATTTGTGACAACTGATTTTATTTTTTTCCTCACTGGCGAGAGGGAGAAATATTGATTTTTGTTAACTGATAAAAACAGTCTTTATTCTAAAAGTAATAAATAAATTGAGCTGAATAAAGTACCAATGATGAGACAATCTACTGCCCTTTTCACAGAGAAATGATGGATGAAAAATGAGACATATTTTTAGACATGACCAACATGGGAATTTGTTTTTCTTTAATATGCAATTTTATTAGAATGATTTTGTTTTTGTTTCATTTTGTTTTTTTCCATATGAGGGGAAGGATCATGGGAGATAAGCAGAGAGGAAGGTTAGGGATAGGATTTCTTTTCCCCCTTCCCTCCAAAACCAGAACAGAACAGAAGAAAGGCCAGAAGGAATCACAGACAGGCAAGGCAGCTTTGAGAGTTGCATGCTGAAATTTTTTTGGTCTACTTTGATAGGAAGGGCAAGTTCAGTGTAGAGGAAATTTGCAGCTTCATGTATAATCTTCTATACTATGATGTATATTAAAACTCTCATTTTATTTGGTATTTGTTGACCTCAAAAATATTTTAAAAATTAAAAACATTACTTTCAGTTAGAGTTATTCAGTATAGGCTAAAAAAGTTCATTCACACAGCTAAGGTTCTCAGGGGATTTCATATGACGCTAAGCTTTAATGACAGGGACCCTGGCTGTTTTGAGAGACAAAGTAGTCCCTCAAAACAGTCCCTGAAAGTGAGAGATGGTGGGAAAACAAAACAAAATACCCACTACCTTTAGAATTAGCAGACCAAGGTCCAAATCCTAGTTTTATCACTTTTATATATGTAATGTTAGACAAGTCAGTTAATCTCCCTGGGCCTCAGTGTTGTATAATTAGGGATTTGGATTCCATAACAGCTACAGTTCCTTTCAGGTCTAGATCAATGACCCTTGGACAAATGTTTGTTGAATTGAATGAGATACCAGAGAAAGGCTTTAATGAAGGACAAATAACAATAATTGAGAAGTAAATGGCTTATTCTTCTTATGCCTCAAAGAGCTGAGCAAAATACCTTCACATAGAAGGTGCTCAATTAATATTTCTTGAATGAATGCATAAATAAATAGCACATTCTTTGTAAATTTGAAAGTCCTTTGTAAGAAGGAGAAGGCTTCTTAAGTATTCAAGAGTGTAAAAAATTTTCTCCCCTTAGTTCTTGTCCCCTTTCAATCATGTCTGTAATATTAACTTTCTTGTCAATGATCAGATTTCCTTTTTTTTTAAGAAGTATACTTCAAATCAGTACCAGTTCTTATTATAAAAATTTTTGAGTCTAAGCTTTCCAAATTAAATATGATTTAGTGGATACAAGGCTTTAAAATGTAAATGGAGAGAAAAATGGCAATTTTTATAAAACTAAATTATGAGAGAAAATTATTTTAGAAATATCTCCAAATGCAATCAAAACACTGCATAGGTTCACAGAACTACAGATTTATAGCTGGAAAGAGCCTCAGAGACCATGTAGGCCCATGTCACTTATTTTATCATTGAGGAAACTGAAGCTGGGAGACGGCAGATAATTTGCCCTCACATTAGAAACAAGTGGCAGAGAAAGGATTTGAACTTAGGTTCTTTGACATAAAATTGATTGTTCCTTTCATTCTACCATGAAGATTAACTTTGGAAAACTTCTCAAAGTTGGAAATATTCATAAACATTGAAATGAAAAATGCATTACAATATGTGTATTTAATAACAGGTTTATATGTGCCAGTATCCTACATGGTTTAAATACGTTGTCTATCACCATCAATTAGTCAATCAACAAGCATTTATTAAGTGCCTACTCTGCAGCAGACACTGTTCTGGGTGCTGGGGATAGAATGATAACAGCAAAATTATCTCTGCCCTCCAGTAGTTTGAAGTCTAGCCAGGAGAGACAATATGTACATGCATTCATACCCCCCCCCCAAATAAGCAGAGGTATCATAATACAACACTTAATATATGAAGTCAGTGGTGCTGAGCTAGGGCTAGTACCATGAAATCAAAATCAAGGCTCCTTGTCTTCAAGATACTTACAATCGGGTTATGGAAACATGCTCTGTATGTATAAAAATGTCAGTTCAATTCAGTCTACATATTAAGAGCTTAATATGTATAAGACAATATGTTCTGAGCATAGACAAGAACAAAATGTTCCTTACCATCAAGGAATTTCCATTCTACTGGAGTAATACAATACAAATGACCGATAAGTGTTACACGGGGCTTATGAGTAAAGATGGACATAGAAAAATCAAATAGAGTTCTAGGTATATATGCTAGCTGTGGGATCTTGGGCAATTCACTTAACCTCTGCTTAAGTTTCCTCATCTGTAAAATGGTGATCATAATAGCACTTACTTCCCAGGGTTTTTGTGAGAATCAAATGAAAGGATATTTGTAGTGTTTATCATAGTAGGTGCTTACTAAATGCTATCATCATCATCATTATTATCACGGGAGAGCACAAAGATTATTAGAGGTGGGTAGGAATCAAGGCAGATTTCAAAATGATGGTAATACCCAAATTGTTCTTTGAAGGAGATAGATTAAAAAGGGAATATATATTCCAGGCATAGGGGATCCCTGGTATGAATGCATGGAGCTGAGATACAGTATGTTGAGTTTAAGGGGTAGCAAATTGGAAGGTACAGTGAATAAAAGGAAAGGATGATAAATGCGGCTGGACAAGTAGATTAGGGCTAGATTATGGAATGCCTTAAATGAAAGCCTGAAAAGTTTGCATTTTAGCCGAACTCCTTCAGTGCAATGAAGTTTTCTTGGTCATCGTGGTCAGACCTGTGCCTTAGGAAGAATATTTTGGCAGCCATATGAAAGATGGATTGGAGAAGGAAGAAATCAGAGGAAGGGAAGGAGAGAAATTGGAAGGCTGTTGTCATGGTCTGGATCAGCTGTTCTCATCAAAATGGGACTCCTGGGAATCTTTGAGATCTTTTCCTAGGGTCCGTGAGGTCCAAACTATTTTCAAATGATGCTAAGACATTTTAATTTTTAATATGGTAAGTACTGATATAGCCCACATAAACAAAAGCTGTTTGTGAAGTGGGTGGGCAATCATTTTTAACAGTGTAAAGGGTTCTTGAGACCCAAAATCTTGAGAACTGCTGCTCAAGATAGAGGCCAGTACTAGGGTGTTTGTTTAGTGAATAGACAATAATCCATGCATAATTAAAAACTAAGAGGGGACAGAACACAGTAAGGTTGAAATGAATCCCAAGGAGGTAAGACTTGAGCTACCATGGATTTCTAGGATGGGTAGTGGGCAACTTAGGAGGGGGGAACCAGCATAAACAAAGGCATAAAATTATTAGTTTAATATTTTGTAAATAAAGCAATAGAAATGGAAATGAAATAGTAGAAAGAGAATTAGTTTTAAAGCCAGAAGACCTGAGTATAAGTCTCACCTCTAACATATACTATCTCTGCAAGCCTGGACAAATCATTTAACTTTCTTAGTGCTCACTCTCTGGGACCAGAGGTGTCACACTGAAATGAAAACAGGGCCACTAAACAATACAAATCTCTTCTGATGGCATATAGACTTAGGAAACCACAAGCTAACATAATCTATGTTTTATTGTATTTTTATTTATTTTGTTAAGTATTTCCCAATTTCATTTAAATCTGATTCAGGCTGCACTAGGGAGTGTTGCAAGCCCACAAGGCATATTTGACACCTGAGAGTTTCCAGTATCTTAAATAAAATGGTATGTTGAAACACCCTTCACATGCAGCTGGGGGTATGAATGCAAGCTTCAGATAATTCTGCACATCCTTATCTACTACTACCTTTGCTTCCTCTGACACCAGAAGGCTTGGCATTTATTGCAATAGGCTGCAGAAGAGAACCTGTCTTTGAACAATAGAACTAAAGAGAAATATGAACTACTTTCAACAGGCTATACAAACATTCAAGGATGAATTGAAAATCTTTGGGTCAGGAAACTGGGTCACACTTATAGAAATAACTGTGTCATGGGTATGGAACTAAAATTCAATTTACAAGTGGAAAAAGGTTATCAAGGGAGGTGTGATAAGGGAACTTGATATAGGGGGGCAATTTCAGGGAAGAAGTAAATCAATGGGGCTTTAGCTAGTTGGTTCACTCATGTCCGGAGTGAATCATCTCTTATTTATAGCTCCCCCCCCATCTCAATGCCAAAGGAGAAAAAAGAGAGAAAGAAAGAAATCAAAGTTGAGCCTGGGTTCTTTTTGTTTTATTTAACTGTGATCCTCTGGCTATGTTGATGCTTCAACGGTGAATTTCAAGAATGTGAAGTTTCCAAGAAAAATATCTGCCCTTTATGATTCTCACAACTCTTAAAGATCTAAAATGACCCAATGGTTCTGCAACTTAAAAGTTCTAGTACCTTTGGAAAACTTCAAAGAACCCAACAGTAATTGTTTATAACATGCCTAGGCTTGTCCCATTAGCACTAAGAATCTTGGCTCCATCCCCTTTGTAATATATCTGAGCAATGTGGAATTCTAATTCTGAGGTGAAATCCCAGCATGAATTTTCTAAACAAAAGAGTTCTAAGAATTTTCATTCATAAATAAAAAGGTAGCCAGTCACAATTATCCTGCCACTTTTCAGAGACTTGACAAATGAGAATATCAAAGGAATAAACCTCAATTATAACTCAAATAAACAAATACACATCCTAACAAAACTTCAGAACCCAAATCAAAACTAAACCATAAATTACTAGGGATGAAAAATATGGCCAAAGCCATTCTTTCTTTACTAAATACATGGTTGAAAGAATTACTGCCTATATCTACATAGACCTAGTAAAGAGTTGAGAAATTAACAGATTTGATGGTTATTCATAATTTCTAGTTAATTTCATCAGTACATGATGCCCTGAAAGCTATCCCCAGTACCTCAAATCATCCAACCTTGGTTTAAGTTCCTTTAGAAAATTGCTCTTAGAAACCTAAATTAATTCCCACCCTTAATCCTAGCTAAGCTCCATTCTCCCTTGGCCACGCGGTCCAGGTCCCAGGAGTTCTGTTCACCCCAGCTTACTGGCCACTCCCACACAGATCTCCTGAGATCCCTCCTCCAGTCACCCCAAACTACTGGGCCACTCCTAGACCCTTCCCACAGTCTTTCTATATATAAGGTCCATTTTGTCCCCATTAAGGAGCTCAGGTTCTTAAAATCTAGCCAATGCTCAGATTCTTAGAATCTAGCCAATATCTCACAGACTCTCAGATTCCTTAAAAGTCTGGCTAATATGGCGTATCTTTAATAAACCTTGTCTTTTGCTGGAAAAAAAAAAGAAACTTAAATTAGGTTTCCTCATTTTCCTAAGAAAATTCTGTTGACCCCTAAAAGCAGCTTGAAATTTATCTGATCCAAGTGTCACCATCACCAAGAGTCACTAAATAATGTACAATAGTTTCAGTCTCCCTCTTGGTATTCCAATCCAAAACAACCTTATTTATACCTTAAATAGCAAGAGGGTCCTGCATGATAAGAACAATTACCTCAAACCTCCACTTCACTTTGCTGGGATATGAAAGATCTTTCCAGAGTGTCTTCTTTTGCTCCATGCTTTGCTAGCAAACTCAGAGTCTAATTTGGTTCAGAGACTACTGTAGCCTGTTTTGCACAGCACCAGAACTGAAATAAATGCCTAGAATTGATCCAGGACCAGGCCTTCATAGGTGGAGTAAGAGAAACAAAAGCTTCTCTATTGCTGTCATTCCACAATTGTGTTTTCGGGATTTTTTGATTATTGAATGGTTTCTACTGTAATTACTGGAGCATGTAGGATGACCGTCTTTCCTAAGGCATAACCACTTGTCTTCATTCTGGAAGTTGATGAACTGGAAATAAAAGTTAGTCACAAAGGAATCACTGGTATAGGGTGATCAAGACATTTCTGTCACCACAGCCCTTGGAACTGAAAAAGCTGGTCCCAACCAATAGGGCATAATATACCTGCTTCCATCACAATAACAGTATAACTATTCATTCTTCCAGTACTTCCTACGAATTCCAACCCACCTTACGTGAGCCAATGACAAAGAGCTGTGGACTGGAAACAAGATGAAAGCTAATATGGCTTCAAGAAACATAGTAAGATACATAGAATTGGGCCAGGTTGGAGGTAGTGGGTTCAGACCTGTGACTTTATTTGTGTAGGGAACTCCTGATTCTCCAACCATGCAGACCAGCTACTCTTCTGTAATTTATAGTCTCAGAGCTGGGTTCTTAGCAGAGAGTCTGTGAACTTGTTTTATACAACTGTATCTATGTTTATATTTAGATATAAATATAAATCTCACTCTTGGTTCTTAACTGGAGGGTGTCTACGAACTTATATATCTGTCTGTATATTAATATAGATACTATATATATATTACATATACACATATATTGAGAAAGATAGATATGCCTATAGAGATATCTATAAAGATTATCTATAGAGATAACTATTTCAATAGAATTATTTTTCTATGTAATCTTATGTATTTTATTTTATACATTTAAAAACTGTTCTGAGGTAGTGCAGTAGATAAAGCACTGGCCCTGAAGTCAGGAGGACCTGAGTTCAAATCTGGCCTCAGACTAAACACTTGATAAGTACTAGCTGTGTGACCCTGGGCAAGTCACTTAATCAAAATTGCCTAAAAAAAAAATGTTCTGTGAAAGGACCTAAGAAGTCTTTATTAGTGTGCCAAAGGAATACATGACACCAGAAAGGTTAAGAACCTCTATCACAGAGTGTTGCTTGGTCCATTGAGAGGTTAAGTGACTTGCCCATGGTCGCAAAGCTAGTTATGTGTCAAAGATAACAATCAAACCTAGGTCTTCCTGATTCTAAGGCCTGCCCTTCATCTACTATGCCAATTCTCAAGATCCCAAGAACAGATTGAATTTTTGTGTGCATTTTATCCATGTTCTGTGCACTTGGTGACAATTGTCTGCTAAATCTCCTATCACTGATAAAACAGATAAAATTTGTTTTCATAAGGAGAAGAAACTGTGTATATGACCTCAAGATACTTTTGAAGAAATCTGTAGCTTTATTGAACTTCTAAGGATCATACTCTATTAATCGTTTATGGTACTTTGTCGCTGGGAAGGGTTACTTCAGAAGCATTGTTGTAACAACCGGGAAAAATCAAGTCTGAGCATCATTTCTAAACTGATTTCAGAATGAGTTTTCCCTTTCAGGCCTTTGGGCAACAATAATTTTCTACAAAGTGAAATGTGAGAGTTTCTCATGGGTTCTGGCATTTGAATGTAAATCTCTATCCTCCAGGGAAAGCTTCCTTTAGAGAAGCAAGAATAGTTTACTATTATTTATGTTAAAAAAAAAAAACCATTTTAGAGCATTCAAATCCTCATGATATTTTTTTCCTCTAACTATGGGTGTGTTTTTAACTTATGCTGACTTTTGGGGTCAAAAGAGTTTCCGTTTTTGGTCCCCTAGGAACAACACTCTAGAGAGAACTTCTAATAACTAAGGCCCTTTTGTAAATCTGCCCATAGCAACCTGACAACTGTTGTGTCTTTTACCAGGCTGCAGAAAAGTTCTTTATCTCCCTATGAAAACTCTACAACCTGAAGTATGTCACACAGAGATTTTTTAGGATTACAGAGGGAAAATATATAAGCAAACAAAAAACTTCCACGAAACTTTTAAGATGTCAGACTACAGCTTCCTTCCTCCCACAGAATCATAGATCAGAAATAGGAGAGAACTCTGATCAATTCATTTAATACATTCATTTACAGATGAGGGAAATGATACCCACGGAGTCTAAAGTTTTGGTCAAGACCATGTACTCCCACTACTAAACACAAAACTTGCAATTAACTGCCCAAATGGAGAGTACAGTCCTCTGTTAAATAAACAAATCATTTGTTTAAGACTAGAACTGTCTGCACATATATAATCTATTGACTTGCTGACATTGGCTATCTGAAAGAATTTCATGAGATAATGATCTCATGTGGATTTAGAGCTGCAAGAAGCCTTAAAATTATTCAATCCAATGCATTCATTTTATAGATGAGGAAACTGAAGCCCAGAGAGACTGTGACTTCTCCAAGTTTATAGAAAGCCCACTCAATTTTCCTTTCAATTCTCCATGATATTTGACTTGAGGAGCAAATGAACTAAAGAAATTTTTATGAAAGAATATTATTAAACTCCTTAAAGATTAAAAATGAATCTAGTGTGTTCATGCATTCCTGAGCAAAGAATGACCAAATGATGTTGTAAGGAGAAATGAGGCTTGATAAATTAGGATGTGAGTTAATCTCTTAGAAGTAGTTGCTTCTTTTGCCTCGGGATAACTCCTGCATATTTTCTCATTTCTCTAGGCAGGTTCAAGGAAACCACTCCTCCATGAATGGAGACTATACAAGGAATAACACTTGAAGGGAGGAATTATAGCAGTATCTACACAAGGGTGGGGGCCAAAGGGAGTAGGCCATCCTGCTAAGCAAGACAATAAAGGATTATGCAAATAAAATCTTAGATCTATGAAGGCTTGAGGAAGCCCCCATAAGAATGCTCACATTACTATAAACTCTAGCTTCCCACCAGAGAAATTGAATGCAGACACAGAAGCTCATCTTTGTGAAAATTCTAGCTGACAAATCATGATAAAAATATTACCAGTTTAAATCTATATAGGATTACCACTTTGGAATTTATTAAATATGCATTTGAATCTCATACATCTGTGAGGTAGGCAGGTTAAGTATTATAATTCCATCTTATATATTAGAAAACTGAGGTCAGAAAGGAAAAATGACTTGCCCAAGTTCACATAATTTTTCAGTTAATTTAAATATATATGTGTGTGTGTGTGTGTGTGTATATAATATACTTACATACATATATATTCTATTCTCTCCCTCCCACCCGACTGTGAAAAAAAAATCCAAATTCCTTGGAACAAATACGCGGAGTCAAGCAAAACATATTTTCTTCAGCCATATTTTTTTTTAAATGTCATATCGTGTCCCCTAAGTCCATTGCCTTTCTGTAATAAGATTAGGATAGGATGCTTCATTCAAGGTCCTCTGGAATCATGGATGGCCATTGTGTTAAAATTCTTACAGCTTCTAAAGTTTTGTTTTTGCAGTGCTGTTATTGTACAAACTGTTTCCCCAATTCTGTTCTTTTTATTCTTCATTGTTTATGTCTTCAAAATTGTTCATTTTTATAATAGTAACATTATAATATAACTCATTCTTCTGATTTTGCTAACTTTACTCTGTATCAGTTCATAAAAGTTTTTCCAAATCTCTTTTAAATAATTTATTTTCTAACTTCTTACAGCACAACAGCATTCTGCTACATTCATATACCATGATTTGTTCAGCCATTCTCCAATTGAAAATTTAGTTACCAGTTTGCTTTGGCCACCACAAAAAGAGCTATTATAAAGAGTACATATAGGACCTTTCCCCCTTTCTTTGCTCTTTTTGGGTATAAGCTTAGTTGGTATAGCTCAGTCAAGGAGTATGCAATGTTAAGTAACTTTTTATGTATAATTCCAAATTGAATTCCAATGCAAGAATTCACCAACAGTACATCAATGTTCCTGTTTCCCAAGAGCATCTCCAAAATTTGCCATTTTTTGGCCATCTTTGCCAACTGATGAGTATTAAGTTACATTTCTCTAATAAGTAGTTATTTGGAGCATTTAAAAATATATAGCTATAGATAGTCTGAGTTTCTTCCATCAAGAAACACCTGTTCTTATCTTTAGACCATTCACCAATTGAGGAATGGCTTTTATTCTTAGGAATTTGAATTAATTCTTTATACAATCTTGGAAATTACAACTTTATCAAAGAAACTTGAGAGATTTTTCCCAGTTAAGTATTTCTCTTTTAATTTCATCTTTATTTGAATTGTTTGTGCAAAACATTTTTAACTTTATGTATTCAAAGTCATGCCTTTGTCTTGTGTAGTTCTCTCTATATAGTGTTTGGTCATGAACTGTTCTTCTTTGAATAGATCTGATAATGTCTTCCTTGTTTCTCTAATTTGTTTATGATGAGACCTTCTTTTATCTAGGTCTCTTATCCATTGGGAGCTTATGCTGGTATAGGAGGTGAGGTGTTGGTCTAAAACATGGAATATAGAGTTACTTTGATTCTTCTTACAAAAGATGGCAAAGCCAGAATGAATAGAGTATTCAGAGGCATACTTTGGCTCAATGCAAAGAAGTTTCAAATAATTACAACTTCCAAAAATGGGGCTAGTTGCTATGAAATCCTCAAACTCTGTCATTAAATGTACAAGTAGAGAATGGATCACTAGCTATCAAATATTACGTGAGAGGTAAGACTAAATAATCTCTAAGATTTTTTTCCCTCACTCAATAATTTTTAAAGACTGGATGCCCTAAAAGAAAAGCAGTCTCAAAGTCTTCCTTCTAAATGATGAAAGGTATGAAAAATTCTGTGTCCAGTAATACTTCATCATTCAATAGGCACAAGTTGCTGAAAGTTGGGTTGAGGCACTAGTTTAAATAATAAAGCCAATTGGTAGGTAGAAATTGCCCCTTTACCACATGCATGAGTATTCAAGTGGCTGGAAAAGAATTATAGTGATCATTCAGAAAGGGTCCTAAGGTATTGCTTCCCAGCAGCTCTCTACATATCTTGTAAATAGCACTCTAGGTATCCGTATTTATGGTAATGATGATGTGGTGCCCAGGGATTAAGTAACATGCCACAGATATTTGACTACAGAAAAAAATTAGTCTTAAGATCCTAGCCATTATTATTTTATTAATGTTAAATATGATAACTCATATTTGCACAGCACTGACAGTTATTAAGTCCCTTGTAACTTGTAACATGATCTCATCTGATCCTCACAACAGATCTGTGAAATGGGGAGTAAACATATTTTTATTTCTGTTTAATATATGGGAAAACTGAGGTTGAGAGATCAAATAGGATTTGTCATGTGGCTAGTAAGTGACAGGGCCAAGAGAATCTCTAATTTATAGTCTGCTTTTCTTTCCACAACACTAAGATGTGAAATGAAAATGCCAACCGGGGATTTGTCATATTCTTTGCTGAGGTCATGGTAGGGCAGTTTAAAAATGTTCCGGCATTCTAATGAATGTCATATTAATATCTTTTAAAGCCATAAAGACAATACTTTACTGTAGTCTAAACTTATCCAAAAGCAATTGCTTACTCTTTTTCAATAGTTTTTATTATCTTATCTTCCAGTTTGCCCAGATCCCCACTAAATATTACATTGACACCAGTATTCTGAAAAGGGCTTTCTATCTGAGATGCCATTATACTAACACTGAGGTATTATCTGTATGTAAATTAAACTAAAAATGAACTAGATCCTTTAAAATTTTTTTCATTCATTTATATTCTTACACTTTTCACTATTTGATTATTAAAATACTTCAATCCTATAAAGAATTTTTTCAAGGTGAGGAAAATAAATTATGTTTATAGGTTTTTAGGATACTCTGATAAACATTAAAATGCTTTTTTTAAGGGCCCTTTCCAGTTAAATAAATTAAACACCCTAAGTCAAATGTGGTTGAGTCAATATTTAGAACTTAAGTTAGCATTTCTCTATATAATTTAAAGAGAAATAGATGATGTAACTTCCACTTCAGAAATATAGCTAATGCTACACATTCTTCATTTCTCAATTCTTTCAAAATGTTTATACATGGAGAATACCACCACTCCAGAAAATAATACAGGATTTAATGTTTTGCTTATGGTTAAGAAACTTCTATAGTACTCTGAGAAACTAAAAAAATGAAAATTCAGTTTCATGCATTAGTTTATATACATTACAGAGACTTTTTTTATGTTTTTTTTTTCCCTCTTGAGTTCGTAGAGTTTTCCTTCATTAGAAGTCTAGTACAATATGGTAACAAGATGATAATGAACATATGAACTTCCATTACATCTGGGAAATGTGAAACTTTTATAATGATCCGTGATCAAAAATGGATAAGGAAATAATGGGAATCTAAGTGAATAGCCTCAAACAATGATTCTATTTTTTATGAATTGTAATTTGTCCTATCTCTGTGACTTTTTTAATTTTAATTTTTTAATATCTGGAAATCAGAGTAAGAAAAATGGAATAATTCTCAATTTTCACACATATTATTATCAGACATATAATGCTTCCTCCTATAGAACATAAAAACTCCTTGAAGGCTGGGGCTCTTCTGCATTTTTGCCTTTGTGCCCTAGCTTCTAGCACATGTCTGGTGCTTAGTAGGTGCTTTAAAAATATATTCACTTAAAATAAAAGACTGGGGCAAAATAAGAAAAGTTTCTTCTAAATGAGTTATTGCCAGTTCTAATTGGAAAACTACCTTACATAGAGGAAATATTCCTTATTTCTGGAAAATAATCTGTCCCGTGATGCTTAAATTTTTTTTTTATTGAACACAACTTTCTATTTGTCTACTTATCCAAAAGTACAGTGATTCTGTCAACATTTATTACTCTATCAACATTTATTACAGAAGTTTAACCGATGTAAATCAACTGCCACAATAAGAAGGTCAAGAGAGCTCGAAAGCCACATCAGCCAGCATTGATTTGACATCCTTGCCAAGCAGAAGGGCAGCCAAAGGACAATGCTGGTTTATATCACAAGCACATTTATGAAGAAAGATTAAAGACCACCAGAAGCATCACTTCACCAAACAGTGAAAAGGAGTTGAGAAGAAAAGCCTGTAGAGAACTTGGCGTTCAGATAGACTAGATTATTACAAGGGCCCATATAGAAGAAACAAGAAATGGAACAATAATAGATGTGAAAAGACTAGATCTGCTGGCATTTATATAGCACTCTTCTCATCAGTAGCAATTAGTAACCAAATCTGAACATTACTAACTTTTACCTGATATGCTATTTGAGGAAGGGGCTGTGATATTTAAGGAATGAAGATGAACACTCGACCAAACACATACAGTACAAAACAGCTTTTAAAGTGAATTGTGTGCTGGAGATTAAGTAATTTTAACTGTCTTCACAGTCTAAGAGACCAAAAACCCTAATAAGGCAAAACCCCCAAAGCAGAAATCCCTAACTCATTCATGCAGCATACCCTCTACTCCAAGGCAGCACTTTCTGGCAGAGTTGGACAAGCCAGTTGACCCATGGGCTTGCAAAAGAACTCACCTCTGCTTTTCTAACCCCACTCTTGGTGCTGAGGAAAACCAAAAGGCTGAGGTTTATTCTGGCTGGGAGTGCCATATGGCAGTTCTATGTGCAGGACTTGGCTAGGGAACTGAGGAGGGAACTGGTACGGTAGGCTTAGGCAGTTCTATTTCCCCAGAATTTATTTGGGGGCAGAGACTGGTGCTGATGAAATGTGAATCCCTCAGCTTGGAGGGAAGACAAGACAGCTTTGAGGTCCAGCTCTCAAGGTTACTACAATCAAAGGGGAATGGGTCAGAAAGTGAGTGATAAGAGTATATAAGTGGAAAAAAAAGGATTGAAATTACCAAAGATCCCAGAAAAATACATTGACCATAAACAGATGAATCAAAGGGGAAGATAATAATAACACAAGAGAAGATGCCCTCCAGATCAGCTAAATGAGGAAAGACAGCTATGAATAAACATTTTAAGACAAAAAAAAATGAAACAACACCTTGTGCATTCTCAAGAGATCATGGAATGACAGCAGCATGTTCCTGAATGGCAAACAAAAGGCAAAAGATTTATGAAAGAAGAATTTATGACATGTACAGCAGATATAAAATCAGCAAAATAGAAAAATCTGGATCCATAGTGGCAAACCTCACTAAAGAAATAGAAGAGATAACAACAGATTAGGAAAGCAATGCACAAAAGTGAAGGACAATCTGGAAGAAGAGAAGCAAAAAAGCAATAATATTAAAAGAAAAATGATCACCATACACGCAAAACATATTGACCTCAAAGATAGAAAGTGTAGGGACAACTTAGAATACAGGTATCCCAAGAGAACATGACAAGTCAAAAAGTGTGAACATAACAATGCAAGAAATAATACAAGAAAATTGCCCAGAACTTCTGAACACAGAAAACAAAGTGTCAGTCAAAAGAATCCACAGTTATCTTCTCCAGGAAAACCTATCTTGCAAACTCCAATACACATGATGGTTTATTTAACAATGCCAACGAAAACAAATTGTGCAAACAACCAGGAAAAGGATATTCAAATGTGTGTGTGTATGAATTCAAATAACAGCCCACCAGAAACTGAAGGATCAATGTGTACTGAGAAGCAACTGAACACTGAACCTGTTCTATCAATCCTCATAACACTTGAGATAGATAACGTATTATTTGTCATTCTCGGTATGTGATGGCTGTCTACTTTTCTAGTCATATATTACCTTGATAAATGTCTTTTATACCACATCTCTTGGCAAACCCAAATAATTTTTGATGATTTGTCTATAGTATGCATATCAATGCATCTTTCCATTGCCAACAAATAAAATTAGAGATAAAAGGCTAAAAAAGTTAACTACCAAGGGAAGCATCACACTGGCAAACTCATTTATTCTGAAATATAATCATTCAAAACACTCGATAAGTGAACAACACCAGATAGCAATTGCAATAAGAATAATAATACCTTACTTCACAATTCTGCCTAGGGTCAGTCCTATTTACCTCTAACTACAAGTATGGAAAAAATAGATGTGAATTTTTGTCACATATTACTCATGCACAAAACTTAATGGAAACATTGGCTTTGATCTTAAGAAACTGTTATGAAGGCATTTGATTAACAGCAACGGCTTCATATATGTGATGGCTATTTTTTTATTTTTAAATATGGGTGACTTCATTATAAAGGAATTTCATTCTTGGAGAAGTTAGTAGAGCACCACATTTCCTCCTTTTATCAACCACTTTAAATAAGAATAGTCATATATCCTTCAAGTCAACACAACTGCTTTCTTAAATATAACGATACTTATTCTATATAGAAATAAATACTATTTTCTAAAGTGGTCCCAATGAGAGGCTAGGCATATTATTTATTTGCTATTATTCATTATTGTGATTATTATTTGAAGTTTTATGGAAACTTTATTTTTGGAATTGACTTTAGAGCTTGCTAGTCATACAAGGAAAACAGTCTCATTATTTTACAGTCACAAGAAGTTCCTCTCTTGAATTTGATACGTCTGTCTTTGTTTTTATAGCTGAGCTTCAGTCCTATGTGTGGCTGCTTCTGCTCAGAAATCGGGAGCTCCCATAGAGGGTCTATGCGAGCATTAGTTTGAAACCTTGTGGGAAGACAAGGATTCTGAAGGAGAAGAATGGTGAATTCTGGATATGAGGTAAGTTTATATGAATCACATAAATAGAAGATGGATGAGTGGACTTAGGAAATAGCTAGACCACAAAGGACATGGGCAACAATGGACTCATGGCATTGCTCTAATTCTTGACATTTGGCGAGTGCCAGTGCAGTAGTCATGGCATACACCTTTGGCCTTTGCTCTTATAACATGAGTAACATACCTCGTCTTCCAATGACATACTTCCTGAATGATACATCTTACACCATTTCTTGTTCTTGTCATCATTAGAACTAGACTGTAGTCTATTTACACCCACCATCTCTTCCTTATCCTTTGGCTCACCCTATAGCTTTTTGTTCTTCAAAAAATATATTTTTCCAAGATCTGCAACCATGTAGCATCATCAGAACAATGATGTTAAATGGATAGAGTTTTGTGTCAAGGACAGTATAATCATTAAATTATTATACAACTTTCTAAAAGAAATCCAATCTACTGTCCTCTTCCTATTTGATTTTGGGCCCAGCTCACTGTCTATCAGTAGTACCCTGAGTATATATATGGCTGAGTATATATGCCAGCTCAGTGGACTAGACTAACTCAGTCCAACTACTTGTCATAGTATGGATAAAAAGCATTTTAACCATATTATTTTTTTCTTCTACAGATTATTGCCTATCTCTTTTGGGTAATCATGGATCTCACCTAAGAGGATCTGTAATGGTCTATGGTTTGGTGAAGTCAACACAACGTCAGCTACAAAGAGGTACATTTGGAGGACCTTACCTCTAGAGAACCTCTCTCCCAAATGGATTTGACCAGAACATTTTCTGTGATAGTGACAAATGTCTTTGTTGGGCACGTATCTCCCTGCCTTATTCTCCATTTGACTTTAATAAGAAGATGGTCATTCATCAAGGAATTTGGTACTTCTAGTTGCAATGCCTTTTCAATGAAAACCACATTTACTTTTTGGATGTCTTATCCTATACTGAATTAATAATCCAATAAAATTCCTAGGTTTCTTTCATATGAACTATTGTCTGGTTATATTTTACCCATCCTGTACTTACAGAGCTGAACTTTTAAATCCAGGTGTGGGATTTGACATTGATCACTTATAAAACTTCATCTTCCTCATTTTTGTACCTAGCTAAACTTGACCAGCCATTGTTTAATCCAGGGATCTGAAAACTATGGTTTGGTTGGAGGGCCTGGTTGTAAATATATGTGTATAGTTGTTGTCCTTTCTCGAAGAGGACCAAAATGACATCACTATGTTAGAGTCAAGTCACAGTATGTCCGACTGTGGCTGATCAGACCAATAGGAGCTTAGAATGCTCTACCACAGGTTGGTTACAAATAGTCCATGTGAACATCTGTGGTAGATTCTCTGAATGTGAACATCTTGCATTTCTTTTGAGCCACTTCAATTCTGCTTTGTTCATAGAGCACAGGCATGCCATGTTGGGCATTCCTATGCCATTGTCTCCCATCAATTCCAAATCAATTCCAAAGTTCTTAAGAGAGACCTTGAGAGTGTCCTTGTGTTGTTTCTCCTGACCTCCATGTGAGTGCTTGCCTTGTGTGAGTTCCCCATGAAATAGTCTTTTTGGCAAGCATACATTTGGCATTTGAACAACGTAGCCAGCCCATCAGAGTTGCACTCACTGCAGTAGAATTTGAATGCTTGGCAGTTTAGTTCAAGAAAAGACCTCAGTGTCTGGCATCTTATCTTGCCAAGTGATATTCAGAATCTTCCTAAGATAATTCAAATGGAAGCGATTCAGTTTCCTGGCATGGTGTGGTATGCTGTCCAGGTTTCACAGGGATACAACGATAAGGTCAGCACAATGGCTCTGTAAACCTTTAGTTTGGTAGTCAGTCTAATACCTCTTCTCTCCCACACTTTCCTTTGGTGCCTCCCAAATACTGAACTAGCTCTGGCAATGTGTGCGTCAACCTCATTATCAATTTGTACTTCCCTGGAAAGCACACTGCCAAGATAAGTGAACTTATCCATAGTATTCAAAATTTCTCCATTTGCTATAACCAATGGTTCCACATATGGATGGTGTGGTGCTGGCTGATGGAACACCTGTGTTTTCTTGATGTTAATTGTTAAGCCAAAATTAGCACAAGTGGCAAAGACTCAATTCATACTTTGTTGCATGTCAGCTTCAGAGGCTGCATTGAGTGCACAATCATCTGCAAACAGAAAATCATGCACCAACACTCTCTCCACTTTAGTCTTGGCTCGTAGCCTTTTCAAATTGAAGAATTTACCATCAGAGCAGTAGCTGATTTGATGTCCTCTTTGAAGGCCATTGACAACACAGCTGAAAACATCACTCTAAAAAGCATGGGAGCAAGTACACAGCTTTGTTTCACTTCTCTGGAGACTGGGAAAGTGTGAGAATATTGTCCATTATCCAGAACCTGGGCAAGCATGCCATTCTGAAATTGATAGACAATTCTGATGAACTTCTCTGGGCAAACACATTTTGACATAATTTTCCATAAGCCCTTGTAACTGACAGTATCAAAGGCCTTGGTCAGATCTACTAATGTTGTGTACAGACCTCTGTTCTGCTCCTAACATTTCTCCTGGAGTTGTTGGGAAGCAATATCAACCATTCCTTGGACCTTTCTGAAACCACACTGGCTCTCAGGTAGATGACTATCTTCCAGGTGAAGGATCAGTCCATTAAGGAGGACTCTAGCAAGAATCTTGCCAGCAATGGCTAAGAGAGAGGCTCCCCTGTGATTGTCACAGGACAATCTATTTCCTTCACCTTTACAGAGATAGACAATGCTCTTGGGAGATAACCTCCTCTTGCCATATAAACTGCAAAATTTCAGTTGGCTTTTGTATAAGCAATGGACCCCCCACCTTGTAAATCTCAGCTGGAATAGAATCAGCACCAGGTGCTTTGCCACAGGAAAGGAGTCTAATGGCATTCAAAACCTCTTCTTCAGTTGAAACTTCAGCTAGGGAGGGACTGACTTGAACCTGAAATAAACTGTCAATGGCTTCAGCATTGATTGATGATGGTCGTTGAGAACACTTATGGAAGTGTTCAGCCCATCTCTCTAGGATCATGTCCTTATCACTAATCAATGTGGGTCTATCAGCACTGAGTAGTTCAGATGCACCATATGTCTTTGACCCATAAATAGCCTTCAGGGCATCATAAAATCATTTTGGATTGTTACTATAAGCATAAAACTGAATTTCATCTGCCTTATTATCAAACCAAGAATCCTTCCTTTCTCTAAGTTTCACTTGTACTTTACTTTTAATGGAATTAAATGCTGCCTTCTTAGGATGATGAACTATCCTGCTGGTAAATTCTGTGGAGTTCTCATTTTTCATTTAGCAGCTTCTGAATTTCCCCATCATTTTCATCAAACCAGTCTTGATGTTTGCAAATATTCTGACCCATATGAATAAATGCAGAATTGAACACCAAATCTCTGAAAGCTACCCACTCCTTTTCTGCTCCACTGTTGCCAACCATGTGTTGTCTCAACTTTCCCTCCAAGTTAGCAACAAACTGTTCCCACATAGAAAAGCACTCTAATCTTTTGACATTAATTCTTCTGCTAGTCATTTTGCCTTGGGACTGCTGCTTTTACTGAATGTGAATATTTAGCTTGGAAAGGATAAGTCTATGATCAGTCCAGCACTCTGCACCACATATTGCCTTCAATGTGTGGCCTTCATCACTCTCACATCCTGTCTGTCCCTTCTCCTGACAATCACGCAGTCTATTAAATGTAAATATATTTATATATGTTTATATATATTTATATATATGCACATGTAAATGTAAACATATATATGGGGGGGATAACATTATTAACTTTGCTCCAGAAGTCCTCCCAAAATAACTTCATACCTTTTCTTCTTCTGCATATAACCAATAAGAATAAAATTATTAGTATTCACCAGATTCACATAAGCTAGGTTGAATTACCAATAAGTGTTCTTTCAATCTCCAAAGAATCAAATTTACAGGTCATACAGAGAGCAATAAAAAGATATATGGTGAGCATGAGTAAATTATAGCATATTACTAAAGGAGAATGCCACATAAGAAACAGTATAGAAGAAACAATTGATGAATGCATGATCAGAAAACAAGATGAGCCAGTCATCAAGCAAGATTGAGAAATACCTGATTGGCAAGCTGTACAGGGCACTGATATCCATATGTCAATAAATATACAGTCAAGCGCTTAGCATAGTAGGGTGGACACTCATGGAGGATCGTGAGGGACATGGACAAGAGCTGCACAGGATAAGAAAACATGGTCTGGAATGAGATCTGCCTCAGTGGAGAGGATATCTATGTCAATGATATCACAAATCCCCTGAAGTATTCTAGGAGGTATTTTATTTCATTGATTGATGTAAGTTAGAATGGGTACAAATAGTCCTCAAGCTATTGTGATATGACTTCTGATGATTTATATTTATAGAACTCAATCTGTTAAATCCATGTTGACCACCTGTGCAATTACAGCTGGCAAGTAGGAACAAATAAACATATCCGTCAGTATGCCTCCTATTATATCAGTTTTAATGCTTTCTCTCTCATTTTTCCTCATACTTTACTTATTATTGTATAAACTGCATCATCTCCCCCACCACCACCACCCCATAGGGGAACATAAGCCCCACGAGGGAAGACTTATTGTCAGATGACCTGGTTTCAAATCTTGCCTTATCTACTTAGTACCTGTGAGAACTTGGACAAATGTTAAGTGTAAAATTTTATAGAAGAGGACTGTAGAAAGTTATCTCCTCTCAAAATATGAAGTAGTGTGACAGGAAAAAACATTTACAGAAATCTTGGCAAGATCCATCTAAATCATAACATCCTAAGAACATTCAAAAATAAAAACGGAGGACAAATTAAAAAATAGCAAACATATATATTTTTTCTGATAATGACACCACATTTGGATTCATTGAATTTATAAGTTTCACAAAACTATCAGAGGTTAATGACACAAAAATTTTTTTTTAGGAAATCCTGGCCTAGAGATCACCAGATCTCACTGTTCTTATTTATTATTGACTATCTTAAGAAAACATTTCATTTAGAGCAAAACACCACCATAAATGCTTTCTTCCAAAAAAGGTGTCTGCAATGCTCACAACAAAATTATAAAAGTTCCTTTGAAAAATACAATAATTGAGATATATTTTGCTCATTGACCCTCAGGTTGTTAGTATCAAACAAGATTTTACATGGAGATATATATTTGATAAAGGTATTTGACACTGTCATGGAGGATGCCCAAATGGAAGAGGAATTTCACATAAAATGTTGAGTTCCTCCAGATGCTCCTATTTGCAGATAAGATTGTGCTTATCATATCAAGCCCTGGAATATTCGAGAGTCTCCTAAACGAAGACCCATAATCACAAGAATTTTGCCTAACTATCCTCACAGAAAACCCCATTTAGATAATAGATGCCTCTTGCCTAGATTATAACATGCAGTTGAATGGAGAAGCCATTGATCTAGTCTTGCAAACAATGGCCCTTCTCTGTCTCTCTGTCTATCTGTCTCTCTCTCTCTCACACACACACACACACACACACACACACACACACTCACACACCAATGTTGCCTCCAATTTTTAATTAAAAAAACTACTTTTCTGTTTATTTACAGTAATGTAAATTTGCAAGATAACCAATTTTCCACAGAAATATACGTATTTTACATGGTGAAGGGTATTATATCATAACCACATGATTCGTGACTTCCAATGAATAAATTGTGCAGGATACAAAAATATGGAAAACCAAGAAGTCATCAAATCAAATAGACTAAGAAGTTTCATGCTACCAGTCATTACACCATTGAACCAATACCCACAACTAGTTACTCTAGAATGTGGGAATCGATGGAGGGAATTGAACAATTCCTGTAACAAGACTCAAGAACACTACTGCAAAAAACTGATTTTTAGTCTGTGAGAGTGAATTACATTACTTCAGTCATACAGCTAATGAAGACAGTGGCATCTTAATCCTAGACTGAAAACAGATAGTAAGAAGCACATCTCAGTAGGACTGGGACTATATGGAGTGAGAAAAGACATATGCAGTCACCCTAGGATTGAAATAATAAGACTGTATACAAAAGGAGAAACATTTTAATCTGTCTCCAATAGGCAAAATGTAGTTACCACTTAATAAGGAAATAGAGGTGGGGAAGTTCTAAGTCCACTTCCCAGAAACTCTCTCACCTGGATAAATCAAACTTTAGAAATGTTATCAATTATCCATAATAATGTTTTCGTGAAATGTTATTACACCTAATTTATAAGGTTTAGAAAGGAGGAAAACAAAAGGCAATAAGAATATTATGCAACTTTTTAGTTTGCCCTAGAGTACTTGCATCCTTAAAGGGCCATCTAAATATAAATTGTCATTATTGTTACAATCATTCATTTGTTCAACAAATACTTATTGCTATTTATTACATTGAAAAGCATTTTGGCTAGAGGATATGGAAGACACAAAGTTGAATAATGAACAGATTTTGCCCAAGAGGAAAGTTTTAAAAAGCTCTATCTCTGGAAAGTCTTCTTCTGGCATACCCCAAATACCATTCATGCCTAAAAGCATTGTTTTTCTTCAATTTCCTGGATTGAATAAGCTCCTTCCTTACTTGGAAAATAATCTTTTTTGTTCCATTAGTAATACTGTAAGTCATATTCCATACCAACCCAAATAAGCATTAGTATTACCCTTCATTTTGCAGATGAGGAAATTAAAAAAACCAACTTTCAATCAATTTTCTACCTACAGAATGGATAATGAAAAGATAGAACTGACTTGCTCAGAGGTGAAGACTGGAAGTCATCTTTAGCGTATAAAATGTTACTGATGCTTCTCTATGGAATTAAAGGGAACAAATGGAAGAAAATGGAGGTGATAATGATATCAAAGGTAGCATCTAAAGGACATTCCCTATGTCAGTTCACAATGCAATTTCACCTGAAAGCATAAAATACTACACCTGTCTAGGTGAGAGTTGCAGAAATTTCTGAATCATAAAATAAGATAGTTTTTGTGATGGAAAATATTAAATTCTTCTAATCAAATGATTTTCCTCTAACATATGACAGGTATTTTAAAAATAACACCTTCAAATATAATACAAAATAAATTAATTCCTCTAAACTGACTTTACCTACTTTAGCAGAAATGGTTAATCCTAAGATCTATTACTTAAAACACATTATTATAGGGGAAAGGCCCATTCCTAAGGTAGTCAAACACTGCCCAATTTTTGGAAAGGGTTAAAAAGGTATAGCAATACATATAATGTTTTGCATGCTCAAGAAATTTAATTCACATACTACAGCTATTTTTCAAGATCTGTTCCAAGAGAGGAAAATTCCAAAAATGGGCAAAGAAATTATTACTTTCAGGTGAGGAGGAAGAGGTTGGATTTCTAAGAGTAGGAAAAGGTATCCATCATCTACAGCCATGAGTGACAGTTCAGTCCAGTGTACTAAATAAGTGGGGAGTTAGATCAGATGCACAAGAAAATACAAGTTTCTACACTAGAGTATAAGCAGGTAAGGAAGGAGATCACACTGGAAGTAGCATGAGGACCAGGAACCTCAACAGCCTGAAATTCAAATGGCATAGGAAAAAGTCAACTTGAACATGGGCGGGGGGGAAATCTATCTATAATGTAGAATTTGCTTCAGGAAGACTGAGAATAGAGAAAGGGGCTAAGGCAAGAAGGGGAGTGAACTTCCAGAGGACCAGAGCATGGAGATTTCTAGATTAACAATGAGGGAGATATGATACTAAAACCTGAAATAGAAGACAGCTCAAGAGGAAATGGGGCAGAGACTATAGAATTAGAAGACCTGACTCCAAGTCTTTTTTTTTTTTTTTACTCTAGCACTACCAAAAGCAGATCTGAACTGTAGCTGTGTGACTTTAGGCAAATCATCTCATCTCATCTCACTGATCCTCACTTTTCCAATCTTCATTTCTCTTGAGCATAAAGATAATTAAACTGCTTATCTCATGGGTTTCTTGTGAGGAAAATGTGTTTTAAAGCTTACAGTGCAATGTATATTGTTGTTGCCATCAGTCTCCAATGAAGTGCCCCAAGGACATCTGCTTGCCTCTATGCTGCTTAACATTTTTATTAATGATTTGAGGAAAGGTATAGGTAGCATGTTCATCAAATTTTCTGATGACACAAAGCTGAACAGGATAGCTAATATACTGGATGACAGAGTCTGGATCCCCAAAATTCTTGAGAGGCACTGGGCTGGATCTAAGAAGATAAAATTCAGTAAAGGTAAATATAGTCTTTCACTAGGTTATGAAAAAAGAAATCAACTTCACATATATAAAATGGGAGTGATCTGGTTAGAAAGCAGTTGTTATGTAAAAGAACCAAGAGTTTTGGTGAACTGCAAACTCTGTAAGTCAAAAGCATCTTGTGGAAGTCCAAAAGCTAATGAGATACGGAGTTTAGCTTTCAGGAATAGAGGTGATAGTTCCACTACACTGTGCCCTGACTGGAATATTGGGATCAGTTCTGGGAACCATAGTTTAAGAAGGATATTAAGAACATTACTAAGCCAAGGTGTTTAAGGGAGGGTAACCATAATGGTAAAGGGCCTTGAAAAGAGAGGAGGAGGAAGGAAAGAAGGAGGAAAGGAAAAGAGAAAAGAAAGAAGGAAGAAAGGAAGAAGGAGAAAAGAAAGGCAAAGTATTTACCAAGTACTTACTGTCTCAAGCACTATACTAAGCACTGGAAATACAAACAAAAATTGAAACAGTCCCTGTTCTCAAGAAACTCACCCTCTAACTTGGAAAGCAAACAGAAATTTCAGCTGCAGGGCAGACAGAAAAACTCTGAAGTCCTAAGGGTGCAAGGGCTGGGTGGATGGCAAGGCTCAGAGTTCTTAATATCCTTCCAGCTCAAAGGTCCTCATTGTGAGTGTCCATGAACTTTACATTTCCCCCCCAATTTTATTATATTTTCAGTACCAAATTCTCTCCCTTCCCCTTCCCAACCCATTGAGAAGTCAAGAAAAGTCTATAAATTAAAAAAAAATTGATAACTATTTTAATGTAATTATTTGTTTCATTTAAAAATATCATTCTGAGAAGGGATGTAGACTTTACCAGATTGTCAAGGAGGTCCAGGACACAACATAGGTGAAACACACCTGTTCTAACCTTTCTGTCTCTATGTGATTTTTTATTCTTTCTATTGTCTTCCTCTGGGGGGAGGGGCAAGATAGGTAGTGACTGGCCAGGCAAGAAGATAATTAAAAGAAAACCTAAGAACTGAGGAAATGATAGGTAACATAAAATCCTAATAGACAGTTGTCTGTGGATGAACATTATATAAGTACATGTAAATTACATGCAAATATATTTGGATCTCTCTAGTTTAACATCTGGATTTGGCCCTTGGGAAAAACAGTATTAAGGACAGATGGTTCAGAGCATTATTAATATACAAAGTGTATTGTAATGATAGCAGAAAGTAATTTTTCATCTTTCTTTGTCTTGACAGTAGATTTCCTTTTCTTTCTTGCCCTCAATTCAACCCTCACGAAGAAAATCACAATCTGTTGACCAAGACTTTAGAAGTTTCTGAATCATAACTTTTAGGGAGAATGTCAAGCAATAAGCATTTATTAAGTGCCTACTATGTGCCAGGCACTGTGCTAAGTGCTCAGGATAAAAAGCAAGGTAAAAGATGGTGCTCGCTCTCAAAGAGCTCACAGTCTAATCAGGGAGAAAACATGCAAACAATTATGTACAAACAAGGTATATACAAAATAAATTAAAAATAATACACCTAGGGAAGGCACTATAAGGGAGATTGAGAAAGGTTTCCCATAGAGAGTTGAACATTTAGCTGGGATTTGAAGGAAACCAGGGAAGGCAATAGATAGAAATGAGGAAGAAGGACATTCCATGCATGGGGGATGACCAGATAAAGAGTTGGAAGATGGAATGTCTTTTTCAAGAAACAAGCAGAGGACAGAGTAATTGGGGAGGTGAAAGGTGAAGGAAGACTGCAAAGATGGCAGAGCATAGTGTGGTGGGCAGACTTCAATTAGGCAGTTACTAAAGCATGAAAATATACAAACATCACATTTCAGTATTCTTGTATCTGTGGAGTGTGTGTACGTCAGTGTGGAGGCACATATTATGGGGCAGACACACCCACACAGCACAACCACACACTCACAAAAGGGCTGCATCAGTAAATACTGTTTTCTGCAGTAAGCCACTTTTTAATCCTCAGCAGCAACAGAAGCTACTCTCTTCCCCAGCTTTGAATTTTCTAGTTGGGGTTAATGCCAGGGGCTTATTCTTACTGAATCCATTTAAACCCTGTTTTGTGGATACTACTCTCAGTTATTACTGTTCTGCCAGTCTACATGATATCCACACAAGCATTTGGCCATGGCAGACAAACATGATGTACCAAGGTTCTCTCAAACTAGAAGGAATCTAGGCAAGTAAAGAGGAGGAGGGAAAACTCTGGAAGGACATGGCAAGAAGTCCAATGATGAGTGAAGGACACAGATAGTTTGAACAACAATTGAAGAATTTCCAGGTGACTGCAAAGTTGGCATCCCAGGAGTGATAGTTCAGCGAGCTGGATGCATCAGAAAGATCTGTCAGCCTTGGGGAGTAACTCTCATAGACAGCAAAATCATTTGACCTCTGTTTACATATTAAGATAGCACAGCTGAGCCACAGGAGAAGAGTTTCAGGCACTCCTCCCCTACTTTCAGGGAAGCTTTTCTTCAAGCCAAATATCCCAAACAACCATGACAACAATGAACAAAGTGACTTTTGAAAGCAGGTGTGTATGTCTCCTCTGGAACCTGGGTAAAATCACTGGTTTATAAACAAAGTGCAACTATATAATGGGTTTAGCAGCATTTATTATACCTGTGGTTGTAGCCTGTAAGCTGGAAACAGATTTTTTTTTTACTCTGTGAAGCTCAGTCATCTAAAACTTTCAGAAAGATTCTCATTTACATACAAGGGGGAAAAGAAAGGAGGAAAAGGAATAAGCTTTTCTATAGTACCTACTATGTGCCAGGCTCTATGCTAAGTACTTTCAAGAATATTATCTCATCTGATTCTCATGAGAACCCTGGGAGGTAGGTGCTATTACGATCCCCATAATCTGGATGAGAAAATTGAAGTAGACAGAGGTTAAGTGACTTGCCCAGGGTCACACAGCTAGTGTTGGAGGTTGGATTTGAACTTAGGTCTTCCTGACTCCAAGCTCAGCATTCTATCCACTTTGCCATTTGCTGCTCTTACAAAGAAGAGCAGTAGTCTCCTTTAGTGCCCCTAAAAGACCTTGACTTTGTTCAAATAGACTTCCACAGCTTCTGTGTCATCTTACGTAGGCACAACACATATACATGGGTACACGCACACACACACACACACACACACACACACACAACCTCACATCTTCCTTTGTCAGAATAGGTCCAAGTTACACTCCAGTAAACTTGGATACAGTATTAAAGGTAGGGCTGTATGTATGTACTCTAATCATGCTATTTTTATCAGAAAGAGAAAAATCATGACGACTCTAAGCTATGTTGCACTGGTCTCTTGAAACCAGGATCAAAATCATTTGTATTCAATTCAACTCAGTTCAAATCAACAAACATTAATTAAGCACTTATATGTGTTTGGCACTGGGGACACAAGAATAATGACCTTGGGCAAGTGACTGTACCTCTTGAGGTCTCAGTTTCCTTATCTATACAATGAAGGGCTTGGACTAGGCTTTCTGAGATCCCTTTCAGCTCCACGGTCTTGCCCTCAAGGATTTCCCATTCTATTTAACTTCAATATTCAATTACATATATCGTAATTATTATAATAAATATATATATATGTATACACAAAATCATATTACTGATAGAGCATTGGACTTTGGAGTTAGGGAGACTTGAATTTGAATTCTGCCTCACTTACTAGCTGTGGGACCCTGAACAAGTCATTTGACCTGTTTACCTCAGTTTCCTCTTCCACAGAATTGAGATAATAATGGTACCTATCTCACTGGGATATAAAGAGGATCAAATGAAACTATATATGAAGTACTTTGCAGATCTTTAAAGTGCCTTACAAATGGAAGATATTCTTAGTACCTCTGCCCCATGAAAACTCACTTCCACAGCAATCAACAAGGAAAGCAGTGATTCAATAAGCAAGATAAACAATTTAATCTATAGTTTAAATATCCTAGTCTCTGTCTGAAATTGAAGCCTTAAGTCTTCTCCCTTATGATGTGGTGGACAATATGTAGTGGATAATAATAATTATCCTGAAATAATGATAAGATTTATTTTTATTTTATATTTTAATTATCCAGAAATAAATAATAAACATGATAAACATAAAGATATATTTATAAAGATATCAATTTGTAATAAATATATATAAATAATAAATAAAATAGAAATAAGCCGGAAATAGTAATACTTACATATAATGAGAAGCAGTATAGATATTAGAGCATATAGACGGTGGGCCTCTGAGTCAGGAAGACCAAGTTTTGAAGTTATGCCCCTGACATATACTGTGTGACCATGGCCAAGTCATTTAACTTCTCAGAGCCCCAAGCAACTGTCTAGGACTGTGTCACGAAGACAAGATGTTTCTTCACTAGGAGCTCCCTACAGATGAAATCATAGGTCCAAATTTCCCCAAACCCACCTACCACCCCCCAAAATTTATATATAGCACTTTAAGGTTTACTAAGTGCTTTGTTATTCTCCCCATTTTACATATGAAGAAACTAAGACTCAGAGAGATTAAATAACTGATCCATAGACCCAAAGTAAGTATCAGAGATTTGACCCTGATTTCTTCTGACACCAGGTCTACCAAACTGTGCTACATCTCTTTCCACCATACCCAGTCACATCTATTTAACTCCTATTGTATGCAAAGCACCATGCTAGATGAAAGAGGTAGAAGAAGATTAAGAAGGTGTGATCCCTGTTCTCATGGATCTTGGAAAACTAATGGATCCCATGGTTATTGTAATACACATCTACTGACAAAGACAAATTATAGTATATTATTTTATGGTTAGAGTCAGAAGGGTTCAACTTCACTCTGTTAATTTTACACTTTAAAAGTACAACAAAAATTGCTTGGTAGTTGGCCTTGATGGTCAAATAATTCTAAACAAAATTAAATTGTACTTATTCTCATAACGACTCTTAGAAGTATTTTCCTTGCTTTACCTGTGGTCACAAGGCAATCAGTGAAAATAACATAACTTTCATCTTATGCAAAAATAAAAGAAAATTAATGTCTTCATGCCTAGAAAGTTTAGTAGATAGAGCCATCAGATATGTGTGTGTGAACAGCTATCTATATATACACACATATATATTACACAAATATGTAATAGTATATAAATGTTAATGCATTTGTATATACACTCATATATACATATACATAAACACACGCATATATACATATATATATACACATACATACATACACATGTGTGTTGCTACAGAAGTGATAGCATTGTCCAGGTGATAAGCATCGAAATTGGGAAGTTATATATTATAATGACCCTTCACCCCCTCCAACCTCACTTGGTATCCAAACCAGAATAAAGATGGTTCAAATCCTGCCTCAGACATTTAATAGCTATGTCACCCTTGGTGAGTCACTTTTCCTTTCTCAATCTCAATTTTTTCATCTATAAAATGAGAGTGATAATAGCACCTACTTTACAGAGTGAAGGTGAGGATCAAATAAGAGAATACAGTTAAATTGCTTTGCAATCCTTAGAGTGCCATGATAACAACAGCTATTGTTGTTATTGTTATTATTATTATAGATAGCATTTAACTAAACTTTCTACCTAGGACAGTGCTCTGCATACAATGAACATTTATTAAATGTATGCTATTGTTATTTTTTCACTTTGGTTTTAGAAAAAACAAAATTTAATTAATCTTAATCAGAAATCATATTTTAAGTGCCTACTGTGTTGAAGGCACTGTGTTAGCTATTAGGGATGTAAAGACAAATACAAAACAATTCAAGGACCTTACATGGGAAAGATACTATGTACATATATGAATAGGTACAAAGTGACTTGAGAGGAACTGCACTAATTGCTGGTAGACATCAGGAAACGTTTCCTTTAGAAGGTGGTACTTGAACTGAGGCTTGAAGGAAAATTGCTATTTCTAAGAAGCAATGTAGTACAGTGGAAAGAACACTTAGTTGTGGAGTCAGAGAACCTGAATTCAAATCTTGCCTCTGATGCTTTCTAACTGTATAGCCTTCAGCAAACCAATTAACCACTTAGAACCTCAGTTTCTTCATCTGTAAAATGAGGAGGTTAGATTATACACCCTCCAAGGTCTCTTCTGGCTCTGGATCTATGATTCTATGAGATTAGGGGGAAGGGGAGTGCACCTTAATAACTGTGCCAAAGAACTGAAGGCTCCCCTAAATGTAAGTAAGTGATAAAGAAATGTTAATAATTCAGATTAATCTTAAAGGTGTACTGTGGGTACTTTTTCCCCCCCCAAAGAGCATCCTATTAAACATTTACCAGCACACCACCCCCTGCTTGAGAGCACATCCTATTCTGGTTGGTAGATAGATCTGCTTGGTGGAAAAAAAAAAAGGCTCTCACTGCCTTGATGAAAACACCTCAAGTGGTCCACTTCTTTGACTCTAGGATGACTTAAGCACCCGTGTGATCTTAATTTGGTGTCCCCATTGGGAGAGAATGCACAGATCATTTAGCATTAAGTTTGCCTAGCTTGCTTGGCAGTTGTAGTTCTCATAGCAAATTCATAAACCGGAGTGCTAATTTATTGGATGGATTCAGTTAGTCAATAAGCATTTATTAAGTACCCATTGTGTGTCAGGTACTGTGCTAAACTCTGGTGGCAGAAAAAGAGGCAGAAGATGGGCCCTGCCCTCAAATAGTTCACAAGCCAATGGATTCCCTTCATCAGTCCCTCAAAGGAAATTATAAAATTGAATTTTTAAACCTAGAAAGCTGAAGACTAAAGCCTGCTACAGCATATTGTATTTGCATAATAATGATAAAATCTAGTTTAACCAATCACTTCAATGCATTACAAGAGCCCAAAACTTAGCAACTACAACTACTTAGCCACTAAGTAAAAGTCTGACATTGCCTGATTAGCTTATAAACTAAGCTTCTATCACCCAACACCACTGTGATAAAAACCAGTTTTGCTATGGATGGAAAATGCACCATTGTTCCTACAGTTTAAAGTCAGTGCTGCACTGACTTTAAAAATTATAATGGTGAATTGAAAAGACTTCACATTAAGACTCTGATAAGGGTATAATGAATCTTCAGATTAATGTAAAATCACTACCAAAGATATAAATACTTTTGCAGAAAAAAATCAAATACAACTCCTCCTACTTCTACTCCAGCTTCCAAGAGGAGATGAATAAATAAAAATTAATAGCATATTGCTTTTCTTTTAATGACTCCTTTCTTTCCACAGTCAGGAAGGCAGGACAACTGAGTTGTAGAATACAATGGCAAAAACTACTGCTGATAGACCTAACCATGATATCAGTCTTTCTCCTACACTACAATTCTTGTTGTTGAGTTGTTTCTAGTCATGTCCAATTCTTTGTGACCCTATTTGGGATTTCCTTGGCAAAGATATTGGAGTGGTTTGTCATTTCCTGCTCCAGCTCATTGGGTCACACAGCTAAGTAAGTGTGAGGGCAGATTTGAACTCATGAAGATGAGTCTTCCCAATTCCAAGCCTAGTGCTTTATTCACTGTGCCACCTAGCTGCCCTACACTATAGTTGTAGCCACAAGTAAAAAGACTCAAATTCTGGGTTTACATTCCTGACCTGGCTTTTATACTGTGGCAATAGAGTTGCTATCTTGACAGGAGGAAGGAGAGCAAGAGAACCAGGTGAAACTTCTTAGCACACTATTTAAGGGTGGGGGGAAGCATCTCATGTTTCTGAGTGGCTTTCCCTGTTCATTGTCATTTGCATTAACCTTTGTTGATGTGTGTTCTTGAGGAAGTTTTGTGCACTAAAAACTTGTCTGACTATGTCACCCTCCTACTCAATAAATTTCAGTATCTCTGGTCTCAAGTGCAAAATCCTCCTTCTTTGGTGTTCAAAGTCTTTCATAATCTAATGCAACCCTCCACCACCACTGCCTTGAGTTTTTTAATACATTTTAATCTCCACCAAATATTCTTCAATCCAGTGACACTGGCTTCCTTACTGTTCCACGAACAAGACAATCCATCTCTCACTTCAGGGCATTTTCTCTGACTCTCCCTGATACCTGGAATACTCTCCCTCCTCATCTTTGCCTACTGGCTTTCCTGGCTTCCTTTAAGTTCCAACTAAAATCTCATCTTTTACAGTAAATCTTCCCTATCCCTTTTAATTCTAACACCTCCTTTCATTGAATTATTTCCTATTTTTCTTCTATATAGTTTGTTTTGACATGTTTGTTTGTTTGGTGTTTCCTCCATTAAATTACGTGCTCCTTGAGGGCAGACACTGTCTTTCGCCTCTTTTTGTATCCCCAGTGCTTAGCACAGTGCCTGGCATATGGCAGGCGCTTAATAAATGTTGATTGACTGCCACTCTGTGCTAAAAGCTGATTATATTTGGATACAGAAAATATCATAGAGCTGTGTAATGATGACTCATTGGGACAGCTGCTTCCTGAACTTTGACAATATCTACTGAAGCTATGAGCACCTATGTTAGTAAGTCAGTCAACAAGCATTTATTAAGTGCCCACTGTGTTAAGCATTGGGAAACAAAGTTGTGTGTGTGTGTGTGTGTGTGTTGCTTTCTTTTGGTGAGGCAATTGGGGTTAAGTGACTTACCCAGGGTCACACAGCTAGTAGTATCACGTGTCTGAGGCTGAATTTGAACTCAGGTCCTGCTGACTCCAGGGCCAGTGCTCTATCAACTGCCACACCTAGCTGCCCCAAAAGTTTTTTTAAAAAGTAAAAAAAAAATCCCTGACTTTAAGAAGCATACATTCTAATGTTGGAAACAACATGTAAACACAAGATACCGTCAATTCTCAATTTTTATAGGGGCAAGTTCCTAGAACATGCCTCAAGAGTAAAAAATGCCATGTCAACATGTTGAGCCTGTGAAAATAGGGGTGGAGGGACTTAGGTTCCTGCAACCACCAAAAACTGTAATCTTTCACTAGAGATTGCTGAAAACACACTTTTCTGCATACATTTCTTTACAACAAAACATTAATTCTAATAATATGCACTTTTCCTAATACGGTAACCATGAAATAACCCAAAGAAGGTAGTACACAAAATAAAATTGGTAACATGCAAAACATTTTTCTCACTAGTAATTCCCTAGGATCCTGTGACTTTTTGTGCTAACGTCTCAATAAAAAAAAATTTATTTCAATGTTCACTTTTTATAACACATGAAATATAAATGTAATACAGCAAATAAAATTTTTAAAACTAAAATATTTAACCTGAATCTTACCTTCCACTGTGTCAGATAGCAGTGTGATGGGGTTGCACTATATACTATATTGCCATAAATCTCTCTACCTTGGCTGCCCTTTGAAAACCAAGGGAGAGGTTTCTGGGACTTCAGTAGCTACTGTCAGAAGATGCTGAGACTGAAAATGTCTCAACATCACCTCTGACACTCTATCCTTCATGGCTGGTGGATAGCATTGGAGATCATGAAAGATGCACCAGCTTGAAATAATCCATCAGCAACATCTGCTTCCTGTGCCATTTGAGATCCTTAAGGGTCTCAGAATATGGTAACATAGCAGAGGTGGGTGTTGATGTTTAACCTTGAGGCTGTCGATCAATGGTAGAATCAGCAGCCTTGATGTCTCTAGCCAGATGATCAATTAGGTTGACAGCAGCTGAAGTTTATCTAATACCTTTATTTTTCTCACTAAGCCACATCACTGACTTTGCATGCTTAGGTTTAGAGTCCAAAGTACTTGCAGTGTGCTTTGGAAGCATAATTGCAACACAAAACTTGAGTTCGAAAGACGAACAATGAAAATATGCAGTGAACACACAGGGAGCTCTTTATAATGGAAGAGTGAACAAGATCAGTGAAGCGCCTAGTAGGATACCAATTGCTCCACAAACTTGCCTCTCATTTTTTTCTCTACTGTGCATAGCTGCAAATTTGCCCCAGCGTAACAAGAAAGTGAAAATGACATTACTAATAAAATCACCAAATGCTTGAAGTCATAATAGTCAACCCATGAATGTTGAGGATTGCATATATACAAAGCAATACACAAAGCAGATCAGGGTAAAGAACAAGTAGGAAGAGGTCTCCTGATGAATTTGAGCTGAGTCTTCTAAGAAGTCAGTGGAACTAAGTGATGGACATGAGGAAGTAGAACATTCCAGGTATGGGAGATGACTAGTGAAAAGGCGAAGAGATAGAAGATGGAGTGTTATATTGGTAGTAGTGCAAGTAGGACAATATAGCTGCATCATAGATTGCAGGGAGGGGAGTCAAGTGTAAGAAGCCTGGAAAGGTAGGAATGGGCCAGGTTATGAAGAAATTTAAATCCTGAAAACAGGACTTAATTGTTGTGTGACTAACATATTTTAGCAAAGACATCTACTTGGGAAAATAATATTCTGGTATACCTAAGAAACTACAGAAGAAAAAAAATATGCACTGCACTTCGGTAAAATCTTATGATATCCTCAGTGATCAGTGAGAGGATAGAAACTGAAATTTAAGCAATGTATTCATTACATTTCTGAAAGAGACAGGCTTTTCCTTTCCATGAATGGAGGTAGTCCTATGAGAAAGGACTTTTGATTTACAGGCTGTTTAATAAATAGCTAGAGATTGAAATGAAGGGAGATTTCACTTAAAAAAACAAAACAAAACAAAACAAACCATTATTCTAAGACACTGATTTGGTTTGGCCTAGTTCTTTCAGATTGTTCTTGCTTTCTGTAAATAGCTTGCTGTCTAACTTATAATAGGAGGAAAAGCAGAGGGAAAAAAATCATTGCTGCTATGGTGGATATGACCTAAAGGAAGATTTCTTTTCCCCTCCATGTCCTCAAAAAAAAGAGGAGGGAGGCAGGGAAGGAGGCAGAGAGTCCAGAGAGAGTTTTTTCATCAAAGAGATGAACTTTCATCAGTTCATCAATCCATTCTCTTCTCTACTTTTCTTTAAGTTACAAATCATGTCTGTATTCATGTTGTTGAACTCAATAAATGAGAAAAGGATTATGGAACTGTAGAATTTTTGTAACTGAAGAGATTTTTAAGATCATCTTAAAGCCCAACCTTCTCATCGTACAGACGAGGAAAATGGAACCTGGACAAAGGCAGTGACTTGCCTGACATCATACCCCTAATTAGTGAAATAGAAAGACTAGAACCTAGGCTTCCTGAATCCTGGCTCAATGCCCTTTCCACAATACCATGTTATTTGCAACCAATATTCAATGCTATGGATAAAATACATATTGTTATTACCTGATAGATTTGTACCCATTTTCAGGAAATAAATTATATATACACACATATATGGATACATATACACATATATGTATACATATATACACATAGATATACATATGTATTTGAATGAGGCAATGATTGTCCAGAGAAAAATATAAGGCTCAAAAATTTTCTGATTTCATATATGTGTATGTATACATATGTATTGTGTATATGTGTGTACATATGTATATGTGTGTGCTTATGTATATATGCATATACACATATTTGTATAGGTGTATGTATAGATATGTATATATACATTTATATATACATATTCATGTGTGTACATGTATATACACACTTATTTGCATAAGTATATATACACATATATATATACACACAAACATATTCAGAGAGAGAGTGTATGTGCACATTTATCAAGTGCTAACTATGTATTAGGCACTGTGGTGTGTAGGGAATGAAAATACAAGCCCTCTCATTCCCATCCACCCCCCCCAAAAAAAAACTATTTTCAAAGAGCTTACATTCCAGTGGGGAAGGCAATACATATTCTCACAGAGCTAAGGCAGAAAAGCCTAGAGTCAGGAGAAGAAATAGGAGAGATGTGAGCATGAATGGCCTCTCACTTCTTCAAATGGTGGTTCCTGGTAGGAACCACTCAGAGGAGAGTGCAACAGAGCCAGAGGTCTCTTGGGAGTGAGCAGGCTTTAAGAATGGCACCTCAGCATTAAAAGGTCCAAGCCCTTCTCTACTCATTATGTAACCCTGGGTAAGAGGCTGAGCCCTAGTATATAGGTATCAAACAATAAACATCCAATCAAGTAGTGTTTATTGTCCACTATCTGTCAGACATTGTGCTAGGCACTAAGGATAGAAAGACAAAAATTGATTAGTCTCTGCCCTGGAGGAGATTATAGTCTATCAGATAAATTTGAAAATTTACTTTTGTTATATTATACGTTTATAATCTGTACGGCATCTTATATGTAGACAACATTCAATAAATTTTTGTTGAATAAATGAAATATTATCCTCTTTCTTCTAACAACCCAAAACAGGGAAAATCAAGTGAAAAAAGTCACTCAGTGACATTAGCCTAGAGAGGAGGCTAGGAGGATACATCTACTTAGAGGCCAGAAGAAAAAAGATTCCAAATGTATCAACTATTAGCTCCCTAGAGCCTTAAGAATAGATAACACCAGAGAGAACTTGCCATCAGGATAGTCTCCAGGTCTTTTTTTGAATTCAGTCTGTTTTTATTCATTAATTCATTTTTCACTGAAATTACTGTAGTGTAGCAAAAGTGATTAGAGAATAGAGAGGATCATTGTAAAAAATAAACAGAATAGAAGGGAGTTCAGAAAGAAGCATAGACAAGCAGGAAAGCTTTAAAAGTCATATTTAGAATTGATTACAGTAAGTGGTATGAAGATTCTCAAGTTCATATAGAATCTTCTTTTTGTGTACTGATGTGTATATTTGAAGTGTTCTCTTTTTTGGTATTTGAAAAATAAAGTTTTTAAAAGAAAGAAAAAAAAAGAACATCACAATGCCTAGATACACTAGGTGCTTAAGACACATTATTGATTAATTAAATGGGTTGGTGGCTGTTGTTCATTCTTCATCTTCATTGAGTTAAATGAACTATGTAATCTCTAGATGTTTTTAGACGCAGTTATTTGCAGGTCACAAAGTGGATCTTCCCCTCCTTCCAATTATGTCTGGTTGCATATGACCCAAACCCTAAAAAGAACACTCCAGTTTCTTAATGTTCTATCCATGGCAATGACTTCCTGCCTGAGCTAATGTCTTTAATCCCTTATTACCACTGCTCACTGTAGGTACTAGTACCTAAGCTCTCATATGAGGTTACCATGGAATCAAAACCAGTCATCCTCCCAGCAGCCTTTTTTAAGAAGAATGGATTTACCATAAGTGACTCATTTCCTAATGTCTTTCTTATCCAGTGGAAACCTCCCATTTCTCTTCCTCAGTCACTCAAAACCAAAGTTGATGTTTATAAGATTGTGTGACTGAGGTTTTTGGATTCTATTTTTTTGCTAAGATTCCCATGCAGCACTAGCAAACCTTTTTAAGGAAAAAAAAAGTGACGTTTTATTAAAATTTCATTGTTGATTTTGAGAGGAAAGATCCAATAGTTTTCACCCCCCAAGTTAGAAGGGGCAATTGCTTATATATGTGTTCTTCTTACTGGATGGTTAAAGAGCCACCCAAATGAAGGAACAACAAGGTTGCATCACATTTCATTTGGTTCAAATAGGAAACTTAATTTAGGAGAGTATGTATCATAGGTAGGGTTCAGTTTTCACAGAACAAAGAATGGTCTAGATGTGGACATGGGTTCAGATCCCGGGCTTTGTCACTTAGTACCTGTAATTCTACCACCTAGGGAACCCTGTACCTCCCTCATAACCATGGGGTGTTTTGTTTTTTTTTATGTCAAATGAAGAGGTCAAAGAGCTCCAGATGGTTCACAGGTAGTAGTTTAATCAACTGGGTTACTTACATTTGGAGTTGGATGATGGATCCTTGCCAAGACATTAGCTATCTTTGGTCTGGGGCAGCAGCAGACTAATCAGTGAATCCTAGCTAAAGAACCCTCAAAATCCCTGTGGCAATTATAAAAATACAGACAAAGGCAGGAGGAGCTAGACAATGCATCACTATGGATTGGTGGATATTTTTGGTTTTCTGCTTCATAAAGAGCTTGGAAATTAAGCCAATGTTATGCCCAAACTTGAGTTGGTGTATTGATCATGTCATACTCACACATAAGTCAAAATATTCTTGTTTTGGCTTTCATAGGTCATAGTATCTTAAGTTATGACTCAGAGTCTAAAACATAATTCAGGATCTAAGTTATGATTGTAAATAGGTCATCATGTTCAAGCTTCCACCTTTCACAGAGTTTAAGTGTTTTTTGGTTTTGTTTTGTTTTATGGCTTTCTACTTATTACTGTATTTTATGGCTTTTCCCCGATCAGGACCCCACAATACTTGTCTAAGACTTAAGTCATTTAACCCCTTTAGCCCTCAATCTCCTCAGCTGAAAAATAAGAATGTTGGCCTACAGGACCTCTAAGCTCCTTTTTAGCTCTCAAATTGATGACCCTATAATAGAAATGAACATATGTGTACATAATCTAGCAAAATTATTCAGCGTGTAATAAAAGACAAAAACTACCAGATCTATGTTTTTCATCAATTAAAACAAAGAGTTCAATTAAGAAGCTTCTGGGTTAGCTGCTCATGACTACTTGTGCCCCTTGAAGAGTAATCTACACAAACCAAGAAAGAAAACACAAATCTGCCCCAGTAATAAGTAACAAAGATGAAAATCAAGCCGAATGAAAAAAGAACATACCTCCAACTAGTAACACACCCATGTCTTTGACCTCTCTGTGAAACTAAATCCTGATTTAGCCTTGGTAACATAAAACAAACAAACATCCTGTTTCCTGGAATGCAGCACACTATACTTGAGGAATAAATTTAGGCTCAATAAAAGGAAACTTTAAAAATTTTCTAATTGTGAACATTACAATAAAGAAAGGTAGCCTAGCATTACCAGATCTCAAACTGCATTACAAAGCAGTAATCATCAAAACTGGAGAAGGAAATGGCAAACCACTCTAAGTATCTTTGCCAGGAAAACAACAAATGTGGTCATGAAGAGTCAGACATGACTGAAACAACTGAACACCACCACTACCACCACCAATCATCAAAACAGTGTCATAATGGCAATGAAATAGAGCAGTAGATCAACGGAATAGAATTAGGTATACAATTCACAGTAGTAGTAAATGACCATACTAACCCTGTGTTTGATAAATTGGAAAGGTCCAAGCTTTTGATACTAGAAATCACTGTTTGACAAAAACTTGGGGGAAAACTGGAAAACAGTTTGGCAGAAACTAGGTATAGACCAACATCTTATACCACATACCAAGATGAGGTCAAAATGGGTACATGGATTTAGACATAGTGATAGCATCAGCAAATTAGGGGAGCAAGAAGTATTTTATCTGTCATATCTATGAATAAGGGAAGAATTTAGGACCAAACAAGAGAGAGAGATCATTATAGGATATAAAATGGATAAGTTTGATTATGTTAAATATCAAAATGTTTTTGTACAAACAAAACCAATGTAGCCAAGATTAGGAGGAAATCAGAAAACTGGGGGAAATTTTTTAGCAAGTTTCTCTAATAAAGGCCTCATTTCTCAAATATATAAAGAACTGAATTCGTAAGAATATGAGTCATTCCCCAATAGATAAATAGCCAAAGGATATGAAGAGGCAATTTTTAGAAGAACAAATCAAAGCTATTTATAGGCATGTGAAAAAAATGTTCTAAATAACTATTGATTAAAGAAATACAAATTAAAAAAATTCTGAGGTAACACCTCTCACACATATCAGATTGGCTAATATAACCAAAAAAATGACAAAAGTTGAAAGGGATATGGAAAAAATTAGGACATTAATACACTATTGGTGGAGTTGTGAACTGATCCAAACATTCTATAGAGCAATTTGAAACTATGCCCAAAGAGCAATAAAACCATGCATACATTTTGACCTAGCTATACCATTACTAGGCTTGTATTCCAAAGAGATCAAAGAAAAAGGGAAAAGACCCATATGTATAAAAATACTTATAGCAGCTGTTTTTGTGGTGGCAAAGAACTGGAAATTGAGAGGATGCACATCAAATAGGGAATGGCTGCCCAAGTTTTGGTATAAGATTGTGACAGAATACTATTGTGCTATTATAAGAAATGATGAGCAGGATGCTTTCAGAAAAACTTGGGAAGACTTATATGAACTGATGCAAAGTGAAGTGAGTAGAACCAGGAGAACACTGTACACAGTAATAACAATATTGTACAATTTGCAATTGTGAATGACTTAGTTATTTTCAGCAATACAATAATCCAAGACAATTCCTAAGATCTTATGATGAAAAGTGCTATCCACCTCTAGAGAAAGAACTGATGGATTCTGAATACAGATTGAGGCATACTTTTTTTTCAACTTTCTTCATTTTTCTTAGGTTTTTTTGTCTATGTTTTTACAACATGACTAATGTGGAAATATGTTTTGCATGCCTACATATACATAACCTATATCAAATTGTTTGCCTTTGGGGAGGAGAGAGAATTTAGAAGTTAAATTTTTTTAAATGAATGTTAAAATTGTTTTGCGTGTAATTGACAAAAATATAAATTTTATAAAATATTACAGATGGAGAACATATTGAGGAGAAATAACGTAAGAATAGTTGGACTACCTGAAAATTATGATTATAAAAAGAATCTTGTTACAATATTACAAAAAATTATCAATGAAAATTGCCCTGAAGTTCTAGAACAAGACGGCAAAGCAGATATAGAAAAAAAAATCCACTGAATATCACTTCAATATCATAGCTGAGTTTCAAAGTTCCCAGGTTAAAGAAAAAAAATTTTATAAGCAACATAAAAAAGACAATTTAAATATCATACAACTACAATAAAGATTACACAAGACCTAGCAGCTACTACCTTGAAGTATTGCAGGTCTTGGAATACTATATTTTGTAGAGCAAAACAGCTGGGGTTACAACCAATGCTAACTTACCCAGCAAAGTTAAATATAATCCTGAACGGAAAAAAAATGGACATTTAACGAACTGAAAGACTTTCAGGTATTTGTGACAAAAACAGTCAAACTTAAGGGAAAATTCGATATATAACATCCAGGAAAAATATAAGGTAAACATTAAAGACCAATTATAAGATCATAAGATCAAACTGTTTACTTCTCATAGGTGAAAATATTATCAGCACTCTTTATATCATTGTATGGGCAGTTTGAAAGAAAAGCTTGGGCTAAGCTGAGTATGATGGGGTGATTCTAAAAAAATAAAACTGTAGGGAGAAATAAAAAGGAGTAAGGATGTCATACAAATGAAGCATAAAAGGAAAAACTGATACAGAAGAAGCTACTAGGTGGGAGGGCAAGTAGTGCTAGAACCTTACTCTCATTGGGAATGGGTTAAAGAGAAAAACAACATAAACATCTAGAAAGGTATACAAGTCTTCTAGATTCAGAAAGAAATAAGAGGGCAAGGGGTTAGGGGGAAGGATAAGGGAGGGGTTCTTAGAGGAGTGGGTAAGGTTAAGGAATAGGAGGGCTAGGTAGAGGGTAGAAGTAAAGCAGAAGAGTGAGGATAGAGCAAGCAGCGTGAGAAGGATAGTGAGGAAAACTAAAATAGATTTAGTCAAAAGAGAAAAATAGGGAAGCTACACTATGTGTCAGCAGCAGTATTCAGTATTGTTTTAATGACCATTTAAAATAAGTATACAGTATAAAATATCTGGGAGTATACCTCTAAAACAGACACAGGAACTATATGAACACACACATACACACACACACACACACACACAACACCCAAAGTTTTAAATGCTTTTACATGCTGATGGTTAGTACCAAAATAAAGCCTGTTCATTATAGTGGAGACCATCCATTATTTCCACAGAAGAAGGGCCTTTTTGAAAAGTGACTCTGCATTGTTTGGGTCAAAGATTATAGATTTTCAGGTTTTTTGGCATTGCTGTCACTATTCTCCCCCTCCTCCCATCTCAAAGTTTACCCTCTAAAATAAAAATCTTCCCTTTTAACAAATAAGCATAGTTAAGGAAAAACGAATCCACATGTTGGCCAAGTCCAAAGATGTATGTCTCATTCTGCACCATCTGGACCAGAGTCCATCACCTCTCTTGCAAGAGGTGGGTAACATGCTTCTTTGGGATTATTGATTTAAATCTGGAATGAGTTTCAGAGATCACTCCAAATCCCTCATTTTGTAAACCAAGAAGAAGGGGCAACTGAGTGATTTGCCTAAGATCACACGAGTATTAAGTAGCAGTCAAATAGTTTGTAGGCTACTTTCTAAAGTTCTCTGAGAGCCTCTTGGGATAGTAACTTTTTCAGGGACCACAGAACATTGTTATCAGCATTCAGGAAGAATCTTAAAGATGTTTCTCTGGGATTACTCACAAGTTTCACTGCTAATTCTAATATCTAGTAGTCCAATGAACAAATAGTCTTACTTAAATGATTTTATATACTAGAAAGGTATTGGTATACATTTTGAATGAGTACAGTCCCTAAAGGTTTTGTTTTTTTCCTGCACATTATACCATTTGCAGAATGCCTACATAAAACACAGATACTCAAAAATACATGGCAAAAAAGAAGCACTGCTCCTAAGGGAAATAAAAATCTGTCAGTAGAAATTAGACTGTTTCAGCTAGTAGTTTTATAAACAGGATTTTGTGCAACTGAAACAGTTGCACAAAGTTCTAAGTTGAAAAAGTTCTAAGAAGATTTTGCCAATTTCAGAGGATGGCAACTATTCAATTCAATTGTATTTCTAATGTCCTGAAAATTCTGCAGAAAAGAATTGTTTTAGATCATATTCCATTTAAAACTCTAACATATAAATATATGACAAGTTGATCATTCAGAATAAGTTTCTCATATCATGTATCAAAAAGCAGCAAGAAAAATGTGTATGAATATTGAGGATCTCAATGGTGACCAAGGATTTGGTCAGTGTAGGGAACTCCCAGAGTGGGAATTCCCTTCACCAGAAGAGGATGGCAATTCAGTCATGATTTACTTGTTTCCCTTGATAAAATTTAAGAACCTTGGGGACAAAGACTTTCACTAGGTCTCTGTATACCTGGTATCAAACATAGTGTGGACACATAGTAGGTACTTAACAAATATTTGTTGATCCAATGATTGATAGTGAAATACAACATATATTTGGTATCAATTAGCCATAGCAATCTTAGGTTTTAGTGACTGATTGCCATTGTGATTCATTATCTTCTTAATCCTTCCTGACCCTCAATTTTTCTACTGTTGTAACCATAGGTTGAAAAGAGCAGGCTGTCCTTTCTGCTTTTGGCCAGCCACATGCATGTAATTCAGAACTGAAGGCATCTTGAACATTGAGATGATGAAGCAATCTCCCTCACTCACTACTAAGCCAGAAGAACTGACCTTTATGAAAAGAGTAACTGCCTCTATTGTTCTCTTCTCTACACTGCTGACAGAAGAGTGAACCTGTCTGGCCTTGGAGGAAGTCTTATGAATCCAAGACTTCAAGAGAACATGCGTTCTTTATTTCTAGCTGTCTGGTGGCAAGGAAGAGTTCCCCATCAGGGGAAAAAATAACCCCAAAAAACAGAACACCACCAACAAAAAGATGAGACTAAGCCCTGGTCTGACTTGTTAGAAGACCTTGAGGTAATTGTTTGGACAGTGAAGAGACAAGGTGAAATGCAAAAATGCCTATTTATTAGTCTCCCCAAATACTTTACCTTTCTGATAGAAGTCTCAACTTCCCAGTAAAATACATCAGTACTTACAAGTTACTGAATCCTATTTTAAATCTTTTAAATTCACATTGTGAATGTTCTGTACTTACCTTTTATTTTGTGCATAGGAAACACCAGGTACTATACCTGATTTCATGTTGCAAACTGAGTACCCTTCTATCCTCCACTTTGGGAGGATCTTAGACATGAAGTCAAAACCTAAGCCATAAGCAATTTTTCCCTAGGGTGCTGGGATTGGGGAACAAAGTAAGTTAAATTTTATTAGAAAAGGGATTCTAAACCTTCTCAGAGGCCAGGTTCCCCCAAGATTGAATGCAATTAATCCATATATGGGATCCAGAGTTGATGGGCTCTTTAAAGGAAAGGGAATGGATATAGTGCTCTCACTCTTTGGGTTGTAAAGCTTTTCCTAAATTTAGACATATTTTCCTCTTTTCCTTGGTTTCTGTTTTTCATTTTCCAAAGTAGCCCCACTTTCTTCTCTCTCCATGTCTATGTTTCTGGTTTTTTCTTTTAAATTCTGTTTTGTTTCTATCTCAGTTGATTTCTTCATTTTTTATTTCCCTTTGCTAATGAGTCAACTGCCAAACATACTCTCTCAAGCCTCTATAGTTCTCAGAGCTGGGAAGGGCCCTGGATGTCAATTAGTACAAATTTTGTAGGTAAGTAACCAAAGAGCCAAGGAAGTTAAATGGCTTGCCCATGGTCACATAGAGCATTAACAGCAAGACCAGAACTTTAAGCCAGATTCAGTCCAATGCTCTATTCTAAGCTCCTTCCTTCCTTAGTCCCCCTTCAGTGCTAAACATATATAATATGTATATGTGTATACACACACACACACATATACATATGTATAAATCATTTTTTCTGGTCACCTCATCCTATATATCACTGCTGTACAACTAACTTCATCCTCCTTAAAAAAATGGAATTTGGAATTATTTTAATTCAGATTTAAATGGAATATGTGGAGGACAATTGTTTTTATGTAACTAGTTCAAATATAACTTAGAAGGAACTCTTGAGATGTCATCAAATTTAGCCCCTTGCTAGGAATTTATGGTTCCAATTGTAAAAATCAGGCATCTAAGGCACAGAGAATTTAAGTGATTTGCCCAAGGCCACATAGGGCTTGGTGAGGAGGGAGGAGAAGAGATAGGTAAGACTAGAATGCATGTCTCCTGCCCTCTAGTACAATTCTCCTTCTATATACACTATACTGCTTCCTCCAAAGTTCACTAACAATCAACATCCACCATCTGCTGACTAATGACTTGTGGACGTTAAATCCCTAAAGAGTATTTACTGCACACACACAGCCCCATACACCACAGCCTAGTTCGGTCATTAACTAGCTCAGTAATCTTGGTTGGGTGTGGAAATTGCTCTGGGCTTTAGTTTCTTCATTTTAATGAGCAGGTCAGACAAGGTATCTCTATGGTCCTTTTCTATAATTCTAAAAACTCTCAAATTCTATGATTCTACGTTACTACCCATTTGTTTTTGTTCAGTCATTTCAGTCATGTCCAACTCTTTGTGACCTCATTTGGGGTTTTCTTGGCAAAAATGTGCTTTGCCATCTCCTTCTCCAGATCATTTGACAAATGAAGAAACTGAGACAAACATGGTAAAGTGACTTGCCTAGGGTCACACAACTAGTAAGTGTTTGAAGCTGAATTCGAACTCAGATCTTTCTGACTCCAGGGCTGGCACTCTATCCACTGCAATACCTCGCTGCCTTACTATCCATTGGGAGATTATAATCTAAAATTATGGACAATGCAGATGAAATAAAACTTACCTGACAAAATTATTGTAGAGCTGGACAATACTTTACAAATAATCTTGTTTCAATGACCTCAATTCTACTCTGAATAATCTAGAATGAATTCCTTATTTTACAGATAAGGAAAACAAAGCCCTAAGAGATCAAAAAAGCACAGTATTTATTTGAAAATACAAATCTTTAGTATATCATGCAAGATTATTTTTAAAAGCTACTTTTGTCTGTATCAAATGTATAGGATTACTTATCTAATCAGAGGACCAAAGATTAAATTGTATGATGACAGTTTTAAATGTGCTTATAATACAACAAAAAAGAATTTCTTTTGCTAAAATAAAAAAATCCCACAAACTACCATAATCAGAACAATCTGGAAAGATAACGACTTTTAAAAAAAAGGAAAAAAAAACCCTCTTCAAGGGTAAAAAGATAAGGCTAAAAGGCATGCCAATACAACCCTGTAATTCTATATCCTGACAGTTTAATACAATTGAGTCCGTTTACACAAAGAATCCAAAGACAGTGAACACCTGGGTTGCAGTCTGGCCAGGACACTTTACTTTAGGCCAGTCACTTCCTTTTTCTGGGTCCCTTGTCTATAAAATAAAGGGATTGGAATTAATAAATGAAAAGCATGTATTAAACTTACTAAGGGCTGGGTTGTGCAGTAGATAGAGTGCCGGCCCTGGAGTCAGGAGGACCTTGTTCAGATCTGGCCTCAGACCCTGGCATGACCCTGGGCAAGTCACTTAACCCTGTTTGCCTCAGTTTCTTCATCGGTAAAATGAACTGGAAAAGGAAATGGCAAACCACTCCAGTAGCTGCCAAAGGGGATGTCACAAAGAATCTGACACCACTGAAAATGACTGAACAACAGTAAGTACCAGGTAGGGAGCAAGAGCTGGGGATAGTCACAAAAGTCAGATTCTCATCTCTGCCCTCAAGATGTTTCTATTCTAATGAGGGGTGGAGATGGAATGGTATATTGAAAGGACTAATAGGACAAATGCTCCCTCCAGAAGCCAAGGTAGTGTTGATTGGATTATGTTGCTAGAGCAGGCCAAGGAGGGAGGAGGGTGGGTATCCAGGGTTATGGTTTGAGCACACGTAAGAAAATCTACTTAATTGGAGCTCCTCAAAAGTAAAATGAGGTGACTCTGCAAGAAGCTGTTCCAGGTTCCCTATCTCTAGGACTTTTCAAAAGGTGATTAGCTGATCTCTTATTGGAGGTGTTGAAGAGGTCATTTCTGTTCAGTTCAAGTCCAAGCTGGATTCTAACACCTCTGGGTCTATGTAGTCAGCCAAACTAGATATAATAATTCTGGCCAAAATTTCTCATCATAAGAATTTCCCCCCTTAATGATCTGAACAAATTTTCTCAAAGTTCCCCTTTATTCTGCCTGCAGAAAAGTTTTCACAGGATGCCCAAAATGTGATATACAGCTACTCATTTAAAGCAAGAGGCCAGTCTAGTTAATGATTCCTCAGTTTTATCATCTACTATAAGTGAGGAATTAGACCAACAGAAACTAATTTTTTTTAAAACACCTTTAAAGAATGTCCATCTGAAAGAAACTGAAGTCATGTGGTTGGTTTCAAACCTGGAATGAAGCAATTGCTAGGATGAGTCCTTCCAAAGCCATATACCTTATATCTTAAGAAAAAATAATAATCTTCACTACACCGTATTATAAACATAGATATGTTAGCACTTGTTGACTGTAATGTAAGACTCTCTCTCATAAAGGCAGTTTCATTTCTCCCATGTTTCCCTACTGAAATATTATTTTGCTCATTTAAAATGTCTTAGACTTACAAGTTATTGAGGAAGCAAAAGATGTGTCAATTTAAGCAGCAGCTTTACTTTCCTACTACTCTCTCTCCAAAACCCCAGTGGAGAAGTGAGCCAATAGCCATAGTTGGAGGGAAAAGGAAAACCTTTGCACATTTGAAATCAAATTATGCAGGTGTTTTTGAGAAACTGAGATGATGGATAAAGTAAATCCACCCCATGCTCTGGTGTTGCATTGTCTTAGTGGAAACACTACATTCCTGCTTTTATCATTCTTCCATCTTCTTTTACAAGTCTCATTATAGCATCAGATTTAGAGCTGGTCCCAACCTCAAAGATCATTTAGTCCAACCTCCTCGATTATCTTTCTGACTCTTATTTAAGAAGCACATATAGAGAATGCTATTCTAAGTCAGGGACTTAGCACACTCTTCCTTATAAAAATAGTAATATCAAAATTAGGGGAACCATTCATAGCCTTTTCTAACATGTCTATATAACTTGGTAAATATTATGTATCTGTAAATGGAAGAAATGATCTATAGATAAATTGAATTCAACATCTATACATGTGAAGCAAAAAGCACAGTTATGGGGTAATAGAAATATTACCGAGAGAATGAAGGGACTTTATTTTTTGCTCTTAAGAACTCTCTCAAGAGTGCTGGCAGGATAAATGACCTCAAACCCCAGAGTCAATCTGAATTGTTTCATCTCCCCTTGGACAAAGTTGTTAAGATAATAAGTTTACTATGTGCATTCATAAAATTAGTTGGCATACACCGCCCCCCCCATCTCTTCTTTGCAAAAGTGTGGAATTATGGCTGTGGAACTCTGTGTACAATGTCAGACTTCTTTGATTTATTGTACGGTTTGGCTGAACTGTTTTTTTTCCTTTTTTTAAAATTTTTTTCTTTGTTGTCATAGGGGAAGGCTCTCTGGGAATGGGAGAGGGGAAAGATACATTGGAAAATGTAAGTGATAAAACCCCAATTATATCAATGCAAATTTATTTTTAAAGTATCAGTGGGCATATAAAAATTATAGCAAGTTTCTCTGATAAAGGCCTTGTTTCTCAAAGATATGGAGAACTAAACCAATTTTATTAAAAAAAAAAAGAGCCATTCCCCAATTGATAAATGATCAACCCGCAGTTTTCAGACAAAGAAATAAAAGCTATTTATAGTCATATGAAAAATTGCTCTAAATCACTATTGATTAGAGAAATGCAAATTAAAACAACTCTGAGGTACCACCCCTCACATATTAGATTGGCTAATATGACAGAAAAGAAAAATGATGGATGTTGGAGGGGATGTGGAAAAATTGGGACACTAGTGCACGATTGGTAGAGTTATGAACTAATTCAACAATTCTGGAAAGCAATTTGGAACCATGCCCAAAGAGCTATAAAATGGTACATACCCTTTAACCCAGCAAGATACCTCTCTTCATAAAATGTCTTAGGACTGTGTTTTTCAAGCTGTGAGCTATAACTCCAAAGGAACTTTGGAATGAATCAAAAAGGAATCACAAGGAATGAGTTACGCACACACATACACACACATGGAAGAAATAAAATTATAAGTGCTCTGGCTTTTTATCAGGGTTTCATTTGTTTTTTGAGACACCAGGAAAATCCCAGTAGTCCAATTTCCACTCCCCCAGAAAGACGTAAACCATTCTGACCTTGGATTGCCTATAGTCAGGTGTTGAGGTGCCTCACTGTCCATAGGAAGTTTACTTGTGGTCTATCTTAGGTTTACAAGGGGCTGGAGAAGAAATTCCCTTAGTTACTCGCAACCTTGGGGAATAAAACTGCTCATGTTTGTATAGGATTGAAAGAGAAAAAGTACTTCCCTCACAATAACAATGAGAGAGCTAAGTATATCACCATCTTTTATTAGACAAAAAATGAGTCTCTGAAAGGTGACATGATTGTCCTAGCATCGTGTGGCTGATAATTTTTTTTTTAACAAAATTTATGTATTGAGCTAAGATTTGAATCCAGATCTCCCACCAAGTTCAGTGTTAGCCTTGTTCACTCCTTCCAAGTGGGAGGAATTGTTGTTTCCTATTAATGGTTTGAAGGTTAAGGCTGGAAGGTCCTATAAGTGATCACATGATGTTGTGGAAAGAATTCTGGATTCCAAGTCAATCAGTAGATCTCACCTCTGTTCCCTACCCTACCATTAATTCACCAAGTGACCTTTAGTTTTCTGTGTCTCAGTTTCCTCATCTGCTGAATGGTTCTAAAATCTGCCCCATGGTTATAGTAAGGATCAAATGAGACAATGCAAATAAATGTGCTTTGAACAACTAAAACACTAATTAAATGTGAATTTTTTTGGTGCAGGTGAATGGGTTGTAACCATTACCTTGGCACTGCCAGCACAGCTGCCTAGAGCTTATAGCTTTCCTTGTTTCCTTCATTGAACAAGCATTTATTAAGCATCCCCTATGTGCCAGGTAGGCCAGCTAGGTGGCATGGTGGATAGAATGCTGGGTCTGAAATCAGGGAGTTCAAATCTGGCCTCAGACACTTACTAACTGTGTGACCCTGGGCAAATAACTTAGCATGGTTTGCCTCAGTTTCTCACCTGTAAAATGAGCAGGAGAAGGAAATGATGAACCACTCCATTACCTTTGCCAAAAAGACCCCAAGTGGGGTCCCAGAGAGTCAAATACAGCTGAACCGACTGAACAACAAATGTGCCAGGTCCTATGCTAGGCAATGTAGGTATATATACAAGGGTCCCTCTTCTCAAGGGGCTTACTCTGGGACTGGGGAGAGAGGAAATGCCTGTTTATAGAACATTAAATACAAAATAAATTCAAAGTAATTTCTAAGTGGAAAACCCTTAGAATTGGGAAGGAACCAGAACGGGTTTTCTATAAGAGGTGACATTTGAGCTAATCTTTTAAGGCAAACAAGGGTCATAAAATCATAGATTTAGAGCTGGGAGGGCCCTTAGAAGTCATTGAGTTCAGCCTCCTCATTTTACAGATGAAGAATGTGAGGCCAAGGAAGGTTAAATGACTTGGCTAGGATCACATAGTAATTGTCTGAGGCAGGATTTGAACTCCAAGGTCCAATGTTCTATCCACTATTCCACTGAACTTCCTAATATAACAAAGATTCTAGGGGCAGATAAGTGGTGCAGTAGATAAAGCACCGGCCCTGGATTCAGGAGGACCTGAGTTCAAATCAGGCCTCAGACATATAACACTTACTAGCTGTGTGTCCCTGAGCAAGTCACTTAACTCCATTGCCTAACAAAAAAAAAAGATTCTACAAGGCTGCTTGTTGTCTTTTACGCTCATATGTTTACGCGCCATTTAGAACTTTCATTTAGGCTGCTCCATCCATACATTCCAACTGTCCTCCTCCTCCTCATCCCCATCATCAAGCTACATCATCCAAAACAAGGCTTACTGCCACAGACAGACATGACAGTCGGGGAGCTGTCAATGGCTCAAAGCTGGCTTCCCTGGCTTGGGGAACAAGCTTGGAAAACTTTATGTTAGAGCAGTAAGGGGCCATAGTCCAGTCCCTCTTCCTTTTGCTCTTAGAGAAGCCCGCTAGCAATGACAATGGGCTGGCATAGAGTCTTGGGGCCTCCTGTTTCTTGTAATAATATATTTGTATTATATATATAATGTATATATAATGTAATAATATATTTGTGAAGTGCTTTGCAAACCTTAAACTGCTGTAGAAATGCTAGCTATTATTAAGTATAATGATAAGAAAGCCACATGCCCCCTTGCTTTCAGCATGGCTTTCTGCTTAAAACCTTCCCAGCCTTAGCTTTATTTTGTTACCCAATAAAATATTTGTGAAGTGAAGAAAGTCACCCAACATATTACAGTTAATAAGTGGTAGAGACAGAACTCAGAGGAACCCAGGTCCTTTGAGTAATTTTACTTCTGAGATCATAGCTGTTTCCATTATACTATTAATTCTCCCAGTCTGGAAGCTTTATTATTTTCCTCTTTGTATTTTTTAAAAGTATTTGTTTTATTTTTAATTTATGAAATAAAACAAGCATTTCTCTAACGCTACAATAAAAAAGATGTTTGTACATTAAACTTCAAATCTATTATGTACAACTCTTTTCCTTTTAAGCATATAATAAAGTTATTATGTAAATTTCTTTTTTACCCCTTTTTTCTTTAATTTTCTGTGTCTCAGTTTCCTCATCTGCCAAATGGTTCTAAAATCTGCCCCATGGTTACCCTAAGGATCAAATGAGACAGCACAAACGAATGTGCTTTGAACAATTAAAAGCACTAACCTCTACCCTAGAGATGACAACCATTACACACAAATATGCATATATATGTAAAATCATTCTATACATCTCTCTATTGTTCAGTTCTTTCTCTGGATGCAGATAGCATCTTCTTTCATAAATCCTTTGTAGTTAAGTGGGTATTCATAATAGTCAAAATGATTCAGTTGCTCAAAGTTGTTCTTAAAACAATATTGCTGCTATTGTATACAATGATCTCTTGGTTCTGCTCATTTGGCTCTTCGTTATTTCATGCAAGTCTATCTGTGTTTTTCTAAGATCATTGAGATCATTATTTCTTATAGCACAACAGCATTCCATCACAATAATATACAACTTGTTCAGCCATTCCCCAATTGACGAGCATCCCTGCAATTTCCAATTCTTTGCCATCACAAAGAGAGCTCCTATAAATATTTTAGAACGTATAGATTCTTTTCCTTTTTCCTTAATCATCTTTAGAAATGGATCTAGTGGTAGTACTGCTGGATCAAAGAGTATAGGTAGTTTAATAACACTTTGGTCATAATTCCAGTTCACAGATTAGTTCACAGTTCCACCCACAGTGGATTAGTATCCCAATTTTTCCACATCCCCTCCAATGTTTATCACTTTCCCCTTCAATCATTTTAGCCAATCTAAAAGATGTAAAATGGTGTCTCAAGGCTGTTTTAATTTGCATCTCTCTCAGTAATGATTTAGAGCATTTTTCATATGACTATAAATTGTTTTTATTCCTTCATCAGAAAACTGCCTGCTTATATCCTTTGGCCATTTATCAATTGAGGATTGACTCATACTCTTATAGATTTTATGAAGTTCTTTATATATTTGAAATATAAGACCTTTATCTGAGGCATAGTACCTGGCACATTTGTTGTCGTTCAATTGGTTCAGTTGTATTTGACTCTTTGTGACCCCATTTGTGGTCTTTTTGGCAAAGATAATGGAATGGTTTACCATTTCCTTCTCCAGTTTATGTTACAGGTGAGAAACTGAGTCTCATAGAGCTAATAAAAATTTCCTCCAATTTTCTGCTTTCCTTATAATCTTGGTTATATTTGTTTTATCTATACAAACCCTTTTAAGTTTAATACAAATGAAATTATCCATCTATTTTTTATTCATAAATTGTTTGCCTATCCATAAGTCTAACTAATATGTCCATGTTCTTCAAATTTTGTCTTTCTTTATATCTAGGTCATGTATCCATTTTGACCTTATCTTGGTAAATGGTATAAGATACTGGTCTATGCCCAATTTCTGCCATACTGCTTTCTAGTTTTCCCAACAACTTTTACCAAATAATGAATTCTTATCCCAAAAACTTAAGTCTTTACACTTGTCAAATACAAGGTTACTATATGTAAATTGTATGTCTACTCTGTTCCTGTGATCTACCTTTCTATTTCTTAGCCAGTACCAGATAATTGCTGCAAACCTTCAATTTGTAAAAAAATGCAATATCTGCAAAGCATAATAAAGCGAAGTGCAATAGAATGAGGTATACCTAACCTCAGGAAGTTAAATGTTGTTTTAGGACTTTCACAAAGGCTTACTGTTCTGAAAGAAATTATTTTTATAATAATTCCTACAACTTCAATGGCAGGAATGCAGAGCAGAGGTGAAAAAGTAATGAGTTATAACAAATCTCATTTTGATATTGCTTTGTAGTTTATAGCAAACATTCCATACAACTCCTTCATTTGCCACCAGCTTCTCTTCTTGGTTTCAACTCCATTATCATCTTCTTCATCTTGCCCAGGATTAACTCATCACCAGATAAATTCCTTATCATGGAGATTACTTCAGCTTTGCTACTTTGTTACTTCTGCCTCAGTGACTGGAAGGCTAGAGGGTGAAATAAAAAAACTCCTCCCTTATTCACTCTTCATAGAAGACTCAAAAAAAGCCAGCCAACTGTCTCTTCATTTGCCATCAGTTGCTGACCTTGGTTTCAGATTTATCATCATCTTTCAAAATCCCCTGCATTGGTACCCTTTAGCCAATGCCTCCCTCTCCTTCTCAACTTCCTTTTGTATATTGTTTTCCCCCATTAGATTATAAGCTCCTTGAGGAAGCTGTCATTCTTATTTTGTATCCCCACCCCTTAGCACAGTGCCTGGCACACAGTAGGTGCTTCACAAAAATGTATTGTATCATCATAACTCTGTGATATATACAGTGCTTAGAATTGTTATCCACATCATATTGATAAGAGAAATTAAATGATATGCCCAAGGTTACATAGCCAATGAGAACAAGGTCATATGACACATAACGCCCTTTTCATGATATCAAAGAACTTTCAGAAAATGAAAATGTATGCAAACCATTGCCATAGATGAGGTTTATCTTCCTGGCAGCCTGAAAAAGTATTGGGTAGACCATGAAGCAGTGATGCATAGGAATGTCAATTCTATCTGTGTAGGGTCACTTTTATCATTGTCCTACAAGAGAAGTTGGCCTTAGTCTAAAATTGAACACCTAGGAATTGATCACATTTTCTTAATGATTAATTTATTCTTCTTTAAGAAAAACTCAGTATATGCCTATTGACTGGGAACGGGGATGGCTGAAAGAGTTGTAGTGTCTGAACACAATGTATCGAACTATAAAATGATGAATAGGAGGAATTAAGAGATACTTGGGAAGACTTATTTGAAGAGTAAAACAAGCAGAACCAAATGAACCATAAATAAGCCAACTAGTATTTATTAAGCACCTACTATGTGACAGGCACTGTAATAGGGGCTAGAGGTACAAAGAAAGGCAAAAAATAGTCCCTGCTGCCATGGAGTTCATAGACCAATAGGGATACAATCTACACAATAACATATAGGAAAACAGCACAAAAAGACATCAAAATTCTGAAGAATTAAAATGGCCAACTTGACTTCAGAGGACAAATTATAGCTAACATTTGTATAGCACTTTATTGTGCGCCAGGTATTATGCTAAGCACTTTGTGGTTATTATCTTATTTGATCCTCACAACAATCCTGGAAGGGAGGTGCTATTATTATCCTATTTTACAGATGAGGAAACTGAGGCAAAAAGAGGTTAAGTACCTTGTCCAGGGCCACAGAGCTATTAAGTATTTATCTGAGCTCTCTCTCTTTCTCTCTCTCTCTCTCCCATCCTCTGTCTCTCTCTCTCTCCCATCCTCTGTCTCTGTCTCTATTTCTATCTCTCTCCACAATGCTACCTTACATATCTCTCTTTTTTCTGAATAGAAGTAGTGGGTGCTGGCTGTGTAATGAGCCATACTTTATCCGACATGGTAAATGTGTCCCTATGTTTTGTTTAACTGTATTTTGTTACAAGGGCAAGTTCTATGGAGAGATGCAATACATAGTGATGTATTACTAATAACCAAAAATTATAAATAAACCCTTAAAAAAAGGAAATCTACTATGCCCAAATCTGAACTTTTAAAAAAGCTCTTAAGGAACCACTGTTTATTTGCATTACAAAAGGATTTACCACAAGGTTCCTTTAAATAGGAAGGATGACTAGTACATTTAGAATTTTAAAACTTCAATTAATAACCAGCTTTTCAGGAACACATTCATCACATTTACATAATAAAAGAACATTTTAAATAATGAAGTCCATATTTTTTAGAAATTTGAAATGAACTTTACCCATAGAATAAATATTATAAAATTTTAAGAGTTAGAAATGGACCTCAGGAAGTCATCTAATCCAATCTTCCTCCAGATAAGGAAAACTGTTGTCAATGCCCCAACCTCACTGAAACTTATTTAGGGGGAGGAGATTAGAATGGAAGTAGTAGGAGTCAAGCAATCTAATATAGGTAATACGTGTGCAATAATGTAAAACATATTTCCACATTAGTCATGTTGTGAAAGAAATAGAACAAAAGAAAAAAATATTAAAAAATTGAAAGCAGTATGCTTCAATCTGCATTCAGACTCCATCAGTTTTTTCTTTGGATGTCAATAGCATTCTCCATTATCAAGTCTTTTGGGATTGTCTTGGATCATTGTTTTGCTGGGAAGAGCTAAGTCAATCATAGCTGATCATGGTACAGTGTTACTTGTTACTGTGTACAATATTCTCCTGGTTCAGGACAGTAGATTTTGAACCAACATTTCTGGATATAGGGGCTAGACGATCATTGTCCAAGAACCCCCCTTTTATATGTGGGGAGGACAAAGTCATAGTCTGGCCAGAGGTACGTTCTACTTCCTACAGCTGTACTTTGTTCTTCCATAATTCTGTAAGAAATATTATTAGATCACAGAGGGCATAATGTCCTGTTTCAATCTCTATGAAGATATACTCAATGAAAAGTACCTGAGAAAAGTTCCATGTTGCCTTTCCTCTTTCAATATTGAATGGTGTAGTGGAATGAGCAATGGTTTCAGACCCAGAGGAGTTGGGTTCAACTCTAGACTTTAATATTCATTAACTTTGTGACCTTGACCAAAAAACTTGACTTTTCTAGGCCTCAGTTTTTTTATATGTAAAATTAAAAGGCTGGGTGACCTCTGAGCTCTACTACAGCTCTTATTCTATGATCCTATGAACATCTTGGGCAGCTAGGTGGTCCAGTGGAGAGAGTGCAGGGCTTGGAGTGTGGAAAACTCATCTTCTTGAGTTCAAATCCAACCTCAGATACTTAGTAGCTGTGTGGACAAGTCATTTAACCCTTTTTGCCTTCCTTTCTTCATCTGTAAAATGAACTAGAGAAGGAAATGGCAAACCACTCCAGTATTTTTGCCAAGAAAACCCCAAATGGGATCACAAAGAGTCAGACACAACTGGAAATGACTGAAGAACAGCATGAACATCTATACATTACCATCCAACACACTCACACAGCCGGTCTTCACCTGTGACCACACTCCTATACAACTTGTATATAGCTAGCATTTATAGAGCACTTTATTTAGAAGACATACTATATGTACCCATGACTTTCAAGTCTTCATGATGGCCATATGGCCAATACAATATACAGTGAGAATGAAATAGTAGCTTAAGAATCAGTCTTTGAGGAGACCCTCTACCTCATCTCCATCCCATTAATATCTTGTGGTTATACACAAGATATTAATGAATCAGGGAGTATCTGAATAAAAGCAATGGGGGGGAGGGGAGAACCATGGAGAACCAACATTATTAACTCAATATGGGCTTCTTCTGAGAACTCCAACCGTGATTTAAAACCAGAGTAGATTGGTAATGAATTGCTTAAGGACATACTCCCTAAGGATGGACCAGAAATCACTAACTGAACGTAGGCTTTTCCTAAGAACTCAGAACATGATTTAAAACTGGAATTGCTTGGTAATGAATTTCTTAAGGAAATACTCCCTAAGGAGAGAATCAAACTTACTGTGAGAACACTCACTAAATAAATATTTGTCCAGGGCCATATCAGTTTTACGACATAAACAACCTAGTCACTAAAGGAGCTTTCCTTGACTTTGTTAGAGCTACTGAACCAGGAGTCTTAAGTTACACACAATCTTTTTAATATATTACTAAGAGCCCACTTTCAGATTCCCATCAAACCCAGAAATAGATCACAAGGTACTTTTCTCCCTGGGCTATCCTTCCAAAAAACTAAAGAAGAAAAAGGAAAGGAAAAAAACAACCCTATGTTTTTCTAACTTTTACTCTGTCATTAGCTACACATATAATAGCAACCTCCTGCCAATTCTGCAGAAACATGATGTATTAGTCCTTCTTAACATTTGTCAAGTGCTAAAAATGCAACAGTATATGTACAGAAACTCAATTTACCCAGTACCCTTCTAAAATGCCTTGGGTACTTGGTATTTAACTCCTAATTACACCTAGTAGGCACTGTTCTGAACAAGACTGTATATAGAATTGGGGAAAGAGCTGCTAACTGCCCCCTAGGAGCAAGCATTCTAAAGAGGGAATGTTCAGACACAAAGAGGAAGGCAGAAGAATATATGTAGGAAAGATCTTATTCTGTATACCAACAGTTTTCTGTTTTACTTTGTTAGAGAAAAAGAGTAGGAGGGAGGAGTTATGGGTGGGACACTGAGGTAAGCAGGAGCAGAATGAGACTACCACAGGCTCAGTAATCTACAGACTCTGATATGACTTACCGAAGGTTATACAGTCCAGAAAAAGACGTCAGGAACCCACACTAAACTGGCCCTTTGATTATTCCACTAAACTGCAATGCCTCCAATTCCTGTTCAATGTATGCTTACAATCCAAGCAGAAAAGTAACATACAAAAATAATGGAGGGAAGAGGAACTACATGGTACAGAAGTATGGTGAAATAGTATTAGTTTCCTGCATGGGTCAAATGATAAGTATAGAGGAGCCTGAAGGAGGAAGAGAATGAGTTTTCTATCTCATGTTGTTTATCAGTCATTTGAGTTGTAGCTGACTCTTCACGACCCCATTTGGGGTTTTCTTGGCACAGATACTGGAGTGGTTTGCTGTTTCCTTCTCTAGCTCATTTTACAGATGAGGAAATCGAGGCAAAGAGGGTTACATGACTTGCCCAGGGTTACACAGCTAGTAAGTGTCTGAAGTCAGATTTAAACTCAGGTCTTCCTGATTCCGGGCCAAATAGCAAGGACCAGAAGACATTAGGATGCAGTGTGGCAGGGCAGATGGTGAGACCTGATTGCTGTTCATCTTACTGGAAGAATTGTAGTTGGTAACTCCCTGCTCATCTAGGTGGTATGAACAACTATGAAAACTTTTTGAGTCATGAATGTTTGAAGGAGTCTAGACCATCACCATTGGAAAGCAGAAAGTGGGTTCATAGTTCCAAACATAATAGGAATCTTGACTTTTTCTCTCCAGGGGTGGGGGTGGTAATGGGGACAGTATTAGGGGTGAGAGGGGAAGAAGGCACTGGCAGGAAAACTGAGGGAGGTAGCATCCCAGTATGCTTGCTCCACTAGGCCCCCTGATTCCTGGATTGGCTATGGCTGGCACTGTGAGGAAGTAGTCTGGGACTGAAGAAGTAAGTCTTACCCAGTCCCCACACAGCTGGCATCTAGTCCAGTCAGCACCTGAGTGGGAAGAGGAAGCATTTAACATATCCTGAAAGAGAACAGCATGGAATTAAAGAGGGCTATACTAGTGGGTAAGGAAAATTATTTTATCAGTCTCTAAAATTTTAACATTGAAAATAAAAAAAAATTCCACAGCAATAATTTATGAAGGGGAGTCCATGCATAACAGGGGTTAAAGAAGATCATTCATTGGGTGTAGGAAGAAAATATTAAAATTTATGTTTCCATTTTTTAATATCAAAAAAGAAATGAATTGAACATTAGGGCAACTAGGTGGCACAGTGGACAGAGTGCCTGGCCTGAAAGGCTCATCTTTGGAAATTCAAATATGGGTTCAGACACTTATTGGCTGAGTAATCCAGGACAAGTCACTTAACTCTAACTATAAACCTCAGTTTACTCATCTGTAAAATGAGCTGGAGAAGGAAATGGCAACCCACTCCAGTAACTGCCATGAAAATCCCAAAGGGGTCACAAAGAATCAGACATGACTGAAAACAATTGAAAAGAAGAAAACATTACTAATATTTAATAAATGGACTGACATTTGTACCTTCCCTCAAAATGAAGGTGTAGCCCTGTATGTTAGATGGTCATGTGTCACATATGGTATATTAGGTATATTAAGAGTAGAATGGGAGTTTCACAGCACAAAAAGATTACCAATGGTGCTCTCATTCATTTCTTATCAGCCTATTGCAACATATGCAGTTTATGTGCACCCAGTTAAATGGACTTACAGATTATATTATTTATTAACTAAACTAACCCTCATAAAATGAATGTGACTTAAAAACAATTTTGCAACTTTGAATTGAAGAGAATACTGATAACGCAAGCACAAACTAACAAGGAAATAGAAGAGATGACACTTCTCCTAGCATAAGCTCTTCATCAGCTATGTTACTAGAGAAATAAAATGGAAATCTAGCCAGATCTGACAGGAAGCTGACCTTTCCAAATTTGAAATGATCAACAGTCTTATCTGAAATATGGGTTTATATCCACTGTCATTAACATTGAACCTCGACCTAAGTACATATTGTGCTTTGAGATATTATGACCTCATAATAGTATGTTATGAGTAAATACATCATTTAAAAAAAAAAGCTAAGATGTTGTTGAAAGTGGTTTCACCTATAAAAAGTCTCCTATCAGCAGGCTTGAACCTGGAAATTTTCTAACCTGCTTCAAAATCTTCCAAATGAAGAGCTTCAGTGGATTTTGAACTCATTTGTTAAAAACATAAAAGTCCAACATCTTGGAATTAGTTTTCCAGAACTACTGAATAACATCAGGGAAGATGGAAACTTAACAACCAACTTTCAACAAACTTGCAAAATTGGTAAAATGAGTATCTTGAATTAGTAAGGATAGCCAGTAATGAACTTCTCCATTTGGATCTATGTATTTTTGAGAGGTATCTTTTACAGTTTCGGAGATCCCATGGTGTCCTACATACAGAGCTGGCCTCAGAGTTAGAAAGACCTGGATTCCAGTCCTGTCTCTGACACATATTGACCCTGGGCAAGTTCCACAACATCTCAACGCCCAATAAAACTCTCTAAGACTCTAAAGTTGCAAAGAATGTGCCCATCTATATTGGTAAAGGTGTTCCTCTCCAAGGGTTCCCTACATCACAGAAATTTCATGTTTGCTTAAAAAAAAAATCCAACAATAACAACAAAATCTTTTTTCAGTTATGACAGCCATTGAAACTGAGTATTGAAATAAATTGACTTAGAACCATAACTGCAAATTGCTGTATCGCAAAATGTTAAACCAAGATTTTAAAAAGTAATGAAGTACAATCAAATTACATTGCTCTCATAAAATATTAATAATCTTTTATTAATTAAATATTGTTAATAAGTATTTTAGCGAAAGCAAAAAGGGTTTTGGACTACTAATAAAATACTATTATTTTAAAACATTATTGCTCTTATGTTTATATAATCATCCTTTACAATTTTTATTCATACTTTATAATGTATATAATATAATAAACATAATAAATATACATATATTAGAAAGCACTCAAAAATTTTACTGAAAGGGTATGTGATGATAGCCTTAGAAGTTTTGTGAAGATATAATGTTTTGTGAAGATATAATGGACAGGATTTAGAGGGGCAAAGAGATATTCCTGATTTCAACTGTGACTTGGGTGTTGGGAATAAATCAAGAATTTATGAGGTGTCATCTCCAAAACAAATGAATCAAATTGAGGTAGCAGAACTGTGTAGAATCAAAAATTTGCAATGTGATGGCCCACACTTTTGATCCTATTTACCCGGGAGGCTGAGGCTGACAGATCTCTTTAGCATAGGACTTTCAAGCTGTAGTAGGGATAAAGCCCATTTAAAGTCTGCACAGAATTCAGCATTCATAGGGGGAGTCTCTGGGACCAGGGAGCCACCAAGTTGCCTAAGAGTGTGGGAATCACCCATGGTCAGAAACATGACAAGTCAAAGCTTCTGTGTAGTGGGATAGGTAGGCCCTATGAATCACCTCTGTACTTCCAGACTGAGTTGAGGAGACAGTCTTTAAAAAAAAAAATCACATAATTTTAGGATAGGAAAGAATCCAAGAGGTATCGTTATGTATTTATTTTGTATCTATCCTGTATTTACTTACCTGTAAACAAACAAATTGTATACCCCTAGCAGTATGTAAACTCGAGCAAGAACTGTTTCTTTTGTCCTCAGGCCTATTGTTGGTACCCAGTAGGTACTTAATAAATGCTTGCTAATTCATTGATTGGATTGCTATGCCAGTCTCTCTTAATTCCCCAGATTCGACTGCTTAAACTCACCTAATTTAAGTGTCCAGAACGGATTGCTTAAACCAATCTCTTCTAAGGAGCCAAGGAGCTCATCGAGGAGCCCCTGTGTTATTACAGGGCTTGATGAAACAAGCACACATCATGTTATTTGAATCCTGCCCCAGACATTCATTAGGAGCACACTGAGAACTGTTCATTTTATAGGGAATCTCTCTTCTATTTGAACTTTGCACAGGATATCCTCCTCAACCCCAGCAAACACCATTTGTGGCACGAATTTCCATATTTTATGCCTTGCTTAATGTTGATAATCAAGAGGGCTTCTGAGCAAATTTGGATCAGCAGTCCTTTGAGTCAAACCATCAGTATACAGATCTTGCACTATGAGTGGACAATAAAATGTAGTGTTTCAGGAACCCAAACTACTCCCTGACACAAAAGCCTATATTCTTAACACCAATAGTGGTCCACTGATACTCTGTGGCTTTAAGAATGAAAATTTCAGTTGACCTAAATCCAAAAAACTGAATTTGGAGTCAGAAATCATGGATTCAGATCCCAATTCTGCCACTTACTGTCTGCATTATCTAGGGCAAGGCACCTCACCCTGGTTCATCATCACCATCTTGAATTAGAAGACTCACCATGAAATGAAAAGAGTTGGCATTGCCACATGGCCTACAAAGGCTGTGAGACTGGAGATTTGGTCCTTCCAAAGGGATGAGGAAAAGCCTAGGATATCAAGCCTTTGTTCTCCATATTTCTGGGTTTTGGGTTTGTTTGTCCTTTTTTGCTAAAAACTTATAGGACTTTTACTGGACTGTCCTCCTGGCATGGGTAGTACTAAAAGAGAAAAAACAATAAAAGCAAAAACAACCACCCCAACCCCCAAAATCAAAAGATCCTTAGAACTTTGCCACCATGGGGTAGTATATGATAGCTGCCATAGTCTCTACCCATTTCCAACATAGGGCAAATCCAGGACCATCTTCCTTCCTTCTTCTGACAGGGATTTCCTAAGAGAAGACAATGCTGTCCCTGGCATCTGATTGGCACCTTCTTTCTTGACACAGCTTCCTAGTGATTTGAAGGCAAAAGAAGTTCTAACTCCATGGAATCTAGGCCTCAGACCTGGTAGGTGCCTAAGGTCATGCAAGTCACCCTGCCCAGACAACCTGCTGATCAGAGACATTTCCATGAGGAGGCAAGAGAGGAAAGCCACATGTACCAATGCTGAATATTAGTGCCACTGCATCCTTATTGCATATCCTTACCGTTAGGGCAAAGCAAACCTCCTTTTTTGTCAACCATTCAATGTCTCACATATATGCTTCATTTTATCCCAAAGTTAAACCTGAACTAAGAGTGCTTGTGGTAGGTCACCTCTTACACCTCTCAACTTTAAACTAGTTTCCTCAACTGTAAAATCAGAGGGTTGGACTAGATGACCTATTAGCTGCTTCTGAGCTTCTAAATCTAAGATCCTATGACACCATCAGAGAGATGCATGGCCAGAAGAGGAGGTGGGACAATAATTAGGGAAAGTGAGAGATAACAGATGGATAATCTCAGAATTGTACTATGATCCATGAAACATTAAAAGATCCATAGGAAGGCCTCCAGCATATTGGGAAAATCTTCTAGGGAAAGATAGGAATAAGAATTCAGCATAATGAGGAAGTGTGGGTGAGTTGTGGCTCATGTTCAATGGCATCATCAATTCAGTGCCAACATTAGTTCACAGAACCATCAAAATGCATGCTTTTAGTAGAATTAGACCTTTATTAGGTATCTAAATATTTACAACCTCCATCATTACTCTATCTTATCCTTCTGCCAGGTTAATAATTCATGGTACCATAATGTTCTCTATCTCTTTCATTTGGCTAGGCTCACCTCACAGCTTTGCTTAAGCATCATTTCCTTCAAAAGGCCTTTCCTGATTTCTCTCGGTTCCTAGTCTCTGCCCCCTCCTCTGTATCACTGTTTATTTATTTTGTATATCCTATTTGCCGCTATTGTTATTCAATCATTTCAGTCACATCCAGCTCTTTGTGACCCCATTTGAGATTTTCTTGGCAAAAAATACCAGAGTGCCTTGCCATTTTCTTCTCCAGCTCATTTGATAGATGAGGAAACTGAGGCAAACAGGGTTAAATGACTTGCCCAGGGTCACACAGCTAGTAAGTGCTTGAAGCCAGATTTGAACTCAGGAAGATAAGTTTTTCTGACTCCAGGCCTGGCACTGTTTCCACCTAGCTGCCCCTCTCCTGTATTTACTTATCTGTGAACATGTTGCAGCCCCCACATAGAATGTAAGAGCCATGAAGGCAGAGATTCTAAGTTTTTTCTCTGTAACCCCAGTGCCTAGCACAGTAGTCGGCATATAGTATGCATGTAATAAATATTTGCCAATTGGTTGATAAGCAATTTATATTAAACTTCCACAACAATACCATTTGTTCTGCTCTTTATTTTAGTTCTTCCAAATACTGTCGGCTATATGTCCATCCACCCTCAAGTTCATGAAGCAGAATTTGAACTTAGGTCTTCCTGACCATTGACTCGATTCCAATATCCACTCTGTTACCTTAATACAGTTAATATTTTAATACAGTTTAGTACTTTCTTGCTATTAGCAGCTAGGTAGTACAGTGGATATTGGAATAGGGTGGATAATCAAGAAGACCTGAGTTCAAATTCAGTTAGGTGACCTTGGATAAATCATTTAACCTCTGTTGGCTTTTTTTCTCACCTGAATATTAGGAATAATGCCTACCTCACCAGATTATTGTGAGGATAAATGATATAATATATGTACATGTTAATATATATTCAAACTTTAAAGAACTATAAAATATAAATTTAATATAAAACATAAATATATAAATATAACACAAAATATATAAAAATAAATAATGATTATTATTATAATACAATGCTACTCCCATCCCCATTTATTGAATTTTTTTCTTTTGAATAACACATTACTGTGTTCTGGCCATGAAATATATCCTACCTAATTTCAATGCTATTTGAGCACAAAACCATGGGAACAGATCTCAAGTCAAAGTACTGAAAAGGGGTTTATCTGGAGCAAGAAAGCCCATCTCTGTTAGATTGGCTGTTTCCTTTATCTTTGCTACCTCCAATCTTCAGTTCATGCTACTATTCTTAACTAAAATTAAAAGGAAAGGAATATATTTGAAATATATATTATATATGCATATATAATATATATAAAGGAAATATATCATGTAAAGATCTGACATCCAGAATCTAAAAGGAAGTGATGCATATCTATAGGACTAAAAATATATACTTCCCAGCAGAGCAATGGTCAAAAACCATTTATTTCCCCTTTTATCACTTTTGAAAGGGGAAATTAAAATTGTTGATACCACATGAAATGATGTTCACATTTCCTAATAATCAGAGAGATGTAATTCTAGATAATTTTTAGATATCTTTGCACCTATTGGAATGGCAAAATTAATAATAAAATAATCCAATGTAAGTGGAGCTGTGGGAAAACAGGCATTTTAATACAGTAAATTTTTAGTTGGACTAGAGACTGATAAAAATATTTGGGGGAGTAATATGTCAATATGCACCTCAGATAAAAAACCCTGATATTCCTTGGGCCCAACAGCAAAGAACATACTCATAGGCAATAGGCTTTGTAGTATTAGGGGCAAAAGCATATCATTAAAGGAGGTATGAGAGCATCTTAATTTATTTTTGTCTCCTGGACATTCCAGCAAGGTCTGAGATCTTGAACAGATATGTGCTTGTGAAGCGCATAAAGTATAAGACTGAGAGTCTGGAAGGGCCGAGTTTGAATCCTATCTGCAGGTACTTTATAGCTGGTCAGTGACTTAACCTCCCTAAGCCTCAGTTTCTTCATCTGTAAAATAAGGAGGTTGACCTCAATGGTCTCTTTTTAATGTCCCTTCCATCTCTAAATCTGTGATCCTCTGATCTATTATTAAAATCCTTATTTGCAACTTAGGAATTTTCTTTTTTTGGGATAGCATCAAAAGAAGAAATTGTGCTTTTCAAATCTGCTCACCCTATATGCACTACGAAAAAAGTATTTTTATAACAAATTAGACATTAATGACAACTGACACTTTTTATCTTGAGCTTTGTAATTGGGTTAACTCTTTTGACTAGCTGGTTTTAATGTTTATTTCTAGACACACAGCAAGGTAGCTTATTCATTGTGATTCCCATCCCCATGCCAACACCCCATAAAAACTGAAACCAAGCACATGATTTTCGTAGTTATATTCAGCAAAATATGATATTTAAGAAATCTATGTAAAAGCAAGTTGGGGGGAGGGGAAAATATCTCACAGCAATGTATTCATTTGTTCTTTCAAACATTTTGTATGTAGAGCAAGTTCTTTCTTTTTCTTCATTCTACTCTTAAAATGAGTCTTCCCATCCTGCCACAATTATGACTAGTAAAATTTCTCTGAACTATCTCAGCATTTAGGTAATGTCTATTATTAGTCTTACAGATATGCATCACTTCCTTTTAGAATCTGAATGTCAAACCTCTTTCTGATACATTCGCATCATTATTTTTCACAATATGTTTTTTCTTTTAATTTTAAAGACATTGCTTCTTTACTCTATATACTTAACTTTATTGATTTTGTTTGCAATGATTTCTTCTATGTGTTTGATTGATAAAATATCTCTCTTCTCCATTGACTGTGGGTTCTTGCATCCACTGATAGAAGACCTATCACACTGTATGTCTGACATTTTCTTGCCATGATGTTTAGCTATGCCTTCCTCTTCCTTCTCCTTTGACCACTGTTCTGAAGTCCTGGGACTATGCACTCCTGACTTCTGAAGAGTTCACCCTTTATAGGTACCCCACCCCAGGCCCATCATGCAGCACTGTCTACATCTTTGCCAAGCCACGGCAGATAGCCCAATTTTCAACTTGCTATAGGATCAGTAATCAAATCAACACTACCATTTCTGGAAAAGATGATTCAATCAATTATCTCATGACTCCATTCACTGCCCTCACTGTCACTTCCTAGACCAAAATATCCCTCTCCTAGGTCATCACTCCCCTATATTTGTTGTCTTCTCCTATTAAAATGTAAACTCCTTGAGGGTAGGGACTGTCTTGCTTTTTGTATTTTTATCTCCTGTACTTAGCACAGTGCCTGGAACATAGAGACCTGTTAATTTTTTTTTCCCATTCAAATATCCACTGTACCTAAGAAGTCAATATTCAAACACCTTTTATGCACATATTCCTACTCTTTTTTATTATAACTACTCTTAATGGAAGTATGTTGTTGTTGTTTTGTTTTGGATGTTTTTTTTATTTCTTCTTTGAGAGGAGGGGCCAACGTAGGTTAATTTTGTTTAGTAGCATCATTTAATATTTTATGACTTAGCAAATCAACATAGCACATGGTAAATAAAGCATCTTCCAAGGACATAAACAAAAGAAAAAATTATTTAAGGAGCTGAATGTAGAGTTTCTCAGAACACATCATTTTGAGAAACTTGACTTCCCAATAGTTAATTAAAACCTTCACTAAGGAGTAAAAGAGAAACATCTTCAACCTGTTCAGATAACATCTGCTATTTCACAAAATCTTGTGCAATATCTTATTAGAGAAATTCAGAGTTAAACTCTTCTAAAGGTGATGATCTCTGATAAGTTCTCGGGTCATTACAGGATCAAGAAACTCCTGCTACTACTGTGGAGTACCCACAGTCCTCTAGACTGCAACACCTATTGTCCAAATTAAAGACTGAAAGGCTCTGACTGGTCACTTGATTCACAATATAATCATCCTCTCTATTAGTAGATTGTCCCTGATACAAACAGTCCTTTGCAGCATTCAATTCTTCCCTTTCCCCCATATTGCCCTAGTTCTTTGAACTTATCAACCACTTTCACAGAACTAGAAAGGACCTTAAAGGCCAATCTCATACCAATGATACTAAAAAAAACCAAAACCAAAAACGCAACATGTTCATAACGAGCATATGATGATGTCAACTCATTTCTAGTACCTTAATTTCATTTCTCTCTTTCTGCTATTCTATATGCCTAATGGGAGCAGATTATGTATTTACTACCGACTACCAACACTGCCAAAATACTGCCAAAAGACACCATTTGTTTCTCCTGCCCAAGTGAGATTTCCATTAACTTTTTGAAAAACATCCAAATAATCTTATTAAAATTAACCAGTACTACTGGGGAGGTTTTAATTAGTCAAGATATGAATTTCAAAAGCATCCACAACACCAAGGCTTTGTAATAGGTAATAAAAAGATATGGTAAATAAAAAGATATGGCTTCTTGACATTTATACTAATAAAAAATAAGTTTCAAGACAAACATGAAATTAAGACAAATATGTGGGTGGAGCACCATATGGGAAGTGATAGGGCATACAAACAAATAACCTAAAGCAGTTCCATGGTATGGTCAATAGAGCCCTAGTTAGCATCTAAAAATCTGGGTTCAAAGTCCTAGCTTCAACACAACTTTCTGTGTGACCCTGAGCAAGTCATGTAACCTCTTCCAAACTCGGTTTTCTCTTTTGGAAAATTTGCATCCTATGACTTAATGCTATTCACTTTGAAAGGCTATTATTGTGAGGAAGATGTTTCCTGCACCTTGGAGTGCTATGTAAATGTGATCTATACAAATGATTGTACACAAATACTAAAAACAAATGAAATGTTAAAAGCAACATTTCCCCTAGTATATGCCTGAGCTTAAGAATTCCTTTTTCATAGAAATGTAAAATATTAGCTATCATCTATTATAATCCCTATATCCTTCCTATGCTTTCTCTAACAGGCAAACATGATTTTTTTTCTTTCTGCAAAATATCTCTGGATCCAATTCAGTTCAACAAGTATATTAAATATCTATGGAACTTTTCATCTCTAAAATCTTAATGTGGAACTTAACCTAACCAAAAATGAAAGTTGGCAGAAAAAAAAATCTTCTAGCACAAATACTTTTAAAAACTGAATAATGGTAGCCTAAAACTTAATATTTTTATAAAATATTATAATATTGACTTGTCTTGTGAATACACTTGAAAAAAGTTCTTCTTGAATGTAACATATATATAAATAAATATATAATATATACATACATCTGTGGGATACTGAATATTTGTTTAATGTTAAAGGAATGGAAAAAAATGAGATAACTTTTAAGAAGCTCACTTTCTAGTAGGAGGGTGGATAGGAAGTTATAGTTTAAACAAATAAGTTCAATGCAAAATAATTTATAAGTGCATAAGGCGTGCAAAGTGGTAAATGAGAAAAGGTGAAATTATTACTGTGTGTTGAGGGAAGGAGACAGAGTAATTTTCATGGAAGAGGGGGTTTGTCTAGAAGAAGACTGTGTCTAGAAGGTAGATCACATAGTATGAGACAAAACTAGAAAGATAGAGTGGTTCCAAATTATGGAGGGCCTTGAATTCCAAGCTAAGAGGCTTGAACTTTACTCAGTGGGTGTCAGTGAGAGGATCTGAATAGAGGAATGGCATGAATGGATCTATAAACAAAGAATATATTCATTAAGAGGTGAAAAGATCAGTTAGGAGGCTAACGTAATGGTCTAGACCATGAGTAATAAGGGCCAGGACCAATTATGATGGTGGCAGTGGGACTAGAGAAGAGGAAACTGATGCTAGAAATATTAAACAGATAGAATCAGTAGGTCTTGAATTGGATCTAAGAAAAGAAAAGAGAGTCAAAGATGGCACGATAGTTTTGAACACGTAAGATTTGGCAAATTTTGGAACCACTGAGAGAAACAGTAAAGTGAGAAAGTGAAGAAGATGAACAGGTTCAGGGGAAACTATTAGTCAACAAGTGTTTATGAAGCATATAAGATCCAGATACCGTGCTAGATGCTGAGGAAACAAATACCCAGAGTTAAAGAATTTCTATCCTGAACGATCTTACATTTTAATGGAGGAGACAATTAGTATGTAGATGTAAATACTGATATAGACATAAATAGATAGATAGATAGATAGATAGATAGTATAAATGGAAAGTAATCCCAGTGGGAAGGCATTAGTAATTGGGGGAGAAACTTGGAAGCGGGAAATGACGTAAGGCCTCTTGCCAAAACTTGAACTTTTGAGCTGAATGTCGAAGAAGTTCAGAAAACTCGGGAGGTAGAGGTAAGAAGAGAGGACATTCCAGGCATGGTGGACTGCCAGTAGAAAGTCATGCATTTGGGAGATGGAGCATCCAAGACTTTGTGGAGATGGAAAAGTAAGACTATATGTTAGTTGTGACTGCTCTTTTTTCAACCAATAGCTTTCCAATGATGCTATATTACTACAAATCATAAACCAAAGTCTCTGAAGAATTAAAGTTTTGGGTCATCCAAAGAGAAATAAAGTGATTCATTGTTGGTATCAATAAACTGAATCATACTGCCACCCAAGATAAGTGAACATGAAAAGGAACATAAAGGGTATCATCAGACACATATGACTGGAAAAGGAGGTTGGTCAGTGATGTAGTGAGAGCGAAGAACAATGATCACTGATATCATGCAATATCATAAGGTTGGCCTGCACCAAGAATTTTAGATATATCCTTTGTGAAGAATTTATAGGTCAATCAATAGATCGATCACTAAACATCTATTAAATTTTTATTATTTGCCAGAAATGGTAGGGAAAAAGTAGCACAGGACTCAAAGGCATGGATGGATTGCAATCTGCTCTCATAGAAAGAGTATCATCTTTCTTCCTGATGTTTTGCAAATGAGTGGTTTGTACTCTACACTTAGTAGTGTCAAACTCAAATAGAAATGGAGCCATTGCTCTAGGATAGTATTAACTTAGAAAACCACATATTAACATTATCTCTCTTCTATTGTATTTTTATTCATTTTGTTAAATACATCCCAATGATATTTTCACCTGGTTGCAAATGTATTGAAACTGTACCTTGTTCCCTGAGCACCATTACCCTTTCTAGTATAGTAAGTAAGTTTATAAGTAGCCAGTATAAAGTAGCAATGGCAGGAAGTAAGATTGCAAAGAGGAACCTGGAAGTCACCTACCAACTGTCTCAAAGATCAAAGGAACATAATTCACAAATTGTAACATACACTAATCAAAAATCTGATCCTGGCAATATGTGTTGAATTAGGGGAAGACATTCTGGGCTTTGCTGTCAAGGTCTTTTGGTTCTATGATAAGTGAATTTCAGTCAAGTTTCAGACATGCGGTAAGACCAGCAGATCATCAAACGGTGTTGATAATTTTGAGATGATGTGGCATGCTATCTTTAAAGTTTAACTGACAACTTTGAGATGACTTGGATAAGTTAATGAACTAACTCCAAAATGACATGGATAAGAATTTAGTCTTCCCCCTCAAAAAATTTATAAAAATGAGCCCTTAAATGCCTACTCCCCATCCCACCCCAGTATTATTCCATTTCCATCACATTCATGCTGCCAAGTGCTCCCAGTTCCAATCCATGGTTAGGGGAGTGATTTTTTGTGCTTCTCCCTTCCCAAGCTCTTCCCCATCCCCCTCTCCTCATATCCCCATTCCATGTATCTCTGTACCCCTTTTTTGCTGCTTGTCTCTGTATTTTTTGTGTCTGTTCGCCCCTATACTCTCTGTGCCTTATTAAAGTGTGATTGCAGCCTTACTCCCCTCTGCCATCATGGCCTTTCCTAGTGAGCACCCAAAGAACTGGGCATTAACTGCCCTATTTCATAATTTCGTAAATTAGCAATCAACTTACAGCTGCACTGTGAGAGCTGTGTTTGACACCTCTGTGGTACACTGCCATCACGCCACATATAGTAGAAACATGCAGCTACCCCTTCCTTCTCTAGCTCAAGAGCCCCAGAAATATTCCCAAAGGAAGTACAACCTTCCCTTATGAGCTTCCAAGAATTTTTGATGGTACTTAAAGGTAAGCACCTCGCCTCAGATCTTTGTTTACATGCACTCTTCATAACAGTAGCTGCCCTGATCTTGAACTTTCTTTCTGTGCTAGTATATATAATAAACCTGTTAGTGTAAATATGTACCTTTTTACCAAAGGACCTCAAAGACCATTAGCCTCTCAATATCCCTCTAAAGCAGAAATAAAGTAGATACAGTGGGGGGGGGAGGGGAATAACACATGGAAAAGTTAAGCCATATGCCCACAGGTCACCAAAGAGTCAGGAGTTTTGGAAGGATTAGTCAGAATCCCCATTCTTGGGCAATAACTCCATAACATCTTTCTAGAAAAAGTCTATGTAAATACAATGCTAAGACTCTTAGAAACATGCAGGATACTCAACACACTGAAATAAGACAGGAAAGTTTTTCCAATTAAAAAAAATCAGCCTGTGATTTTGTTGACACAGGACACCAATGCAAATCTCAACTGTGCTATAACTTGAATAGAGGATCCAAGTAAGGCGTCAGTCATTACCCTTTATGAAAATCCTGGGACGAGCCTCTCCAAAATTAAATAGGTTAGTCCTGTAGGGATAAATATACGAGTTTGTCACCAGGATCACACCTGAAGTCTGTCCAGCTCTGTAGGCCACTGTGACACAGTGGAAGCTTTGGCCCTGCTTGTTATAAGGAAAAGTCTCTGGACCTCAGTTTCCTCATTAATAAAATTAAGGAGTTAGACTAAATATTCTCTAAGGTCTCTTCTAGCCCTAAATTTAGGATCCTATTACTCACTTGTCAGAATTTATGCTGCCCTGATACAGCTTCTGAGAATCCAAGGGTACCTCCACAGGAACATAATGAGGCTTCAGAATAAGGCTTTAGTGGAGGAGACTAGAGAGTGATCCAAATAATTTTTCCCCTACTGAACTCTTAGAAGTATAAAATTAACAAAAATCCAATCCTTCCTTTAATTTTTTTAACCAAGAAACTGGGACTTAACTCTTCCAAGTACAAATTCACCTTAAGCAGACAGTTCAAATTCTCTGAGTTATCTCAACTAATGCCAATATTTATCAGCTTTGAGCTGCTGGATCATTTTCTTTGCTATTATGGAAGGACAAAATATTTATTGAGCATTTATTCTATATTGTATATATAGTATGTTATAGATTATATATTTATATGTGCATATGCATTTAATATGCATATGTAATATAGTATACATTATAGGTATATATGTATATTTTGTATGTATATGTATATATGTCCATGTATGTGTGTGTGTGTGTATCCATATTAGATATGGGAGGAGGTGAGCGTTTTAAAAAGACAAGATCTCTACCTTCAAATCTAGTTGGTGAAATACGACATACACATAAAGAGATAACTAAAAATGCCATGCACCAAGTAAATAGCACATATAATAATACCAAGTGCTAGAATAGTTTAGAGCATGGTCTCTTAACCTTGGGTTCATAGACCTCCAAGGAGTCTGTGGATAGCTTTCAGGAGATCTATAAACTTAGATGATAAAAAAATACAAGGCACAAAGCATTACTCTGAGGAGTCTATAGCATATACCAGACTGTGAAAGTGGCCCGTAATATAAAAAGACGTGGAGAATTTCCAGTTTAGAACTGGAGGAGAAATTCCTTTTACCTGAAGTGATAAGAGCATATATTTAAAAAGTTAGTCCAACCCCATCATTTCATGGAAAAGGAAACTGAAGCCTAGACAGGTCAAATTGCATACCCAACATTATACAAGTAGCAGCGGTAGAGCTGGAATGTGAGCCCAGTTCATGGAAGACTTCACAGAAAAGGATGACCTTTGGTCCCAAAGTCCTAAATCAGTCTTCTCTTCCATCACTCTTGAAAAATAAATATATATAATAATTATTTTATTTACTTTCCACAGTAATGAATCTTGTTTCCTCACTCCCACATCCTGACTATCCCCATGTCACCATTACTTCTACAATATCTCTTTTTTAATTTATGTCTTTATCACCAAGTTCAACTCTTTGTTACAGTTACCTATTGCCTTCTAGGTCAGTGCTCCAGGAGTTTAATATCTGACTTGTAATCTTCCTATCCACTTCAACCCCATACTTGGGAACTTCAATATCCACGTTCAAGTCCTTTTGAATACCCTAACCTCCCAGTTTGTCACTAAACTTCCATTTTTACTTCAGCAAGATGCAGACATGGGCATAGTTTTGATGTCACCATAACTCATAACTATTCCATCTCCATGTTCTAGAACTGTGAAATTCTTTACTCTAACCACAAACCTCCTTTCCTTCAATTTCTTCTTCTGCTTCATCCTCCTAAACCTATTCTTCATCTTCATCATGACCCTCAATCCCTCTATTTCAACTTGTTCTACCAGCCCAATCTACTCTGATTTCACTTCCCTCTCTTCAGTCTTGACCCACTGATTGACCAGCTCAACCATATACTACGTACTGTCCTTGAATCCCTTGCCCCAAAATTCTGATGCCAGTTACACTCTGCTAAATCCCAACCCTGAGTTATTCCTACCTCTCCTGCTCACAGGCTGCTGAATGTTCTTTAAGAAAGTCACATAATTTCAGAGACTAGGTTTTCTAAAATTTATGTCATTTAATCTCAACTGGGTCCCAATATTGCACAGAAATTCTTTTATTATGCCCTATTTGATTCCTTACTGTATCAGCTATTCCAAACCTCTTCAGACCTGCTACAACAGCACCTCACCTCCTCCATCTTAACAGGGAACCTCATTTCTCACTTTACATAGAAAATCCTTTCCCTTTCTCCAGTCTCTGAAAAAGAGTTGAGACTTCGCCTTAACAAAGCCTACTCTCCCACCTGTACTCTGGGTCCTATACTGTTCTGTAGCCTCTGGCAGGTTTTCCCAATCCATCACTGCCTTTTTCCCCCTAATCTTCAATCTCTCCCCATTTATGACTCCTCTCTTGAAATTCACATATATGTTCACATCTCCCCATCTTTAGAATGTCTCCACTTAACTCTGCCATTCCCTCTAGATATTGTCCTATATCACTATTTCCTTTCAGAGCCAAACGTCTACAAAGGGCTGGTCACATTTGCTTCCTCCATTTATTCACCTCCCACTCACTTCTTGATCTCTTCCAATCTGGCTTCCAACTCTGCCACTGACCGAAACGTCACTCTCCAGGATTACCAGAAATTACTCCATTGCTAAATCATTTTCTCATTCCTTATTATACTTGACATTTCTGTGGCTTGTGACACTGTCAACCACACCCTCCTGTATACACTCTCCTCCCTTGGCTTCTGTGACACTGTTCTCTTGTTTCTGCTATGTGTCTAACTCTTCTTTGCCAGACCATCATCCTTCTGCCCACTTCATGTGTATGTCCCTCAAAGCTCTTATCTTCTCTCCATAAACTCTCTCCTTTGGTGAGCTCATCAATTCCCCCTCAACTATCACTTCTATACAGATGATTCCCAAATCCAGTCCTTCATTACCCATAGCCTGACCTGCATAATACATACCCTGAAACATCTCCACCCAGATGTCCTATGCTCATCTCAAACAACCTGCCCCGTACAAAATATCTGCACCCAAACTCATCCCTCCCCCAAACTTCCCTATTTCCATTAAGTTTCTTCCATTATTCTGTGACCCAGGTTTGCACTTGAAATCACCCACAATTCTTCTCTCTCATCTCACAAGTCCCGTCAATTGTAAACTATTTGGTATCCTACCTCCACAACATCTGTTACATGTATACCATTTTTTCCCTCAAACATAGCCTCTTTCCTAGTCTGGGCCCTCATTACTCTTTGTCTGGACCATTGCAATTGGCTTCTAATTGGTCCCCCTGTGCCAGTCCTTCATCTCTATAAGCAATCCTCCACATAGCTGCCAAATGGATATTTCTTAAACAAGTCTGACCATGTCACCTCACTGCTCAAAAATCTTTAAAGTTTCACTAATGCCTCTAGGACATAGTACAAACTCCTTCACCTGGCACTTAAAATTCTCCTTAATCTGGCTCCCAACTACCATTCTATTCTTATTTCATACTATCCTCTTCACAAACTCTCTAGGCCAGTCAAACTGGCCTGGTAGCTGATCCTCATATCCAACATTCTTTCATCTCCACACTTTTTGCACAAACAACCCTTCCCCCATCTCTGCTACATAGTCTCTCTCTCCTCCATCTTGTAGAATCCTTAGCTTCTTTCAAAGCACACCACAGATGCTTCCATATTAGTCCTTTCTTGATTTTCTTTGAGATTCCTGAGATCAAGTGAGATCTCTGTAAAGCACTTGGCACAATTCCTGGCACAAAGTAGGTGCTATATAAATGCCTATTCCCTTCTCCCTGCTTTTACTATTTTTTTTTGTTTAGTCAATCAGTTGTATCTGACTCTTCATAACCTCATTTGAAGTTTTCTTGGCAAATATACTGGAGTTATTTGCCATTTCTTTCTTCAACTCATTTTACAGGTAAGGAAACTGAGGCAAACAGGGTTAAGTGATTTTCCCAGGGCCACATAGCTAGTAAGTTTCTAAGGCCAGATTTGAACTCAGATCCTAGTGACTCCAGGCCCTGCACTCTATCCATTGTACTACCTACTTTGATATTACTTCTCTTAATTTTCTTTGTATAGAATGTAGTAAGGTCTTTGAGGTTAAGGTCTATTTTATTTTGGTCTCTGTAACCTCAGAATACATAGTATCTTGTACATGGTAGGTAATTACTAAATCCTTGCTGAATTTAATCTTTAATTAAATTCTTTAATTCATTCTAAAAGGTGAAATTTTACTTTCTAACAATACACCTGAAAGGTGAAACATTAAAATGTGTCATCATTTAAAACATTTCATACATATAAAATTGCCTATAATTAATTTTTTAAAGAAGTTCTCATACATCTAAAATGTAAAATGTAAAAATAAATGTAAAAATAAATGTAAAAATTAAAAAAGAATGTTATTAAAGATTTCCACATATTTCCCCTGTTGGGAATGCAGCTAAGAAAGAGGGGGAAAAATCAAGAAAGACATCTAGGCTGACAAAAGAGATGTTATAGTAAGGTTAGGCACTAAAACTCATACAACTTTACTCATAAGAAAATCCCTCAGAGCACTGGTTAAAATGTAATTACTCTTATTTTATACATACTCACAGCAAGCTCACTCATGTGGTTTACTGGCCCATAGAAGATAAGAAATAGCAAATTAGAAAGGGGTGGGAGAGCTGCTACAGGCAGGCACACTAACACCAGAAGGAAATGACAACCAAGGAAGTGCCAAAAAGAAAAAGAGAACAAAAACTCATGACCAGCAACAGCTATAACAATAAAACTCAAAAAATACAGCATCCTAAGGTCATTTAGAGAAAAGGTACAATTCTAAAGTGATAGCACATGAGCATAATTGATACTTATCTTATACTCTTCCAGAAAAAGTTAAAATGGACCATCTGTTCAAGAAATCAGGATGCAAAGATTTCAATCCAAAACTACTAAAGTGGAAAATCATTGAGTATGAAGGTAGGGTGGGGGCACAAAGTTTTAGTTAATTCAGAAAACTTAGCTATTCAAAATGATTCATCACATACAAACTGAATGTTGTACAATTAATGACCAAATTTGTTCCCAAAGAAGAGAGAAGAAAATACACCTGCCTCTCATCTTTGTAGACATGGGAGACTATGGGTATGAAACACTTCATACACAGTGAGACTGGTTGATATGTTGGTTAGTTTGCTGAACTCTTTCCTTTTTGTTATGAGAGATGGTTTTTATGGGTGAGGGAGTGAATATATACATATATATCTAGATCTAGATATAGGAAAATGATGTAAAAACCAAAGGTCAATAAAAATATTGTAAACGATGACTCATTTCCTTAGGGTTTTAAATATTCAAAGATTTACTGTATGCTAGTACTTAACTAGCCAACTAAAATTGGTGTAGAACTAGGGGCCTGGAGTCAGGAAGACCTGAGTTCAAATGTGGACTCAGACACTAACTAGTTGTGTGATCCTGGGTAAGTCTCAGTTCCTCAACTGTAAAATGAGTAAGAGAAGGAAATGGCAAAACATTTCAGAATCTTTGCCAAGAAAATCCCAAATGGGGTCACAAAGAGTGGGATATGATTGAATAAATGAATTAAACTGGTAAATGAATTCATGGTTGGCGAGAGTGAACCTGATTAGATTATTTCTTGCAGCTAAGTGAAGTTCTTTTTCTTTTCTTTCTTTCTTTCTTTTTTTTACTATGTTTGGATTTCTTCTTTAAATAAGTTTAAGAAGTATCTAAGCTTTCAAGTCCACTTTGCACAAACATTACATGAGCAAATGTAGACATTTCTCAATTCAGTGGCCGTTTTTCCAGAATTGGTTCACACTGCTTAGGCTTCTTCTAACAAAGTCAGTCTAAACTGTTTCTGCATTATTGTTCTTTTTAACTATAAACTAATATCAGATGTATAGTCTCTCAATTTTTAGACTGGGTGTTGAGCACTTTGGGAAATTTTTTTTTTCCCTAGAAAACTTGGGACACTAAGTAGAGTCTTATCTAACTCTAAATTCTATGACCTCAGGAGCCAGAAGTTCCAGGCTCTACTCCTAGTCATGCTTGTAAGTACAAGCTGAGCAAACTTCTCCAGAGTTTTGTCCTCAGTAAAATAAGGGTGTTGGACTAGATAATCTTTAAAATTACTTCAAGTTCTAAAGCTCTATGATTTTTATACAATGCTGAATTAACCTGAAAAGGCTAAACTCTTTCCCACCCAAAGTACAAAGTCCTTTACAGTACTATAAAAAGTGAGTCAGTGTAAAACTATGCTAAATATAAAGGCCAACTTCTATTAAATAGCTAACTGGGCTTTTTTTTTCTTTATAGGAATTAGAAAATATTCTGTCCTTTATCTAACTTCTGTGAGCCTCAATTCTCTCATCTATAAAGTGGGTTTAGTACTAGGACTTTTATAAGAATCAAATGAGAAATGTAATATAAATTCGCAAATCTTAAAGAAGTAGATAACTACCTGCTTTTTTTTTTTAACTTTTCCTTAACTTTGGAGTTAGGAAGACATGGGTTCAAATCCTGCCTCTGACACATATTGGCAGTGTGATCTTGGACAAATTACTGAAGCTCTCTGGGATTCCAGATGACTTTCTCAGATTATTAAGATGTACAACATATGTCCACTTGCATTGTTAGAGGGAATTTCCTCTACAGTTTTGAAATCAGAAGTCAAGCCCCCAAAATAAAATGAGACTACTACAACAAAGAAATCAAAAGGATTTGTTATACAGATATCTTTCCTGGATCATATTCATTTAACATACGGCACCTTTAGGTCACTATTCCCGTAATTACAGAGAGGAGCTCAGATCATCAGAAGCTGCAAATAATCAAACCACCATTTGGACTACTTTAAGAATGTGGTTTTATAGTTATAGCTGAATGCCCACTCAAATAACAGAGCTATCCAATGAAGATCTGACCCAGCAGGAACTGGAGAGAAGTTTAATTTCTTCATCCTGGCCCCTACTCATAGGTCCTTCCCCCTCCCTTCCAATCTATTACTATGAATAGACATCTAAGACTAATCTAAGATATCCAGCCCAAATATCTCTCCTGAGCTCTACTTTTAAATCACCAACTGCCTTTTGGATATCTTTCAAACTCCATAAGCATCTTAAATACACTTTGTCAAAAATAGTGTTCATTATCTTTTACCCCTAAAACTCTCCTGTCTTCTTATCCTTCCTGTTACTGTCAAGGGCACTACTATCCTCCCAGTCACTGATTCATGACCCATGTGTCACCTCCAACTACTTATTCACAGTCACTCTACATATCTAATATGCGATCAAATCTTATTATTTCTTCCTTTGTAACATCTCTTCTCAAAGTGCACTTCTCCATTTACCCAGGCACCACCCTTGTATAGGCCCTCATCATTTATGGCTTGGTCTACTGCAATAGAAATGATTTTCTTAAAGCAAATGATTGACCGTGTTATTTCCCCACCCCCCCCACAATAAAATGATGGCTTTCAATTACCTGTAGAATGAAATATAAAATCTCCTGTTTGGCACACAAATTCCTTCACAACCTGACCCATTTCATTGTTAACTACAATTTATCTGCCTTCCTTAAAGGAACAGAAATTTTTATTCACTTTGGTCAAGGAATCACATACTCAAGAGTTTGAAGGGCCTTCAATGACCATTTAAGTCCAACCCATGCCCTAAAGGAATCCCCTTTGTGTACTGTGTATAAATCCACCATTTGTGTACAGTCTGCTGGCTCAGTCCATTTACTTTAGGCCTTTCTCTATACACCATTCAGTGACGCGCTTTGAAAGGGCATTCTGTGTATTTCTTCCGAGGAATCCTGATTAATCTCCAAAAGTAAAGAGAAAATGACATAAGGATAGAATTATTATAAGCCTAATACGTGATCACCCAGCCTTTGCCTAAAGACCTCCACTGAGGGGAACCTACAACAATTTGAGGCAGTCCATTCCTCTTTTGGACACCTCTAAAATCTGAAAATTCTGTTAAGAAATTTTTCCTGACATCAAGACTAAATTTGACTGTTGCAAATTCTAGCCAATGTTCCTGGTTCTACACTGTAAGGCAGAAGATTCTAAACTTTTTGATTCATGAGACCTTTAGGGTCTCAGTGATTTTTCCAAAAGAAATACCTAACAGTTTATTAAGTAGTTAGGTCCAAACGACTTGGTATTTATGTCCTATCAACTTAACAGCTATTTGAAAAAACTAATATACAAATTGAAAGAAAAAATACATTTTTTTATTTCATTCTCCAAAAAAAACCACAATTAGTTATTAATGGGATGTGTGCACCTGATAGGCACTGCATAACTTCTCAAACTTTGGAATCAGATTGGACACCACTACCTTCCTTTTCTGTTCCATAATGATTTTCACAGTCACCACCAAAATCCCAGCTTCACAAAGACATGACATCACAAATGAGAAAGTCCAAGAAGTTACTGGCATAGCTAAAAGTAGAAGTAAACAAAAAACATATCTTAAACATTTGAGAGCATCATAAAAGGAACATAGTGGATCAGTATTACTCTGTTTCCCTCAAAAACTTAAAATATCCTACATTATTTCTGTAAGTTTGCTTCAGGGCACCAGGAACTGCAGCTCTAGGGTCAAATGGAACAAGAAAAATTTCTCTGCCAGGTGACAGACAACCCTCCAAATACTTAAAGATAGCTATCATTTCCTCCCCCCATCAAAGATAGTAATATATTTGGTTTTTACGTCATCTACATTTCTAAATATATCCCTCTCCCACCCATTAAAGCAACCCTTACAGCCAAAAAAAAAAAGTCAGCAAAACTAACCAACACATCAAACATTCCCAGTTGCTTCAGCCCATCTTCATATGACATGGACTCAAGATTCCTCACCATCCTAGTTGCCCTCCTTTGGACACTCTTCAGCTTACTGACATCCTTCTTAAACTGTGGTGCCCAGAACTGAACATCATTTTACAGATGAAATACTATGAGAGCAGGATAAAGGATTATCACCTCCTTATTGTTGGGAAAAAGGCATAGGCCTTTCTTTTTTTTCCCCCTTAATATCATTTTCCCCCCATTACATGTAAAGAGAGTTTTCAACATACATTTCTGTAAAATTTTGAGTTCCAAATTTTTCTCCTTCTCTCCCTCCCCTCCCCCTTCCCAAGACAGCAAGCAATCTGATATAGAATATATAATCATATTAAACCTATTTCCACATTAGTCATGTTGTGAATGAAAAGTCAGAACAAAACGGAAAAACCACGAGAAAGAAAAATTAAAAAATATAAAAAAAGTGAAAATAGTATGCTTCGATCTGCATTCAGACTCCATAGTTCTTTCTCTGGATGTGGCTAGCATTTTCCATCATAAGTCTTTTGGAATTGTCTTGGATCACTGTATTGTTGAGAAGAATTAAGTCTATCATAGTTAATCATCACACAATGTTGCTGTTACTGTGTACAAAGTTCTCCTGGTTCTGCTCAATTCACTGAGCATCAGTTCATACAAGTCTGTCCAGGTTTTTCTGAAATTCTCCTGTTCATCATTTCTTATAAGAAATAATGTATTCCCTTAATAAAAGGATTTTTCTACAAAGTTTGGATTCAGTCAAAGGGCCACACTTGAGGACCTAGAGGGTCACATGTGGCCTCGAGACTGCAGGTTCCCTACCCCTGACATACTTTCATCCAAGTCATTAATAAAAAAAAAAATGTTACGTAGCACAGGATCAAGCATGGATAGATCCATGGATAGATCACTGGAGACATGCCACCATGCTAACCCTAAACCATTAAAAACTTAATTACAACTTTGGTCTGGCCATCCAACCATCTCTGAATTCATCAAACTGTGTTACGGTCTAGTCCCTATCTGTACATCTTTTCCAGAAAAATAGTATGAGATGCATTATCACATGCTTCACTAAAATCTCAGTAAAATATATCTGCAACATTTTCTTCATCTACCAACCAGTTCAGCATTCCTGTCAAAATATAAAATGAGCTGCATGTGGCATGATCTATTCTGGAATAATCCATATTGACTCTTTGTAAATGTGGAATCCCTTTTAAGATGTTTATCAACTATTAATTGTAGAATTTTCTAGGAATCAAAATCAAGCTCACTGACCTATAGTTTGCAGGCTCTATTCTCTTTTCTATTTTGGAAATCAAGACATTTTTCTTTCTCCAATCTTGAAGTAGTTTTTCCCTTTTCCTATGATCTTTAAAGATCATACTTTACATACATTACTGACAATGACATAGCAATCATATCTACCTGTCTTAGGCTCCTAAAGTTGAAAAGGACTTTAAAGTCTATCTTGTCCTTTGAAAGGCATTAAACTGCAATTTAGTAGATTCAACCACAGAAATTTCAGCTAACTTAGGATTGGAGATTTAGAGATGGAAGAAAGCTTACAGAGCATCTAGTCTTACCTCTTCATTTTACAGATGAGTAAACAGGCTCAGTGAAAATAGGGTGGTACATTGCAAAAAAAGAAAAAAAGAAAGGTGGCTGGGTAGTACAGTAGATACAGCGCTGTGCCTGGAGTCAAGAAGACTCATCTTCCTGAACTCAAATCCAGTCTCAGGCACTTACTAGCTGTGTGACACTGGGCAAGTCACTTAACCCTGTTTGTCTCAGTTTCCTCATTTGTAAAATGAGCTGAAGAAGGAAATGGCAAACCACTCCAGTGTGGAAAATTCCAAATGGAGTCACAAAGAGTCAAACACAATCGAAAAAAAATGACTCAGCAACAACAATAAACAACAAATGAAATGAATTTAAAGTCAGAGTGACCTGGGTTTGAATCCTGCCTCTGCCCCTTAGTGCCTACATAACCTTAGGTAAGTCAATTCACCTTTCTGTGACTTAGTTTCCTTATATGTAAAATGAAAGGGTTGGGCTACATGATGAGTCTCTTGCAACTGTAAATATGTGATCTTCAGATACTATATTGAGGAACTTGTCCAACACACAAGTAGTAAGTTGCAAGGCGAGGATTTGAACCTAGATCCTAGCACTCTTCCCCAGTCCTGCACTGACCATATCACTATTCACATACAGTCTGCTGGCTAAGTCCATTTACTCAAGTCCATTCTCTATGTGCTGCACAGGGATACATGTTAAACAGCTACTCTGTGTATTTCTTTCTGGGAATCGTGATTAGTCTCCAAAAGCAAAGAGAAAATGATGTAAGAGTAGAAACTCAGGGAAGAAGGCTGAGGCACACATAGTTGGAATTATTTGGCCTGGTGGGAGAAGAGACACTCCCTAACCAATTCCTTTATAAGGAACAAAATTTAATGGCTTTCTTAGGTAAATGCTGAGGAAGGCATCTCCCAGAAGAATTTGTGATTATCTTTGCACAATGGTGATAGAGTAGAGATTAAGAATGAGATACATATTCTTAGTCAGACAAACAGGCACATTAGTTTTCCTAGAATGTACATATTTGTTCAAAGGGAGGGAAACTATTAAGTGGGCAGTGATAGCTATATAAGAATTATCAATGAAACATTTTAAAATGCACAGAATAAAACTTTAATGTGCATACGAACCAACCAACTTTGTTATTACCTTATCATATGTGTGTATCTATGTATGTATATGTACATATATAGATATATGTATACATATAGATACACACACACCTATATAAGGTAGTAACAAAATATCTATAAACACATGTATTGTCTGCAAATGTTGTTGTTGTTGTTCAGTCATTTCAGTCATGTCCAACTCTTCATGACTCCATTTAGGGTTTCCTTGACAGAGATCCTAGAGTGGTTTGTCATTTCCTTCTCCAGTTCACTATACAGATGAGGAAAGTGAGGTAAACAGGGTGAAGTGACTTGCCCAGGCTCACACAGCTAGTAAGTGTCTGAGGCCAGATTTGAACTCAGAAAGATGAGTCTTCCAGACTCCAGGCTCAGCATTCCATCCACTGGGCCATCTAGCTGCTCACTATGTAAATCTAGGGTTTAGTAACTTAAAACAGCACCAGAACGTCTGGAATACCCTCCATAATAACACACACACACACTCACACTTATCAAACAAAGCACATGTAACAGAAGTTCACTGGTTCTTATGCTGTCCTCTTATTCTTTATATATTGAAATTTTTGCATTTGTTGATGATTAAATTCACAATAAAAAAGAAAAGAAAGAATTGATAATTCATAGTATCATGGACATAGAGCTGGAAGGGATGTTACAGGTCATTGAGTTCAACTCCCTCATTTTACAGATGAGAAAACTGAGACCTTAATAGGGTGACTGGCCCCAAATCACACAGCTAGCTAGTAAAACATCTGAAGCAAGATTCAGACCCAAGTCTTCCTGAACCCAAGTCAACCCTCTATTACTATATGATTACACCAATAGGGCTCTCTAAACAAAACTATGAAGAGCTTTTCTCCAACATATGCCATCAGAGATCTTGCCTCTGTCTCTAGGAGCTCTCTAACCATTTTTTCCCTCATGCATAGGACATGACCTTACATGAAGACCGTATTTATCTTCTGAGGGTAAAAACAACAAAACTTTGTGGACTCTATGGTATGATGAGTAAACAACTAATTGGGAATTAGGAAATCTAGATTCTACTTACAGCTAAGTTACATAAGCTTGATCTTGAACAAATCCACTAGTCTCATAGGATCATAGGATTAAGAGCTGGGAAATACATTAGAATTTTCTAGTCTAATTTCCCCCTCCCCCATTTTTGTAAACATTAAACTGATGCTCAAGATTGAATGACTTACTGAACATCACACAGGTATCACAGAATCTCAGAGATGGAGGAGACCCAGAGGCAATTTAGTCCAGCCTGTACCTGAACAAAAATCCTCTCTATAACACATCTGGAAAAGTGGGTCAGCCTTGGCCTGAAAACCTCTATAACTCATTTCTGGAGGCTACCAGAACTTGGCATAGTTCTAATTCTTGGTAAGTTGTTCTTTGCATGAATGAAGACATGAGAGATTAGGATAGGGAATAATAAACGGTGAAAGCTCTTGGAGAAGATGGGACAGGATAAAACCCAAGATTAAAGTAGAAAAGTTGGCCTGGGTAAGGAAAAGTAATATTGTCTCTTTCTCAGAGGCAGAAATAAAGGAGGAGAGGGTGAATGAAGAATTAGTGGGTTTTTGAAGTGTGGATTGATGGAAGCATGGTGAGGTATCAAATAGTTTCTCAGACAAAAATCTGGTGGTTTTCAAGAACTGCAAGTTTAAAATCATATAAAATGCATATAACGGCATAATATGATAGCAAAAATAAAACAAAGAGAAAAACAACAAATTTGTTCTTGGCCTGCATTTAAAGAAGCATACTATCCAGGACTAGGTAGGTGATGGTCTTGATGCTGATATTTGTTGGCAGTATGATACTCCAGATCTGAGAAGGGCAAATAATGGCAGGACAATCACCTGACTAGTCCTGGACAAGATACTTCTCTAATATCCTTGAGCCCCAGGTTTCCCCATCTGCAAAATGAGGAAATGTTTTATGAACCTATAAACAACTTATGCTATGGTTTGAATCCATGACATTTTCCCCCAAGTAAAATTATTCAACACAATAAAAATAATGACTAGCCAAGCAGTCACCATACTACTTACAATGACTCTACATTTGAAAATAGTTCATAATTAATCATCTCACAATCTTTCTTTTCTCAAAAACCAAATAATTCATATTCCATTTACCTTTTCCTCATAAGACCTACTTTCTTCTCTTTGTATCATTTCTTTGTCCTCTCTACTCCAAATCCTTTCCAGTTTTTATATAGGACTCTTAAGTGACTCCTGCATGTTATTACTAAGAAAAATACAAGGATAGGGACTGGATCTTTGATCCCATTGGTGTGGAGAAGTCTCCAGGTGAGAGGATGCCCTCTACCAATGCAGGTCATCCCCTTTGCTGTAACCATAAAAAGTTGCCCAGGGCTCTGAGAGGATAAGTCACTTGACCAGGGTCACTGAATGTATAAAAGGAAGGATGTGAAACCAGGTCTTTCTGACTTTGAGGTCACCTGCCAATATGCCATGTTGCCTCTGAGCACAAAGAAAGGATGCATATATATATATGTGTGTATGTGTGTATGTGTATATATAGATAAAAATCAATATTTATCTGTCAGATTAGATCATGCACCACAAAGAAAAATTATGGGAGCAGATCAACAATGTGTTGGATGGGATTTGAAAAGAAATCTATGATGATCCTTTGTGATGTGTGTGCTATAATTCTCTCTTCATTGAGAGTCTATAAAATGAATAGGAACAAGAGGATAGGTGGAGCACTGAGAATTCCCTTGACCTAATCATAAAACCACATTGTGTATGTAGTACATGTTGACAATTTCAAAGAATCGTATAATTACAGAGCCAGAGGGAACCTGAGAGAGCATTTAGTAAAATTTCTACTCAAAGCACAAATCTCATTACGACATAACTTAACAAGATCCAGCCTTAGCTTGATGGTTTCCAGTGATGGGGGAACCACTCTACTCCCTCCCCTCAAGGCAAAACCATTCCATTTTTAGACAGCTCTAAATGTGAGGAAGATTTTTCTCCTTATGTTGAATTCAAATCTACCTCCCTCTACCCATTGGTCTGGGTACCGTCCTCTATGGCTCGGCTTCTTTGAGAGCAGGGATTATTTTCTTCTTTTCTTTGTATCCCTAGTACTTAGTAGGCACTTAAAGACTTGTTGACTAAGTCAACAAGATAAGCATTTGATGATATCCTGTCTTGTACTATTTTTAATTTTCTCCAATTAAACTGGAAGCTTCTTCAGTACAGGACTTGTTTTTTTCTCCACACTTTTGTATCTTCCAAAGCACCCAGTACAGTTTTGGGTCATAGGAATTGCTCAATAAATACTTGTTGAATTGAATTCAAGTATTCTGGTTGTCAAAGACAGCTGTTTAACTCTTCCCATTATAAGACCACATCTCCCAATATCATTTCCAAGTCAAACTTCCTTTTTCAGCAGAACCTGACCCGAGTTATTTATGGAACTAATGATTTAGCCCCCACCATCCACATTGTCTAGCCCATCTACAGCACCCTATGGCACAAGCTATCTGGCAGGGTTAGACTGCAGTTTTTGGCTATGATTAGATTTTTCACTGCCCTCTCTACCACATTTAGATGACCACCATACTTGAATTCACTTATATAGTGTATTCTTGATAAATGACACAACCATCCATGAATAATTCATTGGAAATTCTTCTTTGTCCAGAAAAGCATATAGCTTCTGGAGTAGCAGATGACTTCCTTTTCACATATGCTAAACCTTAGGAATTATGGTGAGTCCTTGATGGATTCACCCCAAGATAGAGTTGTAAGTCAAAGGATAATAGATTTCAATACAGAAAGGTTCTTAGAGGTTATCTAATCCAACTCCTTCATTTTACAGATAAGGAAATTAAATCTCTGAGAACCTAAGTGATTTGTCCAGTCACATAGGTAGCTAGGAGAAGACCCAGGATTTGAACCCAGATCCTCTAATCTCAAATACAAATATCTTTTTATTATACCATCATGGTTTCCTCCAAAGTCTGCTGCTACATGTCAATTTCCATTTTGACATCTTCCAAAGGAAAGTCCAGATACATTTGTGGTATAGGAGTTCTGTTGTATTTAATATTACTTTAGTATATGGGCTCTGAAAATCTATTTTGCTCTGGAAAGGTGTTTGCCATATTGAGGTTAGTCATCATGAAATTTGAACTCTGTAACTCAGCTTTCCTGATCAGAAAATACATAATGAGCAAAATGCTCTCCAAGGTAACAGTTTTTCTTCTAAAATTCCTTGTTTTTGACTCTAGTATTTTTAAATGCTATGTTTATTTCTTTGGGAAATTAGGTGCTGAATCTACCATATTTCTTTATTTAGCTATTCTAGGATAAAATTGTGTTTCTAAAAATATAGCAGAGGCACCATGACATAGTGGATAGAATGTGTGACTGGAATCCCAGCTTTGACATATCATAGCTATCTGACTCTGATTGTGTCATTGAACTAATCTCAACCTCAGGTTCCTCATCTGTAAAACGGGAATAATATCTGAAGGCTCTACTTAAAATTGTTGCGAGGCTCAAAAGGGACCAAGCATTTTTTTAAAGTCTAAAAATAAGTTAGTGAAAATATTAAGTAGCTTAAAATTTATTAAAAAAAATAATACCTTAAGGACATAGATTTAGAGCTTGAAGAGATCTTAGAGATCATATAATCCAATGCTCTTCTCTTTCAGATGAGAAAACAGAAGCCCAAAGAGTTTAAGTAACTTGTTCAGGGTTTCTCAGTAAATAGGAGAACCAGGATTTGAACCTCAGCCCACTAACTCCAAATATATTATTCTTTTCACTACATCCTCAGTGTCTTTCCCCACATATTTCGGAACTTTATTTTGCATCTCTCTGACACACTTATCAAAGTCCACTGTGTATAACAGTTAACTGAGTATGAATCTTATTTTTCCCCAACGCCTAATAGATTTGAGGTTCTAAGAGAGGCAAGGACTGAGTCTTACCTAAACTTTGTACCTCCCCACCACCTAACTCGGTGTGCTGTATACATTAAGTGCCTAATAAAGTGCTTTGATGAATTGAGCTTATATATCCTAATGAATATTATTTCCTTCAAAGTAGACATCCTATGAGGCTATAGCCACAGTTCAACAATGCTCATACATTAAAGAGCTGTCTTCAAAACAAGTCATGTTCTGTTGTACAGCTTCAATGATGCCAAAATCCTAATACTTTGAAGATTGATCTGATTTTTAAAAAGTCATAAATCATTTGGAAACAGTTCCAAAGAATATCACTGGTGATTAAGCTGAGTATGGGGGGGAGACAAAAATAAGATGTAATAAAGACTCTATTTTTTCCTGATTTTTCCATAAACTCACTCTGAATGCAATTCCAAAAGAAGTTTCCAGAATGTTTTGAGAATAACAGCATTACTAGAATCAGTATGAAGCTTTTCAAGGTGCCTACTTTGAAGCATAACTTTCATTTGTTTGTATAAATTCTGGTATCATTTTTTAGTCCTTTTATTTTGTAGGTATACCTTGTATACACAGATTATAGTGATGAAAGTATTTTAGCCTACAAAGTAGCATAAAACTCTCTAAATGTTAATATAATTTTCCTATCTATTTTTAGTTCACCTATATTATGATCATAGCCAAAATTTCTATACTTTAATGTTTATAAAAGTATATATGTATATGTAGAGATGTGTATATATAGAACATATATAGATTGTGCATATATAGTATATATGCATGTATATATAGTATATGTGTGTACATGTATGTATATATAGATGTGTGTGTGTATATATATAGTGTATATATATATATATACACACACACATACACACATATTTACATCTCATTTGATCCTCACAGCAATCCTGTGAGGTAGGTGCTTTTATTAACCGCATTCTACAGATGAGAAGACCAAGGTTAACTGAGGTTAAGTGACTTGCCCAGGGCAACAAAGGTAATAATTGTCTGAGACAGGATTTGTCCTCACATCCTCTCATCTCTAAGTCTGATGATCAATCCACATATATCAACTTAAAGCTGGGTATGATCAAAATTTCTTATCATGAAAACATTGATCATCCAGGCTGGGAGTCTGAAGGCTTGACAAATCACCTTGTTCTAATCAAACTGGTGAAATTTCTAACACCTGCTGAATTTCAGCTCCTTTACTAAAGATAGCAGTAAGGTTCTCCCTTGATTCTATCCTTTAAAAGATGGTGCAGACTTCTTTTGAAGAGTTCTAATGCTCTTCCTGAACTGCCTATATTACTTTTGTACAAAATTCCAATGCGAAATCATTGCCTCAGTTTCCACTGGGGAGTGGGCACATTGACATTTTATAGTATGGCATATGCTAAACCCAGTAGCTTTCCTATTTTACTTTTAGAAACACACAATAATCTATTAAGAAGCATTCACTATATGCCACTCTGAAGGAAAAAGAAGGGTCCTTATCCCCAAGGAACTTAAATATATGATGAAGAAAGGATAGCCATGTTACTATGATCCTACAGCCCTGCTACTAAGAGGAAGAGAGAGAACTACTCATTCTGAGATGTGTTGTTGTTGTTGTTGTTGAGGCCTTTCAGTTGTGACTGACTCTTCATGACCCCATCTGGGGTTTTCTTGGCAAAGATACTGGAGTGGTTTGCTATTTCTCTCTCCAGTTCATTTGACAGATGAGGAAACTGAGGCAAACAGGGTTAAGTGACTTGCCCAGGGTAACACAGATAGTAAATGTCTGAGGGTGGATTTAAACTCAGGAAGAGTCTTCTTTACTCCAGGTCTGGTTTCTATCCACTGTCTAATAACTGGGGAATAGCTGTACCAACTCTGGGGCTAATGTAACAATAATGTAATGGTAAATATGAGGAATATCAAGAAAAATGGAAAGGGATATTTGTTTTGCTTAACTAGTTACTTGTTATAAGGGTTTTGTTTTTCTCCTCCCTTTTTCCTTGTAGGAGGGAAGAAAAAAATATTTGCTAATTGAAAGGGATATGAAGTCATGAAAAGTTAAAAAAAGGCAAAACCAGATCAGTATCCATATTACCTGCAAATATATGAAAAGAAACTATATGGGTAAATATGGGGGTAGTTGGACAGTGACAATGAAAAGGAATGTTGTGGGGGGAGGGACAAATTAGAGATGGTATGATTAAACTCTAGTTCAATAAGTTAGAAATGCATACCTAATTATTTCTTCATTAGTAAGGGAAATAAAATTAGCTATTTTAAAAATTAAAAGGTAAAAAATAAATGCTGTGATTATCTTTTGAACTCTTGAAGTTTTCCTTAAGAAAACTGTCTTGTAGGTGGCAGCTAGGTAGCCCAGCAGATAGAGCACCAGCCTTGGAGTCAGGAGGACCTGAGTTCTAATCTGGCCTCAGACACATAACACTCACTAGCTGTGTGACCCTGGGCAAGTCAATTGCCTAGCCAAAGGAAAAAAAAAAAAGAATACTATCTTGTAGTTAAAATAAGAAAAGTGGCAGATCCCAGCCTTGGCAATTGACTGACTATGATTTTGTCCTCAGTTGTTTCCAGTTGCTCATGACTCTTTGTGATACCGTTTGGAGTTTTCTTGGCAAAGACACTGGAGTGATTTGTTACTTCCTGCTCCAGATCCTTTTACAAATGAGGAAACTGAGGCAAATGGCCCAGGGTCACACAGCTAGTGTTTGAGACCAGATTTGAACTTTCAGGCCCAGTGTTCTATCCATGTACCACCCAGCTGCCCCTAAAGAATGACACGCTCAATGCAAATCAATAACTTACACTTTAATTTTCTCCCAATAGTTGCCCAGTTAGAACAGAGTTCTTGTGTTTACTCTTGTCAACAGCTTTGAGCTCCTTGGTTAAAGTGAACTAGAAAAGCAAAGAAAGCATCCTAGAATCTGCAAAATTAGGGACTATTTTAATTTAGTCTACTCTCATATTTAATTATAACAGAGGCATCAAATGCTATTATTGAAGTATTATGAAATACACAATTGCCTTCATCAGGAGCTTACAGGGAAGTAGATTTTATAATTTATTTTCTTGAAAGAAAAAAAAATAACATATATCAACAGCAAACCAAAGGAACAGATGGTCGAGTTCACAAGAAGCACCAATATAGGTTGTTAACCAATCTGAACTGAGAGGGAGGATGAGAAAAGGCTGTTAATTTAAGCCTGGTCTTTTCTCTTGGTAGCTAAAAGGCCAGATAACCCAACCCTGTAAGAAGCCTGGGTTTTCACACTCGGGTGGTGGACATGATGTACAATTGAATTCTAACTGCTTCTGTTAGTCTGGGAATGGCAGAAGTAAAGGCCTCCCAACTTTTGTTAAATCATTTGCTACAAAAACACCTTCAGGTCTTTATGTCTTAAATAGTAACATGAAGCTGAGGACATGCTGGAGAAATCTTCACAAGAAGAAACATTCTCAAGTTTTCTGCTTAAGAAATACAAGTGGAAACAACATGCAAATGAGAAGAAAATGTAGATATATTTATGACTTTACCAGTTGCATGATGGGGCCACCTCTTACTGATGGCTTTATTTACAAGAAAAACAAGCTTGGGAAGCTGGTATATATTTGGCTTCTATTCAAATAGCTCCCTCACTTCCTTGTATATATGATGCTCGGTGCCTAATATGATACATAAACCATGCAAAGTACAATGGACAAATATTTCCTCCTGAAAACTGCTCATTTAAGAAATTTTTAAAAACTCAACTTCCCAGATACTTTTTGTTGCTCAGTCAATTGCAGTCATGTCTGATTCTTTATAGTTCCATTTGGGGTTTTCTTAGCAAAGATACTGCAGTGATTTGCTATTTCCTTCTCCAGCTCATTTTATAGATAGGGAAACTGAGGCAAACAGGGTGAAGTGACTTGCCCAGGATCACACAGCTAATAAATGTTTGAGGCTAAATTTGAATTCTGATACTCTTCCCTCTTCTATTCATTGCACCACTTAGCTGTCCATCTAAAAAATATTTTCAAAGGGCCAAATCTCTCTTAATTACCAGTTGAGTAGTAGTAGATGTCTGGAAATCACTGAGGCCTTTACAAGACTAATTATAATAGGAGTTTATAAAAATGCCCCTTTGTCGTAGAAACTGTTGCACAGAATTGAATTTGTACATGCTTCCTTTAAGAGTTAATAGGCTAGAGTGAGCAGAGCAACAGGGAGGTAATAGGTGGCCTGGCTTTTAGTAGAGATTTAACTGCTAACAAGTTGTACGTGACCCTGGAAAATCTCTCACTCCCTCCTGGCCTCAGTTTGCTCATTTTTAAAATACAGAGCTTGTAAGGGAGATCTCTATATTCTCTTCCAACTCCAATATTCTATGATTCTATCCCACAATATTCAGAGTCAATAACTCTGTTATAACCCTTTTATATTAGTTAGAAAGTAAAACTTTGCTGATGTTCCTTGAGAAAGAAAAACCCTATTTTACTATCCACTAGGAGGAAAGGAAAGGGATCAGCATTTATATAGTGCCTACTAGGTGCCAGCCACTGTTAAGTACTTCTTACAAATACCATCCCATTCCTCACGACAATCTTGTGAGGTAGCTGCTATTATTTACAGTTAAGGGAACTGAGGTAAAAAGAGATTAAGTGACTTGCCCAGGGTCACGCAGCTAGTAAGTTCTGAGAACGGATTTGAATTCTGCTCTTCCTGATTCCAGATCCAGTACTCTATCCACCAGTTGCCACCAGTGTGGAAGATGGAGCAGGGAGGAATGAGGGAAGGGTAGAAAGAGGATTCAGAAATCAGAATAGGTTTGAGAGTTTCTTCTATGTTGAAGAATTAGCATTAATATATTGGAAATAACTCACCCCTCCTAAAATAATAATAATTATATCAGTTCTCTTATTTGTATTTCCCCTAAGTACTTCAAACATTACTACCATCAGATACTGGATAAGCAGTCACCTAGGCAAACAGCTGCCTAGGACATAGCATATAGAGATATGCAAATAAGGGACATTTAAAAACATTTTGAATACAAGAAAAATACAGGTCATGTGGAATAGAATTCTTTTGCTACAACTCAAGTTGCACTTATTAGCTATGGGACCCTGGTAAAGTCAGTGTCTCAGTTTCATCATCTGTAAAATGGGGACAATTACAGCACCTACTTTACAAGGTTGTTGTAATAATCAAATGAGTTAACATATGTGAAGCACTTTGCAAACCTTAAAATGTTCTATAAATGCTAGCTATTCTTAGTAGTAGTAGTACAAGTAATAGTAATAAGCTGCTACCTCTGTTTTAAAGCATTTCCCTTTGGCTTACAGTATCAAACTGTGGCAGTGATACAGAGCTGGCCTTAGAGACAGTAAAACCTGGCTGTGGAAACCTGGATAAATCACTTAACCTTTCAATATCTGAGGCAATGAAGACATTAAGTTACAGAGAAGGTGTCAATTTGCATGGCTGTAGAGAGTATCCTCCTGAGAGTTTAATATTAACAGATCTATTGAATATATTTATTGACTATTGAATATATCCATAAATATATATACACATATACAGACAGAGTAGAAGAGAGGGGGGAAGAAGGGAGGAAGGGGGACAGAGAGGAAGGGAAGGAAGGAGGGAGGAAGGGAGAGATAGAGGCAGAGACAGAGAGAGACACACACACACACACAGAGAATGTGTCAATTGATCTAAAACTAAAAGGGACCTAATCCAACCCATTGAAGCCCAGGGAGGTTAAACTATTTGTCCAAAGTCATACAGACACTACATTGCAGAAAGATAGAGAGAAAACAAAGGTATAGAATAAGCAGTTTATTATGACAGCCTGGTATTTTATAGAAAATACCCTTTGACACTTTAAAAAACAAAGAAAAAACAACATTGTAGGCCAAAACAAAAAAAAATTTACTATGCAGAAGTTACAGGAGCAGATTTTTTTTGTACTAGAAATGGACTAAGTCAATCTTCTCTTTTGACAGTTAAAGAAGCTGAGGCCTAGAGAGAGAATGTGATTTCTTCGATTTTCACAACTTAGAAGTAACTGAAACTAACTACCCTGTTCTCTCATTTATATTCCTCCCTCCCCCCACCAAGTACTTCAAACACCACTACCATCAAATACTGGATAAGCAGTGGACTAAGCAAACAGCTGCCTAGGACACATCATACAGAGATATGCAAATGAGGGACACAAACATATTCTGAATCCAAGGAAAATACAGGTCATGTGGAATGGAATTCTTTTGCTACAACTCAACATGTTATACTAAAGGCTCAAATCCTTGACAGAAATACACTGGGGGCACAATTTTAAAATTTTGCCTAAGGGCACACAAGTACCTTGTCCCAGCTCTGACTGAACTCAAAAATTTAATTGTGGCATAGTGGAAAGAAAACTGTGCCAGGAGTCAGAAGACTTGGGAATGTAGTAGGAAGAGGATTAGAATGGGGGCCAGTAGGCCTGGGTTCAAGTCTCAACTTCATCAGTTACTACCCATGAGATTTCAGGCAGGTTACAATATCTCTAGGACTTTATTTCCTCATCTGTAAAATGAGGATAAAAAGCCGAAATGTACCTACAATCTTAGAGCTGTATGGGGGTTAAATGAGATACTGTTTAAGAATGGTACAAAAGTACAACAAAAATATAAGGTGGCATTAGCATTTTTAATAAAATGCCATTTGAGTTCATCTACCCAAATGCCTAGCATTAAGAGTTATCAAACAATAAGTATTTAAGTGCCAACTATACTGAGCTACCAAAAAAATTAAATACAGCTTGTACACATACACAAAATAAACACAAATTAATTTCATAAAGCACCTTTCCTGTAAGGAGACAGTTTGGGTAATATAGAAAGTTTTAAAAACTTTGAGGTGCTAAATAAATATTCATGGAATAGAATTATAGATAAGAAAACTTCAGATGAGAGGTTAAGTGATATTTTCAAAGAGCTAATAATAAGCATCAGGGTAAGGACTCAAACCCAGGTCTTCTGACTCCTAATCTGATATGTATTCCACTGTGCCACAATCTCTATCAAATTATATCTGTTAAAATACTTAAGCCTCTTACTTGTTACTTCTTTTCCCCCAGTAGTATTCATTGTAAATCATAGCTGAAGTTATTTATACAGATTACAAATGGACCACCTCCCCTGCGGCAGGGACTCCTTCCGGTTAGAAAATTCTCTTAATAAAAACATTCATCGACAATCTTCTACTTTATCACATTAAAGTTACAAAGAAACACTCTGCTTTTCCGGCTAGCTGTAGAAACAATTTGTCCTCTCATCAAAAAAGGGAGAGTATTTTTGGGTCACTGCTTATTACCAAAAAGAGCACCAGAGTTCCCCCCTTCCCCACACCGCTCCCCGCCACCCCAAAAAATCTTGAAGCTTGGCCTCTCCCTAAGAGAAAACACCTGGGTTTTGGTAGCAGACCATCATAGAGCGGTGGCCCTCCAATTATTCCCCTGGGCCTCCAAGAGCCCGGGTGTGTTGGGTTGTTTTCGTTTGGCTTGCCCTTTTACAGACTCTCTGCATAATTAATTGCCTTTCCCTAGTTTGGGGGTTCTGATTCCGGTAGGTTCAATGAAAGAAATAATTCACCTATCTGAGCAACTTCTTCTGATGAGTTTTATAATCAACTATGTCCTGCACAAGCTCGCTGGTGGGATGAGAACTGGCAAGTCTCATCTGCATGGATGTCTCATAAACAGACCTTGGCACTTGCTGCTTTCTCCGATCAGCTGGGACAATTATTTCAAAATCATTTCCAGACATGCCCCCTTCCTATTCTCCTCCTGAGCCGTTAAACATCTTCTGAAAAAGGTGTGTAGGGGGGTGGGGGCTGGGGTTAGTGGATTGCAGTATTCTCTGTCATAACAACAACACTGCACCTGTTCAAACCAGCTCCGGCGCCAGTAATGACCAAAGGAAAGATTCGAAACCTCTCCTGACATCCTAAATGCCTCTAATAAGTTTCCAGGTCCAAAGCATGGGGAACTGGGGACCTCATCCTCTAATGCCAAACCCTGATTTGGCCTCTCTTCTACCTCTGGTGTCCCTGAGGGGTATCCTCCATGAAATGCACCCCACCCCGCCCCCGCCGCCCCCGGCAACTCCGCTGGTGTCACTGCGGACCTGGCGGGGGTGAGGCGGGCACAGGGACAGCCAGCCAAGCTGAGCAGCTGTTAGTCGCCGGCGGGAAAGTCTGTCTTCAAAGCTCCACCACCCTCCCTGACCGCGCTCTACAAAGCCCCTTCCTCCTGCCAAACGCAGGCTTGCAAAGTCCTCTCGGGAGAATGGGAATGAGTTGAGTGGCGGGGAGGAAGGGAAAAGGAACCAGGTTTGGGGGGGAAATGAAGAAACCAGCCCTCATCCCCCGAATGCCGAGGGCTCTGAGAAAGGAAAGGAGAGGGCAGCGCGGGCGGGAAGGAAAGAAAACTAGTCTCTTACCCCGGGGCAGGATCTCAGCGCCTCCGCTCCCCAGACCAGTTGCGCCACAGTCTGCTAGTTCCGGGGATGTTGCTGCTGCTGCGGCGGCGACGGAGGCTCCTAGACCGAGAGGCAGCTGTGCTGGCTAGAGGAAGCAGAGAGAGGAGAGGCTGACTGGCCGCCGGCTGGCCGAGGCTGGGGGAAGACGAGCAGAGGTGGGAGGTGGATGGCAACGATGGCCGGAGCCTCAGGGCAGCTGGGGCCGGAGCTGGAGCTTTTCAGCTCTCTGTCCAAACTCCCTCAAGACTGTCGCTCAGGAGTGCGTGCGTGTGTGTGTGTGTGTGTGTGTGTGTGTAAGTGTGAGTGTGGGAGCGCGCTCGTCTCCAATCCTTTTTCGTTCCCTTCGTCGCTGGTCCCTGGGGCCAGAGAGGAGTCACCAATTGCCTGGTTCTGGAGCTAAGCAGCAAATACCATGCACCGTCTCTTCCTAAGGCAACAAAGTCTCTTGTAACGTAGTCCTTTCCTCTATCTCTCTTTCTCCACCTCCTACTCCCTCCTCCTGGGTACAGACGGTTAGAGGAAGCGTGAAACAACCGGCGTCGCCTGGGATCTGGAAGCTCCGGCTCCGGCTCCGGCCCGGCCCGGCCCGGGTGCAGTGCGCGTGTGAGTCTGTGAGAGCAGCAGAAAGACCAAACTGCGCTGCTGGGTGCCGGAGGCCCCGCCCGCTGGCGGCCGCTGCCCAAGCTCTTCCCCTTTTCTCTCCTCCCCCTTTCTCCATCCCCGCACACCCTGCAGGGAAGAGAGACCGGTCTGCAGCAACCACAGCAGTCTCGGGATCCGCCACCGCTGCTGCCTCCCGGTGTCCCAAAGTCAGTACGTGGGCTCTTAGACCACCCCTCCCCTCCCACTCCCCGGCAGAGCGCAATCTGGAAATATGGGTTGGTTTTCAACCTCCACTGGCCTTAGACATTACAGTGAGGGTGGATAGAATGGAAATAGGTTAGAGTCTCTCTTTTGCTTTAGGACACTCTTAAGACTATAGGGTGGGCTTAACAACCTCCAATCTCCTTCTCCAGCTGTGTTTCTCAAACTCTTTAACACCAGGGTTCCCCAGGCCGAGACTATGCATGACTATTCTTTAGCCTGCAGTATAATCTGTGATCAGAAATTTCATCAATGTGGATACTCCTTTCACTAGTGCTGATTGCAACCCTTACTGTCCTCATCCTGTGCAATTCATGGCCAGGGTTTTTCAGCTAAATCCTCCATTAAGGCTCTTCCCAAGAGACTTAAGGGCTTTCCGGACTTTAAAAATCTTTTTTTTAATATCTGGAGGTGCCAGTGTATAATTTGTATAACCTAAACCCTACCCATCTGTTGTCTTTCATTCTCCAGATTTAGGACTGGCCCACTTCCTAAACAGAAAAGGAAGTGGGCAAGTGTCTGTATTTAATGTACATGTATGAATGTCTATATAAAAAGGAAGTGGGCCAACATATTTTATGTAATATACTTTCTATATACTGGACCATATATGTATACATACCCATGGATATATACATTTGCAATACATGTACATCCACATAGTGTCACAAATCTTAGTGCCGTTTTAAGCTAATAGTTTAATAGATATCTTTGACCTCTCACTTTCAAATATCAGTTTTAAGTCAGTTTACACCTACCATGCCTCTTTCTATTCAGTTATTTATAGTTTGAATTCTTCCAGTGTGGTGGTGTTCCATGTTTCACAGCCATATATCGTCACCAGGTGAATATTATTGGTCTGCTCATTCTTCCTTAATCTCCATTTACCACTATTTATGAGGGCAACATGAGAGAAAGTATATTGGGTAGTAGGTTGGACTGGGAGTCAGAATGAGAAGGGTTTAAGTATATCAACTAGCTGGGCAATTCTGTTAAATTGTCAATTCCCCACCCTGGGCTGTTCTCCAGGAGTAAGTTAAACACAAACTACTTTATGATGCTATGTTATAGGTAGAGGGAGTGTCTACATATGTTGAGTCACAATTCTCCAAAACAAAACCAATAATACTTAGTTCGTGGCAAAAGACCACATTTATTACAATCTAGAGTCTCACCTCTAAATCAAATAAAAAATGGAGGGTGGGAAGTTTTGCAAGCTAGTTTCTCCCATTTCAGAAACACTTAGTTCTCCTCTGAATTATGATCTAGCCAAGAGATTTGGGTGGACTGAGAAGAGAATACTAAAAAGGAAGAATCAGTAGGTGGCAAGGTGATAAAGGATATAGCCTGATAAAAAGGAGGGAGTGTAGCAGGAGAGCATGTAAGGCTGCTACACTGTTTGGGGAGATGGGTCATAGATGCAGTAACAGATAGCTGGTTTGAGCTTCCTGGCCTTGGGTTGGGATGGGGGAGAACCCTAATCACCCCCACTGGAAAAAATACTGTCTTTCAGATTATTAATCAGTAGAAACAACAACAACAAAAAAGTTATCAGGAATGAGCCACCTGGATCCAGTTAAGGGGCTAATAATCCTTAAAACCCAGAAGCTAGGTGGTGCAATGGATAGAGGACTGGCCCTGGAGTCAGGAGAATCTGATTTTAAATCTGGCCATAGACACTAACTGTTTGGCCCTGGGCAAATCACTTAACCCTGATTGCCTCGGTTACTATCTGTAAAACGAGCTGGAGAAGGAAAGGGCAAACCATTTCAGTACCTTTGCCCAGAAAATCCGAAATGGGGTCTCAAAGAGTCGAACACAACTAAAGCGACTGAACAACAACAAATCCTTAAAACTTATCTCACTCCACCCCCCACTCCCCCCACACCTTAAAACCCAGGTATATGCAATTTGCAGTCCTTTCTAATTCTATGGAACTTAATTTACACTTGTAAAGGTGAACTTTTAACTTTTTTAGATATCTTCCAAATGTGTATAGTTATGTTTGCTTCCTTTACCTAAGACCCTGCCTTTCCTCTAGATGCAAAAATCATCTCTTATATTTCAGTTTATATTAGCCTAAAATGACAATCATTTATCACCTAGGACACCTCCAACCCAGAAAGGCTACCCAGACTCAAGTTACACTCTGAGTCTATGAATAGATAAACACACACACAAACTCACACAGAAACACAAAATGAACCCCCATTGATGTGTTTACTTTTACCGACAAGACAACCAGCTAGAGAATGAGATTAGTTTAAAGCAAAGGCATTTAATGAAATAACATAATAAGAAATGTAGCAACATAATATTTCCCTTGTAAACCTGAGGCACATTTCCACAAGTACACAGATCATTAGTGGGAAGAGGAGCATAGTAAGGTTACACACAAAGAGGGGCACATATGTATGGAAAATGTATGGCTAGGAAGTATATGCAAAGGTACAGAGATAGGGAATGAGTATGTCCGGAGGATGTGATCGGGCAGCAGTCACGCCATTTTCTGATGATGTCATTACTCTCCTTCTACTTGAACTATTCTCCATTGTTCTAGTATGACCTGTAATGTCTACTGAGTGATGGAAAGTTCATAGTCTTTTCTAGGTGGAACTTTGTTGGTCTCCTGGTCACTACAATGCATTACTTCACTGGGCATGTGGCTATAGAGATTCTCTCTGCTTCTACCTTCTGGTTTCAGCTTGAGTCCTCAGCTGAGATGCTACCTGTTTGACCTAGCAAGAGTACCCTTGGGATGGCTAAGTGGCACAGTGGATAGAGGTCTGGCTTTGAAGTCAGGAGGACCTGAGTTCAAATCTGGCCTCGGACCAAACACCTGACACTTACTAGCTGTGTGACTCTGGACAAGTCACTTAACCCCAATTGCCCCACCAAAAAGAAAAAAAAAAGAGTAGCCTTTGCCATCTTTACTTTAGCTTAAAGCTTCAGCTCTTGTGGTGAGGCAGGCAGGCATTGTATTGTAGACCTCTCTATCACATTTAACACTGTTGACGACCCTCTCTTTTGGTATATTCCTTCTGCTCTAGGTTATGATACTGCTTTTTCTTGTTTCTCCACCTTCCTGTCTGCTTCTTCTCAGAATCCTTTGCTGAATCTTCATTCATAACATCATTGTAGGTATGCCCCAAGACTGTCTTGGGTCATATTTTTCTTTGCTCTCTCATTTGGTAATCTCATCAACTACCATAGATTCAATTGTCATCTCTAGGCAGATGACATATATATATGTGCATACATGTATATATACACATGTGTGCACATTCATTTGTATGTATATGTTTGTATAGTCACTTGTGTCTTTCCTGAGCTCCAGTTTCACATCACAAACTACATATTAGACTTTTTTTTAAATTTTTAACTAGAAGTCCCCCCCCCACAAATAACAGGCATTTATTCTCTCTCCCTTTATCTCCTCCCCTCCCCTTTCCATCCCCACTGAAAACCAATACAAAACATACCCTTGTAAAAAATATTCATAGTCATCTTACACCATATATCAAAATAAAGTCAAAATAGGTACGTTTGGTACCCATGAGTACAAAATGGGATTTAGATATAAAGGTTAATACTGTGAGCAAACTGGGAGAGCAAAGAATAGTTTACCTGTCAGATTTATGGAGAAGGGAAGAATTTAAGACCAAACAAGTGATAGAGAACATTATGAAATGCAAAATGGATAATTTTTATTACATTAAATTGAAAAGTTTTTGCACAAACAAAGCCAATGCAACCAAGATTAGGAGGGAAACAGAAAACTGGGAAAGAATTTTTACAACCAGTGTCTCTGATAAGGGCATCATTTCCAAAATATATAGAGATCAGAGTCAAATTTATAAGAATACAAATCATTCCCCAATTGATAAATGGTCAAAGGATATGAACAGGCAGTTTTCAGATGAAGAAATTAAAGCTATTTATAGTCATATTTTTAAAATGCTCTAAATCACTATCGATTAGAGAAATGCAAATCAAAACAACTCTGAGGTACCACATCACACTTATCAGATTGGCTAACATGACAAAACAGAAGAATGTTAAGTGTTGGAGAAGATGTGGAAAAACTGGAACATTAATGCATTGTTGGTGGAGTTGTGAACTGATGCAACCATTTTGGTGAGCAATTTGGAACTATGCCCAAAGGGCTATAAAAAACATGCATACTCTTTGACCCAGCAATAGCACTTCTAGGGTTGTATCCCAAGGAGATCATAAAAATGTGAAAAGGACCCACATATACAAAAATATTTATAGCAGCTCTTTCTGTGGTGGCAAAGTTTTGGAAATTGAAGGGATGTCCATCAACTGGGAAATGACTGAACAAGTTGTGGTAAATGATGTAATGGAATACTACTGTGATATAAGAAATAATGAGCAAGCAGACTTCAGAAAAACCTGGAAAGACTTGTGTGGACTGATGCTGAGTGAAGTGAGTAGAACCAGGAGAACATTGTACACAGTAACAGCAACATTGAACGAAGACTAACTTTGATAGACTTAGCTCTTCTCAGCAATGCAAGAATCTAAGACATCTCCAAAAGTCTCATGATGGAAATGTTATCCACATCCAGAGAAAGAACTATGGAGTTGGAATGCAGATCAAAGCATATTATTTACTCTTTTTTTTCTCTTCTGTTTTGTTTTGTTTCTTCTTTCTTGTGGTTCCTCCTATTGGTTCTAATTTTTCTTTACAACATGATTAATGTGAAAATATGTTTAATAGGACTGTATATGTAGAACCTGTATCAGATTGTACACCATCTTGGGGGAGAAGGTGGGGAGGGAGGGAGAGAAAATTTAAAACTCAAAAGCTTATGGAAGTGAACATTGAAAACTAAAAATAATTTAAAAATTAAAAAAATAAACAAATATAAAAATAAATATTCATAGTCAAGCAAAGCAAATTCCTACATTAGCCATGTCCAAAAATATATGTCTCTGCATATTAAATCCATTACCTCTCAGTTAGGAGATGAGTAGCATTCTTCATCATAGCTTCTCTGGAACCATGGTTAATCATTGAATTTACCAGAGTTCTTGTCTTTCAAAGTTGTATGTTTTACAATGTTGTTGTAGTATAAATTATTCTCCATATTCCTCTCACTTTACTCTGTATCAGTTCATACAATCTTTCCAGATTTCTCTGAAAAATGTCATTTTCATCATTTCTTACAGTACAAGAGAATTTCATTACATCCTTATGTCATTCTATATCAACCATTCTTGAATTGATGTGCACCCCATTAGTTTCAAGTTCTTTGCCACCAAAAAAAAATCTGTTTGAAATATTTTTGAATATATAGGTCATTTTCTTCTTTCTTTGATCTCCTTGGGGTATATGCCTAGTAGTGATATTACTGGTTTAAATGATATGCTACAATTAAGTAGCTTGTTGGGCAAAGTTCCAAATTGTTTTCCAGAAACCTGGACCAATTCATTTCTCCTTCAAGAGCTCTTTAATGTGCCTTTTTCCCCATAGCCCCTGCAATATTTGTTATTTTCCCCTTTTTGTCTACTTCACCAATCTGATGGGTATAAGATGGAACCTGAGTTGCTTTAATTTGCATTTCTCTAATTAATAGTGATTTGGAATATTTTTAAAATATGACTTAGATAGCCTGGGTTTCTTCCCTTGAAAACTACTCATACTTATCCTTTGATCATTTATCAGTTTGGAAATGGCTTTTAAACATAAATTTGAATAAAGTCCCTACATATCAAAGAAATAAGAAATTTATCAGAGAAACTTGATATAAAGATTTTTTCAGTTAACTATTTGCCTTCTAATTGTAAGTACATTGGCTATGTAAAACCTTTCTAATTTTATATAATCAGATTTGTTCATTTTATCTTCTGTGATTTCTATTCCTTATTTGTTCATAAACTGTTCTCCTATCCATAAATTTGAAAGGTAATTTCTTCCTTGCTCCTCTACTTTGCTTCTGATATGAGTTTTTGTTTCATGGTATGTGGTGATGTATATGGTGTGATGTATATGTGATATGTTGTCATTTGTCCTTTGTTTTTTTCAAAGAGGTCCAGTGACATCATGGGGTGATGTCTTGACTTATGCATGAATCAAATTTAAGTGAGGCAGAGTTGCACAAAGTCATCAGCCTCACTCTCTCTTCCTGAGTCATTGAAGTCCAGTGGCAGGACAAAAGTCAGGACCACTGGCAGTGGCCCTGGATGCAGTAGGTGACCTTGGCATCTTTGATGTCTGACCAAGCTCTAAGCACTCAACTAAACACTACCTGTTTCAGCCCTCTTCATGAACCAAGTTGTTCTTATCAGCCCATTTTGCCAGAAGAAGTCTTCAAATGCTTGGGGTCTATCTCACCAACAGGTTTGAGGCTTGTCCATTACCCTTGACCCGATTTAGCCACCTGCCTAGTCAGTTTTATTGGCATGTGGCTGCTGTGCATGCTACAGCTTCTTGGAGTCACAGGTGAGAGTTGGGTGGCAGGTGGACAACAAAGGTAGATGAGCAGACCTGAAAAGGGCATGGCAAGCCCTTATACCAGAAATACTAGTCCTCCCTGAACACCCCATACACCCCTGTATATAAAACATATATTGTAAAATATGTATACGTTATACATATTATGTATCTGTTACATATAATATACATATATTACATATACAAATATGTATGTGATATATTTGTATGTGGTTGGTCTAAACCTAATTTCTGCCAGACTACTTTCCAATTTTACTAGCAGTTTTTTTGTTAAATAGTAAGACCTTATTGCAGTAGCTTGAGCCTTTGGGATTATTAAACATTAGGCTAGAGTGGTTTTGCCATTTCCTTCTAAAGCTCATTTTACAGTTGAGGAAACTGAGGCAAACAGGGTTAAATGACTTCCCCAGAGTCATACAGCTACTAAGTGCCTGAGACCAGATTTGAACTCAGGAGGAGGAATCTTTCTGATTCCAAGCCTAGTGATCTATCCACTATACCAGTAGATAGATATTACTTTCCATAACAAGAAAAGATTAAGTTGTTCCTATGTTCATACTGGACATTTCTAACTGGATGTCATATAAGGAAACTATTTTCCCCAAAAAATTTACTACCTCTCAGAATCTCTTTCTGTTACCAATTAAGGCACTGCCAGCTTTCCAGTCACCTGGGTTTGCCATCTCAGTGTCATTTTTAATTCGTCACTCTTACTCATCCAACATGTCCAAACAATTGTCAAATGCAAAGCAGATTCCTAAGCATCTCATGTACATCCCCTTCTCTCTAATCACACAGCTAGTTCATACTCTCATCACCTCTGACCTGGACTAATGTAATAATCTCCTAATACACCTGCTTCCTTGCCTCTCCCTACTCCAACTTATCCCCAGACAACCCTGCTAAAACAGTTTTCAAAAAGCACACATCTGACCAAGTCATCTTCCCTTTTAAATAAATTCCAATGACTCCCTGTAACATCTAGGATCAAAAAATAAACTCTTACTTGGGGCATTTAAAGGTATTTACTCTACCCCAGGTGCCAAGATTCCTACTTAGTGCTCTGGGACCTAAAATGGAGCATGTTGGATATTCTTTCCTGCTCTTCCTCTTTACCTCACCCACTAGACACTGCTGCTTCCTCAGTTACTTTCCTGAAGGTCTCTTTCCTGGAAAGAGAACAACCAAACCTGTTGCAATAAAGTTCCAATTAGATCATTTTTCTATCCTCGGAGGTTGACAGTATCCAGGCCTCTTTCCACATTAATTGGTTTATCTATATTTTGCCAGAAACAATTTGATGTTAATGCTTATTCTCAAAGGCCAAGTGTTCCAAATGTTATCAGATGCTAAGAAACCATCTCAAAAATAGGTAACAAATAAATTTCAAATTGGTGATATAGGGATATAACAAATGTTTGCTAAAGGAATTCAGACCACAAGACTCATTTGCCCCAACTGGTTTAATTTCCAGTCTTATTTATGACTGCTTACCAGACCTGAAGTTTGTAATTCTTTCTACTCCATTATATGTATACCATATCAATTGCTTACAATCAATAATCAATCAACCAATAAACATTTATTAAGCACATATTGTGTGCTAGGCACTGTGTTAATTGCTTAAAAACACACACATGCACATGCACACACACACACACACACACACACACAAAACCAACTTCAAGGCAAATCTTCAGGCTACCAATTGGTCCATAATGTAGCACAAGGCTAATAAATCAAATGGTAATTGGTTTAAGAAGAGTGGGAAAGAAAAGGAAAGGAGGAGGGAGAAAGATACAAGGGAATGGGGAGAGTAAGAATTAATATGAATAGGAGCACAATGAAAGAGATATGAAGACAGAGATCAAGCTGGCTCAAAAAAATCATCCTAAAGGCATGGAAAATTATACTTAATGTTTTCTAGATCAAGCCTTAACTTGGTGTTTTAAGGGAACCTGCAAACACTGGTATTCATAAGGGAAAGGAGAATAACCTTTTGACTAGAGGGGTTAACTTAAGGGGACAGACATTTATTTGTCAATAATGTTCCTCTAGGCACTTTACAAAATCTTTTATAATTGTTGCCTTCATTCTCCACTTGTGAACCAGAGGGAAAAAAAGCTTAAATGATTTGCCTGGTCACAAAATTTTCAAGGAAGGAAGGAATTAAATCCAGGACTGCTCATTTTATCCACTACAGAAGGTAAACAAGCTTCACTGAGTTTGCTGAGTCTGGACAAGAAGTTCTCTGTATAGTTTTCATGACTAAGCATAGCTTCTTTGTGCCAGGAACCCAAGGACTCAAATATGCATAACATCCAGTTGGTTTTGTCTCCATCAAGACATATTTTGAAAATTCCTATCAAAAGGAATGTGTTTGAGAATGAATTGGCTAGGATGATAAATAGTGTGGCACAGCTGGGAAGGATATGAAGAAATACTTAATAAGGTATAGGTATAGGCAGACTTGGATAGTTAAAGATATATCAAAGTCAAAAAGAAGCTACAGATTCCTGGGATGCAATTGAGATGACATGTTGATTACCTTATGAGGTCAGAATAACTGGAATCTACATGAGCCCATTTCCTGAAGGCATTTCCAACATGCTTTTCTCTGCAATGCAAATGAGAAGAGTCTACCAATACTTAATACATTTAAATTCACAGTAAGACAAATTATAATAGCCAAGGAATGATGATGTTTGGTGTGTGATACGTGGACAAACATCTTTTCATTCCTTTATGACTTCTGCTTTTCTCAATATTAAATTCAGTATAATAGCCTGTCCCTGTAGTGGCTTGCATCCTTGTCTTCTCTGACTATCCTTTGATCAGATACAACATGAACTACAAGTTGTTAACAGATTCAGAAACTTTTCTATATAGAGAATTCTCAGGTCTCATGTCCCAAGAGAATAGGAAGTTAAAAATGATTCCTTATTATTGTGCTATAAGAAATGATGAGCAGGATGATTTCAGAAAAATCTGAAAAGACTTACATGAACTGATGTAGAGTGAAGTGAGCAGAACCAGGAGAGCACTGTACACAGTAGCAGCAATATTGTACCATGAACAATTGTGAAGAACAACTGTGTGAGACTTGGCTATTCTCAGCAATACAATGACCCAAGATAATCCTAAAGGACTCATGATGAAAAATATGATCCACCTCCAGAGAAAGAACTGATACCATCTAAATACAGACTGAAGCATACTATTTTTCTCCTTTACTTCTTTCTTTCTTTCTTTTTTTGTTTGAGTTTTCTTCCACAAAATGACTAGTGTGGAAATGTTTATACGATTGCATATGTACAACATACATCAGATTGCTTGTTGTCTCAGGGAGGGGGGGAGGGGAATAAGGAAGGGGTAGAATTTGGAGCTTAAAACTTAAAAAAAGTGTTAAAATTGTTTTTATATGTAATTGAGGGAAAATGAAATACTATTTAAAAGATGATTCTGGGTCAGCTAGGTGGCGCAGTGGATAGAGCACTGGCCCTGAAGTCAGGAGGACCTGAGTTCAATTCCGGCCTCAGACCAAACACTTGACACTTACTAGTTGTGTGACCCTGGGCAAGTCACTCAACCCCAATTGCCTTTAAAAAAAATAATTACTTCTATTTTATGTGTTCCTTAACTATTTCTGGAGACCTTTAGGTACAAAGGTGTTCCTTTGGAAAATCTTCCATTCATCCTTCTTCCCTTCTCTGAACTCCCATAGCACAAATTATTTGGTGTGTACATTTTACCATTTAAACATAGCCTGTCCTATTGTGTTCTATTTAATGGACTTCAATCTTTCTCTAGGGATCTCATGAGAACTCCTAGCCATGCTCACTTTATTCCCAGCTTAACTCACTTTCCAAACTGTTCCATCTCCTTGCCAGCAGCTTTCCCTCCTCCTTCATCCTCTACCCTTTTGATTGGTGAGACTCTGACTGACCACCATTTCATAAGAAGCTCCAGCCATGCTCATTACACTTCCAGCTCAACTTGCTCTCTGGGTTGCCTCATTGGCAGCTTTATCCCTGATTCTCAACCCTTATGTATCCACTCCTACTTTCTAGCTCCTCTTTGTGTTTTGTAATACTCTATTAGAATGGAAACTCCTTGAGAGTAGGGAGCATCTTCTTTACTTCTATTTTATATCCCCATTTCTTAGCACTGTACCTATTACATAGTAAGCATTTAATAACTCATCCCTCTCTCTATCTATCCTTCTGTCTTCAAGATTGCGAGCTCCTTGAGGGACACTCTTAAACTTTTTTTGTATTCCCTACAGTATAGTGCAGGTACATCATCATCATCATCATCATCATCATCACCATCATCATCATAACTACTAACCTTTACATGGCAATTTAGTGACTTGCATTCATATAGGACATTGAGGTTTACAAAGTACTTTATAAGTGTTATCTTAGTTGATTTTCACAACAACCCTGGAATGTATGTGCTACTATCAATCCCATTTTACAGTTGAGGAAACTGATACTTGCACAGGGTCAAACAGCTAGTAAGTGTCTGAGGTAGGATTTGAACTCAAGTCTTCCTGACTCCAGGTCCAATGCTCTATCCACTGTACCACCTAGCTTTACATAGTTATGAGTATTTCATGAATTGAATTAAGATATATTAAACTAAATTAAAATAATATTAAAGTAAATAATATGATTAAAGAATATTAGTATTACACATACCGATAAAGTCCTATTCTGATTCTTCATCATGATGTTGAAGTCAGTCTAGGTTCTCAATGACTGTGCCTGCACAATGTAAGAGCTGTTAGGTCCTACCAAGCTGGAAAGGCTTTGAGAACAGACCTGCCTGGTTATGACCTACATGTCTGTCATTCAGTGACCAGCCTATTTTAGTGTGGAGCAGTTTATCACAAGGCCAGTGGCAGGATGCTGGATTTTTTGGTCACAGAAACTCTTTAAGTCCTCCTACTAAGCCTCAGAGAAGTTGTGATCATGGGGGAGGGGATATGTAGGGGTCAGGGATAAAGCTGTTGATGAGCAGGTCAAGCAATCCAGAGAGCAAGTTGAGTTAGAAGTGAAATGAGCATGGCTGGAGCCTCTTATGAAATGGTGGTCACCAATCAAAAGGACAGGCCTAGGGTGGAGGCATATCAAGGGGTTGAAGGCATGATCACACTGCTAAAATCACAGGTTGTTAAATACTGAAATATATTATTATTACTGGACTAGTATGGCTAACATCAACTATTTATTAAGTCTTCTCTCATTTCTTATCTTATGAACCATACACAAGATGGCATTTTAATAGAGGCAATGTGGAGTAGTAGATAGAGCAGTGAACTCAGAGCCAAGAAGACACAGGTTCAAATCGGGCCTCAAACACTTATTGTCTGTGTGACCCTGAACAAGTCACATAAGTTCTCTGTGCCTTAGTTTCCTCATCTGTAAAATGAGGGAGTTGGATTTGCTCACTGGGGTCACTTTTAGCTTTAACTCCATCATCCCATAACCTATTTTTAGTTTTTTCAGTGAGGTTTTCTACATTCAGCTTATTTACTTCATTAAATAACTTTGGTTACCCTCTCTTCCACTGACATTTGTATTTGTACATTTAATTTCAGTGCTTTGCTATTATATGGGATAGTTCTCTGGGAGGAAACAGAGGAATACAACAAAAAGGAATTTAGGTGATGCTAAGGTAAATAATATCAGTAAAATTGATATTTAAAAAATTTCACTGCTTTGTTAATAGATAATTATTTCTAAGTTTAATATGCCTCTAAAGGTGTCTGATATTAAAAAGTTATGTTCAGAGAAGACATCTCACCCTGCTTCTTTGCAGAAGTGGCAGGCTCTGGGTATAGAATGCTGCATGCAATGTCAGATTTTTTGATGTCTTAGGTTCAGTGAACTATTTTTTCTCCTCTTTCTTTTTCTTTGTTACAAGAAATGGCTATCTGGGAAGGGAAGAAGGGTGAGATACATTGGGAAATGTAGGTGACATAAAAACAAAAGATATTAAGAATCAATATTTCAAAAGAACCATTGACTCACAATGCCTTTGCCAGAGTAGGTCATAACACTATGTTTTCTGATCCTGTCAGATTCTTGTACATGTCTTTCCAGAAATCCAACACAGGACACATGTCCAGTATGCTAAAACTCTCTATCAGGTTCTTTTAATATTTCATGGGTAGCTTAATGAGTCCCTTACAATTAGTCTTTAACATTTTCTTTCTATTTCTTCTGGATCTTTTATATTGAATTCTCCATTGAGTTCTGGTGTTTTCATCACAAATACCTGAAAGTCTTTCAGTTTTTCAAATGGCCATTTTTTTCATTCAGGATTATGCTCAACTCTGCCAGGTAAGTTATTCTTGGTCACAACCCCAGCTCTTTTGCTGATTGTATCTTCACAGTATTTAAATTGGTTTTTTTTTCTTGTTACTGGCAATATGTTCTCCTTAACCTGGGGGTTTTGAAATTTGGTTATGACGTTCCTATAACTTTTCCTCCTAGAATCCCTTTTAGATGAGTGATGAATGGTAGATTTTTTCTATTTCTACTTTACCTTCGTGTTCTAGAACTTCAGGGCAATTTTCCTTAATAATTTCTCATAATATTGTATCAATTTTTTTTATCATAACTTTCAGGTTGTCTGACAGTTCTTATATTGTCTCTCCTTGATGTGTTCTCCAGATCAGTTTTTTTTTTAGTGAGATATTTCAGATTCTCTTCTACTTTTTCTAGTTCTATTATTTCTTGGCGTCTTATAATTTCATTTTATTCCTCTTGCCCAATTCTAGTTTTCAAGCAGTTACTTTTTTCCTTAAGATTTTCGACTTCTTTTTCCAAATGGTTAATTTTCTTTTCGTAATTTTCTTAGATTGCTTTAATTTTTTCCTAATTTTTCCTCTATCTCTTTTATTTGTTTTTTGAATTCTTTTTTTAAGTTCTTCCAAGAATTTTTTTTGAACCTGTGACCATTTGATGTTATTCTTTGGGGTAAACTGTTTACTTCTAACATATAAAAATGTTAGCAGTATTCTTTAAACAGTTATCATTACTAGGATAGTTTGAAGGAAAGGTTGGGGCTGAATTGTGTATGATGGGGTGATTCTAAAAAACAAAATTGCATAGGAAAAGGTAAAAAAAGAGTAATTATTTCACATAAATGGATAATGAAAGGAAAAACTAATACAGAGGAAGCAGGAAACTAATAGAGAGGGCTGGTAGTGTTAGAATCTTACTCTCTTCAGATCTGGGTTGAAGAGGAAACAGTGTTAACATCTGGAAAGGAGTAGAAGTCTTCTGGACTTGTAGAGAGGTGAGAGGACTGGTGGACAGGGTGGGAGAGGGACTTTTAGAAGGGTGTGTAAATTAAGATTTTGGAGAGTGGGGGAGAGGATAATGGAGGGACTCTTACAGGGGTGGGTAGAATAAAGAATTGTAAGGGAAGAAGATAAAGTAATGGGGATAGGGTAAAAAGAGAAGCTGAAAAGGATAATAGTGAATAAAAATAGGATGGAGGGAAATTCACAAATAGTAATTATAGCATTGAATGCGAATGGGATGAACTCACTCATAAAATGGAACCAGATAGTAGAATGAATTAAAAATCAGAATCCAACAATATGTTGTTTATAAGAAATACATTTAAGAATGAGAGATACACAGAATTAAAATGGAAGGTTAGAGTAGAATTTATTATGCTTCAGATGAGACAAAAAAGGCAGAGGTAGCAATCATGATCTCAGACAAAGTTAAGGCTAAAATAGATCTAATTAAAAGAAATAAACAGGGTAACTACATTTTGATTAAAAGGTACCCTAGACAATGAAGCAATATCAATACTGAATCTATATGCATTAAATACTGTAGCATCTAAATTTTTAAAAGAAAAATTAAATTAATTACAGGTGGAGACAGATAACAATGGGTGACTTTAATCTTTCCCTCTCAGAACTAGATAAATCTAATCAAAAAATAACTAAGAAAGAAATCAAGGAAGTGAATAGAATTTTAGATATGATAGCTATCTATAGAGAACTGAATGGAAATAAAAAGGAATACACCTTTTTCTCTGCAGTTCATGATACCTTTACAAAGATTAACCACATATTAAGACATAAAAATTTTATAGTCAAAAGCAGAAAAGCAAAAATGTTAAAAGTATACTTTTCAGATCACAATGCAATAAAAAATATATTTAATAAGGAACCATGGAAATATAGGTTAAAAAGTAATTAGAGATTAAACAACCCAATCTTAAAAATGAGTGGGTAAAAGAATAAATCACAGAAACAAAAAATAATTTCACTAAAGATAGTGACAATAATGAAACAACATATCAAAACAGCAAAACCATCGATCAGAGGGAAATTTATATCTCTAAATGTTCACATCAATAAAATAGAGAAAGAACAGACCAATGAATTGGGTATGCAGTTTAAAAAATAGAAAAAGAACAAGTGAAAAATCCCCCAATTAAATACTAAATTAGGAATCCTAAAAATTGAAGGTGAGAGTAATAAAATTTAGTGTAAAAAAAAAACCATCCAACTAATAAATAAAACTAGGAGTTGGTTTTATGAAAAAACCAATAAAACAGATAAGCCATTGGTTACTTTGATTAAAAAACAAAAAAAATCCAAATCACTAGTATTAAAAATAAAAAGGGTGAATATACCACTAATGAAGATGATATGAAAGCAATTATAAGGAGTTAATTTTGCTTAATTATATGCCAATATACCTAATAATTTAAGTGAAATGGAAGAATATTTACAAAAATATAAATTACCTAGATTAGTAGAAGAGGAAATAGAGTAGACCTATTTTAGAAAAAGAAATTAAACAAGCCATAAATGAGCTGTCTAAGAAAAAAGCACCAGGACTAGATGGATTTACAAATAAATTCAATCAAACATTTAAAGATCAACTAATTCCAATGTTAAATAAATTATTTTGAATAATAGGCAAAGAAGGGATACTACCAAACTCCTATTATGAAACAAACATGATACTGATACCTAAATCAGGAAGAATAAAAACAGATAAAGAAAATCATAGACCACTTCCATTAATGAATATGGATACAAAAAATCCTAAATGAAATAATAGCAATTTTATTATGTTATGGAAATGCTTATTTTATTCCATAAATTAAAATTAAAAAAATTAATAGGTACCAGCTAGTGTCTCACTTTGTGCATCTGTTAAGTCTCATTCCTGATACATTACTATCATTCCTACTTTGCCAATCATACATGTCATTGATGATATCTTTTATGCCGTTTTTCATATGCAAATCAAAATGAGTAATAGACTGAAGCCTACTTAGACCTTCCAAGTGTCTTTCTATTAACTGTTGGTTTTCTTGAAGTTCTGAGTCTTTCAAGATCATAGTGTTCCATAATTTGTAGCCATAAAGTATTACTGGGAAAATGTGTTAGGAAAAAAAAGATGGACTTTTGCACTTTGGGCATATTAACAGTCTTGAATATCTTTTCAAAATACCTTGTTAAAAAGGGAAGAAGGGGGAAAGTGAGGGGGAGGGAGAGAGAGAGATAAAATAAACTATTAATTCTCAATATGCCTTGTATGGTATGGTATGATTGAGATCTTATCATAAATAGATGACAGCAGCACAGAGAGTTCTAGTGCTAAATTCAGATAATTTCCTTGGAATTTAGAGATGAGCCATTGTGCATTCATTGTTTTTGGTAGAAATACTTTCCTGGAAGTGTTTGGAGTCATAAGTGGGGCCATAAAGAATCAAAAACCTATCCTGTGGAAGAAAATTGAACCCTTAAAATGTATCTTCTGGAACTCTTCCTACAAGGAAGAAGATTATTGATTCCATTATTATGAAGAAAGTAGAATATCTGCCTGCAATCAGCTTTTGAAGTTGCTGCAGTTTCAAACTCTGAAGTCTTTGCGGGGGCAGAGTGGTGGTGGAGGCAGGGTGTGTGTGGGGGAAGAATCCTAAAAAGCTATTTCAGCAATAAGCTGGTCTTGATTAGAGTAAGTTTTTATTTTCCTGTTTGGAGAGTACAGGGTGAAGGAATAATTAGGAATGAAACAAGTAAAAGAGGTAACCTTTATAAACAATAAAAGTGTCTTAAAAGAGAAAAGGAAGTAGTCTTTTTTTTAATTAATTTATTTTGATTTATCAACAATCACTTCCATATGCTTTTGAGTTTAAAATTTTTCTCCCCCTCCCTCCCCACCACCCTCCCTCTCCTTCCTCACCGCCTTCCCCAAGACAGCACACAATCTGATATAGGCTATACATATACATTCCTATTAAACATGTTTTCACATTAGTGATGTTGTAAGTAAGAATTAGAACCAATAGGAGGAACCACCAGAAAGAAGAAACAAAACTCAACAGAAGAGAAAAAAATGGCAAACAGTATGCTTCAATCTGCATATAAACTCAATAGTTCTTTCTTCTTTATGGATAGCATTTACCATCACGAGGCCTTTGGAGATGTATTGGAGATGTATTGGTGAGAAGGATTAAGTTTATCAATATTAGTCATCGCACAACATGGCTATTATTGTGTATAGCATTCTCCTGGTTCTGCTCACTTCACTCAGCATCAGACCATACAAATCTTTCTAGGTTTTTCTGAAGTCAGCCTGTTCATCATTTCTTATAGCACAATAGTATTCCATGACATTCATATGCCACAACTTGTTCAGCCATTCCCCAATTGATGGGCATCCTCTCAATTTCCAATTCTTTGCCACCACAGAAAGAACTTCTATAAATATTTTTGTACATGTGGGTCCTTTTCCCATTTGTATGATCTCTCTGAGAAACAGGCCTAGAAGTGCTATTGCTGGGTCAAAGGGTATGCACATTTTTATAGCCTTTTGGGCATAGTTCCAAATTGCTCTCTAAAATGGTTGGATCAGTTCACAACTCCACCAACAATGCATTAGTGTTCCAATTTTCCCACATCTTCTCCAACATTTATCATTTTCCTTTTTTGTCACTTTGGTCAATCTGATAAGTGTGATGTGCTTCCTCAGAGTTGTTTTGATTTGCATTTCTCTAATCAATAGTGATTTAGAGCATTTTTTCAAATGACTATAGATGGCTTTAATTTCTTCCTCTGAGAACTGCCTGTTCATATCCTTTGACCATTTATCAAGTAGGGGAGTGACTTGTATTCTTATAAATTTGACTTAATTCTCTATAAATTTCAGAAATGAGCCCCTTTTCAGAGAGACTGGTTGTAAAAATTCTTTTCCAGTTTTCTACTTTCTTTCTAATCTTGGTTGCACTGGCTTTGTGTGTGCAAAAATTTTTCAATTTAATGTAATCAAAGTTGTTCATTTTTGCTTTTTGTAATGTTCTGTATGTCCTGTTTGGTCATGAATTCTTCTGTTCTCCATAAATCTGATAGGTAAACTATTCAAAGGAAGTAGTCTTTAAGGGTATTTCTGATGATATGAAAATTTACATGATGATGAAGACACAGAACCTTGCATATAATATTTACTTGATGAATGAATGAATGAATACATGATGGAAAGTTGTCCCATCTTCCTATGCTGCCTTCCTCCTCAGAAGTAATCCCTTCTTTCTAATTAATGTTGCCTATAATACATATGACACTTAGAGAGTGCTTTAAAGTTACATAAAGCATTTTACATACATTAACTTGCTTGAGCTTCACAACAAAACTGAGAGATAGGTGCTGTTATTGCCATCATTTTACATACAAGGAAATTGAGGCTGAGGGGTTGTGATTTGCACTGGGTCAGATAGCTAGGAAATGTTTGAGGCAGAATTCAAATCCAGGTCTTTCTAACCTCAAGTCCAGAGGTTTGTCCACTACTAGGTGTGGGGAACCTGCAGCCTTGAGGCCAAAGGATTCAGTCAAAGGGCTGCACTTGAGGACTTAGAGAGCTACATGTGGCCTTAAGGTCGCAGATTCCCCATCCCTGTGACTAAATCATGTGTATCATATGCCTTTATAGATAATATCACCTCTCAGGGGTTTGTGGGATGTTCAAGGAGGACCAGCATCTCTGGTATGAAGGCTTACCAACCATTTTCATAACTGCTCATCTATCTTTGGTGCCCACCTGTCACCCAACTCTCACCTGTGGCTCCAAGAAGCTGTAGCATGCTTAGTAGCCATATCCTGGTAAAACTGTCTTAGCAGACTGGCTAAGCCAGGTTGAGGGTAGCTGACAATTCTCACACCAGTCAGTGAATTAGGAGGATACCTACCCCAAGCATATGAAGACTTTCCCAGGTGGAATGGGCAGATGAGAACAATGGCTGTGAAAGTGACTGAAGCAGGCACTGTGGAGAGCTTAGTGCTTGGTTAGACATCAAAGATGCCAAGGTCATCCACTGCAACCTGGGCCATTGATTGCCAGCATCTTGACTTTTGTCCTGCCACTGGACTCTGATAACTCTGGAGGCTAGAGTGAGGCTGATGACTTTGCATAACTCAACCTCACTTAAATCCAGTTCACACATGAGCCAAGACATCACCTCTCAGACTAAAGCAGAGAGCCAGCTTAAATATAGCTATCCTTTCTCTCCCAAAGTTTTGTTCTGGTTTTGATTTACTACTTCTTTGAATAGAGGGGGAGGCATTATTTACCTGTTTGGTTTTAAAAGAACTTCCCTTGAACTGCAAGTTGCAGTAGAGAGTATAATTAAAAAGAGATAACAAACAATACTAATTGAAGACTTTATTACCTACTCTGCTTAATTACAGCTATAAGTACCTGACTAAAAGATTTCTTTGGGGTACTATATAATTTCTATATAATTTAAATAAGTGGCAATACAGATCTTTGACAATTGACTATAGCAGATAACTGATAACTAACTCTATCATACTCCTAGATTTGGAAGGATCCTCAGAGGTCATCTTCTAGTCCAAATCATTCCCAAAAAATGGGAAGGAGTGTTATTTTATTTAAGATTTCAGTTAATCCACAATAGCAACCCAAATCATTTTGTATAGCTCTAATTTTTAGGACATTTTTCCTTACATTAAGCTTCAATCTCCAATTTTTACTATTGGGTAGTTTTGCCCTTTGTGGCCAAGAAGAATAAATCTGATCTTTCTTTCACATGATAACACTCAAAAAACTTAAAGATTATTATCATGTTCCCCTGAGTCTCTTCTAGGATAAAAATCCCCAGATATGGCATGGTCTCAAGGTCCTTTATGATCCTCATCACTATCTTCTGGAAGCTCACCAACTTGTCAATGTTCTATTTAATATAAGGTGTCCACAACTCAACACATGCTTCAAATGTAACCAGAGCAGGTCAAAGGTCATCCTCTATGAAGATTGCATCAGCTTAATTAGTTGCTATGTCACACCATTGACTCGCTGAGCCAGCAATCCACTAAAATCCCCTGATAGTTTTTTTTTTTACGTGAATTGCTGTCTGGCTGTGCCTCTACCTTCTTGAACCTGTGAAGATGAGTTTTTGAGCCCAAGTATAGGACTTTATATTTATTTCTATGTAAGTCCATCTTAATAGATTTGGCCCATCATTCTAGCCTTGCAAGATTTTTTTGGATTTGAATTTTGCAAGCTATTATGTATAGCTTTCTATCATCTGTAGATTCAATAAGCATGCCACCTTTATGTTCATCCATGTCATTGTTGAAAATGTCAAATCCTACAGAGTCAAGTATAGATTGTACTGGATTAATCCATTAGAAACCACTCTGCAAGTTGATGTTAATCCATCAGTGGCTATTCCTTGGGTCCAACCATTCAATCAACTCTGAATCCACCCACTTCTAGTATCATTTAGCTCCTATTTCACCATGTTGTCCACAAGGATAGCATGAGAAACTTTGTAGTTGTATGTATACTCAGGAAGAGAAGGCCAAATGATAACAGTCACTCTAAATTCTTTACTTGAATTACTCAGAAGCTATCATTTCTTAAGCATTCAGAAATGTACTTCTTTCATGGATATGAAACTTGAAAGAAGAATTTTCTAAATGACCACCGAGGTACCTTCTGTTGATAATATTTAATGTGATATGATAGAAAGGTTCTGTGTTTGGAGTTGAAGGATATGGGTTCCTATCCCAGCTCTACCATTTATTACCTATGGGAACTTGGGCAGGTTCTCTTTCTTGGGCAAACTCTCTGGGCCTTAGTTTCCAAATCTGTCATTGAGATAGTTGGACTAGTTGATTTCTAACATACTTTCCAGCTCCAAGTCTATGACTATGCTCTTAGAGTCAAAGGCACATAGAAATTCAGGGCAGAAGGGACTTTAGCAGTCATTTAGTCCAAATCCTTAATTTTATAGATGAGAAACTGAGGCTCTTAAAGGTAAAGTCACTTGTTGAATATAACATAATTAATTGGTGGTAGAGTCTAGCTGTCTGGATGCTTTCCACCATAAGGCACCATAACTCAAATGTATATATTGGGTTGCCTTTTATTTTTATTTTTTCCTTAATGGCATTTTATTTTTTCCAATCATATGTAAAGATAGTTTCCAACTTTCATTTTTTCAAAATTTTGAGTTCCAAAATTTTCTCCCTCCCTTTCCCTTACTACTTCCCCAAGACATCAATCAATCTTATATAGGTTATATATGTACAATCATATTAAACATATTTCCACATTAGTCATGTTGTGAAAGAAGAATCACAACAAAAGGGAAAAATCAGGAGAAAGAAAAAACAAGAAAAAAATGAAAATAATATGCTTTGATCTGCATTCAGACTCCATAGTCCTTTCTCTGGATGTGGTTAGCATTTTCCATCTTTTGGAATTGTCTTGGAGCATTGTAGTACTGAGAAGAGTTAAGTCTATCATAGTTGATTATCTCACAATGTTGTTATTGTTGTGTACAATGTTCTTCTGGTTCTGCTCACTTGGCATCAGTTCATGTAATTCTTTCCAGGTTTTTCTGAAATCTGCCTGCTCATCATTTCTTATAGCACAATAATATTCCATTACATTCATATACCACAACTTGCTCAGCCATTGCCCAATTGAAAGGCATTTGGGCTGCTTTTTATATAGGGGAGGGTAGGTCTTCAATAATCAAAATTATGTATTTCCCAAAATTTACTATTTTCTTATATAGGCTTTAATGTTTCTATTCCTCTGTACTCTTGAAGATATTCACACTAATAATACCATCTTCAAGATGTGGCTGTTTTCACTATGGCTAGTAATAATATTAATAAATGGCATTTATAAAGCACTTTAGGGTTTGCAAAATGCTTTACATGTTAATTTACTTAATGCCTGCAACAACCCTGTGAGGTAGGTACTATTGTTACCCCCCATTTTATAGATGGGGAAACTGAGCCTGAGAGGGGTCAACTGACTTGCCCAGGGAGGGCCACAGAGCTAATAAGAGTTTGTGAGGCACAATTTTAATTCAAGTCTTCCTAAGGCAGCTAGGTGGCATGCTAGATAGAGACTCATCTTCCTGAGTTAAACTCTGACCTCAGACACTTAACTAGCTATGTGACTCTCGGCAAGTCACTCTTTTTGCCTCAGTTTCCTTATCTATAAAAAGGAGAAGGAAATGACAAACCACTACAAGATCTTTGCCAAGAAAACCCCAAATGGGGTCATGAAGAATCAGACATGACTGAATAACAGTTTCCAGATTCCAGGTCCAACACCATCAATTTCACCCCCTAGCTGTTCCTACGATGAGAGTAGTAGTCGTTCACATCTATATAGCACTTTAATATTTGAAAAATGTTTTTACATGAATTCATTTAATCTTCACAAGAACCTTGTGGTTTGAGTGCTAGTTTACAGAGGAGGAAACTGAGGCAGAGAGAAATTAAATGACTTACTCAGGTATACAAAACTGTAAGTTTCTAAGGTTGGATTCAAATGCAAATTTTCTGATTTGAGGTCCAGAATTCTAGCTACTTTACTCTTCGCTTTACTACTTCTCAGTAGTGGGTGATATTTATAGGAGAGTAGTTTAGTCTTTTAGAGAATTATGCACCAAGTATTTATTCTGGACTCACATTTCTCAGTTCTGTTATCTACCAGGAAGCTAGAGTTCTAGGAAAAGGTGCTAGGAGAGTAGGGAAATGTTATAGTGAACAGAGCACTAGACTTGGAGTGGGGGAAATCTGGGCTGCAATCATAGTTCTGTTACTTACAAGCTGTGTGACCTTGGACAAGTCATTGTCTCTGAAACTTAATTTTCTCATTTGTAAAACGGGGGTAATAATAATTGTACTATCAACTTCACAGAGTCATTATGAGATAAGGCATGAATGTAAAGCTATTTGGAAACCTTAAGAGGTTTCTGTAGGCATAACCATTGAGAACCTAGGCTCATTACACCACCATGATAACAAATCTGAGTAGGACATTATTAGTGCACATAAGACTAATAATTTATGTATGTATGCATCATATAATTTTATATGTACATAATTTATGTAAAGTATGTCATACTACTCACTTTAATTCAATTCTTGAAACATACATGATCTCAAATGAGATAAGCTATGTAAAACTAGCTGGCACAGTGGATGGAGCGCTGAACCTGGAGTCAGGAAATTGTTATTCACTTATTCAGTTGCTTCTGACTCTTCATGACCTCACAAACTTGTCTGTGGGGTTTTCTTGGTAAAGATACTGGAGTGGTTTGCCATTTCCTTCTCTAGCTCATTTTACAGATGAGGAAACTCAGATAAACAGGGTTAAGTGACTTGCCTGGGGTCACACAGCTAGTAAGTATCTTGAGTTCAGATTTGAACTCAGGTCTTCCTGACTTCAGGCCAGTGCTCTATCCACTCTACCACCAGAGTCAGGAAGACCTGAGTTCAAATCCACTTACTAACTATTTAAGTGTGGTAATGTGTCTCACTTTCAGTTTCCTCGACTGTAAAATGGGGATAATAATAGCACTTACTTTCCAGGGTTGTTGTGAAGATCAAATGAGATAATTTTTTTGTAAAGTACTTTGTAAACCTTAACATGTTATATAAATGCAAGCTATTAAATTGCTATATAAATGTTAGTTACTATTGTTATTACCAGTATGTACCTGAGGGCATACAAAAGAAGTGAAAATGTCCCTCAAGGAGCTTGCAATCTTGAAGATATTTGGATTGAAGGTGTGGCCTTTCTACATCTGATGGATAAACAGATGAGTTAGTGAGCCCTTCCTACGTGCTAATTAATGAGGATAAAAATACAAGCAAGAAAGATGGTCCTTACTCTCAAGTTGCTTACATTCTAGTAAGGAGTGTTACAAAATAATAATAATAAGAACAACAGCTAACATTTATATATGGTTTAATGTTATTAATGTATAACATGGGTGGACCTGTGATTCCATTGGTTTAGGGAACTTCCAGATGAGAAAGTCAATGCAGATAGCGTCTTCTCTGACAATGTTTTGTCTTAGAGAGTTGCCTTTAGCACTGAGTTTAGTGATATGCCCAGCATCACACAGCAGGTATGTGTGGTAAGGCAACAAGGCGACAAACATTTGTTAAGTATTTACTATGTGCCGGGCACTGTGCTATGTGATGGGCATACAAACTCAAGCAAAAAGAAAGATGGTCCCTGCATTCAAGAAGCTCACCTCCTAATGAGGGAAGTCAAAGCATAAAAAGAGCTGAAAGGGGGAGGGGAGGAAGAGGTGTCACCCCAGGAGCATGGTCAGAGAAAAGCCACCTTTCCAGGGAATTGACCCCACACTGGACTCCACTTTAGGGTACAGCCCACGGCTAGTTTCTGAATAGAAGGCAAGACCAAGGTAAAATTAGTACAACTAGTTGTGCCGAGTACTTGGAACGTTTAATGGATTTCCGATTGATCAAAACTACTTTAAAAACATCTCCTGCTTTACCAAACCCTTTCAGAAATAAACAGAGAATGCACTTTGACTCAAAAAGTTTGTTACAGGAAGTATAGAACAACCTAAAGATATTTAAGGTAAGCACAGTCAGGAGTGGGGATTGCCTGGGCTCATCCTTGTAATGAAGACCCCAGAAGAAACTCACCAGTAGGAGATAGGGACTAGTAGGACAGAAGGACATTCTAGGGTAAGAAGGCAGCTGAGTCATGGTAGAGATGTCCAGCGTCAAGCACAGCCAGGAGGAGAATGAAGCATGGTCTTTCTGGCTTCAAGTCTGGCTTTCTAGCTACTATATCATGTTGCCTTTCATAATATAATATGTAAATAATAATAATAATAATTAACAAATAAAATAGGTAGCTGACGGTGCAAGAGATAGAACACTGAGCCTGGAGTCAGGAAGACCTGTGTTCAAATCCAGCCTCAGATGTTTACTAGCTATGTGACCTTAGGCAAGTCACTTAACCTCTGTCTATCTCAGTGTCTTCACCTGTAAAATGAGATCAATAATAGCACCTACCTTGCAAGGATGTTGTGAGTTTCAAATGGGATAATATTTTTTTGAAAAGTGTTTAGCACAGTGTAGGCACTATATAAATGCTTATTCTCTTCCCTTCCCTACTTTAATCTATTGATCAAATATCTATTGAGCACTCACCACGTGGAAAGCATTACCAACAGAGGTGTGTAAAATATGAAGTAGTATGGGGGACTGTCCCTATATTCTTCATGAGCTTACAAATTAATTTGGGTACATGGATCATAGACATAACTGCTTACAGTATAAAGCATTATATTTGAAACACCTGCAATCACCATTCTATATGGCAATATTAATGACTAATAAAGTCTTTCCCTTTTTAGGATTCTTTGTGGATTAGAAGTTTATTCTCCCTCCTTCCCCACCATCAAATCTGAGTTAGGGTTCATATGTGAAATTCCAAGAGAAAAAGCCATAAGCACTTTTGTTGGATGCCTTTAGGCCCCACTGGAAAGAACAACTAAAGACCATTTGTTAGCATTAGTCAAGCAATTTAGATTCAAAACTTTCTGGGAAGATTCAGGTCCACATTAATTGGTTATAATCTTATATGAATGCATGAAACTCCTCTGTGGTCCTTAAGATGCAGCAGCAAAATAGATAATAATGCATTGTTTCAAAGATCTTTTCCATTGGCAAAAATCATATCTGTGTCTAATATTGAACCGTTTGACAATGCTAAGGACTTTGGTAGTTAAAACTTCCTTTTCTGGGTTTTTAGTAGCTCTGGCAGCTGAGGAGGTAGAGATTGTATCACATGCAGATGTAATTGCCATTTCCACAAGACTTGCTCCCCTGGACAATGGATACATATGTATGTACGTGTGTATGCATGCATATTTGCATGTATATATACATATATATGTATGTAGGTATATATACATATATATGTATGTAGATATATATGCATATATATACCTGTGTGATTTCAAATATTAAATGTACCTAAGTAATTTCAATTTTAATTATATTTTGTTATACTGCAATAGTAATATTATACAATATGTTAGCTACATAATTATATTACATAATTTCATATAGGTATATACATACATGTTATATAAACCTATATAATTCTCATTTATTTATTTTCTTTTGATTTTATTCTTAAAACTAGCCAAAAAGTTATCTTCTTTTACACACCCTCATAGATTTGAGTGTCTACCTGGGCCCAAACGCACCCAGGACATCAATTAAGATGTTCACATCTCTCTTATTGGGGAAGCTAGATGGAACAGTGGATACAGTGGTAGGCCTGGAGTCAGGAAGATTCATCTTCCTGAGTTAAAATCTGGCCTCAGATACTTATAAGCTGTAGGACCCTGGGCAAGTCATTTAACCCTGTTTTCCTCATCTGTAAAATGAGTTGAAGAAGGAAATGGCAAACCACTCCTGTATCTTTGCCAACAAAACCCCAAATGGGGTCATGAAGAGTCAGACACAACTGAAAACAACTAAACAACAACAACAATCTTAGCTGTAGGTCTAGCATTCTAGACTGTATTACCTCTCACGATCTGCCTGACGTGCTAGAGATTGCTGACTCTTAATATTTGTTGTTGTTTAGTCATTTCAGTCATGTCTTACTCTTTGTGACACCATTTTGAGTTTTCTTGGCAAAGATACTGGAATGGTTTGCCATTTCTTTCTCCGGCTCATTTTACAGTGATTGATTATTAGTGTGAAAGAAGAAAAATTAGAGGCCACCAAGTCTAACCCCCTCCTTTAACAGATGAAGAAGCTTAGGAACAGCAAGGTTAAATGCCTTGTCTGTGGTCACAGAGCTAGTAAGTGGCTGAGGCAGGATTTGCACTAAGGTCTTCCTGATTTCCAAGCCAGCATCCATTATACCTCTTAGCTGCCTTTTACGTGTGCTGGGCTGAGATGAGTGTGTGGTGGGAGTTTGGAGAATACCTGGGGGAAAGTATAGAGAGGAAGTGTGGAGAAGAAAGGTAAAAGATGAATTTGGGAATGAACTGGTATGCTTTTCTCCAAGAGTTTCACTAGAGTACCACCTGAGAAAATCTTCAAGTCTTTCCACACTGTGACTTCCTCAGTTGTTTCTCCTGGTTGATGTATCCCTCACTGTTTGTGACCACAACTCTAGAACTATAGCAGGCATGCCATGTAATATGTCTTTAATATGCCATAGGCTCATGCCTTTAGAGCTGGAAGGGACCTTAAAAGTCCCCATTCTACAGATGAGGAAACTGAGGCAAACAGAGGTTAAGTGACTTGCATTATTACATAGCTAATTAGTGTCAGAGGCAGGATTTGAACCTAGGTCCTCTTGATTGCAGGTCGAGAACCTTACCACTCAACTATCAATGCCTATTTGGCAAGTCATAGGTTGGACTAGTGTTTGATCATGGCAGCTAGATGGCTCAGCTGATAGAGTATGGGCCTCAAGTCAGAAAGACTTGAGTTCAAATCCAGCCTCAGATGCTAGCTGTGTGACCCTGGGCAAGTCACTGAACTTTTGCTTGCCTTAATCCACTAGAGAAGGAAATGGCAAACCACTCCAGTATCTTTGCCAAGAAAACCCCATGGACAGTATAATTCTCGGGATTATGAAGAGTCAGCTACAACTAAATGACAATGAAGTGTTTGATTTCTAGTGTCAAAGGGGAAAAATTAATTCTGAAAGTAAAAAATGTTGCTTAAAATGAGACCCAAGAGTTGAGTAAGTGCTTGTGCCTGGTGTGTTGCACACATGTGCAAAATCCTCCCCTCCCTCCCCTATCAATCCTCCTGTGAGTTCTGTCAAGCCTCATTCCATCAGCATACAGCTTGGCATGTGACACAGTCACCCCTTTATCACTCACTCAACTGCCCACTTCACAAGTCACGAGTTCTCTCTGGCTGCAGAGCTCGGCGTTGTGGAGGTCAGCCAAGGTGAATTCTTAGCCACAAATGACTCAGATCTCCTACCTGATGCTCATCTGTTTCAGCCCATTTTGGAGCAGTATCAACACTATGATTTGCCAGGCTTTCTTTCTCTGGTGGTGGTGGGACTGATACTTTGGCAAACTGGGATGTGGCAGACACCCCAGGGCAGGCACTGAAAGGATATTGAACACCTTAAAATGATCATTTCTTCCCTTATTCTCATTGGGATTCTTTGTTCAGTTGTTCCAGTCATGTCCAACTCTTGTGACCTCATTTGGGTTTTCTTAGCAAAGATACAAAAGTGGTTTGCCATTTCCTTCTCCAGCTTATTTTACAGATGCGGAAACTGAGGCAGACAGGGTGAAGTGACTCGCCCAGGGTCACATAGCTAGTAAATGTCTGAGGCCAGATTTGAACTCAGGGAGAAGAGTCTTCCTAACTCCAGGCCTGGCACTTTGTCCAGTACACCATCTAGTTCCCCTACTGGGATAGCATTGCTTTAATGTATTGTTCATTAGTATCAGTATATTTCTGTGGTACTAATGGTCCTCCATATAATTATGGTGTATTGGAAAAAGAGCCAGCTTTGGATTCAGGAAGACCTGGTTTTAAGTCTGATCTTTCAGTGTCCCACTCCACTTTCCAAGACTAAAATTTGCTAACCTGCAGTAGTAGAGTTTTCTTGCCCAGAAATTCCCTATAACAACTAAATCATAAAACTAATCCAAAATAAATCCTATGATAAGAACTAAATAATTAATTTAGTTCCTATCATAGGATTTATTTATTTTGGATTAATGTTTTTGTTAATTTTTTCAGTTCTAAATTTTTCCATCCTTTCACCCACTCCTCCATTTATTGAAAAAGAAATATAGCATCCATTATGCATATGAACTCACACAAAAGATATTTCCACATTATTCACCTATCATAGGATTTAGAGCCAGAAAGAAACTTAAAGGCAATGAAGTCTAATTCCTTCACTTTCCTAGATAATAGCTAACTTATACAGCACTTCATTGGCCCTGAGAGGTAGGTTATATTATCATTTCCGTATTGTAGATGGGAAGACTGAGATTAAGAGATGTTAAATGACTTATCTAAGGTCACACAGTGAATACATATCTGAGAAGGATTTGAACCCAGGTCTTTCTGACTTCAAGTCCACTAATCTATCCTCTATGCCATAATTGCCTTTCAGATGATGGAACTCAGGCACAGAGGAGGAAGGGTCTTATCTGAGCCAAGTAAAGGGTCTTATCTTAGCAAAGCCAAGAACCAGGATTCAAATCCTGTCTTCTTTCTTCAGAGACAGTATCCTTTCCACTAAACCCTGTGATTTGTCTGTCCAAATGAGGCATCTCATAGGAGGCTTCTAGATATTGGAAAGTACAGTTGCTTGTTTAAGCAGGTGCTTATATATTTGTGTTTTTAATGGTATTGCCAAATTTTTGGCTAGATAAAAAGCTAATGTACCATGGGTGTTTGAATTTTCATTGTGACTATTATATATTTACTATTGTTTTTTCAAAATATATCTTTATTTTTCATTAAATATTTTCCAATTATGTGTAAAAAATTAACATTTATTTTTAAAGATTTTGAGTTGCAAATTCTTTCCCTATTAAGGCAAACAATTTGATATCAAATATGCATGTGAAGTCATGCAAAACATACTTCCAAATTAGCCATGTTGCAAAATAAAACACAAACAAAAGGAAAGAATTTTAAAAGTATGCTTTGATCTTCAGAATTTATCAGTTCTCTCTCTGAAGGTGGATAGCCTTTTTCATTATAGGTCCTCTGGAATTGCCTTGGATAACTATCTTTTTTTTTTAATTTTTTTTTTTAGGCAGTTGGTGTTAAGCAACTTGCCCAGGGTCACACAGCTAGTGTCAAGTGTTTGGTCTGAGGCCAGATTTGAACTCGGGTCCTCCTGACTCCACGGCCAGTGCTCTATTCACTGCACCACGTAGCTGCCCCCTTGGATAACTATCTTCATTAGAGTAGCTAAATCTTTCACAGTTGTTCATCCTTACAATATTGCTGTTATAATGTTCTTCTGGTTCTGTTTATTTCACTTTGCATCAGTTCATTTAAGTCTCAGGTTTTTTTGAAACCATCCTGCTCATTATTTCTTATAGTATAATAGTATTCCATCACAATCATGTAACACAACTTGTTCAGCCATTCTCCAATTAATGAGTATCCCCTCAGTTTCTAATTCTTTGCCACCAAAAAGGAGCTGAGATAAATATTTTTGTACGAATAGGTCCTTTTCCCTTTTCTTTGATCTCTTTAGGATATAGACCTAGTAGTGATAGTTTTTGAGTCAAGGGGTATGCACAGTCCTTTGGGCATAGTTCCAAATTGTTCTCCAGAATGGCTGGACTAGTTCACAACTTCACCAGTAATGCATTAGTGTGCAGCACTTTTCATTTCCCTTTTCTGTCTTGTCAGCCAATCTGATAGGTGTGAACTGATACCTCAGAGTTGTTTAATTTGCATTTCTCTAATCATAAGTGATTTAGGACATTTTTTTCATGTGACTATAAATAGCTTTGATTTCTTCTTCTGAAAGCTGCCTGTTCATATCCTTTGACCATTTATCGACCAGAAAATGGCTTTTATTTTTATAAATTTGGCTCAATTCCCTGTATATTTGAGAAATGAAACCTTTATCAGAGAAACTTGCTATAAAACTTCCCCCTCAGTTTTCTGTTTTCCTTCTAATTTTTTGGCTGCATTAATTTTGTTTGTGCAAAAGCCTTTTGATTTCATGTAATCAAAATACTCCATTTAACTTTCTGTGATCCTCTCTATCTTTAGTTTGTTCATAAACTCTTCATTTATCCATAGATCTGACAGACACATTTTCCATGCTCCCCTAATTTACCTGTGATAGTACCCATTATGTCTAAATCATGTACCCATTTTGACCTTATCATGGTATATGGTATAAGATGTTGGTCTATACCTAGTTTCTGCCAAACTGCTTTCCAGTTTTCCCAGCAACTTTTGTCAAATAGTGAGTTCTCGACCTCAAAACGTGGATCTTTGAGTTTATCAAACACTAGACTATGAGCATTTACTATTGTGCATTGTGTACCTAGTCTATTTCACTGATTCATCACTCTATTTCTTAGCCAGTAGCAGATTGTTTTGATGACTACAGCTTTGTAATATAGTTTGAAATCTGGTACTTTTGGGATGCTTTCCTTCACATTTTTTTCATTGATTCCCTTGATATTCTTGACCTTTTGTCCTTCCAGATGAATTTTGTTATTATTTTTTCTAGTTCTATAAAATATTTCTTCTGTAGTTTGACTGGTATGGCACTGAATAAGTTAATTTAGGTAGACTTGTCATTTCTATTATGTTGGCTTGGCCTACCCATGAGCAATTAATATTTCTCCAATTATTTAGGTCTGTCTTTATTTGTGTGAAGGTGTTTTATAATTGTGTTCACATAGTCCCTGGGTTTGTTTTGGCAGATAGACTCCCAAGTATTTTATATTGTCTGCAGTTATTTTAAATAGAATTTCTCTATCTATTGATGCTGAGTTTTGTTGGAAGTATATAGAAATATATATGATTTATGTGGGTTTATTTTATATCCTGGAACTTTGCTAAAGTTGTTAATTGTTTCAACTAGTTTTTTATTTGATTCTCTAGGATTCTTTAAGTATAACATCATATCATCCACAAAGAGTGATAGTTTTGTTTCCTCATTGCCCATTTTTATCCCTTCAATTTCTTTTTCTTGTCTTATTGGTATAGTTAGCATTTCTAGTAAAATATTGAATAATAGTGGTCTAAATGGCCATTCTAGCTTCACTTTTCTCTTAGTGGAGATGCTTCAAGTTTATCCCCATTACAGATAATACTTTCTCTTAGTTTTAGGTAGATACTACTTATCATTTTAAGAAAGGCTCCATTTATTCCTGTGCTTTCTAATGTGTTTAATAAGAATGGGTATTGTATTTTGTCAAAGGCTTTTTAGTTTTCTATTGTTAACTTGAACATGTGACATGTGAGGAAAAACAAAACTATTTCTGTAGCAATCCTTTTGGAATGTTTTGTGATCAATGTGGTATCTCAGAAGTATTGTAATATGCTCTATGTCCATGAAGCATTCAACTCAAATATATACATAATACTTGGCTTTCCGCTCAACCTACACACACACATACACACACACACATACATATATAAATACACATATATATATATACACACATATGTCTATCTATGCACACATATGCACAAACATACACACATATATGTAGGTATATATACTGTAGGGGTTGTACCCTTGGGTATTGTCCTGGGTCCTCATTGCCACCAACTGATGAACTTTCTTCTGACATTGATAATTTCTCTTTATACAAAGTGCAAAAGTCCTCACTGCCCTCTAGCATTAACCTCCAATGTGTCAGAACTATGAATCAGATTCATTATTGTAGGTTTTTCAAAAGTGCTCTCTTGGCTCATGGTTTCCTCTGGGAATTTTATAATTTTGTTCCCAGGATTTCCTTTGGGTCCATAAGAATATAATTAGTGTCTAGGTCACTATTAAAAAAAAAGTTTTATCTCAGGCCCTCAGAATTGATGCATGGTGAAGTGAACAGAACCAGGAGAACATTGTATACAAAAACAGTAGTATTGTAATGATAATCAACTGTGAAAGACTTAGCTACTCTGATCAATACAATCATCCAAGACATATTCCAAAGGATAAAAAATTCTATCCACCTCTAGAGAAAGAACTGATGAATTCTGAGTGCAGATTGAAGCATTTTTTTTTACTTTCTTTATGTTTCTTGCTTTTTATTGTTGCTTTTGCAATGTGTTTTGCATGACTTCATATGTATTATTGATATCATATTGTCTGCCTTCTCAGTGGTTGGGGCAGGGCTGGGAGAGAGGGAGAAAATTTGCAACTCAAAAAATTTTTTTAAATGAATGTTAAAAATAAAAGAGCCCTCAACTTTCGTGCATACACTTACACTACCAATACATGGAATACTGGACAAACTTTATTGAAATTGACAAAAACTGAAAAATAGAAAGCCCACAAATAGTCACAACTCTTCTTCTTTCCTCTCTTACTGACTTCCATTTTTTTAAGCAACTATAAAATCCTTTATATCAAGAGTTCTTAACCTGGGTCCATGAGCCTAACTGTGAAGGGGTTTGTGTATAGATTTCAGGGAGTCTATGAAGCTGGATGAGGGGAAAAATATATATATATATATATATCCTTATTTTCACTAACCTTTAACTGAAAATTTAGCATTTCCTTCAATTACAAATTTTTTAAAAACCCAACACATTTTGAGAAGGGGCCCATAACATTTGCCAAACTGCCAAGAGGTGTCCATGACATACAACCAGGTTAAAAATTCCTGCTCTAGACATATAATATTATTCAGTACTGAAACTCTTCCCAAAGCTGACAGTATTTGGAATCATTAGACAGGTGGTCCCTCTTTCTTTGCTGAACTTAACCCCCCTCAGTGACTTATACAATCATCTAGACCAGGGATGGGGAACCTGCAGCCTCAAGGCCACATGTGGCCCTCTAGGTCCTCAAGTGCAGCCCTTTGACTAAATGCAAACTTCACAGAACAAATCCCCTTAATAAAAGGATTTATTCTGCAAAACTTGGACTCAGTCAAAAGGCTGCACCAAAGGACTTAGAAGGCCACATGTGGCCTCGAAGCTGCAGTCTAGATTCTAGATTCTAGACTTATGTATTACCCTAGATTGAACATCTCCACCCACATCCCTACCCCTACCCCTACCCCCCACCCTTACACACAGGGAGGACTATCAGAGTCAAGTAACTCACCCTCTAATCCTACCCCCAAAGAGGGAAATCATTTGATGGTATTACAGGTTCGATTCATTTCTCCCAGATATACCCAGACTGCATAACTCACCAAACTAGTGGAGGGCAAGGTCTGAGTTTCCTTTCATACGTTTCAGCTTTGTCTTTGGCTGAAGCCCAGCTTCAGTTCTTGCTTGGTCCTAGAATTCTTCCACTTGTATTAGGATGTTCCCCTCATCTCTCCAAGAGGCATTGTTCAGTGCCTCCTTAGTCATTCTTCTATTGCCTATGTGGTAGCATCCATGCAACATTGCTGCTGGCTCACATTCCTGAAGCTCTTGACTTGACACAGAAATTTCTTATCCGTTCTCTCATTATGTCTGAATGCTGCCATCTCTGGCGCCACATGGTTCACTTCTTTCCTGGAGCCGTGTGTTTCCTCCATTTCCCTGGACCATATAGGTTTCTAGAGGGGTCTCGCAGATGCACAAGTCTCTTCTCTAGGGGGTCAAGTCAGTCTCTCACTTGTGTCTGCTCTTTTTAAAAAAGACCAAGATATATATATTTTTAAAGACCAAGTCCAAGGGCTTGTCTGAGGTAAATGACTAGCTAGGATTCAATCAATTATCCTCAAATGAAGATATAAATAAATAAATAAAATCAATGTCGAAATGAAGCTTCATCTGGGTGGCAAAGAGATCCCTGGTTCATACCCAGGTGCATACTCCCTACAAAACTAATCCTTTTACTTTTGTTTTCCATTTAACAGTTTTTGTCCTTAGTTTTAATTTGTATATCAGGAGAGGATGGCAGTATATTGCTGAGATTATAGTTTTATTTGTTCACAGAGAAATTTTGCAATTATAGAAGGAAAACGTTGTGGGCAAATAAACTTTGGGGGAAAATTGAAATACAGGTCCTTTTTTGCATCTTTTAAAGGTAAATAATAATTTTGTTAGTTGAGAAGCATAAAATTTTAAAGTCAGAATGGAGGTTTGAGGTCAACCAATTTAGCTTCCTCATTTTATAGAGAAAACTGAGGCAAAGGGAGAGAAGATGATTTCTCTAAGGTCACATAGCTAGTAAGCAGTGGGCATGCTTCCCCCATGCAGTGGTCTAGAAATTTTTAATCCCATGCCTCAAACCTTGAGGCCTCTGTCATCCTGTGCCAAGTGTCATGACAGCACTCCTTTGTTCTGGGACATCACCCCAGGGCCTTGTCACAGTGGTGTCCCTCTCCCAGGGCCTATCTTCCTGCCAATTTTCCTAGAGGGCTGGAATGCAATTTCTGTGGGACAGGCTGGGGCATCTCTCCTGAAGTGACTATACCCATTGGTAAGCAGTTCTCTATCATACTGCTACCCATCCCTGCAAATTGTTTTTGCCCTGGGTAATAATTTTAAAAAATTCCTACTTATGGTTCTGACCAAGACTGCAACTCAAGTTAATAGTTCCTACCCCAACATCCTTTCCACTACTCCAGGGGTAGGGAACCTGCAGCCACATGTGGCCTTCTAGGACCTTGGGTGCGGTTTTTTGACTGAGTCCAAGTTTTACAGAACAAATCCTTTTATTAAGGGGATTTGTTCTGTGAAGTTTGGATTTAGTGAAAGGGCCGCACTTGAGGACTTAGAGGGCCACATGTGGCCTTGAGGCCGCAGGTTCCCCACTCCTGGTCTATTCCATATTGGTCCTCTTTGAGAATGAAGAACAAATAACAAAAACAATGGATTTCCTGAGATATATATATATATATATATATGTATGTATATGTATATATACACATACATACATATATACACATACATATATGTACATATACACACATACATATACATATATATATATATATAGTAGCCGTGTGCCCAGAAGAGTTGGGTTATTTTTATAGCCTTCTCCTTTTGTACATGGGTACCTGCAGGGTGCATGTAAAAGAAGGGCACTTCTGGGGCAGGTAGGTGGTGCAGTGGATAGAGCTCCAACCTTGGAGTCAGGAGGATCTGAGTTCAAATCTGACCTCAGGTACATAACACTTACTAGCTGTGTGACCTTGGGCAAGTCACTTAACCCCATTGCCTAACCAAAACAAAAAGAAAGGCACTTCTTCTTTTGAAGGGTAACCACTTGCACCTTGGGAGTGGAGACATAAACAGCGAGTGAACTATACAGGCCTCGAGGCAATACAAGGCCAGACAAGAGTTGGTGCAAGGCAGAGATAGGAAGCTGCCTTTAGACAGGGAAGAGGCCTGGATTGAAGGTTACTGCATCCACATGGCCCTTAGAGAGGGGGGATCGAATTCCAAATGGGAGTGCTGAGTTAGCAACCAAGCCACAGAGTGTTGAAGGAGGGTGAAAGGTGGCTTGTTAGGGAATTATTAGACCAAACTGTCTCAATTTGTCATTGTTCAGTTGTTTTCTAGTTGTGTCTGACTCTGTGACCCCATCTGGGGTTTTCTTTGTAGAGATACTAAAATGGTTTGCCATTTCCTTCTCCAACTCATTCTATAGATGAGGAAACTGAGGCAAACAGGATTAAGCGACTTGCCCAGAGTCACACAGCTAGTAAGTATCTGAGCCTGGATTTGTACTGGAGAAGGTGAGTCTTCCTGATTCCAAGCCCAATGCTCTATCCATCGAGCCACCAAGCTGCCCGGTTTGTTGTTCAGGCTTAAGTTTCTGATATCAAAAGTAATAGAAGATTCACCTTCAAATCTCAAAAGATTTTTCTAAGTACTTCCTCTCTTTATATACTCACATTTACAGTGGTATTTGGGCCCAAGAATATAAAATCTGATACTACTTCCATTTCTTTTCCCTGTTTGCCAGGAAGTAGTGAGACCAGTTGCCATGATTTTAGTTGTTTTTTTTTTTTTATGTTAAGCTTCAAGTCAACTTTTACACTCTCCTCTTTCACCCTCATCAAGAGACTTGTTAATTCACTTTGTACCATCAGAATGGTATCATCCGCACAGTCTGAGATTGTTGATTTTTCTCTCAGCAACCTTAATTCTGGTTTTTTATTTCAACTACCACGGTGCCTGGCATATATAGTAGGCACTTAATAAATGGTTATTGATTGATTGATTGACAACTTAACTATGGTTCATTTTCATAGTATTGATAGTTCTAAATAAAAAACCAGAATTAAGATTGCTGAAAGAAAACCAGCCTGGCATTTCACGTGACATACTCTGCATATAAGTTAAATATATAAGGTGACAATATACAACCTTGTGCTCCTTTCCCAGTCTTAAACCAATCAGTTGTCCCATATGCAGTTCTAACCATTGCTTCTTGACCTTACAGGTTCTTCAGGAGATAAGTAAGAAGAACTGGTACTCTCATTTCTCTGAGGACTTGCCACATTTTGTTGTCATCCACACAGTCGAAGGCTTTAATATAGTCAATGGAGCAGAGTAGATGTTTTTTGGAATTCCCTTGCTTTCTCCACAATCCAACAAATGTTGGCAATTTGGTCTCTAGTTCCTCTGCCTCTTAGAAAACCAGCCTGCACCACTGTTAATTCTCGGTTCATATATTGCAGAATCTCAAGCATAATCTTGCTGGTGTGTGAAATGAACACACTTGTATGGCAATTTGAACATTCTTTGGCATTATACTTCTTTAATGTTGGGACAAAAATGGGTTTTTCCAATCCAATTCCACTCTTGAGTTTTCCAAATTTGCTGGCATATTGAGTATAGCACTTTAACAGCATCATCTTTTAGGATTTTAAATAGCTTAACTGGAATTCCATCACCACCACTAGCCTTATTGTAGTAATGCTTCCTAGGGCCCACTTGTCTTCATTTTCTAAGTGTGACTCTCGATCAGTAACCACACCATCTTGGTTATTGGTGATGTTAAGACCTTTCTTGTACAGTTCTTCTGCAGTTTGTGAACTTACTATGTGATATATTTTTAGATATGTGACTCTTCATAAATTATTTTTCAAGTTTTTTTTTCTAATTTTGAAAGGAACCAGAAAAGGTCCCAGGGAGAAAATACATATATTTTCCTAAAATATTTGCATTACTTTTTCTCTGCTATTTTTCTCTGCTTTTTTTCTCTCTTTACCTTAACTTCTAAGATAGTAACACTAAGCCATTTTTTTCTGCCTTAGAAATAAGTTTTTTTTTAATCACCCTAGACTTCATTCAGAGTGAGTAATTGCACATCTGTTGATTTTTGTTGTCCCTAGAGGACAAAAATGCCTCTATTTAGAGCCTGAAAAAGAAATGTCCCATTGTATATTGCCATTCTTTGTTCTTGTCCTTTCTTGTCTCCATTAAAAAAAAAGTTTTCAGTGCCTATAACACTCCAGGATGAGTGGCAATGTGATTTGTTGGATAAAGCAACGTGTTGGAAGTCAGGAGACCCAGGAAATGAGGAGGTGTCAATGACTAGCTCTGTACTGACTTTGGACTCACCCACCCTATCTCTCAAATGAGGGGACAAGGTAGATGATTTCTAAAGATGCTTCTTGATTCTGTGACCTAGTGAAGGGTCATTTCAGGGCCTCATAAATTTGTCAGCACATTTCTTTGGCAGCTGAAACTTTATGCCCACTTGTTAATTTTTATGAATAAATGTGAGCCAAGTCAATTTCCCAAAGCCAACTGACTTGTCCCAGATTTACACAGGGTGTGACTCACTGAATCATATTTGCCCAAGTGGAATCCAAGGATTCTTGTAATTTCCCAAAAGTGTTATTTGTGTTTGCATGTGTGTGTGCTACTTATTGATTCATTAGAGTTGGAACAGACCTAAGGGATCATCTAACCCAATCCCTTCATTTTGCAGATGAGGCAACTGAGGCCTAGAGAGGAAAATTGGCTTTCCCAAGGTTACATAGCTTCTTCTGGGTTCTGAAACTCTAACTCTGAGTAGCAAGAAGCATCAGAGGAACAATAAGGTTTTATATACTCAACATAAAGACTAAGTAAATCTGAATAATTACTAGATAACAAAAAATATCCCCCATAGAAAAGTATTTCTTATATCCCAGGTAATTAATCAACAACACTCCTTATTTTCCAGTCATCACACAGAATACAACACAATACAATAAAATACAATAAACATTCATGAAGTACCCACTATGTGTAGAGAACATTACAAGGTATCAAAAGACAAAAGTTTAGATAAGACATAGTCCTTTGCTTTATTGTCTAGTAAAACTATACTCTGCTTTAGGACATGGTATGCTGTCAGCCAATCAAGCAATCAACAAGCATTTATTAAGCACCTACTATGTTCTAAATACTGTGCTGGGGGCTAGGTATATGAAAACAAAAATAAAACTTTCCTTGTCCTTAAGGAGCTTACATTTTATTAGGGAAGGCAACATGTACCACCCCCCCCCAAAAAAACCCTATTTACCAAATAAATAATTTGAAGGAAGGGGAAGGCATTAGCAGTTGAGAGAAATTAGGAAAGATTTCACAAAGAAGGTGGCAGCTAGGTAGTATAAATCTAACCCTTTTTAGTAATCCAGAAATTCTGTCTGGTTTCCTTATTTGTTTCTTTTTTGTCATTTCTTTACCACTTTGAGATATGTACCCCAAAATTCCTCTGGGACTCTAGACCAACAGTTTTCCAAATGTGATCTGAGGACCCCTCAGAATCCTTAAAACCCTCTCAGAGGGTTCGCAAGGTCAAAACTATTTTTATAATAAGACTAAGATTGTAATTTCTAATATGGTAAATATCAAGAGATATAACCCACATTGAAAAAAGCTCTTTGGGGGGAGGTCTTCAATAATTTTTAAGAGTGTCCTGAGATCAAAACATTTGAGAACCACTGCTCTAGATGTAAGCTGGGGCATAGCCAGTCACGAAATTAGTATTGCATTCTATGAAATTAATTTGCTTATTCTGGAAACCAGCTGATGGAGCCTCTGAACCTGTCTAGTTCAACCAATCTCCCTTTAAAAATAATAGTTTGATGATATCTAATTTTAATGATATTGTTTATAAAGCACCTAGATTTCTCCTTGTATCTCTGCCAACTCTCCTCTTTCCCCCTGATCCTCTCCCAGGGAGCTATCTCTTACAACAAAAATAATTTTTAAAAAGAAAAAAAATTCATCAAAACCCATTAACACGTTAAAAAAAGTCATGACATGCAATGTTCCATACTCATGGACTCCAACCCCTGCAAAGGTTGAGGAGGAGGTATCCTTTCCTATATCTCCTTTGGACAACTCTAGTTTTCATGGTCTTGTTCTTTCTATTCACATTGTTGTTATCATTGAATATATTGTCTTCATAGGTCTTATTTTACTTTGCAACAGTTCATCTAAATGTTCCCATGATTCTTTATGTTCATTATGTCTTACATGATAGCAATATTCCATTATACTAATGTGACATAGTTTTTTAGCCATCCCCCAACTGACGAGCATCTATTTTGTTTCTAGTTGTTTTTTTTTGTTTTTGTTACCACAGAAAGTGCTGCCATAAATCTTTTCATGCATATGAAGACTTTCTTTTTGTCAGTGATCTTTTTGGGCTATACGCCTAGCAGTAAAATCTGGAGGCCAAAAGATACAGCCATTTTTGCATTTTATTTTCATAATTCCAAATTGCTTTCCAGAACGTTTATGCCAATTCACAGCTTTACCACCCATGCCCCTTTCTAAAGTGGGCCACTTCTACCCTGGTTAAAATAACCCTCAGAACTTTTGAGCCTTGGTTCCCAGAGGGAGTTGGGAAGTTCTCTCGAGAGCACTTTACTATACCATTTAAACCATCAACCATTGGGAATAAACCTCCCTCCCACATAAGGTAAATTAACTGAGCTTGGGCTCCAAGGTACTATTTACTGCCCTTAACTACTGTTTAGATTCACAAACACCTGTCACCAGCATGAGAAAAATGTTAAGAATCTTTCCCCTTACAGTCTTAGGCTTAGCAATGCTATTTTATGTGATCAATTGTTGCAAAAAAGGAGTTGTAACATTTCACCCCACGTCCTGGCCCATATCAAGACTTCCAGTTCACCTTGATTTTTAAGACTTAAAGTCATTTAGACTTGGGGATTGTTTTGTTTTGGTGTTGTTTATTTTTGATAGGTCCACTGCTTTGTGGGGTGGGTGTGGTAAAAAGGGTGTGTTTTCCCAAATACTACAGGGAGATTTGGTGCCTTAAAACAACAATATTAAAATGTCATTACTAGAAAACATCAGTCATGGCAAAAGAAAGAAAGAAAAAGAAAGAAGAAAAGAAAAAAGAAAGAAAGAAAGGAAGGAACAAAAGAAAGGAAGGAAGGAACAAAAGAAAGAAAAGGGAAGGAAGGAAGGAGTTAAGGAAAATGTCACAAGGGAATTGTTCTCCCCAACCCCCTGAAATATGTTAGGCAGAGGGCTTTTAAATAAATCAAAATGGTTTACCTTTTCAGCAACTTCATGTTGTAACATGTAATGAGATGCCTTACTATTCAGAGACTCTGGGCATGTGCATTCTCTTAGGCAGATGATTATCAACTCATATTCTGACTATTGGCTCAATTAGGCCCTCATTAGGAAGGATTTTTCATGATAATTTTATAAGAATTCCCTGTAGTTTCCTTGTTTGTAAGCTTCACCTTGGCTAATTTTTAATATGTGTAAATGGAAGTATTATCTAATGGAGATCAATTACACAGGAGATTAACCCAGAAAACCAAACCTCTGAGTTCCCCACCTATAGAATAAAGCAAATTCAGAATTGTATGACTCTTTTCTTATCATCTGAGTATCTAACCTGGCAATCTTGTCAATTCTATCATGTCAAATCTTGCTGAACCAATGAACAAGCAATTGTTAAGTGCCTACCATGTCCAAGATTTCTCCTTCTAGGTGTTCTTTGGATCATAGATATGTAGTTGAAAGGGAACTTAGAGGTCATGTAGTCCACCTTCATCATTTTATAGATGAGGAAACTGAGGCTGAGAGAGCTTGAATGACTTACCCAAGATCACACAAATAGTGACATCACCAAGATTTGAACCCAGGACCTTTGAGTCTAAATCCAACATTCTTTCCACTATACTGCTTTGCCATTGGCTCTTTATTTTGCAACCAGAATCTGTGTGTGTAGGGGTGTGTGTGTGTGTATGTGTGTGCGTGTGTGTGTGTATGTGTGTGTGTGTGAGATTATCAAACCTGTTATTTCATTGGTATAGGAAACTTCCAGGGAGGAAATTTCCTCTCTTAATGTAGATCCACAATTGTTCTGAAACATAGCGTTAGAGAGTTGCCCTGGCACCCAGAGGCTAAACCCAGATTCATATAGCCGATATGTGCCAGAAGTGGGGATTGAACTAGGTCTTTTTGTCTCCAAGACTGCCTTGTTATCCACTACACTGTATGTTTCTGTCAAATGTCTATTAGAAAGCAGAACCATCAAGAGATTATTCATGAATCTCTTTTAGAAGCAGGTTTAAGCATTGAGGCTACATTAACAGAGCTGATAGAATATAAATTACTTACAATAGCAGTTCCCACTTAAAGGTTCACAAATTCATTGGGTGTTTGCAACTATGGTATGCAACTTTATTTTTACAGAGATTCAAAACCATCATGATCATGTGCACAGTGATTTTGGTACTCATGAAGCAATTAGATAAACAACTGATCACTTCTAACTTTAAAAAAAAATGATCTTACAGTTTCTCAACCTGTCATCAAAATGTTTCCAAAGCACCATGAGGGTTTGACATTCAAACACAAATTGAATCCCAGTAGATAGTCAGACACATGTACATGCCTTCATTTGCATTCTGAACATTGCACCAGAGTAGCTCCATTGTTCCTTTCTCTTACCCTGTAATCATACCTCATCAGCTTAATCATATGATCAGGATGGCACATATGTTTGTGTTCTTACAATGCAAATGTCAGGCTGTTTGAAAAACATGATTTCTAGGCATGTGTTTTACAAGTCATCCTGAAACCCTCACAGTGAATCACAAATGATTTGTAGAAACAAACCTTATATTTCTTCACATTGTAGTCAAATTCATGTCTTTTCAACCTTTAATAAGACCATCAGGATCATAGTAATCCTATGACAATGCAATCAAAGACAGACAGGCTGTGTCTAATGAAACATTAAAATACTCTTTAAGGGAATGGTAAACTGGTATATTTAAATGAATGAGTTAAGAATTGAAATGGGTTGATCCAATCCACCATGTTGTTACTTATAAACCCTAGAACCATTCAGAGCTTTGGAGAGAGTCTTTGTGATAAAAGATCACTGAGGATTTTACTCAATCCCATTGAGATCACCTGAGATCCCTACCCACAAGGCTTCTTTTTTCTTCTTAGTTACCTATATATCTTTTCTACTCTACCTGCTCCACACTATTATCTCTCCAACAAAGGTTGATGATAAACTCTTTAAGAGCAACATAGTAGAAAATATGCTTTTCTCATCTTTGTGTTTTCAGAAATTAGCATATATTTAGTCAATCAATCACTAAACATTTATTAAGAACCTACTATATACCAGCTACGTATGTTGAAGATGTTGAAGATAAAAATACAAAAGAAAGACAATCCCTACCTTCAAGAAGCTAGCATTCTAATAGCAGGATGTAATATGTTTACAGATAGGTAAGTACAAAGTTTATAATATAAATGCCCAGTGATTGGGAGTATAAAGTGTAGAGCTAACAATTGTGGGAATCCAGAAAATCCTGTTGAAGGAGGGACTTTCTGAGCTGAGCCTTGAAGGGAACTAAGGTTTCCAAGGGGGTGAGAAGTAACAGCTTTACAGGGTTGGGGGGACAGCCTGCACGAAGGCATGGTGACAGAAGATGGGAAACAGAATATAGTCCAGTTTGCCTGGAGCATAGAGTGTAGGAGAGAGAATAATATATCATCTTCCTGGAAAGGTAGACTGGAGCTAGATTGTGAAGGTCTTTAAATGACAAACTGGAAGTTGTACTTTATCCTGAAAGCAATTGGGAGCTGCTGAAATTTTTGGGCAGAGAAATGACATGCTCAGTCTTAAAATTTAGGAATATTAACTTGGGAGCTATGTGGAGGATACATTGGAGAAGGGAGGGAATGGTTACAGGAAGACCAGTTAGGAGATGATCATAATAGTCCCAGCAATACATGATGGGGATCCTGGACTACAGTGGTTGTGTTAAAACTAGAGAGAATGGAATGGGTGCAAATGACATTGAGGTGAAAGAACTGACAAGATTTGACAAATTATTGGATCTGGTTAATGAGTGAACATAAAGAATCAGGGATGCCCCTGAGGCTGTGAACCAGATTACTAGGAGAGTAGGAATAGTAATAGAATAGTAACAGAAATAAGGAAGTTAGGAAGATGGGTTCAGGGAGGAAAGACCATTGAGTTCTTTTTTTGGACATGTTGCATTTGAGATGCTTATGGGATGTCCAGGTACTTAATAAATGTTTATTGAACTAAACTGAAAGCCAACCAAAGCATTTAGCTCAGCCAGGCATAGCAAAAATCAGGGCAAAGAGGTTGAGTCATGGGTTCATGATCCATGGGGTGAGCAGGAAGGATGATTCTTTAGAGATTCAACAGAATATGGAAACAAACCACTCTAGTTCTGGCTACAAAATAGAAACCAAATGTAAGCCTTCAGGCATAGGTTAAATCTATACAGGGGTAGAATTTTCTAAATACTGACTTAAATACTAAATTCACCCTTACATAATTCACTTCTGAACAGTTAGGAGTTGGCTGCAATGTCAGTAGTTAGCAAATATTTTTGCTGCAACAGAATAGATCTGGTGGCAGTGGGAGGTAGGGAAAGTACAAATATAAATCTGAATAGCTATTTTTCCCTCCAAGGATAATATTCAAGATGGTGAATATTTTCTTCAGTGATTTGGTGATTTATTTGTTTCCTTTTGACTTCAGGCTGATATATTTTCTAGTTTTCATTCTTTGTTATTCTAAAATATCATACAGAACTCATAACTAATTCAAGAGTCAGATATTTCTCTTGTATTTGAGTTTCATTATGTTTTCTATCTTTAAAAAAATGGAAAGAATTGAAGTATTTTTTTCTAAAGTCATGAGGTAGATTTCCCTACCAAACCTTTTGCAACAGCATTTTGGTCCCTATGGATGGAAATGTTTATCAATGTATTTTTGAAATTCCCAGTACCATGGCATCTAAGCACCTGGAAAATCTAATTAGCCCAGTCTGGATTTACTGTGCAGGAGAGAATGTCATAATTCTGGCTCTCTTCTCCATCTCCACTAGGGCCATTACTGAAAAAGAAGACTCAGTAAGATTTTCCATGAACAGCATCACTGTAGGCTTCTTGTGCGATCTTGTCTGTATAGAGTAATTGCAAATAAATGAGAAGGCAAGCTTACCAACCAGCAACTAGAAGGAAGGCTCTGCCTGAAGAGAAATCCTGGCAGTACATTTTATTACTGTAACCCAGTTTTGCCATTGGCAGCAAACATCCTTCATACACACACACACACACACACACACACACACACACACACACACGCCTTCTGTGCAGAGAACAGCCTGAAACCAAACTGCCTGGACTGGTGTTACTTGCTAAAACATTGCAATAAGGGAACTGAACTATGGCTCTTAATAGTTGGGTAAAATATTGTCACCAAATTTGACACAGGCCATGAAAGGATCCCAGAATCCATCAGACCTGCTGATGGGTTATACCATCTGTTCACCATTTTCTGTTTCTCTCCCAAGCTAGCTTTGCTCTTGGTATGCCAGACTTACCCTGCAATGAAGGCAGAAAGAATGCCTTTTCTGACATTACGTACTAAATTGAAGCTTGAAAGGTCAGTAAACAGATACCACCCAAATACCCATTTTCTGCATACCATTTGCCTAGGCAGACTGTGCAGTAGACTGATATGCTGTTTTTGTTCATATTTGCAGTGAAATCAATTAAGAAAAGTTTTATATGTATTTATTTATAACCCTAGAAGAACTGTTAGAACATTGCACCCTATTTCTGATTACCTTGCTGTGAAAGCAGGCACTACTAAGTGGATGGTAGTAGGTTAAACATTTTACACTGAAAACAAGTACTTAGAAGGATAGTCATTTTCTGAAATCAAAAGATAGCAACTATATGTGTATATATAGAAATATATATATAGAAAATATGAAGAAATATGTATAGAAATATATATGTACTCTTTCTCCCCTTCCCTCCCTCCTCTCTCTCTCTCTATATATATGTATGTATACACACACACACACACACACACACACACACACATTCCCCATCCTTCACACAGGAGCAAAGAAGGGAAACAAGAGAGACATGGAATGTGCTTACCCCCAACTATTACTGCGAGTGAATCAGATACCGGAGGAATGATGGGAAGGAGTATTACTTATTCTTCAGCACCAAAAATATGATTTCAGGGATAGGTAATAGGTTATTTTAATACTTTATGTATGCTATACTGTAGTATTGCTATATACATATACACACATATATGATATGTCATATATACTATAATGTATATATACTAGGCTATATGTATTATATATAATATGATAATGTGTATCTAATATACTATATCATAAACTATAGCATATATGTATATATGTATACGCACATATATAGTTGGTATTTATGCTTTCAGAAAATAACTGTCCTCCCAAGTATTTGTTTTCAGTTCACAGTTTTTAACTTGCTCCCATTCATTATCTCTATCTATCTATCCATCTTTCCATCTATCATCTATCTATCTCTATATCTCTGTTCTCTATGATTTCATTAATCTCATCTGTGGAACTGTAAGGAAAATCCTAGAGTGAAAATTCCTTTCATCCATGTAGATTGACAATTTGTCTGTAACTTGAACTCCTGGAGTTGCCTAGAAGTATTAACAGGGTAAACTACTTGCTTATCACAGCTAATGTGTTATGGTCAGGACTAGAACTTGAGTCTTCCTTACTTCAAGTTCAGGACTCTAACCATAATGTCAAGCTGACTCTTAACAGCAATTTTTTAAAAATCAATTTTTTTTTTTTAGTTTTCAACATTCACAAATTTTCTTCCCATCTCCCCCCTCCCCCCACCCCAAGATGGCATGCATTCTGAATACCCCTTTCCCTAATCTGCCCTCCCTTTTATCTCTCCCCACCCTTCTCTTCTTAACAGCAATTTAATAGAGATAAATGTATAAGGAAGTATAAATTAGGAGAATCCTTGATTAATTTAATGAGTTTCCATGGCTTGAGACTTTGTCCAAGGCCAAGAAGGTATCTCCTTAAAGAGTATAGGCACACTCATTAGGTACCTTGCTTTGAAGACACAAATAACTCATGACTGTTTTTCAATGACTGGACTGCTTTTAATATATTTGGATGACTGGGACTCGGGCCAAGGAGTCACCCTTCTGTGCTGGCCATAAAAGAGAAGGGCAGACTAGTCTCATTACCTTTTGACCCTGTTTTTGTCTTTTTAGACTTTGCACCTATCTTCTAGAGCTCAATGGGGGTGGGCATGGGGAAAATACTTCTCTCTCCCTCTCCTCTGGAGTAGATGATAGTATGCAGAAGGAAGAAATGTGCTTTCAAGTGGCCTAAGAAGAAGTTCCTAAAAGTTGATTTTTCCAGTAGCCTGAACACTGAGAGAATTGCCTCAAGAGCACATGGCAGAAGCCCACATATGCATGCAAACATAGTCTAACGAAGGAATTCATGTACAGTGTTCCAAAACCCCAACCTCCTAAGTAATGGAGGGATGGTATTGATCTCTTAAGCACTGTGATAGATAAAAAAAAAGTACAGGATAGAGGATGTATAACCAGACAAAAATTCATGGGGAAAAGTGATGGGGGTTCTAGAAGACTGAAATTTTTACATGTGTCAAGTGAGATATGGCTGCCATAAGAGCTAACGGGATTTGGGTTATGTTAAAAGAAGTGATATGATCAGAATGAAGGAGGTCAAAGTTCCATTGTCTTCTGCCCTGGTCAGATCTATAGAATTATGCTCAGATGAGGGAACAACATGTTAGGAAAGACTTTGACAAATTGGAGCTTATATCAAGGAGAGCAACTAGGATCATGAAAAGATAAGACATTATTATCTATAGATGAAGAAACTAAGTATATTTAAATTAAAGATGATGGAGCTCAGGAGATCCTTGATAACTCTTTAAGTATCTGAAGGACTGTCATGTGGAAAAGAGAATAGATTTCTTCTATTGGACTCAGAGAGAAGAATTAGGAGAAGTCGATGAAAGTTGCAGAGAGGTAGATTTCAGCATAGATGTGAGGGAAAAATAAAAACACTTTCTAACAAATAGAACTGTCCAAAAACAGAATTTCCTTCAGAAACTAGAGGTTTCTTTAAGCCCTGTGGTCCTAGATTTTAGTCTTCTAACCAGAGAAGGGAACTTTCTTAGGTAGTACCAACCTGGGGGGTGGCCTTGAAAGTGATCCTAAATTTAAGAATATGGAGACATCATTTTTTAAGAAGTTAAACTTGATAGGAATATTATGAAGAGATAATGGTTAGGCTGGGGCAGCTGCATGATTCAGTGGATAGAGTACTGGGCTTGGGATCGGGAAGACTCATCGTCCTGAATTCTAGGGTGGTCTCAGACACTAGCTGTGCGATGTTGGGCAAATCACTTAACTCTGTTTGCCTCAGTTTCCTCATCTGTCAAATGAGCTGGAGAAGGAAACGGCAAACTACTCTAGTATCTTTGCCAAGAAGTTCCCAAATAGGTTTATGAAGAGTCAGAGATGGAAATAACTGAACACCAACAACAAACATGATTAGAATAGATGACTTCAAAGGTCCCTTCCAACAAACTGAGATTCTGTAAGTAATACTTCCTGTATGTTTGGGTAGCTCACAACCCTTTTAATAAACTCTACCTGATTTTTCCCTCCCAACTCCCTAGGGAGATAAAGGTGCAAAATTATTATTCCAATTTTAGAGATGAGGCAAATCTACCTTCCCAGACATCTGACAATACTCTCTCCTACAATAATCCTCCATTCTGGCCAAACCAGTCCATTGTCCAATCTATTGCTCACATTTTGTGCTTTCCTTGTTCCATGCCTTTACTCATATCAACTCTTATCTCTTCCTAGTGAAATCCTTCTTATTCTTCGAGACGTTACTCAGACATCATCTTCTCTGTGGAGATTTTCCAGATCACCCCAATTAGAAGCATTCCTTCACAAGTTGACTCCTGACAACCTTTGAAAACTTACTCTACTCACTCCCTTTCATGAGCTGGTTCTCACACACAACATTCTGTTTCCTGTTTGCATGCCTTGCACAAGTTGCTGCCCATGCCTGGGATATACTCTGTTCTTACTTCTGCCCCTTTGAGCCCTAGCCAACTAATTAACTAACTAACTCAGCTCAAGGGCCATCAGCCATTTGAGGTTATCCCCTTTCCCTAGAGATATTAGTGCCTTCCCCTCTCCATTACTTGGTTAATAAGCATTTATTAAGTCCATACAATGTGCCAGGCACTGGGCTATATGCTGGGGATATAAAAAAAGGCAAAAGAAAGTCCCTATCCTTGAGGAGCTTACAGTCTAAGAGGGAAGACAATAAGCTATCAAATTCTATATGGAAAAATAGGAAATAATTAACAGAGGAAAGGCACTATAATTAAGAGGGATTGGGAAAGGTAGAAGATAAGATCTTAGCTGGGATTTGAAGGAAGCCAGGGAAGCCATTACCTTGTGTGTACTTTTAAAAAAAATCTTGTATATACTTTACACACATTTTATATTTACTTATATGTAGATATGTTATTTCTTCCGATAGAATGTGAGGGCGATAACTGGTTTGTTTTGTTTTTGTTTCCCTAATGCCTAGCCCAGTGCTTGACACATAGAAGTAATTTAATAAATACCAGCTGATTGATGATTGAATTGCTCACATGGCATTCAACAATCCTTACAGTAGTTATTTATCTTATCGCAGTTATTTGTACAAATTTCATCTCCCCAGCTAGATTGTAAGCTACCAAGAGTGGAAAGAGCACTAGCCTTGAAGTCAGGAGAATCTTAGCTCTATCACTTAATAGCTCTCTGAACTTGGGTAAGTTGCTCTGCCCAAGTCTCAATTTTATAAGGCAACTAATAATATTTGTATTACCTATGGCAGCCATGTAGATAGGGCATGGAATTTCCAGTTAGAAAGACCTGAGTTCATCCTAACTTGAACACTAGCTTTGTGACCTTAGGCAAGTCACATAACTTCTCTCAGCCTCAATTTCCTTACCTGTAAAATGGGGGATTATAATAACACCTAACTCACAGGCTTATTATGAGGATCAAATGTAATAATATAAAAAGGGCTTTGTGGATCTTAAAGCACAATATAAATGGTAGCTCTTGTTATCTACCTAATGGAGTTGTTTCAATAAAAAAAAGGCTTTGTAAACTTGCTATATAGATAAGTTGTTATTACTGGAGGGCATCTTTGTATGACCCCACCCCTTCCCCAGGGTATTTGGCACATTGTCAGTGTTCAATAATCACTTATAAGAATGGGGAATATAGAAGTCAATTACCTAAAGTCATGTACCATGTGGGCAAGGCATCAATAAGTTTGAGAATGAGTGTAGAATTCATTTAAACACTGAGCTGAGTATAGATAAAACTGAGTTGTAATAAATCATTTTCCCTTTAAGAATCAATGATCCACTCATGTCAGGAAGCATAGTGAGATGGTGGTGATGGAAGGGAAGGAAAAAGAAAAGAAACTGTATTTTGCTGATTTTATTTGCCTTTTGTTTCTTTTTTTTAATGTAGGAAATTTTTATTTTTTAATTTTTTAAATTTTATTTCACTTTTATTTTTTATTTTTTTATGGTAATTCTTATTTTTTTTTGTTTTCAACATTTACTTCCATAAGATTTTGAGCTCCAAATTTTCACCCCATCTCACCCCTCCCCCTACCCCAAGATGGCATGCATTCTGAATACCCCTTCCCCTAGTCTGCCTTCCCTTCTATCTCTTCCCCTCTTCTCTTATTCCCTTCCCCTTCTATTTTCCTGTCGGGCAGGATAGATTTCTGTACCCCTTTTCCTGTATTTCTTATTTCCCAGTTGCATGTGAAAACATTTTTTTAAACATGTGTTTTTAAAACTTTGGGTTCCAAATTTTCTCCCTCCCTCCCCACCCACCCTCATTGATAATGCAAGCAACTAAATATAGGTTATATATGTGTAGTTACGCAAAACACTTCCATAGTAGACATGCTGTGAAAAACTAACTCTATTTCCCTTAATCCTATCCTGCCCCCCCATTTATTCTATTCTTTCTTTTGATCCTGTCCTTCCTCAGAAGTATTTGCTTCTGATTACCCCCTTTCCCAATCTGCCCTTCTCTCTATCATCCCCCTACTCTCTTGTCCCCTTCCCCCCCATTTTCCTGTAGGGTAAGACAAATTTCCATACTCAATTGAGTGCGTATGTTATTCCCTCCTTAAGTCAAATCCTATAAGAATAAGATTCACTCATTCTCTCTCACCTTCCCCCATTTCCCCTACACTGTAAGGGCCTTTTCTTTTCTGTTTTTTTTGTGAGATAATTTACCCCATTCTACCTCTCCCTTTCTCCTAGTATAATCCTCACCCCTTAATTTTATTCTCCAGATATGACCCGTTCATCTTCAACTCACCCTGTGCCAGGTGAGATCTATCTATCTATCTATCTATCCATCTATCTATCTATTTATATCTATATATGCATACATACATTTTTTTTCCCTCCAACTACCCTAATATTAACAAAGGTCTCCTGAGCTACAAATATCATCTTTCCATGCAGGAATGTAAACAGTTCAACCTTAATAAATCTCTTACGATTTTCTCTTTCCTGTTTAACCTCTTCATGTTCCACTTGAATCTTGTATTTGAAAATCAAATTTTCTATTCAACTCTGGTCTTTTCATCAAGAATACTTGAAAGTCCTCTATTTCACTGAATGACCATTTTTCCCCCTGAAGGATTATACTCAGTTTTGCTGGGTAGGTGATTCTTGGTTGTAATCCTATCTCCTTTGCCCTCCAGAATATTATATTCCATGCCCTTTGGTCCCTTAGTGTAGAAGTTGCTAAATCTTGTGTTATCCTGATTGTGTTTCCACAATACTTGAATTGTTTCTTTCTGGCTGCTTGTAATATTTTCTCCTTGACCTGGGAACTCTGGAATTTGGCTACAATATTCCTAGGAGTTTTCCTTTGGGGATCTCTTTCAGGAGGAGATTGGTGGATTCTTTCAATTTCTATTTTGCCCTCTGGTTCTAAAATATCAGGGCAGTTTTCCTGGATCATTTCTTGAAAGATGATGTCTAGGCTCTTTTTTTGATCATGGCTTTCAGAGAGTCCAATAATTTTTAAATTCTCTCTCCTGGATCTCTTTTCCAGGTCAGTTGTTTTTCTAATGAGATATTTCATTCTTTTGGATTTGTTTCACAGTGTCTTGATTTCTCATAAAGTCACTAGTTTCCAATTGCTCCATTCTAATTTTTAAGGAAGTATTTTCTTCAGTAAGCTTTTGGACCTCCTTTTCCATTTGTCCAATTCTGTTTTTTAGGGCATTCTTCTCCTCATTGGCTTTTTGGACCTCTTTTGCCATTTGGGTTAGGCTATTTTTTGTGTTATTTTCTTCAATATTTTTTTGGGTCTCCTTTAGCAAGCTGTTGACTTGTTTTTCATGATTTTCTTGCATCATTCTTATTTCTCTTCCCAGTTTTTCCTCTTCTTCTCTTACTTGCTTCTCAAAATTCCTTTTGAGTTCTTCCAAGGCCTGGGACTGATTCCTATTTTTCTTGGAGGTTTTGGATGTAGGAGCTTTGACTTTGTTGTCTTCTTCTGGTTGTATGTTTTGATCTTCTTTGTCACCAAAGTAAGATAATATAATCTGACTCTTTGCACTGCTTACTCATGATCCTGGCCAATTACTTGAGTTTTAAACTCTTTGTTAAGGTACGAGTCTGCTTCCAATGTGGAGAATGTACTGTCCCAAGCTTTGGGGGGTTTGTACAGCTGTTTTCAGAGATGCTTCTAGGGACCTGAAAATTTTCAATTCTTCCAAGGTGGTATCATAAGGGACGAGGTGTTTCCTCTCCACCGCCACAACAAGCTCCACCACACCAGCATTCCTCCTCATCCCAGGACCTCAGAACTGTGACCCAGATCCAAGGACAGGCAAAGAAAGAGATTCCTTCCTCAGCACTGGCAAAGAGATCCCTGCAATCCCCCTCTGATCAGCCTTATCTCTGCACTAATGGTCTACTCGATTCCCCCTCAGTCTGTGGGCCAGAAGCTCAGGAAACAGCCGTGGCCCCATGCCGTGCTTGAGACTTACAGCTGAGACCTAGCTCCTCTCTCCCCGCAGTCATAGACTTTTACCACTGACCTTCCACGTTGTCTTTGGTGTTCATGGATTGAGAAGTCTGGAAACTGCCACAGCTGCCTGCAATTCAGCCCTCTGAGGCCTGCTCTAGGGTCGGGGCAGCATGGGCGCCCACGTCGAACTACGCTCCTCTCCTTGCCCGGCACAATATATCTTTCCAATCAACCATGCAGTTTGTCTTTGGCTGGATATTTGTTTTGCTCTGTCTTTTTGTGGGTTCTGCTGCTTTAGAATTTGTTTAGAGCCATTTTTATAGGTATTTGGAGGGATTTGGGGGAGAGCTCAAGCAAGTCACTGTCTTCCCTCTGCCATCTTGGCTCCACCCCTGCCTTTTGTTTCTTTTGTTGTTGTTATTGTTGGACCTTGGGGAGGCATGGAACTGAGGAAGGAGGGAAGCTGTTGGTTTAGAGTGGACCATTAGTGCAGAGATAAGTTTCTCCAGGCCCTGCCCATCTTCCCTCATGTTCTGCCTCCCACTGTGGTCATTCAATGAAACTGTGATAGGGAATGAGTTCTCATTGTGAGCACTGCCAAACAGCTGTCAAAAGGTGGGGTAGCTACAGCTGGGGATAAGACAGTGGACAGATGGCCTTGAGGTTGGAGAAGCAACATCAGAAGGAAGCAGATATACAGAAGAGGAGGGATGTGACCTGGACTTTGGAACATGGGAAATGGAAATAGGGAAATATTACGTGTGGATGTAGTAGGGGTGTGGGGATAGAAGATGGTGGTAGAATTTTCAGAGAGAATGGAATTAGAAAGGCTTCAAAGCAGTAAATAGTATGTTTTCTGGAGAGTAAGTAGTATCTTTTCTGGAGAGGGCAGCTGGGTGGCACAGTGAATAGAATGTCTGGCATGGAGTCAAATCTGGCCTCAGACACTTATTAGCTACGTGATCCTGGCCAAGTCTCTTAACCTGCTTGCCTCAGTTTCCTCATTTGTAAAATGAACTGGAGAAGGAAATGGTAAACCACTCCAGTGTCTTTGCCAAGAAAACCTCAAATAGGGTCACAAAGAGTCAGACACAAGTGAAACGACTGAACAACAACAAAAAGAAATCCCAGCATGCTGGAGCAGAGAGTTTGTGTTAGAGAGTACTAAGAGGTAAAGTAGGGAAAGAAGTAAATGGGAGGTGGAGGATGGGGAAGGACAGAACCTAGAAGGTTTTGGATGCCAGGCTAGGAAGGATCCTCTGGTCAAAGGGAAGTCATTAAAGATTTTCAATCAGTCAGATGAATTATTCATCAAAAATAGTATTAGGAAGAATACAGATGTAGAGGTCATTTACTTTCCTGATCCCCATTTTACAGATAAAGAAACAGGCCAAGGAAGGTCAATGGGTTGGTTCAGAATCACATGGGTCTGAGATAGTATTTGGACCCAGACCCTCTGTCTCTACAGCTCCTTCACTTCCCACTAATCCCAGTTCAACTAGTCCACCCCTTTGTTTTACAGATGAAGAAACTGAGGCCAGAAATGAATTTTTGAACTGCAGAAGATGCATCTGTTCATTTTCAGGAGCAGTTCATTTTCATTTACTATACACTATTGTCTGGCAATAATGCAAGATGTGCTGAACTCACAGAGAAAAGTTTAAGCAATCCGCTCCTATTTATTTATAGCAGCAGAAAGCAGGTGAGATTCACCTGAATGGGGAGGACCTGAGGGAATCTTTGAAATGAGGCAAGAGTTACCCCCGGTAGACTCACTGCCAACCTTTGCCTTTCCCTCAAGTAACTTCTAGGAACATTTCCTGATGCCCTGAGGCCTGTAAGCTGGATCTGGAGTCAAAGGCATTGGATTTGAATCCTGGATCTTAGAACCTGTATGACCTTGGGTGAATCACTTGACATCCCTTTTTCTTCATCTGTAAGGTGAGGGGTTTGGGCTTGATGACCTCTAAGGTCCCTTCCAGCACTAAACCTATGATTCTATGACTTTTATCTGTTCCTTTCCTTTTCTTCTGATTTCCCAAATGATTCCTTGGTTCCTCAAGGATAGAGAACTTCCTAGGAAAGAACAGGAGATTTAGAGAATCCTAGCTCTGCCATTCCCTAACCAAGTGTGAGCTTGGCAAATCATTCGCGTGTTCTGAGCCCCAGCTTCCTGATTTTTAAAATGAGGGAGTTAAAGTACTAGAGACAATCTCTAAAGTCCTTTCCACCTCTGCCACTTCTGCCCACCATTCTACTTAGCCCCATTCACAGGCCCCTCTCAGCTCTGTCCTCCACACCAAAGGGTGCCACACCACTCCTGACTGCAGGCTCTACCATATGTAATTTGGAAATGATTAACAAAATAAATAAAAATGCAATAAAACATAAATAAAATTACATTTTAAAACTAAGTCAATATGGACCCAGAGGGATTAATGTCCCTGTTTCTATCTGAGTTTGACACTTTATTCCACATGGTTAATTTAAAGTTTTACATTGTCTCCTTATCACTTAACTGGTCATCTCTATTCATCATTCTACTTTTAAAACAGTTGTATAGTATAGTATTAAAAAGTCTCATTTTTTAAACAGTTGTGTGGTATGGTATTAAAAAAATTTTAGCTTTTAAAAAAGTGTGGTATGGTATTAAAAAAATTCCTGGCCTATTCAGGGATTACTACAAAGTTCTAGTGCAGTTCTCATTTATTTTTCCATACTTTTCCAAAGCTTGTATCATGTGCCTTCGTGTTTGGCATCTGAAATACTGCAAATATTCCTCTCAGAGTCTTCCCTAATAATTATGTAATCACATAATCCTCTATGAGCATTTGCCTACTTATCCTTTGGCTCATACTCTCGTGCTGTATCATTTCTAAAGTGGTTCAGCAAGCTGACGATTTCCTTGGCCTCACACTCCAGTTCCCACCATCAGCCTTCCTGTTCTCCTCTTGGTGCCTTAGGGAAATCAACAAATGATCATACTAATCCTAATAACTCACATTTATATAGCCATTTACAGAAAGCACATTACTTGCATTAAGTCATTGATCTTTACAATATCCTTGTAAGATGTGTAAATAAGGGACTATTAGCCCTATCATACAAATGAGGAAACTGAGATTTAGTAAAGTTAAGTTATTTACCCAAAGTCACATAGTTAAATAAGTGATGGAGACAGGATTGGCATCTGAATCTTCTGATTCCAGATTTGGTGTAACTGACTCATCATGGCTGATTTTTTTTCTTCATCTCTCTGCTCTTCCCTTTCTCCTCCTGCCTCTCCTCCTTGTTCTCTTCCTCCTCCTCCTCTTCCTCCTTCTACTGCTCCTACTTCTCCTTTTCTCCTTCCTTCCTTCCCTCCTCTCTTCTAAAACTTAAATTTTTTTATTTATATTATTTTTAATTTATGAAATAAAACAAGCATTTCCGTAACATAGTAGAATAAAAAATGATGATTGCACATAAAACTGCAAATCTAATATGTACAACTTGCTATTCCTTTTAAATATATAATAAAGTTAGCATGTAAACTTTTCTTTTCTCTCTCTCCTTCCCTCCTTCTTTGTTCTCTCTTTCTCTCTTCTTCCCTTCCTCTTTCTCTTTTTCTTTCCCCTCAGGAGGAAAGGAATTTTGTTGTTGTTCATTTGTTTCAGTCATGTCTGATTCTTTGTGACCCCATTTGGGGTCTTCTTGGCAAAGATATGGAGTGGTTTGCCATTTTCTGCTTCAGCAGATTTTACAGATCAGAAAACTGAAGCAAACTGGGCTAAGTGACTAGCCCAGATTTGAACTCATGATTTCCTGATTTCATTGAATTCCTGATTTCAGGCCAGGTGCTCTATCCACTGTGCCACCTAGCTGCCCCTCTTTCCTCTTCTCCCTCCCTCTCTCTCTCTCTCTCCATACCTTCCTACATTCTCCTTTTTCAGGAATAACTCATGGGATTATAAATCTAGGCTCAGAATGGACTTTAAAGATCAGCTAGTCCAACCCCTTGATTTTACAGATGAGGAAACTGAGGCTTAGACAAAGTGACTTGGCTGAGGTCATACCTGTTCTGTCACTTCTCTGTGTGACCTTAGAAAAATCACTTAATTGCTCTTGACCTCAGTTTTGTCATCTGCTGTTCTTCAGTAATTTTTCAGTCATGTATGACTCTTTGTGACCCCATTTGGGTTTTCTTGGCAGAAATACTAGAGTGGTTTGCCATTTCCTTCTCCAGCTCATTTTACAGATAAGGAACTGAGGCAGCCAGGGTTAAGTGACTTACCCAGGGTAACACAGCTAGTAAGTATCTGAGGCCAGATTTGAACTCAGGAAGATGAGTCTTCCTGACTCTAGGCCTGGCTTTCTATCCACTGTGCTACCTCTAACGTTCCCTCCAATTCTGTATCTATGATCCTAAAGCCCAAGTAGCACAGCCAGGATTTGAACCCAAGCCTTCTAAAGCCAAATCTAGCCCTATTTCTACTATACCAGACTTTTTAACATCTATGGCTTTTCCCCCCGTCTCCTATTTGCCTTTTGATTTTTAGCTATTACTATTCTTCTGGATATGACCTGGAGCAAACAGTTCTAGGCTCTGCTTGCTCTGGTCTAATGGAAAGAACCCCAAATGTGGAGTCGGAGGACCTGGATTTGAAAATTTGCATTGTTACTTAGCTGCTTGTTACCTAGGCCCCTCTCTTGGCCCCTCTCTTGGCCACAGCTTCCTTATCTGAATAAAGATAGGAGCTGAACTAAATGATGCCAAAGCTTGACTCAGGGTCATAGATCTGAAACTGTAAGGGATCTCAGAGATTTATATGTATCTATGAGTATATGTTAGATAGATGGATGGATAGATGGATGGATGGATAGATAGAAGATAGTATATATATCTATACATATCTACACACACATACACACACACACACACACACACATATATGTCTAGCCTTTGCATATCCTCCAAACTCCAGGGCCTCATAAGCAATTACTTATTGAACATCTTTAACTGGATTTCCTGTAGGCATCTTAACTTCAACATTTCCCAAACAGAATTTTTCTTAATTTCCCTGTTATTTCCCTATTCTGAACTTCTCTATTTTTTTTTGAAGCAATCGGAATTAAGTGACTCACCTAGGATCATACAGCTAATATGTGTCTGAGGCTGAATTTGAACTGGAGTCCTCCTGACTCCAGGGTCAGTGCTCTATCCACTGTGACACCTGGCTGCCCCATTCCCTATTTCCTCTTATTATTGTTAATGGTGGCACCATCCTCCCCAGTCTCCTGGTTCACAACTTGGTTTTATTCTTCAAACTCTTTTTTCTCATATATGCAATCTGTTGTTAAATCTTGTTGTTTCTATCTTTACAGTATATTTCTTCTTTGTCCCCTTTAACACCATAACCACCTTCTTAGTATGGATCCTCAACACCTCCCACCTGGACTAGTGCAATAGGCTTCTAATTGGTCTCTCTTCCTCCAGCCTCTCCACATTCCATTCAGCTGCCAAAGTGATTTTTCTAAAATATGTGTATGACCTTATCACCTCACCCTTTCCTCATCTCAATAAAATCAAGTGGCAGCCTTTTAGCTTAAGGATCAAATATAAAGTCCTCCTCAAAGCCTGGCCCCTTCTAGCCTTTCCAGTCTTCTTACCTATCACTTTTCTCCACATACTCCATGGAGCAGCCATTCGGGCCTACTCACTGTTTCTCCTTCATGATACCCCATCTCTCATCTCCATGCCTTTTTACTGGTTGTCCCCATTGCTGGGGAATGCATTTCCTCCTCCCCTTTCCCTCTAAGAATCTCTGGATTCTGACCAGACAGTTCAGAGCTTCTCCAGACCTTCTGCAATTAACTTTTCCCAGTTGCCTGAGCTACTACAGCCTTCTCCTCTAAGGTTACCTTAGGTCTCTTGAATGTACCTATTAATACACATGCCATCTCCGCCATTAGAATGTAAGTTCTTTGAAGACAGGAATTGTTTTTGTTTGTTTGCTTTTGGGTCCTCAGTTCTTATTGAAGTGTTTGGCACATAGGAAGTACTTAATAAATGTCGATTGATTGGTTAGAAGTCAATATATTGCAATAGAGTAGAAATAGAGTAGAGTAGAAAAAATGCTGGATTTGGAGTCAGAGGACTTGGGTTCTAATGCCATTTCTACCATTTCCTGAGAACCTGAATTCAAATCCTGTAAATGAGTGAGGTGGTTTAGGTCTCTTCCAGTTTTAGATCTATGATCCAATGAGCTAGTTCAACTCCTTCCTCCTCACACATTTTACCTATGAGGAAACTGAGGCCTGGAGGGATTGACTTGCCCAATGTTATACATTCATTTCATCCTTGTTGGTACTGGCCTATAAATTGTCTTTTCCTTTCCTTTGTTCCCTTCTGTGTACGTTTATTTTATTCTTGTCCCTCAGTTCATTCCTCCAGTTGTTGGAAATTATTCCTTCCGCTGATGTCCTATTCCTCACAAGTGTCTGTGTTCTTGGCCTCTTTCCAGGAAGCCACTATCATCCTCAATGGACAAGCTTTCCTGCAGAGAAGCTGAAATTTGACTTGCTGAAATTTACACAGTGAGTCAGAGGCTAAAGAGGGAACTGAAAGTCGGAACTCCAGGGCCCATATTCCAAACACTTGACTTTGCTGCCTTCCTTAAAGCACTGAGTGCATATAGTATATTCTAACATCCTGAAAAAAATGGAAAAAACATATTTCTGGGTCAGAAAATCATGAATTCAGAGCTGGGGGAGTGGGAGATCTATAGAAGTTTAATCCAATCCTAGAACTAGAAAGACCTTTGAGTTCAATTCCTCATATTACATTTGAGGAAAATGAGGAACAGAGGCTTGGTTAAGTGACTTGGCCAGGGTCATACACAGTGGTAATTATTATGGCAATTATAAGAATTTTGTTGTTACTCATTTGTTTCAGTCATGTCTGATTCTTTGTGACCCCATTTGGGGTCTTCTTGGCAAAGATATGGAGTGGTTTGCCCTTTCCTTCTCCAGCTCATTTTACTTATGAGGAAACTGAGGCAAACAGGGTTAAGTGACTTGCCCAAGGTTACACAGCTAGTAAGTGTCTGAGGACAGATTTGAGCTCAGGTCTTCCTGATTTCAGGCTACTGCTCCATCTAGCTGCTTATTTTAAAAGAAATTTCTGATTTCTTTAACACCTATTCCACTTTCTTTTGGTCAAGGAAAGCAAAACAGGTTTAACAAAAATTTCATGAACTTGACCTTGCATGTGCTTCATGAAGACAATATATACAAGCTAAGCAAAATCATAAGGGGATGCCAGAAACTGACAAAGAAAAAGGAACTTTCCATCTCATAATTTCATCTGTAAGAGTACCCTGCAGATTTAACCAAAAACAAAAGACAAAAAATGAGCCAATTTGTCATAGTCTGAAGTTGATATATGTTGAATAAAGAGGATATGACTGATTGCTTTTCCCACTAGTGCTGATGGGGTGGCACTGAATCATCCCCACTTTTTCCATGAGATCCCCTTGGGACTCAGAGCAGGCATTTACAGAGCAACTAACTGTGAGCAGAAGGGGAAAGCTCTGACTTGGGATCAAGGACCACTGAGTGGTATAGATGTGGATCAAAGTCATCAACTTGGCCTCATTAACACCATCCTCCAACCATCCAACCAACCAAACTAATTAGCAACGGACTTTGTAAGCATCAACCAATATTTTTCCTTTGTGAAAACTCCTTAAGCACAAGTCTGAACACCAGAGTGATACTTGAGATATTCTATGAGTTGAGCCCACCAGGGCTTATCTAATAACCAGTGCACATTATGGGAGAGCCCAGTTTGGCTTTGAATAAGTGATTCACTCTTTTGCAATGGGCCACATTGTGGATATCAGCTGGGCCTTAATCAGACAGGTTCTTTAACTTTGCTGTCAGTGAGAATGGGAGGCTGTTGCTTCTGATTATGCTCTCAAGGGTCTTTCCCCTCCCCTCACCCCCCCCCACCTTGTTCTCCAAGACATTTAAGAATTCTACTTTCAATATGTACCACCTGTGTGACTTTGGGTAGATCCCTTAATCTCTATATGCCTCGGGTTCTTCATCTGCAAACTGATGTGGGTGGACTTCTTGACCTCTAGGGTCCCTTTCCCTCTGTGATCCTATTGTCATAGAATTAGGAGTCCTGTTTCTTCAGGCCTAGATTCTGCAAAAGGATCCTTAAGCGCCAGTGACCCAACCAAGAAGCTCTGACTCAAGCAGCAGGAAACAGAAGCCAAAGCCTCAAGATAACATGTGTGCCCATGCACATGTGAATACACACACACACACACACACACACACACACACACACAGGCAGCTGCACAAAGAATCCCACCCTATCTGTGGACTTGAGCCATGAGAGCATATGCTCCCAACTTCCCCTCTGAGAGACGGGAACTTCATTACACAGCAGGCATACGTGCTGAATTCCGTGGTTTATTGGATTGGAGCATGTGAGGTGTATTTGCCAAAAACTGGATTCCGAGTGGCCTGCCTTCATGATTCCTCATTTTGGAGGTTATTACTCATTTCCACTTTGTCCTCCTTAAAGCACATGGAAAACACAGTCTATTTCATCTATCAGCAAACCAACAATACAACACGAGACCCTTAACCACTGGGTGATTTTTTTAAAAATCCAAAACATAAGGAATCTCTCTTCCCCCACCCCTTAATTGGGATAGAGAAAGGGAACAAGAGTAGGGCAGGGAAGGTGACCCAGGAAAAGGAAAGCCAAACACAAGTCCTGATTTCTGGTTGAGGAGGTTTGCAAGAATGAAGAAATTCGGACTATAATGCCCCTTTGGGCAGTTTGATGGGATAATTCCACAGAAGTCCATTTGGGTGTTTTATCACCTACTTTGTTTGAACTGAGATGCCGGGGGTTGGTCCACCTCCTTCCTGCTGGTACTTTTGTGTTTTTAATGTTTTCTAAAGGTTTTTGCCACAAGTCTCATAGAAAAAAAAAACATTTAAAAATGAGGACCTTAAAAATCTTAAGAACTTGTAGTCCTACAAAAAGAAGTGGGCCCTAACTTTCATAGGCTTCTCTTTCATTAACATATATAGATCCTTATCTGGAGGTTATGGGAGCCAAGCATTTGCTTTTTCTTAATTCTCAGGAGTGATCCTCTTAGATTTCCCTTTTTCCTTGGTTATGGAAGTTGCAACTTGCTAGAATGAAAGGATCAACTAGAGTTGGAAGGCCTGGATTCAAATGCAATCTTTGACCTCCTTGTGTGTACATAAGTAAGTAATTTAAACTCTCTGGGTCTCAGTTTCCTTACCTGTAAAATGGAGATAATACTCATATTACTTACCTCACAGAGGTGTTGAAAAGAATGCTTTTGCAAAATGAAAATAATAACAATTTGAGTGAGACCAGGTCATTACTACCAGAAATTGCAGGGTTTTCCTTAACGAGCTTTGTGCTCAATGCAAAGAAATAGTAAATACTGTGGAACACATCACTGCCAGCTACTAATGCATGTCCTGATGGTTAGAATTCTACTTCAGAAGCTCCCTCTCTTTCATAGAGTCCCCAGCGAGTATCTAGGTGACAAAGTGGATAGAGCACTGGGCCTGGAGTCAAAAGACCTGAGTTCAAATCCAGTTTTAGACATTTGCTAGCTGGGTGACCCTGGGCAAGTCACTTCACCCATTTGCCTGAGTTTCCTCACCTGTACAATGGGGATTAATAATAGCATCTACCTCCCAGTGTTGTCCCATCTGCTACTGGAGTTGTACCAAGGATGCTTCCAGTGACCCTTCAGGGAATGAGCTCCTAGCTTAATACTTGTATTGAACCAAAAAGCAGTCATTTTACCTACTTGCAAAATAGTCTGTAAAACCTTAAATAGAAAAGAATAATAGGATAGCAACTTGTCCAAGGACATTTTCTATCTGAACCATATTAAAAAAGATGAGATGATAATATCTCATGGAGAAGCTACAGATTGGTGTCTCAGTAATTAACATTTCTATAGTACCTTAAGGTTTGCAAAGTGATTTACATATATATTATTATCTCACTTGATCCTCACAACCTTTTGAGGTAGGTGCTATTATTATTCCCATTTTACAGAAGAGGAAACTGAGGTTCAGAGACAGTAAGTGACTTGGTCAAGTTCACACAGATAATAAATGTCTGGGAGAAGATTTGAACCTAGGTCTTCTCGATCCCAAGTCTAACCCTCCATCTACTATGCCACAGTTGCAGAGTTCCTTCCACTTTACTTCATATCCAAGAATGTCACCTGCTAATTCAGGGAATATAGGCAGAGGAGAAAGGTCCCAAGGAAGGTATGCAAATGAAATCAAGGTGAATTGAGTACACCTGATATGGACCTAGGCAAAGGATATTTGCATGTGGGAGATGCTTTTATATCTATTACCTGGCTGGGGAATTAGTAGCAGGGTGTGGGACCCAGGTGTGTCCTGGAAAGTATTTGCAGATGATTGGGAAATGAGAATACAGAGTACACCTGCGGGTGAGTCTTGATACTAAGTGGAGCAAGAGTGAGAGAGTAAAGTTTACGTTTATTCTGATGCTCACAATGCACCTTACTTATATTCCCATTGACATATGTTATGATTTTTAATTACTATTATTATATTCCTCTGCAGAAACACAAAAGTTATAATTAAATGCACCTGGAAGACAAATTGATTTTTTTTTTTGTTCTTTTATATCACAGTTGTTTCATGTTATATTCTTTCCCGCCCTGTGCCTTTCTCTCCCTATGCCTATCTAATTTCAACCTCCACCACCTAATGAGCCTTTTCTTGCAATCTGATTAAAAAAAAAAGTTTAGACCAAAACCTACTACTGGTCACATATACAAATTTTGTGCCTTACTTCCTCCACTTCTGTAAGAAAGGGACGTTCTATTGCCTGGGACAAAGATTGGTTATTATAATTACAAAGCAGTTGGCTTAAGTTTATTGTTCCTTTCATTCACTTTACTGTATTCATTGTCATACACTTTGACCCATGAGAAGACCTTTCTTTCCAAGGCCAAATCCTCTATGTATGTCCTTGATCCCACTGCTTCCTATCATATCCAGCAGATTGCAACTGCAATCATTCTCTCTCTCTCTCTCTCTCTTTCTCTCTCTCTGTCTTCCTAATCTTCAGCTTCTCCTTATCTACTTATTCCTTCTCCACTAACTTTAAATAAGTTCAAGTCTCTCCTAACCATTAAAAATCTTCATTAGATCCTGCCATCCTTTCAAGCTATCATATCTCATATCTTATCTCCCTTTCTCATCCAAAATTCTAAAGGAGTCTATGCCAATAAAATAGATAAACCATTAGCTAGGTTAATTTTTTAAAAATTACCGGTATCAAAAGTGAAAAAGGTAAATTCACAATCTGTGAAAAAAGAAATAAAAGAAATTATTAGCAACAATTTCACTCATATAGTATGAATAACAATTTCAATGAAATTAATATTCACAAAAACATAAAATGGTCAGATTAATAAAACAAGAATTAGAGACTTAAATAATCTAATATCAGAAAAAAGAAATTGAATAAGCTATTAATTCACTCCCAAGGAAAAAAACCTAGGACCACATGGATTTATAAGCTAATTCTGCTAAATATTTAAAGATCAAATAATCCCAATATCATATAAATTGTTTGAAAAAAAAACAAGAAAAGAAGAGGTTCTACAAAATTTCCTCTATGGCACAAATATGGTCTTGATAACTAAACCAGGGAGAGTCAAAATGGAAAAGGAAAATTATATTCCAAAAATATAATAATGTAAAAATGTTAGATAAAATATTTGCAAAAAGACTTCATTAACATATCACAAATTATATACAATGATGAGGTTGGATTTATAGCATGTATACAGTGTTTGTTGATGTAAAAAAAATAAAGAAGACTATGCTTTAGACTCTTTCTTATTCACTCTATATATTCTTTCTATACTCAGCTCCTGTGGACTTAATTCTCATCTCTATGCTGATGACTCTTAGATATCCAGGCCTAGACTCTCCCCTGAGCTTCAATCCCAGATCACCAGTTGTCTATTAGACATTTCTTTTTTTTTTTAATTCAATTTTATTTTATTTTCAGTTCTAGATTCTCTCTCTTTTACCATTCTTCCCTACCTATTGAGAAGGCAAGAAATACAAACCAATTACAAATATGAAGTCATGAAAAACAAATTTCCTCATTAGCTCATTAGCTATTAGCCAACAAAACAAAATAAAAAAAAAACTAAAAAAAAATAGAAAGAGAAAAAATACGCTTCAATCTACACTCTGCAAATATCATTTCTCTATCTGGACATATGTCTATTGGACATTTCAAAGGGATATCTTATACATATCTTAAACTCAAGATATCTAGGGTTGGAGCCAAGATGGTGGAGTAGAAGCAGTGACTTGCTTGAGCTTTCCCCCAAACCCCTCCAAATACCTGTAAAAATGACTCTAAACAAATTCTAAAGCAGCAGAACCCACAAAAAGAGAGAGTGAAACAAATTTCCATCCCAAGACAACCTGGATGATTGATCAGAAAGATATATCATGCCAGGTTGAGAGAGGAATGCAGTTCAGCATGGGTGAACAGACCTCAGCGAACCTGGAGCAGGCCTCAAAGGACTGAATCACAGGCAGCTGTGGCAGTTTCCTGACTTCTAAACCCATGAATGCCAAAGAAAACTTAGAAGGTCAGTAGGAAAAGTCTGTGTCTGTGGTGAGAGAGAAGCTGGGGGTCCCAGCCCCACTTTCTGAGTGTGGCCCCAGGGCGGTGGCTGCTTCCAGAGCTTCTGGCCCACAGACTGAGTAGGAATCAAGTGACTGATCAGAGGGAGATTGCAGGGATCTCTTTGCTGGTGCAGAATTCTCTTGCTTTGCCCATGCTTGGATCTGGGTCACAATTCTGGGTGGTGGTCCTGGGGCGAGGAAGAGCGTGGTCGTGGTGGAGCTTGTAGTGGCTGTGGAGAGAGAATCCTCCTCACAGTTCCAAGACAGAAAAGAGTGCTTGTGATCACTCATAGACCAGAGCACAGGTCAGGAAAGGAGTAAACACCTCACCCTTGATCATAGTACCTTGGAAGAACTGAAAATTTACAGGTCCCTAGAAGTATCTCTGAAAACAGTTGCACAAAACCCCCGAAGCTTGGGACAGTACATTCTCCACACTGGAAACAGACCCCTACCTTAACAAAGAGTTTAAAACTCAAGTAATTGGCCAGGATCATGAGTAAGCAGTGCAAAAAGAGTCAGACTGTATTATCTTACTTTGGTAACAAAGAAGATCAAAACATACAACCAGAAAAAGACAACAAAGTCAAAGCTCCTACATCCAAAACCTCCAAGAAAAATAGGAATTAGTCCTAGGCCTTGGAAGAACTCAAAAGGAATTTTGAGAAGCAAGTAAGAGAAGTAGAGGAAAAACTGGGAAAAGAAATGAGAGTGATGCAAGAAAATCATGCAAAACAAGTCAACAGCTTGCTAAAGGAGACCCAAAAAAATACTGAAGAAAATAACACCTTAAAAAATAGCCTAACCCAAATGGCAAAAGAGGTCCAAAAAGCCAATGAGGAGAACAATGCCCTAAAAAGCAAAATTGGCCAAATGGAAAAGGAAGTCCAAAAGCTTACTGAAGAAAATACTTCCTTAAAAATTAGAATGGAGCAATTGGAAACTAGTGACTTTATGAGAAATCAAGACACTGTAAAACAAATTCAAAAGAATGAAAAAAATAGAAAACAATGTGAAATATCTCATTGGAAAAACAACTGATCTGGAAAATAGATCCAGGAGAGATAATTTAAAAATTATTGTACTATCTGAAAGTCATGATCAGAAAAAGAGCCTAGACATCATTTTTCAAGAAATTGTCAAGGAAAACTGCCCTGATATTTTAGAACCAGACAAAATAGAAATTGAAATCATCCACCAATCATCTCCTGAAAGAGACCCCCAAAGGAAAACTCCTAGGAATATTGTAGCCAAATTCCAGAGTTCCCAGGTCAAGGAGAAAATATTGCAAGCAGCCAGAAAGAAACAATTCAAGTACTGTGGAAACATAATCTGAATAACACAAGACTTAGCAGCGTCTACATTAAGGGATCATCTATCATTAAGGGCTTGGAATATAATATTCTGGAGGGCAAAGGAGATAGGATTACAGCCAAGAATCACCTACTCAGCAAAATCCTTCAGGGGAAAAAATGGACATTCAATGAAATAGAGGACTTTCAAGCATTTTTTGATGAAAAGACCAGAGCTGAATAGAAAATGTGACTTTCAGATACAAGACTCAAGAGAAACATGAAGAGGTAAACAGGAAAGAGAAATTATAAGAGATTTATTAAGGTTGAACTGTTTACATTCTGCATGAAAAGATGATATTTGTAACTCACAAGTCCTCTGTCAGTATTAGAGTAGTTGGAGGGAAAAAAATTATATGTATGTATATATGTATGTATGTATGTATATATATATGTATATATATATGGATAGATACATAAATAGAGGGCACAAGGTGAGTTGAAGATGAAGAGTTGATATCTGGAGAATAAAATTAAAGGGTAAGAGAGGATTATACAGAGAGAAGGAGAAAGGAAGAGGTAGAATGGGGTATATTATCTCACATAAAACAGACAAGAAAAGGCTTTTACACTGGAGGGGAAGCAGGGGAAGGTGAGAAGGAATGAGGGAATCTTACTCTCATCAGATTTGGCTTAAGGAGAGAATACCATACACACTCAATTGGATATGGAAATCTATCTTACCCTACAGGAAAATGGGGGGAGGGGAAGGGGACAAGAGAGCAGGAGGATAATAGAAGGGAGGGCAGATTAGGGGAGGGAGTAATCAGAAGCACACACTTCTAAGGAGGGACAGGGTCAAAAGAGAGAATAGAATAAATGGGGGCAGAATAGGAGAAGGGAAATACACTTAGTTTTTCACAAAATGACCACTATGGAAGTGTTTTGCATGACTACACATGTATAACCTGTATCCACTTGCTTGCCTTCTCAATGAGGGTGGGTGGGGAGGTAGAAAATTTGGAACCCAAAATTTTAAAATCAAAAGTTAAAAAAAATTGTTTTCACATGCAACTGGGAAATAAGGTATACAGGAAATGGGGTATAGAAATCTATCCTGCCCTACAGGAAAATTGAAGGGAAGAGGATAAAAGAAGGGGGAGAGAGATAGAAGGGAGGGTAGATTAGGAGAAGGGGTATTCAGAATGCACGCCATCTTGGGGTGGGGGGAGGGATGAGATGGGGAGAAAATTTGGAACTCAAAATCTTGTGGAAGTGAATGGTGAAAACTAAACATAAATAAATTAATTAAAAAAAACTCAAGATATCAAAAACTGAATTCACATCTTTCTCCCTAAATCCATCCATCTTTTAAACAGTCCCAGCTAAAATCTTACCTTCTACAAGAAGCCTTTCCTGATCCATGTTAGTGACTGCCCTCTATGTCTGTCTCTAATTTTATCCTGTACATATCTTGTTTGCATGTATTTGTTTATATGTTGTTTCTCTCATTAGATTGACCTCCTTGAAAGCAGGGAATGTTTTTTGGTTTTATCCCCAGCTCGTAGCACAGTGCCTGTCAAATAACTGATGCTTAACAAATACTTGGTGTTTTGACAATTGTCAAAGGCACCGTTCTTCCATTCTCTAAGACATGTAAGTATGGCACCATCTTGACTTTTTGCTTTCCTTCATCCCACATGTACAATCAGCGGACAAATCTTTTGCTTCTCTCTCCACAACACCTCTTGTACACATCTTTTCTCTACTCATACAGCTGCCACCTAAGATCAGGCCCTCATTACGCCTCATCTAGATTATGACAATAATCTCCCAATTAGTCTCCCTGCTTCTAATCTTTCTCCTCTTTAGTTTATCCCCAACACTGATCCCAAGTGATTTTTCATAAGCACAGATGTGATGGTTACTCCTTTACTCAACTAATACCAGCAGCTTTCTATTGCTTCTGGAATCAAATATAAACTTTGTTTGCCTTTTAAAACCTTTGACAACCTTTCCTCAACCTATTTCTCAAGCCTCATCATTATCATCGCCAATATTTATATAGCACTTACTATGTACCAGGCACTGAATTAAGCACTTTACAATGATTATCTCATTTGATCCTCATAATAACCCTTGGAAGTAAATGCTATTATTATTCCCATTTTATAGATGAGGAAACTGAGGCATACAGAGGTGAAGTGACTTGCACAGGGTCACATAGCTAATAAGTTTAGAGGCCAGATTTGAACTCAGGTCTTCCTGACTCCAAGCCTGGAGCTCTATCCATTGTAGCACATTACTCCTCCTACATTTCATTTTCCACTCCCTTTTATTTAACTACTTTGTATTTATTTGTATTGATTCTTTTAATATCTTAACATATTTTTATTGGTTTCTTTGCAACAATAACTTTATTAAATAGGAACTGTTTCATTCATTGAATTGTGTCTCCAGGACCAAACACAGTATCCTCACAGAGGAGGTGCTCAATAAATACTTGTTGACTGAGCGACATGTAATTTTTGAACTGTGTTCTCAGAGAGAAAAAAAAACCTACCTTATTCCTAATATGAGATTTTCTAAAATTCTACCTTTTTCATTAATCAACCTAACATTTACTCCTATCATTTAGCCCCAGGAGAAAGTTAGTTGAAGGAGTTATTACTAATAAAGTTTGCAAAGTGCTTTACAATTTATCCCATTTTATTATCAACAATTGTGCAAGACAGATTCTATTATTATTTCTATTTTACAGAAGAGAAAACTGAGGCTGAGAGGTTAACAGCTAGTAAGTCAGAAGCTGGACTCAAACCCTCATGACTTGAAGCCCAGAACTCTTATCTAATATAATACCAATAAAAAATGTTATTCTCAAGAAAACATATTAATCAATTTTCAGTGCTTCGATTTTTTTCTTTTTGGAGGCAATTAGGGTTTAGTGACTTGCCCAGGATCACACACTGCTAGTAAGTGTCTGAGACCACATTTGAACTCAGGTCCTCCTGACTCCAAAGCTGGCATTCTATCTACTAGCTGTCCCAATGCTTTGTGCATAGTAAACACTGAATAAATGATTTTCCATTCTTTCATTAGTTAAAGTTAGCCTCCTGGGTGGGCCATACCATGTATTCCAGGATTTATTTTTTTTTAATTTTTTTTACTAATTTATTTTGATTTATCAATAATCACTTTCATATGCTTTTGAGTTTAAAATTTTTCTCCCCCTTCCTCCCCACCAACCTCCCAAAGAAGGCGCACAATCTGATATAGGCTATACATTTACATTCCTATTAAACATATTTTCACATTAGTGATGTTGTAAGTAAAAATTAAAACCAATAAGAGGAACCATCAGAAAGAGGAAACAAAACTCAACAGAAGAGAAAAGAAATAGCAATTCAACTTCACAGTTCTTTCTTTGGATGTGGATAGCATTTTCCATCACGAGGCCTCTGGAGATGTCTTAGATCCTTGTATTGCTGGGAAGAGTTAAGTTATCACTATTAGTCATCGCACAACATGGCTGTTATTGTGTACAATGTTCTCTTGGTTCTACTCACTTCACTTGGCATCAGACCATACAAGTCTTTCCAGGTTTTTCTGAAGTCAGCCTTTTTATCATTTCTTATAGCACAATAGTATTCCATCACATTCATATACCACAACTTGCTCAGCCATTCCCCAGTTAATGGGCATCCTCTCAATTTCCAGTTCTTTGCCACCACAAAAAGAGCTGCTATGAATATTTTTGTACATGTGGGTCTTTTTCCCTTTTGTCTGATCTCTTTGGGATATAGCCCTAGAAGTGCTATTGCTGAGTCAAAGGGTATGCACATTTTTATAGCCTTTTGGGCATAGTTCCAAATTGTTCTCCAAAATGGTTGGATCATTTCACAACTCCACCAACAATGCATTAGTGTTCCAATTTTCCCACATCTTCTCCAACATTTATCATTTTCCTGTTTTGTCATGTTGGCCAATCTGATAGGTGTGATGTGGTACCTCAGAGTTGTTTTGATTTGCATTTCTCTAATCAATAGCGATTTAGAGCATTTTTTCAAATGACTATAGATGGCTTTAATTTCTTCATCTGAGTACTGTCTGTTCATATCCTTTGACCATTTATCAATTGGGGAATGGCTTGTATCCTTATAAATTTGACTTAATTCTCTAGATATTTTAGAAATGAGGCCCTTATCAGAGAGACTGGCTGTAAAAATTCTTTCCCAATTTTCTACCTTCCTTCTAATCTTAGTTGCATTGGCTTTGTTTGTGCAAAAACTTTTCAATTTAATGTAATCAAAATTATCTATTTTGCTTTACATAATGTTCTCTATCTCCTGTTTGGTCTCGAATTCTTCTGTTCTCCATAGATCTGATAGGTAAACTAATCCTTGCTCTCCCAGTTTGCTTACAGTATCAGCCTTTATATCTAAATCATGAACCCATTTTGACTTTATTTTGGTATATGGTGTGAGATTTTGGTCTATGCCTAGTTTCTGCCATACTCTTTTCCAGTTTTCCCAGCAGTTTTTTTCAAAGAGTGGGCTTTTATCCCAGAAGCTGGGGTCCTTGGGTTTATCAAATAATAGAGTACTATAGTCACTGACTACTGTGTCTTGCATACTTAACCTATTCCACTGATCCACCACTCTATTTCTTAGCCAGTACCAAGCAGTTTTGATGATTGCTGGTTTATAATACAATTTAAGATCTGGAATGGCTAGGCCACCTTCCCCTGCATTTCTTTTCATTAGTTCCCTTGATATTCTGGACCTTTTGTTCTTCCAAATGAATCTTGTTATTATTTTTTCTAACTCTATAAAATAATTTTTTGGTAGTTTGATTTGTATGGCACTGAATAAGTAAATTAGCTTAGGTAGAATTGTCATTTTTATTATATTAGCTCTGCCTACCCATGAGCAACTGATTTTTTTCCAATTATTTAGATCTGACTTTATTTGTGTGAAAAGTGTTTTGTAATTGTGTTCATATAGCTCCTGGGTTTCTTTCAGGAGGTAGACTCCTAAATATTTTATAGTGTCTACACTAAGTTTAAATGGAATTTCTTTTTCTGTCTCTTGCTGTTCGGCTTTGTTGGTAATATATAGAAATGCCAGTGATTTATGTGGGTTTATTTCATAGCCTGCAACTTTGCTAAAGTTGTTTATTATTTCAAGTAGCTTTTTACTTGATTCTGTAGGATTCTCTAAGTATATCATCATGTCATCTGCAAACAGTGATAGCCTTGTTTCTTCTTTGCCTATTCTAATACCTTCAATGTCTTTTTCTTCTCTTATTGCTAAAGCTGTTTCCAGTACGATGTTAATAACAGTGGTGATAATGGACATCCTTGTTTCACCCCCGATCTTATTGGAAATGCTTTTAGCTTGTCTCCATTACATATGATGCTTGCTGAAGGTGTTAGGTAGACGCTATTTACTATTTTAAGGAAGACTCCATTTATACCTCTGCTCTCTAGTGTTTTTAACAGGAATGGGTGTTGTATTTTGTCAAAAGCTTTTTCTGCATCTATTGAGATGATCATGTGGTTTCTGTTAGTTTGGGTGTTGATATGCTCAATTATGCTGATAGTTTTCCTAATATTGAACCAGCCCTGCATTCCTGGTATAAATCCTACCTGGTCATAGTGTATTATTCTTGTGATAAGTTGCTGTATTCTATTTGCTAATGTTTTGTTTAAAATTTTTGCATCTATATTCATTTGAGAAATTGGTCTATAATTTTCTTTCTCTGTTTTGACTCTTCCTGGTTTAGGTATCAGCACCATATTTGCATCATAAAAAGAATTTGGTAATACTCCTTCTTCATCTATTTCCCCAAATAGTCTATACAGTATTGGAATTGATTGTCCTTTAAATGTTTGATAGAAGTCGCACATAAATCCATCTGGCCCTGGAAATTTTTTCCTAGGGAGTTCATCAATGGCTTGTTCAATTTCTTTTTCTGAGATGGGGTTATTTAAGTATTTTACTTTCTCTTCTGTTAATCTGGGAAATTTATATTTTTGTAAATATGTATCCATTTCACTAAGATTGTCAAATGTGTTGGCATATAGTTGGGCAAAATAATTCCTAATTATTGTTTTAATTTCTTCTTCCTTGATGGTAGCTTCACCATTTTCATTTTTGATACTAGTAATTTGGTTTTCTTCTTTCTTTTTAATTAAATTAACCAAAGGTTTATCTGTTTTATTGGTTTTTTCTTAAAACCAACTTTTAGTTTTATTTATTAGTTCAATAGTTTTCTTAATTTCAATTTTATTAATTTTTCTTTGGTTTTCAGTATTTCTAATTTGGTGTTTAATTGAGGATTTTTAATTTGTTTTTTTCCTAGTTTTTTTAGTTGTATGCCCAATTCATTGATCTTCTCTTTTTCTATTTTATTTATGTAAGCATTTAAAGATATAAAACTTCCCCTAAGAACTGCTTTCACTGCATTTCATAAGTTTTGATATGTTGTCTTATTATTGTCATTCTCTTGAATGAAATTATTGATTGTTTCTATGATTTGTTGTTTGACCCAATCATTTTTTAGGATTAGATTATTTAGTTTCTAATTATTTTTTAGTCTGTCTTTCCATGACCCTTTATTACATATAATTTTTATTGCATCATGATCTGAAAAGGATACATTTAATATTTCTGCCTTTCTGCGCTGGATTGTGAGGTTTTTATGCTCTAGTACATGGTCAATTTTTGTGTATGTGCCATGTACTGCTGAGAAAAAAGTATATTCTTTTCCATCCCCATTCAGTTTTCTCCAGAGGTTTATCATTCCTAACTTTTCTAATGTTCTATTCACCTCCTTAACTTCTTTCTTGTTTATTTTGTGATTAGATTTATCTAGTTCAAAGAGGGGAAGGTTGAGGTCCCCCACTAGTATAGTTTTGCTGTCTATTTCTTCCTGTAACTCCCTGAACTTCTCCTCTAAGAATCTGGATGCTATATCATTTGGTGCATATATGTTTAGTAATGATATTATTTCATCATCTATGGTGCCTTTTAGCAGGATGTAGTTTCCTTCCTTACCTCTTTTGATAAGATCCATTTTTTCCTTTTGCTTTGTCTGAGATCAGGATTACTACCCCTGCTTTTTTTTTTTTTTTACTTCAGCTGAAGTATAATATATTCTGCTCCAGCCTTTTACCTTTACCCTGTGTGTGTCACTCTTTTTCAAATGTGTTTCCTGTAAACAACATATTGTAGGATTATGGTTTTTAATCCATTCTGCTATCCACTTCTGTTTTATGGGAGAGTTCATCCCATTCATATTAATAGTTATGATTACTATCTGTGTCTTTTTCTCCATCCTTTTTCCTCCGTTTCTGCTTTTCTTTCTCCTTTCTCCTCCCCCCCCCAACTAGTGTTTTGCTTTTGACTGCGGCCTCCTTCAGTCCCAATTCCCTTCTATTAGCCTTTTCCCTTTTCTTCACCTTTACCCTTACGCTTCTTCCCTCCCTTCTATCCCCCCTCCCTTTTCTTTCTTCTTTTCTCTCCTACTGCCTATAGGGCAAGTTAGATTTCTATACCTAACTGATTATGTTATTCTCTTCTTGAGCCAAATCTGATCAGAGTAAGGTTCAAACAATGCTCATCCCCCTCCCTTCTCTCCCTCTGCTGTAATGGGTTTTTGTGTCTTTTCCTGTAATGTAATTTACCCTTGTCTGCCTCCTCCTTTCTCAGTACATTTTCTTAGATCAGACTATCCACTTACTCGGAGCCATTTAACCCACTTGATCAGATTTTTTTTTTTTATCATTACATCAAAGTCAACTTACATCCACCCCCTTTATGTACACTCCTTTACCATGGTGTAATAACAATACAGTTCTCAAGAGTTGCAAATGTCATCTTTTCTTGTAGGGATGTAAACAGTTTGCCCTTATTAACAACATATTGTATCTTTCTGTCCCATTTACCTTTTTATGTCTCTCTTGAATCTTGTACTTGAAGATCAAATTTTTTGTTGGGCTCTGGTCTTTTTATCAGGAAGGTTTGGAAGTCCCCTATTTCATTGAATATCTATCTCCTCCCCTGAAAAATCATGCTTATTTTCGCTGGGTAGTTGATCCTTGGCTGCAATCCAAGCTCCTTTGCCTTACAGAATATCATGTTCCATGCCCTACAGTCTTTTAATGTAGAAGCTGCAAGGTCCTGGGTAATACTGACTGTGGTTCCATGATATTTAAATTGTTTCTTTCTGGCTGCTTGTGGTATTTTCTCTTTAATCTGGTAATTTTGGAATTTGGCTAATATATTCCTTGGCATTTTCAGTTTGGGATCTCTTTCAGGTGGGGAGCGTTGGATTCTTTCTATGGTTATTTTACCTTCTGGTTCTAGGACTTCAGGGCAGTTTTCCTTTATGCTTTCCTGAAAGATACTGTCCAGGATCTTTTTTTTTTCTTATCTTGATTTTCAGGTGGGCCAATAATTTTTAAATTGTCTCTACTGCATTGGTTTTCCTAGTCAGTTGTTTTACTCATGAGGTGTTTTATGTTTTCATCTATTTTTTCGTTTCTGTTTGACCGATTCTTGCTCTCTCATAGAGTCATTAGTTTCCATTTGTTCAATTCTAATTTTTAACATACTGTTTTCTTCTGTTAGATTTTGTACTTTCTTCTCCAATTGGCCAATTGTATTTTTAAGGGACTTGTTTTCTTCAGTGTACTTTTTTTCCAGTTGGCCAATTGTGTTTTTTAGGGACTCGTTTTCTTCAGTGTACTTTTTTTCCAATTGGCCAATTGTATTTTTTAAGGACTCCTCTACCTCTCTCATTTGACTTTTAAAATCCTTCTTGAACTCTTCTAAGAAGGCTTTTTGGGCTTCAGACCAGTTCATATTCCCTTTTGATGTTGCAGATGTGGGTTTGTTGACAATGTTGTCCTCTTCAGAATTTCTGTCTTGATCTTCACTCTTCTTGTAATATGAATCTATGGTACGTTTCTTTTTACTCATGGTGTTTCTTTATTCCCTGGCCTTTAAAGAGATTGAGCTCTCCTGCTGGGGAGCAGAGGGCAGTGATCTAAGCTTCTTGTGTTGGGAGCCTATGTCTTGGTCACAGGCTTTGTGTGCTGGGGCCTCTTACATTGGCAATTGGAGGCTGTAGGGTTCTGGCAGCTTACCTGGCATTGGGCTGAAATCAGTAAGGCTGAAACTTTCAAGCAATTCTAGGTTGCCTGCTTCTTCTTTCCTTTAGCTTTCTTCAGCTCCTTTTAGATGGGTGCTGCAGGGTGTTTATCTGCCTGGGGCCCCTTGCAGTACTGCCTCCCTTAGTTCTTCTGAGGCACTGGGAGACTCCTTTGCTTTAGAATGCTGAGGCACCTGGTGGTTTTCTGAGCTGGTTTCCACTGGTTCCCCTGCCCTCACTGAGGCACTCAGAGTTCCAGGTGTTGGTGTTTGCCTGCTCTGCCACCTGGGCTTCAGGATCTCCTCCTGGTTGGCAGTTGGAGGCTGTAGGGTTCTGGCAGCTTACCTGGTATTGGGCTGGAATCAACAAGGCTGGAACTTTTTGGCACCTCTAGGTTGCTTTCTTCAGCTCCTTTCAGATGATTGCTGCTGGGTGCTTATCTGCCTGGGTCCCTTTGTAGTGCTATTTCCCTTATTTTTGCTGAGGCACTGGGAGACCCATTTGCTGTAGAATGCAGGGCCCAAGGATCGCCTCCAGCTGTGCTAAAGTGAGTCTTTCCGGTAGCTTGCTGGGATGCCTCCTGTTCCATACTGCTCCCCTTCCCCCAGGGCAAGAGGTGCCTTCCCTGTTAGTCCCTCAAGCTACCTTGGCTCCTGCACTGCTGCTCCCTGTCTTTCTTCTGGTTCAGCTGTTCCAGGATTTTTTCTGGGGTGATATTTTCTAGGCTTTCAGAGGTTGATAGGGGATGGTGAGAGCGACTACCTTTTTTACGTTGCCATCTTGGCTCCCGGAAGCATAAGTCCCCAGGATTTATTTGTACTTCACTATTAAGCCACAACGTAACTCAGATGTGTCACTACTCCTGGTTTTGCACTGAAATAACAAAATGAGATAATCATTGTAAAGCACTTAACTCAGTGCCTGGTATATAGTAAGTGCTATATAAATGTTGGCAATGGTGATGATGATGATGAGGCTTGAGAAATTGGTTGAGAAAAGGTTGTGAAAGACTTTAAAAGCTAAACAGAGTTTATATTTGGTTCCAGAAGCAGTAGAAAGCTGCTGGTATTAGTTGGGTAAAGGAGCAACCATCACATTTGTGCTTAACGAGTTCTTGAAGTCTGTGCCTGAGGAATGGTAGCTTTGGTAGGTCCTACTAATCTGGGTTGTGGATACAGCAATGGATTTTGTATCTATTGTCTGAGGACTGACCTTGATAAATTCACAAAGGCTTAATTATCAGATGATTTATTTTCAGAAGATTTTTTTTTAAAACACAATAACTTGTGAAGATATTTTAGCAAATTATTGAGGGATTACGCTGTGTCAGAAGAAGGAGCACCTACATGGATGAAATCATGAGTTGATGTGTTGAATTAGATGAGTATCATCATCCTTAGGTAGAATTTTCCTTGCTACCAAAAATCCTTGTGTGTTCAACAGGATGACAGAGTGGTCCCAATAATACCTCTTTACTGATAAAGACAGTGATTGTATATGACTGAATTGGCAGCAGAGTCTAAAATGACTGTCACTGTTATCAAATTCAGCAGTGCAGTTTCATATTTACTAATTACCTATTATGTACAAGACTAAAGTGCTTTTCCAGATTCCCATTGTGAGGAAGAAATGACCCCACATTTTCAACAGATGAACAAAATCCCCCACAAGTACCAACTGGCTCTGCCAAGCTGAAAAGGCTTCTGTAGGGGCTAAGTCCTGGGAAATATGTCTGTCATCTGAACACAGGCCTAGCTGAGATCAAGGAGGCTTGTAATTAGGTTGATAAAAAGGGATGATAAGCAAGTGAATTAAGATCAGGCACTCATCTCTGATAAACCAGTCTAGTAACCATGTCAAAAAAGAAAAATGAGTTAGGATGACATGACTTCTTTTTAATGAAATTGTATTAGCTCTCTTCCTTTCTAAAACATGTACAAACTGTATCCATCATTATGTCATGACATGTAGCTGGATTGGCAACCCACAGAATTAATCTACCTATATTGATATTTGTATATGTGTATGAGATACATATATATAAATTTACATGTGTATATAAATAATTTTATATATAGTGCATACATATGAATATGGTAATTACATATGTTAAATATGTAAATTTATGTTTAGCAGATAGACAAATAGATCATCTTAAAACATAATGCAGATGAACAATAAACTGGGCCCAGGGTTAAAAAGAAAAAAGGAAACAAGTTATATTAGATGAAAAATTATATAATGCTTTCAGTGATTCCAAGCTGAATCCTTATACAAAAGTTCATCTTTTTAACATCAATATTCTCCCAATTATACTATATGTGTATGAATCATGAAATATATGATCTCAGAAGAATCAAAATTTCAGGTTACTCAAAGGACGAGAGAGAGATGTGCTGGATTTAATGAGGCTTTACCATATTGGGAACAATGACTTATGGATGAAAAGCAGCTTAGAAGACATCAGCAAGGACATGGATGACTAGAAAAGGAGGTAAATTCTCCCTGAAGCTAGAGTCAGATGCTACACTGGTATCTAAGGAATAGTAAAAGCTCTTGATCATCTATGGAAGATTTAAGGAAAGATAAATAAGAATCTTATAGGATGGAGGGAAGGGAAGGGACCAAGCATTTAGTAAGCACCTACTACATGCCAGGCACTGTACTAAAGGCTTTAAAAAATATCTCTCCTGTGGATAAATTTTAATCTGCATAAGTAGAGGGAGTGCTCATCCCTTTAGACTACGAACTCCTTGAGGGCAGGGACCATCTTGCCTTTCTTTATATCCCTAGCATTTAGTATAGTGCCTGGCACATAGAAGGTGCTTAATAAATGCTTGTTGATGGACTAACTGATATACTGATGCTATCTATCAAAATAAATTGAATTAAGAATATGACAACTGAGTAAAAGAGGTCGGGAGGGAAATTTGAAGAAAGAGGGATCACTTCTATTTTGGAGGATCAGGGAAGCTTTCCTGGAGGATGTGACACCTGAGTAGGCCTTGAAGAATGAGAAAGTTTTCAACTGGCCTACTCCAGAAAGTAGTCCTGGAAGATATCTTATGCAAATGGAAAGGTAGAATAGGACAGGAGTAGAATGGGAAAAAGTTAGTAGCCCACGTTGGCCAATGTAAGTAGTACACGAAGAAAAGTAGTATGAAATAAGCTAATGCCGGGTTTTAGAAAGCCTTGAATGCCAGGCTAATAAGAATGTTGGAGAGCCACTGAAAAATTTTGAACAGGGAAACAATGTGATCAGATCTACTCATCAGAAAAATTATAGTTTGGCAGCAGCTAAAGAAGGGAGAGAATGAACTGAATCTTAACTAAGCAATTTTTCTGAAAATGAAGTTAACCTGTTGTTTCCTTTCTCCTTCCCTGAATCACTTCCTTTTCAGTTCCTCTTTCTTCTCCCCTCCCCCCACAATAAACATTTTAAGTAACAACAAATACACTATGTTAATGACACCTCCTCTGATCTTTTGAATGTAGCACTAACTTCCCTAACTCTACTTACTCCCAAAATAATCACAGTGCTATCATGTTGTTAGCCTTAAATGAGGGTAGGCATTGTTCTCATTTTATTGATGAGAAGCCTAAAGGTACAAAGGGACAGAGAAGCAGATACAGGAACAGGGTGAAAGTTTCATTTCTCATGGGTGGATGCTCTAGTATATAGAGAACATTAAAAAACTAGTTAATGGTGTAGCTGCCATCTTCCTGTCCCCAGACTCACCACCAGCCTCCTTCTGTCCCCATGTGCACAGGCCATTTCTACTGTTACTGCACCCTTCTTGCCCTCCCCCCCCCAAAAAAAACTTACTAGTAACCAGAGGCTACAGCAAACCCAGGCCCGAGTGGATGAATGGATATCACGGGGGTAAATATGGACAATGGTCCTAGAGAGGGACCAGAAGTTGTCAGAACTAGATAACCATGCAGAGTCCTCCAAAGTCTCACTTTCCAATTTGAGACAAGAGCTGCTAAGCTCAAATCAAAATAGAGGTGGAAAAACCTCAGAATGATGATCACCATTGGAGTGATGTGCATTATAATCCTTATCCTCATCGTTTTTTATTTCAGCACCTAAGCCCATGGCAGAAGCTATCCCTGCCCTGAGAAATATCACTCTGGCCCTTAAGGTAGAGCTGGTACATATCTTAAAGTTAAATGTTTTGATGGACCAATATTTCTGCTACTCAGGGTTCTCCTCCACATTCCTACTCCCTGTATTTGGTAGAGGACTCACTGATATTCTCAGAAGGGTCCCTTTCACCTGCCCCTCCCACTTTAGCTGGGATAAATTGGGAAACCCTGCTACCTTATGATTCTTATCTAGAAGGAGAGGCCATCGGCCAATAGGAATTGCCACTGCCATAAGGAGAGAGGTAATCAATCAATCAATCAACAAACACTTATTAAGCACCCACTAAGTGTGAGGCACTGCACTGAGTACTGGGAACACAAAAAGGGCAAAAAACAGTCCCCTGCCCTTAGAGGAGCTTATACTCTTAATGGGAAAGACAGCATACAAACAAATATATACAAAGCAAGGTATATACAGGATAAATAGGGAAATAGTTTACAGAGGGAAGGCACCAGAATTAAAGGGGGTCACAAAAGGCTTCCAGTAAAAGATGTGAGACCCTGGGTAAGTCACTTAACCCTGTTTGCCTCAGTTCCTCATCTGTAAAAATGAGCTGAAGAAGGAAATGGCAAACCAGCATCTTTTTTTTTTTCACAAGTTTTCTCCAGTTTACTGTTTTTTTTTTCTCCATGGATTCTAAAGTATTTCCCAATGGGCATTTTCTGTTGCTTACGCTTTCCAGCAAAACTTAATTTTTTTTTTCACTCTGTAGAACGAGAAACATGAAGTGGGTGGGGATAAGAATAGATATTCTGCACTTAACTTGGGCTCTATTTCTAAGGGACAGCAGGGCTCTCACTTGCAGACCATGCATCTGAATAAGGGCAATGACAAAAATGAGACAAAGGAGATGGGAATATGAAAACACAGGACTCTTGGCAGAGCCTCCGATGGACAAGGAACCTTGAACAGAAGAACAGAACAGAGTGATGTGCCTGCATCCAGCCAGCCTCACGCAAACCACCTGATTCTGGACCAGCTTCTTCAAACCATTTTCTTGGGGGTTGTTTGCTCTAAAAGCAACACCCTCTTTTTATTCTGAAGGGGAAAAAATAACCAAAATCGGGAGGAGACTTTGAATTCTCAATCACATTGACCTGTGACCCTCATGTCTTTATCACCTAATCAAATGGAAGCCAGAACATTTTTATGTGACTAAGATAGTTAAGATCACCATGAACCATTTACAGAGGTGGAAAGGGCTTTTTGGGCTCCTTTCTCTGGACTGGAGAAGTCAAACCAGTATCTTTGCCAGGAATACCCCAAATGAGGTCATGAAGAGTCGGATTTGACTGAAATGACTCAATGACAACAACAAAAATGGGATTTTAGTTGGGTGTTAAAGGAAGCCACAGAGGTCAGTAGGTGGAGTGGAGAATGGCTGGAGATGGAGTGTATTGTTAATAGAACAGCCAGGAAGTCCAGTGTGGAAGAGTTCGTGTTTGGGGGGTAAAATGTAAGAAGAATTGAAAAGTTGGAGGAGGTTAGATTACAAAGGACCTTGAATGCCAAACAAAGCATTTTGTATTTGATCCTGGAGGCAATAGGGAGGTAAGGAGGATGAGGAACACCTCACAAGTCTTCCACAGATTTCCTCCCCTCAGAGATACCTCCTTGTAAGGAATAGAGCAGACTCCTGGGAGAGTTTGCAAACCCATGTCAATGCCCACCTCCCTTAGCTGCCCTTGATAATTCAACGAAGGAGAAAGTAGTGATTGCCAGAATGTGTTATTGAGGAGGGGGATACATCTTATTCTTTTATTTCCGCAAGAAGAGAAGGGAATGATTCCAATGAAGTCCTCCAGGCTGAGAGGAGTTGGTAGTGGAAAGAGTAGGGTAAAAGAAGTCTCTTGAAATGGCACAATTGAGGGTCGGTGATGTTGGGGAGGCTACAGTCCTTTTCCTTACCACTAGGTCTCCTTGTTCCGTCATTTCAATTTTGGGGAAGGAAGCCTACTGGGCTTGGGATGATGAAGATCTGAGTGAATAGTTCCTTTGCCTCCAGTTCTATGGCAAAACCCAAAATACATGTGTGATGATAGAAACACACACACACACACACAAAACTGGTTAGTGCTTTAAGGCAGCAAAATTGTTAAGTTGGGGGTAAGAGGTATCTATCATCTTAAAATAGGAGGATGCTTACATTTTTATTTGCATTGGGTCAGAGAATCTGTCTTGGCTGAGCACAGTGTTGGGATACTTGCAAAACTAACTGTTCTTGAAAGACTGCAAATTAATGCCTAAGACTCATCACAGAATCTTAGAATTGGAAAGGGCTTCAGAGGTCATCTAATTCCCACCTACACAGGGGAAGCAATCCCTCATCTGGAACCAGCCTGCTATACTTTTGAAGATCTCTAATTCTTTGGAAGTTTCTTTTTTATAATGAATCTAAATCTGTTTCTTTTTGTTGCTGTTGTTGTGTTGGGTTTTTTCAGAGGGCAATCAGGGTTAAGTGACTTGCCCAGGGTTACACAGCTAGTAAGTGTCTGAGGTTGGATTTGAACTCAGGTCCTTCTGATTCCATGGTACCACCTAGCTGCCCCCTAAATCTGTTTCTGAAATAATTCCAAGCCACCACTTCCAACTCAACCCCCTGGACAAAGCAAAACAAGACATCCCTCTTCTACGTAACAAATACTCCTTCAATGATCTGGAGATGGGTATTATTCTTCCCTTAGGAGACAGAGCCTTGGTATTAGAGTCAGAAAGACCTGAATTCAAATATAATCTCAGACACTTACTGTATTTGTAAGTTTTGTAAAACTAGGTACATCACTTAACATCACTATACCTCAGTTTCTTCATCTGTAAAATGAGGAGGTTGGGCATCTTTTCTAGTACTAAATCTATTTTTTCTGTGATCTTAAGTCTTTTCTTGTCTAGGCTATATATCCCTAGAGTCTTCCACCATATGTCATTGGCTCTAGCCCCTTCATCATCTGCTCACCCTCCTCTGCGTTATGCTCTGATTTGTCAATTTCTGGGCCAATGTTGGGTCCAGAACAGAAAGTTCTGAATCTAGTCTAACTGGGCAAAAGAGCTGTTACTATCACTTGCCTGACTCTAGATACTATCCTCTTTTAATGGCACCTTTGACTGAGTTGCTGTAGTTCTTTGGGCCATCATTTCATACTGTTGACTTATGTTGAGTCCACTAAAATACCCATTTGTTTTTTTGCACAAACTATTATCATTATCTGGAGTCAGAAAGACCTGAGTTCCAATTCAGCCTCGGACACTAGCTATGTGACCCTGGATAAGTCACTTAATTCTTGTCTGCTTCAGTTTCCTCATTTGCAAGATTTGGATAACAATAGTACTTGCTTCCCAGGATTCTTTGGAAGATCAATTGAGTTATTATATGTAAAGTGCTTTGTAAACCTTAAAGCACTACATAAATACCAGCTTTTCTTATTGCTGTAGAAGAGCCAAGGACAGATCCCTGGAGAATTCCACTAGAGACCTTCTCCAAGCAGATATTACTCTATTACTAATTACTATTTCGGTATTGTCAGTTAGCTCGTTGTCTCCATTGTTAGCCTGCTCTAATACCTTCCTCTTCTCCATAAGGATAGTGAGAGACTTTGTAAAGTTCTTGTTGAAATGGCATTCTCTTGATCTAATACTCTAATAATCCTATCAGAAAAGGAAAAAGATGAGTGTGGCATGACTTGTTTTTGATGAGGTCATATCAGCTCTCAGTGATTTGCACAATGTGTACAAACTGTCCCTTTAATAATATATTCAAGAATTTTTTCCAGCTATTCAAGTCAAGCTCACTGACTTTCAGTTTGCTGATTCCCATCTGTTTCCCTTTTCTGCAAATCTGAATATTTGCCCATCTCCTGTCATGCTCTGCCATGATTCAAAGATTGCTGACAATGGCTCAGCTATCCCAACCACCAATAGTTCTTTCAGAGCCACAGGATGGAGTTTGTTTGGGCCTGGTGGCTTGAAATCTTGAAGTCTATTTGTCCTCTTACTGAATTTTTACTTCTCTACCACCAATTTCCTATTCATAAGTTTTGTTCCATACTTCTTAGTCTAAGAAGGAAATGGTAGTGGCTCTGGATCCTGAGGACCCAGGTTCATATCTCAGCATTGCCATTTGTGTGACTTTGGACAACTCACTTGATCTCACTGAGCCTCGGTTTCTTCATCTGTAAAATGTAGGAATTGGACTAGAAGGCTTCTATGCTGTCTTCAAGCTCTGATCCTGTGATCCTGAGCATAGATAAATGCCAGCTATTGTTATGATTTTCCCCAGTTATACAAACTGGAAAGGGAGGGGAAAGGGGAAATATCTCAAAAATTGCTACACCAAGGAGTAGAACGGGATGGCTAGAGAGCTGGGCTCAGAGTCAGGAAGATTGGGGTTCAAATCTTGCTTCTAACACATCCTAATTATGTGATTCTTACCTTTTTCAATTAACCTTTTATGCAACTCTGTCTCCATTAAGAAACACAGCATGAATACTACTATTAGGTCTGTATGTATGCCAAAGAGATCAAAGGAAAAAGGAAAAGGTCTCCATGGATAAAAATATTTATAGCAGCTCTTTTTGTGGTGGCAAAGAACTGGAAATTGAGGGGATGCCCATCATTTGGGAAATGTCTGAATAAGTTGTGGTACTTGTAGCATAATTATCACCACTACATAATCATTGCACCCCATTTTTTCAGTCCAAAAACTGGTTTATAACCTTTCATTGCATAATTGTCGCATGGTATAATTCTGTTCCTTATGCTGCTTAAAAGATAAACGGAGGAGCAATGTATTTACCAGTGGCGTATGGATATGCATTTATCTCTAGCGCATTGCAGACTGGGAGCCTAGAATTCTTATCACGTGCACATTGTCAGTATATTTCTGAAAATGACTCGCATGGATTGTTTAGAGTGCTGCAGTACTAACAGTATTGTCACTCAACCCAATGAAGAGCCGTAGGCACAAGGAGAGTGGGCAGGCAGGCGAAGCTGCCATAAGTAAGTCATGTGATATGACAAGACTTCATCTTCCCAATTTTAAAGTATATTCACAAGTATTCCATGCATCCTAATCTTGCACTGAAGACAGTTTGGTAGTGAATGCTTTTTAAATAATACTGGCACAATTTGTAAAGCTTCATGTAATGGCCACATCCCACATTTTTGCAAAAAAAATTGGCATAAAATCTGTGACGATTATGTGGTGAGATATGGTATATGATTGTGCTATAAGAAGTGATAAGGGGAATGGGTTCCTAGAAACCTGGGAAATCTTTTATGAACTCATGCAAAGTGAAGTGAGGAGAACCAGTAGAACATTGTACATAGTAACAGCAATATTGTAGCAATGATAACTATGAAAGACTTAGTTACTCTGATTAATATGAGCCACAACAATTCCAAAAGACTCACAATGAAAAATGTTATCCACCTCCAGAGAGAAAACTGATGAACTCTGAGTGCAGAATTTTTTCACTTTATTTTTCTTGCCTTTTTTTTTTTTGCAACATGGTTAATACAGAAATATGTTTTTCATGATTTCACATGTATGATAGGAATCATGTTGCTTGCCTTCTCAATGTATGGGGAAGGGGCCGAAGTGATGGAAAGTATTTGGAACTCAAAATCTTAAAATATGAATATTACAATAGTTAAAAAATAAATTAAAAAAACTGCTGCAAAAAAGGCAGCATGGTAGAATAGAAAGAATACCATTTCTGGAATTGAGGAGTAGGATGCCAATTTTGCCTCTTTCACTTAGTACCGGTGTAACTTAGGTATGTCTCTGGGTCTTATTATCCTAGTCTGTGAAATCAGAAGATTGAACTAGATGACCTTTAAGATCCCTTCCAGCCCTAGATCTAAGATACTATGAACTTAGAGAAAAAAAGAGTTTCCTCATCAGGCGTTCTTTTTATCAGGGAAATCACAGATCTGATTTTTTTTCCTCTACCCCACAGCCCAATACAATGGGAGTTATCAAACACAATAATCTCTGCTCTCTCCTTTGTACTCCCTAGGAAGGGTAAGGAAAAGGAATGTCCTGCCTCTCCTCCTCCTTGGGCCAGGAGCCCAATACAGTTGCTTTAGAGTAGCCTGATCGATTGTTCAGGAGTACAACTAAGGCAACAATGAAAAGGGAAGAGATATAGCTGTCTCTCAACTTGATAAGCCTGTTTGAACCCCTCTTTCCAGTCATTAACAGAGTCGTAGTATTTTTGATCTCAGAGTTACCGAACACACAATCTGGAAAGGTACTTAAGAGATCGTTTGGGTCAACCTTCTCCTTTTACAGTCGAGGCAGCTAAAGTCCAGAGAGTTGAAAGTGATTTATCATAAAGTCTGTTGGTGCCAGAGCTGAAACTGGAGCCCAACATCTCTTAAATGATAAGAAGAGAGGCAGTGTGGAATGAATCAGCAGGGAGAATTTTCAGTAGCTTCTGGAACTTCCAAAATAGGGAAAGGACTATGGTATCCACTGTGGGTGGGGGGTGGGGATGGCTTCTTAATTTCCTGTTGAGTGCTCTTTCCATATACATTTTTAATAAAAATGGTTTTATTGATGTCTTTTATTTTTACATCACAGTCATTTCTGAATATACTGTCCCTGTCCCTCCCCCATGCCACCTGCTTCCTCTTGCTCCCTGACGTGAACCCTCTCTTGTAACTAAGAAAAAGAGTTAAGTAAATATAACCAATATGGTAAATGTGTCCAACAATTTATTAAGCCTTCTGAATTTAATCTCCACATCCCACCCTCTGCTGATGGGAGGGAGGTATGTTCTATCATCTTCTCTGGGATAATACATGTTTTTCCCTCTTACATGTAGTCAAGTATCTTGTTAGGGATCTCTCCTTTACATTTTTGTAGTCCTGCATATTCTGCTAATTTTAATTCTGCCATTAGTTCATACAAATCTTCTCATCTTTCTCTGAATTCCTTGTATTCATTTCTTCCTGTTCATCTTTTGCTTTACATACCCGTTTGTTCAGTCAATCTCCAGTCAATGGATACCCACTTGGTTTCTGATTCTTTGATACCACAAAAAAGTGTTACTACTTATTTTTTTCTAAATGCACTGAAAAGAACAGAATGAAGTTTAGAGGGGGACACAAATAAGCAGGGTGAATTTGAAACTAACTTGTTGAATTTATTATATATTTATTGTATATTCTTTAAAAATCAAGCTATGTATAATAGACATGCACATGGAATGCAGTTCTCTTTCTCTTTCATATATATATGAAATGTTCACCTTTATTGGTGTTTGTCAAATTCAGAATAACAATCAAAAAATTTAAGATATTGGCATGAACATTTAGACATGTTACAAATTTGTTTCTGTCTTTGACCTCCTTAGGGTTTAGTAATGGAATCACTGGGTCAAGAGTAATGGAAAGTAATGGAATCACTGGGTCAAAAAATATTAACTCATCAGGGCAGCTAGGTGGTGAAGTGGATAGAGCACTGGCCCTGAAGTCAGGAGGACCTGAGTTCAAATCTGGTCTCAGACCAAACACTTGACATTTATTAGCTGTGTGACCCTGGGCAAGTCACTTAACCCCAATTGCCTAAAATATATATATATATATATAAACTCATAAATAATTCCAAATCATTACCCAAAACAGTTACATCAATTCACAGTTGAATAAACAAAGTTCTGATAACATAAAAATGTATTTAGGAATATCAATAATGAGAATGACTTTAACAAATATAATCTTCATTAATTCATTCAACAAATATTTATGGATTTATTTTGTGCAATGCAGTGCAATAGCATTGAAGGTGATTAAGATAAGCAACACTTGCTCATCTTTGAGTAGCTTCCAGTCTTTGTTTTAGGCTCAGCCTGGTAGGGACCTCTGGGTAAGAAATTCCCTCTGCCAATTAGAATCAGCAATTTGCAGGGAATTTATAGTCTTTGAGAGATGTCTGGGAGTATGGAGAGTTTAATTGGCTTGCTCAAGATCAAATTGGCTGCAACCCTTTTTGAAAGTAAGCTCCTTGAGAGAACAAACCATTATTACCCTTCTTTGTGTATCTATAGTGCCTGACACTTAGTGAATGCATAATAAATGTTCATTGATTGATTTATGGTAAGACCAATAAAAAGTGTATACAGATAAATATCCAACCCTTGTTGGTAGATTTGGCCAATGTCTTACTTTTCTGGCTTATTGTTCCTTAGATAATTGAGAAACTTTGGTACCTAACATTTTTCTAAGGAAAGTCACCAGCTTCTCTTTCAAGTGCACAGGCTTACAATACCAACGGGGGAAAAAACGCATGATATTTGTCTTATTTGCAATGTACTAGAAATAGGACTCACTTTTGAACACATAAAACATAATTAGACTCTCTCTTCACCATCGGTGAACAACCTTCAAGAAAACTTCAGTCTTTGTGACTTAAACCACTGCTCTAGGTTGGGTTCCAGTGGAAGGTACTTGGGGTTCTCCCGAATTGCTGCTCCTTCCTGGCTCCTTTGTCTGTCTTTTCAGCAACTTTCATCTCCTGCCACTCTCCATGGATAATTTCTGTCTTCTGTCCTTCTCTACCACTAGGTGGCAGTTCTCCTACTAGTGGCAGCCATCTTGGCGCTATCCTCCATAGTTGCTGCTTCCTGGTTGTTTAGTGTTTCTCTATTCTCAAAAGATGGCAGTTCTTAAACCAGTACTCTTCTTTGCAGTCTGAGCTTTCTGATCCTCAGGTTTTTTTTATTTCCATAGACACTTCGGTGCTCTTGGCTCTGATAACAACCATGATATATTTCAGAAGTCCTGCTTTCCTCTGGCAAATGATGCACATCACCCATGGCACATCACCTCTTGCTCTGCTCCCTAAACTCTGCTATCTGGCAGTTTTGCTCACCTCCAGGACATGTTGCTCATTCCCGTTCCCTTAGGATGAGCTCTTTAACCTGGTCTATTTGGAGACAAGTCTCTGAAAGTCTTTTCAAAATTTATTAATAATGATAATAGCTAGCATTTTTATAGCACTTTGATGTTTGCAAATGGCAAAGAATTAGAAATTGAGGGGATCCCTATGAACTGGGGAATGGCTGAACAAGTTGTGATATATGAATGTAATGGGACACTATTATGCTGTAAAAAAAAAGATGAGCAGGATTATTTCAGAAAAACCTGGACTTCCATGAACTGATGCAAAGTGAAGTGAGCAGAACCAGGAAAACATTGTACATAGTAGCAGCAATATTATACCATGAACAACTGTGAAAGACAGCTATTCTCAGCCGTACAATGATCCAAAACAATTCCAAAGAACTCATGATGAAAAATGCTATCCACCTGCAGAGAAAGAACTGATGGAGTCTGAATGCAGATCAAAACATATTATTTTCATTTTATTTTTTTCATAGGTTTTTTTTCCTTTTGGTCTGTTTCTTCTTTCACAACATGACTAATTTGGAAATATGTTGTTTTTTTAAAAAATGTTTGCAAAGCACATTACAAGCGTTATCTCATTTTCTCCTTGTAACAGCCCTGGGAGATAGGAACTATTATTATCTCCACTTTACAGTTGAGGAAACTGAAGTTGGCAGAGGCAAAATGAGTTAGTTGCCTAGGATCACACAGCTAGTAAGCATCTGAGGCAACATTTGAACTCAGGTCTCCCTAATTCTGTGTGTAGCACTTTATCTACTGTATACCTCCTTATTGTCCTGAAACCTCTTTTTGTATATGGTCCCAATATCCCTTAACCTCACAAAACAGGCTATAAGAAATCCTCTTTTGTAAGCATCTAACTTGCCAGCTTTTTTTTTTTTTTGGTTGTTGTTTTTTGGGAGAGGCTAGGAAATGGGGTTAAGTGACTTGCCTAGGTTCACACGGCTAGTAAGTGGCAAGTGTCTGAGGCTGGATTTGTACTCAGGTCCTCCTGACTTCAGGGCTGTGCTCTATCCACTGAGCCCCCCCTTAGATGCCCTGTGACTTGCCAGCTTTTGATAAGCCTTTGATAGGAGATATCTCCACCAGTGTTCTTGCAGTATATGCATCAATACTTGGTCTCAAGATTTAGATAAGCATCACTGATCCCTCCCTTGTCCCTCCCTCCCCTGCTTTCCTTCAGGGCAACTGGGCTCAGTTATTAAAATTAAACAAGGCTACTTATCACCAGCTCATCCTAGTACAGGAAAAAGGAAAGAGGATAGGATCATTGATAGACATCCAGGAAGGACCTTATAGATGAGTTCAACCCCTTCATTTTATAGAATAGGAAAGTGGAAAAAAGAAAGAAGAGGAAAGTGAGGTACAGAGAGGTTAAGAGAATTGCCCAGGATCATGCCGCTAGTATTCACAGAAGGATTTGAGCCTAACTCTTCCTGACTACAAGTTAAAGGGCTGCTATAGGTCCTTGGAGGGGAGGGAAGAATATGTACAGACACAATATGTGTGTCTGTACATATTAAAGTTTAACCTGCATTATTAAAACTTTCTTAAGTTTAGACAATCAACAAAACTTCCAAACCCTGATTTATAGAGATTGCAGATTTCTGAGCCGTCACACAAGAAATAAAGGGAGGTAGAGATGGAATTTGAACCCATATCTTCTAACTTCAGAGGTGGTTCAGTAGATAAAGCGTAGGGCCTAGAATCAGAAAGACCTGAGTTCAAATCTGCCACTCATTAGTTGTATGACCCTGGGCAAGTCACTTAACCTCTATTTACCTTAATCCAGTGGAGGAGGAAATAGCAAGAAAACCCCACAGACTGCATTGGCACGCTATGGTCCACGGGGTCATAGTCAAGCATGACTGAACAACAACTTCTAACCTTATTGTTCTTTCTGTATTCAAATGCTGTTGTTGCTGCTGCTCAAAAATTTTTTTTAAAATTTCTCTTTGGGAATTGCCTTCTGTCCTTGGTTACTTTCTACCTAAGGAAATGAATCTCATGATTTAATAATCACAGACCTCTCTCTTCCTTAGTCTGATGCTTTTTTCCCCCTTTGTTTCCCCTCTTACTCAAGTAGCTTTATTCCCTTTCTCTGCTCCTGCGTTGGACAAAGCCAAGATTCCAGACAAATAGGTCATAATAGCTACTTAGCATTTACATAGTGCTTTAAGGTTTGCAAAGTGTTTTACATAGATTAATTCATCCATCCTCGTCAATGTATTCCCTAGTTTTCAAATGAAGAAATTGGGGGGGGGGTTAAGTGACAAGGCATGTCTGAGGCAGAATTTAAATTCAAGTCCTTCTGACTGAAAGTCCTTTGCTTTACTTGGAAGACCCAAGTTCAAATCTTGGCTCTATTACTTACTACTTGTGTGACCTTGGGCAAAACACTTGATCTCTTTTTGCTTTGTTTACTTTATCTGTAAACTGAGGTAGTGGGACTAGATGATCTTTAATGTTGATTCCAGCTCTAAGTCCTATTACTTTGGGGCAAGTTGATGGGAGGCTAAAGTCAGACTAGAAAGCCAAGACACAGAGTACGTGAGGAAGCTAACTAAGTTACTAGTACTCTATCTCAGTGGTATCAAATTCAAATCCATACGTAAGGATTCCTGTGGGCTGCATATTGACTTAGAAAATCATATATTGACATTACATTCTATTGTATTTTTATTTATTTTGTTAAATATTTCTCAATTACATTTTAATCTGGTTTGCAGTTCTTGAGAGTGTTGGTCAGGCTACAATGAGGCCCGTGGGCTGTGGGTATTATACCACTGCTCTGCCTTGCCACTTTAAGGGCCATAAATGTCAACATCCTACAACTTTGGAGGCAAGGGATAACCTGGATCTGGGCCAAAGATACAGTCAAGATGAGCTATAGCTTTGCTCAGGCATCCAGAGATGAAACGAAGGGAGTAGAAACAAGAGAATAATCAGAAGTAGATACCATTCTGCTTAAGCCAGATCGAGCCAAGATGAATAGAGTAGGCAAAATGTAACTATATCAACATGGAAGAACCAGGAAGGAGGTGACAGAGTCGAAGTATCATAGAATTTTAAGCACCAGACCAGACCTTTGATACTATTGTAAGTGAGATTCCACAAAAGTAAACTGAGGTACATTTTCTTCAAGCAAGATAACAGTTTATTAGCAGGGTATGAACCTGTTAGCAGAGTGAGTCAAATGGCTACCTCAGTTAGGCCAAAAGACCCAGAGGAGGAGGCAGAGCTCCTTTTTATCAGCACAGAACAAAGAACAGAAGAAGCCAGGTGAGAAAAATAATACCGTTGGTTGTAGGGTTGGCAGCATTGTGGGGGTGAGGACAACATGATTGGCTATATGAAGGAAAGTGGGTTAACACTCATATGGGGCCAATGACCACCCCTATCTGTCTTAGAGAAATGCTTTATTGATTTATAGAACCCATCTACATTCTGAAGCTGTTGATGGTGGATCAGGGATAGCAGACTCCCTGGCTTCCAGGAAGGGGATAAGACCATTTTTAATTGGGCAAGGATAGGCAGTGTATCTTGTAGAAATGTACCAGGTCAGCTTGTATGCCTTCAAAGATAGCGCACAGATGTCATGGAATTTTTCTGGAGCTGAAGTAACGAGAGAAAACAAATTTTCTTGACATAAAGCGATTTGAAGGTAGTGCTGAGATAACAATTCCTTTTGAATTAAAATATTTTATGAGAGCACTGAACCTCTAAACTTAGCCCAGAGTTTTTCTTTAATTAAAAGTGATCTATAGGAAAACCAAACTTTTGCATCTAACTTGAGTGAGGAAGACTGAACTTTTGAACTTGATCTTCTGCATTCAGATACAGAGAAAAGGGCTTAGGTTATTGTATAAAATACAGAACAGTTACAGAATAGAATCAACTACAGAGTGGAATCAAATATAAAATACCAAATCAACATCTGATTTTCTCAATATCATTTAATTCAATCCTTTCAACATTCACTTTTATAAGATTTCGAGTTCCCTCCCTCCTCCCTCCTTCCTCCTCCTTCCTCCCTCCTCCCTCCCCTCTTTCCCAAGACAGCAAGCAATATGATATAGTCTATAAATGTACAATCATATTAAACACATTTCCACATTAGTCATGTTGTGAAAGAAGAATCAGAACAAAAGGGAAAAACCACAAGAAAGAAAAAAAAACAAAAAAAAAAGAAAATAGTATGCTTCAATCTGTATTCTACCTCCACAGTTCTTTCTCTGGATGTCATTTTCCACTTCCAAATGCCCCTGTAACACCTACTGAATACATGATTCTGCACAAGTCACTTAATTTCTCAGAATTGCCCTAGACAACTCTCTAAGATAACCAATTGCAAAGGCCTTCACCCTGACTGATACAATGAGTTTCCTCATTTGAGAGTGTCTTACAGTAATGAAATTACAGGTTAGGTTCATTCCCTATCTCCATCTCTACTAGGACCTGGATATAAAATTGATAACATAGGTGTATTAGTTAAGTTTCATAAATGGGAATTCCCCAAGCCAAATTATTGTAAGTCATAGACTACCTGAATTCATAAGTAGTAGAATCTAGGACCCCAGGCTTCTTTTGAAACCTTCTTTCCAATACATGAAAGCCTACTCCAAAGTCTTTACCTTCTGCTGCACTAATGAAGTGAGAAATGCTGGGAGTGGGGTGGGGGCGCATGGCTCCTTTGGCACTAGCTGGGAGGAATAGCTGCTGGAACTACCTGTAGTCAGCATAAAAAGACAAGGAGTTGTGTCATTTCTTTGCTATTTTGTAAACTGGATTATCGTGCTGTTGTTTCAGAATCAGCTGTTTTTTTCAAGGAAAAAAAAAGAGAGAAATCCAACTGGAGCCTTATTGCAAAGGAATAGGGCATCCAGTATTTCTGGGTGACTTTTCTATGCCTTTGTTTATGTTTCCTCATGCTGTAGGTCCTTGGAAAGTCTGTGACTATGCTGGTCTCAGGCACAGAGAACACCAAAGGGTTTGGCTAGTGATGAATCTGTGTCACATTTTTTTGAAACCTAAATGAAGCAGTATATCTTTATTTCTATTAAATTTCATCTTTGGAAGACTATAGCACCAACTCCAGCTTATTATATCCTTTCTTCCCTAACGGCAAGAGTTCAAAGACAGTTTAAGATCATTTCTGGTCAAAGTTCCTAAAAAATAGTGAAGAAAGGAGGAGGTAGGGCCTTGGGAGACAAAGAATAAGGCACGTCTTGCAGCCATGACTTTCAGATGCTGTTAATTAGTAGGCACATTTATAAGTCCTTCTGTCAGATAATCCTCACTGGCCTCCACATGAAGAGTGAACAGTTGTATTTACTATCAAATTATGACACATCCCTATGGAAGGTGAGTCAGCCCTGCTTAGGCAACAAGGCCAGCCTAAGTTACAGAGCATAGGTAAGTAGGATAAGCTTTTTGCAGAGAATTGAAATGGAGTATTTCAAAAAGTCGCAGAAACTCCAAAGACCTTCCCAAAGGGGATGTTCTCTGAGTACAATCCTGGTCAGGAGGCTACAGGCAAAGCTGAAATCTATTCTATAATTGGCCACAAACTCCTGCTAGATCGATGACCTCAGAACCAGCTTTGAAATCTCCCCAGTGTTCCAGGTGCAAACAGGCAAAGAAAAGCGATTCACCCATTAGGATATACACAGACTAATAACAAAGGAAAAGGGATCTTGTTCATCAGCCCAGTAGAAACAACCCGAATGTAGACTTCCCTGACACTTTATCACTCAAAGGAAAATTGAGAAGCCCTAATCTTTGACAGATGTACCAGATTCCTATTAGGAGGTCCTAAGCAATGAATATTCTCTTTGACTCATTTCATCTCCTCCCTCCCCCAATTAGATTTTAAAATTCCGGAGAGCTTCTCTGGTTAAATCACTTTTAATGTGATTAGTTGACAATTAGTTGACTCCTCTCCTAGCAAAGCAAGGCTCTGGAAGGCACTGAAATGTAAAAACATCTATTCATAAGAGAACTGAACAATAAAACAACAGAAAACAATCATAGCCCGCTTTCCTGGTGAGTACAATCTCGCAGTCTCATTCTATTTTTCCTCCCAATCCCTAGGAGTTTGGATCTAACTCTCTATTAACCAGTCACAAGGTCAATAAGAGAAGGCTAATCAAAGTCTCTGGAATTAGAGGTAGCAATCTTCAGCCAAGGGCATCATCAGCATCTCTGCTTGTATCCCCAGCCATTGCCACTTGGCAGCTTCCTAGTCCCTTGCTGATAAGAAGCTTCTCTGCAGTCCTGGTCTCTTCCATAATCTCAAAACAGCTGCTGGCTCCCCATTTCACTCTTGGCTACTGTTTTCACTCCCAAATTCATCTCCCTTTTTTTTCAGCAACTCCTTGCTTAATACCTGTCATGTGCTCTCAGATCACATCATTCTGGGAAATGTTGTCTTCTCCCACTAGAGCTCCCAGAATCCTTTGTTTGGAACTCTGTAATTCATTTAAATGATATTATGCATTATAGTTGTTTTTTGTTTCTGTGTCATATGCCCCTATAGACTCTAATACATATATATGTATATATGTGTGTGTGTGTGTGTGTGTGTATGTATATGAAAACAAGAACTATATCTCATCTAAACTTTTATTCCTCCAGGAAAGGCTATGTGATATCTTGGAAAGAACACTGCATTTGGCATCAAGAGGGATATTTCATTTTGAATTCTCGCTCTGCCAATTTATTACCAACATGACCTTGAGCAAGTAACCTCTCTAGGCTTCAGTTTTTATCTGTAAAATAAGGTTGGATGAGCTCTTTATGGTCCTTTCTAATTCTAAATCTTGTGGTGCAGGGCTGAACACAGTACTCTTTTTATATTAGGTACTTAATAAGCATTTTTTTTAAATTAAACTGATTCTGCCTCAAGTCACTAAGATCTTTCTACATTTTTTTTAGTGAAATACAGTGTTTATATTCTTGTTCTCAGCTAGCATATGCCTTACCGGTAGCTGTGTGACCATCACAGTATACCTTGCCACCTGCCTTCTAACTCTCATGGGCCTTGGTTACCTCCTTTACCACTTCTGTGGACTCCAGGCTTTCTATAGTATTTGTCTACCCTTCCCCAAAAAGATCTTACCCACCCCCTGGTCTCCAAAGTCTTCTCTAGGGCAAGCTCAGCATGGGCTAACCAGGCTTCCATATCTGTTCCTGCTTCTCCGTGTTGTGAGGCTGGCCTCACGAAACCACCTGGCCTTGAAGAAGAACCTTGAACCATCTAATACCATGTCTCCCTCAACAACCTGTAAGCCTGGACTCATTTCTGAATGGTTAACACGTTCCCACCTCCTTATAATCTCTTTATCCCAGTGATTCTGACCTCCAAGCTCACCATGTACAAACCCCATTCCCCATCCCCAACTGTGTCCCACTCTATGTCTGTCTGCTCCTTCTACTGTGTCCTTTGAAATATCTGCTCCAAAATTTAAAACCTCTTCCTTTCTCACTCCCTCCATTTTTCTATCATTCACCAACACCTGGCTTCCTTCTGATGACAATGATTCTCTTGACATCATTTTCAGCGCTGAATATTCCTCAACTCACTGGTCTGGGCGTGGGGGGCAGAGAGATTGAATACTCTTTGTACTCCATTGTCATTTCCAGACTCACCCTCTATGACCATCACTCATCAACCTCTTCTCCTTTGAGGTAATGATCCAAATTTATCACCTGATCGATAACCATGTGGTCATTATCCATCAACTGCCCCCCCCCCCAGAAATTTTCTGTCTTTCTTCAAATGTTTCACTGCCTAGCTTACAACCTTTTTCTTCACTTTAACTCTTGCTGTCACACTAGGGAACTTCAATATCCACATTGATGCTCTCTCAAATACTAATTTTGCAGTTCCTAAATCTACTCAGTTCTTATGACCTACTCCTCCACTCCACCTCCCCTACAAAAAGAGATTGTTATACCTTTTATCTATCACCCACAAACATTCCACTTACTTGTTCACAAACTCTGAAATTCCTTCATCTGATCATAACCTTGTATTATGCCCTCTTCCCTTGGGTCTTGTGACCCTAACTCTATTCTTTATCCTCACCATGGCCTTCATGACTTCTATTCTTTGTTTCTTTCCCAGACCATAACCTTTGCACTGGCTACACTCTCTTCTCTTCTCTATTTCAACCCCTTGGTGAATCAATTAAATTTTAATCTTTTCTCTATACTTTTAAAGTCCTTGTCCCCATTTTCTGATAAGACAATCATATTTCCTCTAGCTCTGTCAAGCATCATATGAATAAAAGCATACAAGGTGGATGATGGGAGTAATCCAGGGTTGAGGTTTGTCAAGATATGATTAGTTATCTTGCCAAACCTCAACCCTAGATTTCTCCTACCATTCACCTCCTGTACAACTATTCATGTGCTGCTGGACAAAACTGGAGTAAATCTCAAAACCATGCTGATTGTCTCCCCAACAAATTTGTGTGCTCTCATCTCAACTGGGTCTTCACTGCAGCAAGGCAATCATTCTATTTCTCTCTATTCAACTCACTCAGTCTTCACTGTGACTCCTCTCTTCTCAAACCTTCCATGGTACTCATTCTCTCACTTTCTTAGCTAACTATCTTGCCTAGTACTTCATTGGGGGAAAAATTATGCCATTTGCCAAGAGCTCCCACTTCTCAGCTCACATTACTCAGACATTTTCCTCTTATTCCCTCATGTACTCCAATCTAAAGTGATGAGGTGCCACTCCCCTCTCCCCCTCTCCATCTCTCTCACACACACACCTTTAATTTCCCTGTATCTATTGGTCTTTCCTTACTACTTAAAACCACACCTATGTGTTCTCCATCCTTAAAAAATACTCACATGATCCAACTATTACCATGAGTTATTTTCTTATTTCTCTGCACTTGTTTGCACCTAAACTTCTTGAGAAAGTCATCTATACTCAGTGCCTCTACTTTCTCTCGTCTCACTTGATTCTAAATGTTCTGCAATTTGACTTCTGACTTTAATATCCAGGTGAAACTCCTCTGTCTAAAGTTACAAATGATCTCTTAATTGCCAAATATAGTGGCTTTTCTCAATTTTTCATCTTTATTGAACTCTCTTCAGAGTGTGAGACTATTGATCATCTTCTACTCTCAAATACTTTTTCCCCTCTAGAATCTTGTAACACTGCTCTCTCCTGGTTCTCTTATTTGTCTGTCCACTTCTTCTCATTCTCCTTTACTGGTTCTTTATCCATGTTATACTCAGTAATCATGGTTGTCCCTCATGACTTTGTCCCATAGCCTCTTTTCTTTTCCCTCTATACTATTTTGCATAGTGATGTTAATTATTATCTCTGTATAGATGATTCCTAGTCTTTCTCTGGCTCTACCTTCACCTATCACCAGCTCACTTTTGAAGATCTCAAACTAGATGTCCTGTATCTCAAACTCAACATGTCCAAAACAGAATTATCTTCCCCTGCTCCATACCCTTGACCCCTCATTTTTTCTGAACTTCTCTTTTATTGTTGATGACACTACCATCCTCCCAATCCCAATCATTTTTTCTGAACTTTTCTTTTACTGTTGATGACACTACCATCCTCCCAATTAGGCAGGTTTGCAACTTTTGTGTCACACTCAACTCCTCTCTCTCACTCTCCCCACATATCTAATAAGTTGACAAATCTTCACAACTTTTCATATACATACATACATGTATGTGTATATATGCATATACACATATATACACATATATGTGTATATATATATATACATATACATACATCTATCTTCTTTCAACTCACATGGTGACTACCCTAGTTTAGGCCTTCAACACCTCTCACTTTTACTATTAAAATTATCCTCCCTGCCTCAAGTTTCTCCTTAAGCCAATTCATCCTCCTCTCAGCCAATAAAATTATTTTTTGAAAGCAAAGGTCTTACCATGTCATCTCCTTACTCAAATTCCAGTGGCTGCCATTTTTCAAAGATCAAATATAAACTCCTCTGGTTGGTATTTAAAGTCCACAACCTGTCCCCTTCTTACAATTGCATTGTACATACCTGGTTATTTACATGTTGTCTCCCCCATTTGAATGTGACTTCACTGAGATCACTTTCTATTTTTACCTTGTATCCCCAACATTTAGTATAGTGCCTGGCACATAGTAAGTACTTAATAAATACTTGCTAGCTGACTGAATGACTAATTGATGGACATTGTCATTCTCAGAGACTGTATGCCTCATATCAATTCCAAAAGACAGCAACAGACTTTTCTTTCTTTGATTTCGATTATTGAATCTCCTGTTGGGCAGACTCATTTGCAGAAAAGAGGTGATTGGCAGGTCCTCAGCTCAGTGAGTGAAAAATCTCAAATTACAATTTTTAGCCAATTCCCCAGCTTCTCTTTGATGACTTCTTTTTCAGAGGAATGATTTTCTAGAAATCTATCACTGCAGCTTAATAATAGAAAATGCTTTACACATACAATAACAGTAAAAAGGTTTTCCATCTAAAAGCAAGAGGAGAATAAGTGGATTGTGTACAGTAATCAGAACCTTGGAGAAGAGAAGGGAGAAGAGGAAAAGATGACATTGCATAATATAATTCAGCAAGTACTTTGCTCCTATTTCTTTTCCTGCTGTAGACACATAGAGAATGAAACTGACTCGTCAGCCATTTAACAAGAATTTTCTGAGCCCCAGTAAGTGTTATACAGCTAAATGTCACTGCTGCCATCAACAACCTTTTGCTGGAATGGGACCTGGGAACAAGCTCAGCAGATAAAATCAGATAAGCAGAACTGTATCAGATATTATAGCTTTATCATCACTTGCTCCTTAAAGTGGTATACACTGTGTATGAATGAGAGTTGTTTCAGCACAAGACATGACCCAAAAGAACACCAACGTCATGGTACCTTCCCATACCACAATGACCACTCAAGGATAGGAGATCCAAGGTCAGGACGCCATAGTGACATTGCCCAGTACCTCCCAGCCTCTCCATGTGTTTTCCTATCAAATACTCTATGAAGTCTAAATGTGTTACTCTGAACTAATAAATTGATAAATGTGTATCAGCAGTTACAGAAATCACTAACCAAATGTACAGGGATTCTGTGTTGACCTTGTGTTGCTGAACAATTTTATTAATGATTTTGTTAATGATGTGGGTGTTATGTTTATCATATTTTCAGATGATGCCAAACTGGAAGGAATAACAATAATAGCTAGAATTTATATAACACTTTAAGGCTTGCAAAGTGATTTACATATATATTAATCAATTGATTATTTTAATTAATTAATAAACTATATTTATATGTGATATAAACACATAACATAAATATAATATACAAAATAATATAAATATATAAAAATAATTAATTAATAAACTAACACACTGGATGACAGGGTCCAAAGAGGTCCTGACTGACCAGAATTTTTGGCTGAATCAAATAAGATGAAATTAAACAGGGATAAATATAAGGTGTTATATTTGGGTTCAAAAAATCATCTTTGAAAGAACAGGAGCAGAATTGTCAAACATAAGGCCTGCAGGAAGAACACTTCCAAATACTGGCTGAACCATATTCAAATGTAATTGGGAAATGTTTAACAAAATAAATAAAAATACAATAAAACACAGATAACATTATATTTCAAAACTAAGTAAATATGTAGCCCAGAGGGATCCTTATGTATGGGTTAGGGAGTCCTATTTCTATTTGAGTTTGATACCACTGTACAACAGAGAGAGATTCTTCTCTAGAATAATGCAGTGCAATGTTCCCTCTATCCTCAAAAGAGAATGATATTTGTGTTATGTGCCATTCACATTTCTCTGTGCAATGATAAGTATTTTTGTTGGTAAATTTTGTTTAACCGTTGGTGACGTTGGTGTCTAATCATGTTTGGAGCCCCTCAAGATTTTTATAAATTTCAGAAGGGGGTCATTAATGTTTCCAGAATTCAGTGTAGCCATTTGAGCTATTTCTTTGGGGAGAGCTGTAACCACTAAGTTTATGTGGTTTCCCTGATTTTGAATGACATATAGTAACGCATTCCATTGGTTTTAATTCAGTGCCTTGTGTGAAAACATGTAGAAAAAAATGTCTTTTAAAACCTTCTCATGTTTTTCAAACACATTAAAATAAAGCAGTGTGGTCTCCATGAATGATTTGGAGAATGGAGTCCTTTGTAGGAACTGTAAGATCAACACTCCATGAGTTTGTTTTCATTCTGCTATTTAACATGGGGACAGCTAGGTGGCACAGTGGATAGAGTGCTGGGCTTGCAAACAGAAAGATTCATCTTCATGAGTTCAAATCTGGCCTCAGGCACTTACTAGCCATGTGACCCTGGCCAAGTCACTTAACCCTGTTTGCCTCAGTTCCACATCTGTAAAATGGTCTGGAGAAGGAAATGGCAAACAACTCCAGTATCTTTGCCAAGGAAACCCTAAAATGGGGTCACAAAGAATACGACATGACAGAAATGACTGAACAACCACATTTAACATAGAGATTTGACAGGAAGTATTGAAATGGTACTTCCAATCGGGACTGGCTCTTGGAGGCACCCACAATTTCTTCCTTCAACATTTTTTTCTCCATTTGATTACCCATTCTCTACCCCACTCTGGGGATTATTTAAGTGGAAAGGACCAAGTAATTTATAGGTCAGCCTAGCCAATTGCTTCAAAATTCCTTATCTCTTGGAGACCTGGGTTCTCCCACATATTGCATCTATGTGACCTTGAACAAGTTATTTCACTTCTGAGTCTCAGTTTCCTCATCGACAAAAAGGAGTTGATTGATAGTTAGCAGGTGCATTCCTGGTATGACATTCTATGATTCTAATTTCCTTTGGGTTTTGTTCCCCACCTTCTGCCTTCTCTCCTCCCAAAGAGAACTTTCATGGCAACATACTTGCCATAAATGAGATTCAGTGTTTTTGCAGACAATCATATCTTTTGTGTCACAATGACTTATAAGCAAAATGAAATAGTGTAGTTTGACTTTCAGTGTCCATACTTTTGTAGAAGCATCTTGCCATTTTTTGTTGCATGTTGGACACCTCTTCAAATGACATGTTCCTTTTTAATATGTGGATAATCTCCATTTCTTTTGGCCATCATTCCTTTAAATATACAAATAATATTTTTCCAACCTGCTCACCTCCCTTTGGATGGACGATGAGGAATAAAAAAATTCAAAGAACAAATATATAAAATTAAAGGAAAATATAATTGTTCCTCATGGAAGAAATTTAATCGCTCATAAGAAGAATTTGGGTGGCTACAGTATTTTATGTCCCAATATTCTTTATGAAAGAAACAGGAGAACTTTAATTTGGTTCTAATGGAAGAATGTCATATACCATTACTGCCCAAAATTTTGGAATAGTTGTAGGGTATCTTTAAGCTCTAGAGGGATGATTAGACTTATTCTGGTTGACCCACTTGGGCATAATTAGGAGCAATGTATAGAAGTTACAAGGAGGAACATTTTGACTTAATGTAAGGGGGAAAAACAGAATGATAATTAGGGCTGTCCAAAGATGGAGTTGATTGCCTTCAGAGGTAGTAAACTTCCCCAGCTCTAGAAGTCTTCAAGTGGTGGCTTGGAGACTCAGTATGAATGACTGATGTAAAAGGGATTCTTGCCCAGTTTTGGGGTGCCTTGTGGGCTCCTTTCCAACTCTGAGGTCCTGTCATTCTTTTAAGTTTTTGTTAGAAAAATTCAATGCCTCTTACGCTAAAGTATTCCTCTGATACATCATCATTTTGTTGTTGTTGTTAAGTCATTTTATATTCATGTCCAACTCTCCGTGACCCCATTTGGGGTTTTCTTGGCAAAGATATTGGAGTGGTTTCCTCTAACATATCTCCCCAAGCTGGAATGACTTTGAGTTCAGTCCCAGCAAAAGACTTTATGTCTGTCATCTGAGAACCAGTCTTATGCAGAGAAGCCAGGTTGTTACCAGAAGGTTGGCTATTGACGTGATGGCAATTTTCTTTGGCCATAGCAATTTATGAAGCATCCACAAGGCATGGAGGGATCTATGGTCTGTCTCAGTGGAAGGAAAACCAATACTGCTAAAATCATAGATCTTTTGAAATTGAAGAAATTCAATGCCTAAGAATTTCTGCCTATGATAATAAGGCATGTTTTCTTAATTAAATTTAGGAGTCAGGCTTCCTTATTCAAATGTCATGGATTTCAGATCAAATATGACCTGATGCACACCTGAATTTTGAGGCACTTGGAAAACCTTATTGTCAATAGTAAAATTTTCTTTTAGTTGGAGTTTATGAAATATGTCTCCCATGGCATTTGTGAACACTTTTTATGTGTGAACATAGATTTCTTCCTGTTTAATACCTTACTTAAGAGACAATGTGGCATAGTGAATATAGTGCTTGGGGATTTAGGAAGACCTGGCTTTAGACCTTACCTTTGATGTTTACTAACTATAGGACCACAAACAATAGATTATAGGTTTTTAAAATAATAATAATACAATAACTGTTTTTACATAGTGCTTTGAAGTTTGTAAAGTATTTCATATATGTTAAGTCACTTGATCCTCACAACAACCCTGTGAGGTAGGTGCTATTCTTATCCCCACTTTACAGATGAGGAAGTCAAGACACAAAGAGCTTATGTGACTTGCCCAGGGTCACACAGCTAATTTGGAACTGGACAGCTCCTTAGAGATCATCTATAAGGAAGCTAAGGGCCTTAGGGTTAAGTGACTTGTCCAGGATCTCACAGCTAATAAACATTTGTTGTTGTTGTTGTTTGTCCTTCATTTTCAGAAAGGACCAATGACATCACAAGGGTGGTGTCTTGACTTGTGCATGAACTGGATATAAATGAGGCAGAGCTATGCAAAGTCATCAGCCTCACTCTCTCCTCCAGAATCATTGAAGTCAAGTGATAAGACAAAGGTCAAAATGACTGGCGATGGCCCAGGATGTAGTGGGTGACCTTGGCCTTTCCATTAAGGTCTTTCCTGGGTTTCAGTTTCTCTGAGACAACACCCATTCAATGACTAAGGGCTGGGTAAGAGTAGAGACAAAAGATGGTTCAATCTACCTTCACAAAGATATCAATCTGGGAGGGGAAGACCCTCAAAATTTCTGGCCAAAACGAAAACAATTGCTATTTACACTTATTCCATAAACCTATGTCATCCTGTCTCCAAGTCCAGTGTGCTGTCCACAATACTAACCTACCTCTCTAAGTTATTTAATCCCTCTAAACCTTAGACAGTCATTTCTGTCTCATCCATTAAGTTGTAATTTGTGAACTATAAAAGAGGCAGAAGTTCTCATACTAATAATTGTATATCTTTGACATATTGAGGTAATAGAATACTTAGATGTTTATATCATGAAAAAAAACCCCAACAACTAGGAAATGCTGAGCTAATCAGTCAATACACAACCAGGTCCCAATGAGTGAAAATAATGAATCCTCTTAAGTGGTCAGGTATGTTTGATTTCACATAATACAAAGTTATAAATATGTAAATATGAGAATTGGTTCCATTCCAGAGGAAATACGCTATACCAATTCAAATAATTCAACCACTTTGGGGAGTCATTATTTACACTAATCAGAACCTAGCTGTAACTCTTAAGTGATCTATATACACAACTGGGTAGAGGACTAACCCCCAAGATCTTATTAAAAGTGCATTGACCATCTAGTGACACAAATTAATGATATTCCATAGGAGCTGGTGTTAAAACCTAGTGTAATTTCATCCTTTTCATCAATCACCAGGATGATAGTAAATAAAGTATTTATTCATGTTTATAGATTTAACCTGGCCTTCTCTGGGCAGGTTTTGAGCATGTCCAGTTTGCCTAGCTTGCAGCCCCATTGTACACCTTTCCATGTGAGTGCGGGAAGCCTTCTTTGACTGGTAGTCTACATCTTTAAAACAAGAGAAACAGTCGTTCATTATTTCTTTCCGCCATCTTTTGGCTGTGCTTTCTTCAGTAACTCCTAAATGCTGTGCCTACCTTGGATGCCATGAACTGAACCAGTGAGAGGGAAAGGAAAACCATTCCTCTATTTACTTTTCTTTTATCCTGGCTAGGAAAAATGGTCCTGGGGGTATTTGTTTCTTTAGCATGTTATTTGTCCTTAATTTCAAGTACTGGAAGTGAGCCTCATGAGATTGGGAGTTTGAGTCATGGTGACCTTAGATCCAGGATTGCAGAAGGGGTGATGCCAGCCAGGCTGGCATGGAATCCCTTGGGATTTGAATTTGAGAGGAATTTGATTTTGAAACTAAGACTGTGCTCTATAAGGACTGAGCTAACCTATGAACCTAATCTACTTCCCCTCCCCAGAGACTAAGGTGAAATAAGAGAGAAGGATGAGTATGCCTCCTACAAGTTGGGGGAGTAAATTTGTATATTTGTGATTATACCTTTGGAAGTAAATAATTCTTTTTAAAGGTTCCTGTGTTAAACACGTGACACACAAAATTTGCGGTTTGCACTATGGAAGGCAGGACTCAGATTCAAAATGTCAGCTGCTTATGTTTTGGTTCTAGGCCTGGCCTAGTAGACTAGTTTCTGGACTAAATGTGAAAGCGGGTTCAAAGAGATGATTTCCTTAAGCCACCAATGTTTTATGAATTATTTCATTGCTCATAAAGACCCTTTTCTGAAGAGAAAGATTTGGAAGAAAGAATAAATAGTATTCTAGAGGAAGAGTGCTTCATGTTCAAATTCTGAGGAGATGCCATGTCTGGGTCAATGGCATAGGACTGCATAGAACTTGAGCTGGCATGCTAGCATACATACCCTGAAGGAGCCTTTTTATTGGTCCTGTAGAAGACTCAATAAGAATGCTCACTTAAGGGGTACTGTATCCCCAGCCTCCCACTCTATGCCTGTTTCTGGCATAGAGAGATCTTGAGAGAAATCTTTAGGATTGAAATGAGATCAGTTAATTGACAGAATCATTAACCAATCAATCAGTCACTAAGTATTTATTAAGCACCTACTATGTGCTAGGCACTGGACTAGGTGCTGGGAATGACATATATGTCTCTATTTGTATCAAACTTATCTTTTCCCCTAAACTTTCTTTTCTTTCTGATTTCAGAAATATCTGTCAGAGGCACAATTATTCACACTGTTTTAAACATTGGTGTTATTTTTTGCTCTTTCTTTTTCTACACCTATCACATTCAATTTGTTACAAATCCATGTCAAATCTACCTGTATAATAACTCTCCCATCCATCAATTCTTTCTATTCCTTCTGTCCCCACACTAGGAAAGGCCCTCATTGCCACACACTTGGATGATGGCAATAGAATTCATCCCGCCTCTTCCAATCTATCCTTCATCCCACTGCCTGAATAATTTTCCAGCTATATCACTCTTTTGCTCAAAAATTTCCCTACAGACCACTGAGTAAAGTTTGGAATCTTGTCTGGCATCCAAAGGCCTCCACAATCTATCACCATACTACCTTTTCATACCTAGATCAAACTAAGATTATAGGATCCAGAGCTGGAGGGGACTCCAGAGGACATCTAGCTGGAAGCCTTCATTTTACAAAATAGAGGTCCAGATTGAAATGACTTGCTTTACAGTAACACAGTCAATAAGTTGAAGAGCTTGGCTTTGTACCTAGATTTTCTGACTCCAAATACAGTGTCTTTTCCATTGTATATAGTCAAATTGCTCCTTCACATTGTTTAACCAAAATAAACTCCTTCCATGCCCTGCTCATTCCTATATCTACACCTTTATTCAAGTAGCTCCCTGTGTCTGGAATACCTTCATTCTTCTCTTTGCCAACTCAAAACACAATCATCTTTTCAAGGCCACAATCAAGATCCCCTCTTCCATGAAACCTTCCCAGATGACCTCAGTTGCTTGGACTTCACATAGCACTTTGTTCCATGACTCTTTATTGAAAGCATCACAGAGCCTCAGTTTCCACATCTAACCAAGTATTGGACCAGATGTTCTCTGAGGTCAATTACAGCTCTAAATCCAATTATCTCATGACCTTAATGTCACGTATTGTATTTATTTGAATGTGTATGTTATCTCCATGCTAGGCTGTAAGCCTCATGAGGTTAAGAGTCATACCTTACCTAAGCTTTGTATCTCCTCCGATGTGTTCTGCACATGGTAAGTACTTAATCAGTGTCTGCTGAACCTTGGATTTGTACCAAGTAATAAGCTCCATGAGGACAAGGGGAAGGGAAAGAAGCAAAGTGAATAAGTATTTATTAAGCACTAACTATGTGACGGGTCCTATGTAAGTGCTTTGCAAATATCCCATTTGACCCTTACGACAAGCCTGAGAGGTAAGTGTTGTTATTACCCCAATTTTACAGTTGAGGAAACTGAAGCTGGAAGAGTTTAGGTGACTTGCCCAGGGTCACACTGCTAGTAAATGTCTGAGGCTGGATTTTTAACTCAGGTCTTCCTGACTCCAGGCCATGACTATCTACTGCACCACCTACCTTCTGTATCTCACTTAATGTGTTCTGCACACAGTCGGTGCTTTAAAGATGTCTTTTGAACTTGAATTCACACAGGACAAATTCATGTCCACCCCAGCCCAGAAGAAATTGTGAGAGTGAAACTGAAGTATGGGTTTTCTATCTATATCAGAGTGGCTGCTATTACTGAGAGTTTTCTGGAAAGTACAGTCCTTGGAATTTGGTCTGGAGCCAAGGAGCAACCTGGGACTTTCCATCAACGTTTGATGACTTTTCAACCTGAGTGCACACAAGATGAGGCAGCAATAGCTCAGTGATTCCTAGGAGGGCACCAACAGCTAGTTTGCCCTTGGTGAATTGAAAATACACACACAAGGGGCAGCTAGGTGCTACAGTGGATAGAGCACCAGCCCTGGAGTCAGGAGGACCTGAGTTCAAATCCGGCTTCAGACACATGATACTTACTAGCTGTGTGACCCTGGGCAAGTCACTTAACCCCAAATGCCTCACAAAAAAAAAAAAAAATATACACACTGCAGGTGGCTATTTCCAGCCACAGTAGCATTTCTTTAAAGAAATAGGCTTCCTTTCCCCAAGCAAGGATTGTAGCTACTTGTTGATGATGATGATAGCTATAGCTTTCATTATAATAATAGCACTTTAAGGTGTGCAAAAGTGCTTTACAAATATCATCTCATTTTATCTTTACAACACTATTGGGAGATAGGTGCTGTTTTTATCCCATTTTACACATCAAGAAACTGAGACACATGCAGAAGTTAAGCGACTCACCTAGGGTCATGTAGACACATGGTATCTGAGGCTGGATTTGAGCTCAGGTTTTCCTAATTCCAGATCAAACACACCATCTATGCTGCCACCTACGCTGCCTTGTTGGGTGTTACCCACATCCTCAGTTGATTCCCATATTGGCTTGAATGTACCTGTCAAAGACGAATGACCAATCAGATCTTGTGCCTTAGATGATCAAACGGGATACTGAGGGCCACCTCAATCTCTCAAGAGGTTAATCTTTATCAAAAAAACTAATGTAGAAGAAATTTGCTACTGATTTTCTCCCAATGGAAGCGTTCTTTGGGATGTTCTAAAGGTCAATTAAAGTTCAGCCCTTTCTTTGTCCTTACTACTTTCTAACTTTATTTGCATATATTCTTTTTATCTGTATACATGCCTATAACTTCATGAGATAATGCTTATAAGGCACTCAATCACCCCTAGCTATATAAATATTGGCTAGAAATATCAGAAAGTATCTATGATTTCCTCATTGTTGCAAACTGCCTTTGCTCATCCATGACTTTGTAGATAATTCCTAGGTAGTTCTGCCTGAAGGACATGAGACACATAGGAGTTAAGTGACTCATGGAGAGTCAAAGAGCTAGTGAGTTAGAAAGTAGAATTTAAACCCATGTCTTCTTAAATCCAAGAACTCCATCATACCATCTCTTTTATTGTTTTGTTCTTCTCATCCTTGTGATTTTCAGAAAGAAATGGTCTTGGGATAAGTCACTATCCTCCTCTCTTTAATATTTATTATTATATATTATTCAGGGCAGCTAGATGGTACAGCGGATAGAGCACCTGGCCTGGAGTCAGGAAGACTTATCTTCCTCAGTTCAAATCTGGCCTCAGACACTAGCTATATGACCCTGGGCAAGTCACTTAACCCTGTTTGCCTCAGTTCCTCATCTATAAAATGAGCTGGAGAAGAAAATGGCAAAAAAAAAAAATGCCAAGAAACCCCAAATGGGGTCATGAAGAGTCAGACATCACTGAAAACAACTGAACAACAATTATGCAGATAGAGAAAATGATTGATTTTTCTTATTACATTAAAATGTTAGGGTGGAAGCTTTTCTACTGTAGATGTTCTGAGACCCTCTTTGGTACAACTCCAGTAGTAAATAGGATGATGGAGACTATGACATATAAATCTTCCTATTGCCATATAATTTTGATGTCTTCCACTAAATCATGATATTTTGAGAACTTTTCATTCCCTAGTGGTTTGAAGTTTTGTGTGTTCGGTATAATACCATCCATGAAAAAAATTGTTCTTCATTTTTTTGGAGTCAGTATTATGCACAGGTGATAGTTTTGTCTATAATTATGCTCTATTATTATACAATTATAACTATTATTATTTTGTTCTCATCTTTTTTGATAGGAGTCAGGTAGAAATGGCCCGAGCCAAATAGCTATTTTGGTATTCTTTTTATATAATTAGTGTTCTGCAAATTATTCGTCAGATGGACAGAATAACTGCTTCTCATAGTTGAGTAAAACTATCAGGATATAAGTGCATCCTTTGTGAATTCACTGTAAGCATCCTTGGTTCAACTCTGAGGATGCTAATACAATGGGGATGATCATCCCCCATCCTTTCCCATATGATTTTCATCTCCTTAGCTAGATGTCTATATTTCAAAAGAAAGACTTTTATTCATAGTGCTTGGAGGTTGTGAGTATTTGGTATGGCATCATCTATTAAAAATGTAATTCCTAAGTTTTTATGGATCAATGTTATATTCAGGTGATTGTGGACAACAGTTAAGTCTGTAATGATGGTCCAGTTTCAGTTTGTTGTTTAAGTTCTCTGCTGTGTTTTAGAGCCTGTGTTTTTAGTATGGGAATGTAATCCTTTAGTCCATAAAAAATACTGAGCTTCTAATGTATAAACCTGGCCATCATGTCTTGCCTTTGTAGGTGCTAAATTTTTTTTTTTACCACTTACAAATATCACATTTCTTGCCATTTCCTTGCATACTTTGCATCCATCACTAAATCCATCCATAATTCATCCAAATTTGTTAAATATTTCCTATGTACCAAGCGCTCTGTATATAAATACAAAGGTGAGTCAGTTCCCTTCCTAAAGGAACTTACCTTCTAGCAAAAGAAGACAACACACAAAGGGGATCCGAGTTGAAAGGGGGAGTTGGAGGGCCGGGTAGTTTCAGGAAAGATAAGGTGTAAACTCACCTATCAGAGCCCAGAATCCCAGTGATAAGAATCTGAGTTTCATGGGGAGGTACAGCAGGGCTGGAATAAAAATGGAACAGTTTGTAGGGCATGTTGTGGTGGCCTGAGAAAATTTCCTATAATTAGAGAAATGCACATTAAAACAACTCTAAATCCTAGGCTTTGGTAGGTGAGCTTTTGCTTTATCCTGACCCAGAACCAAGTCACCATACCATTTCCCTACCTTCTCCAAACTGTTTCCTGTACTCTGGACCTACTTTGCTTCCAAGTAGAAACTTTCCAGATTCAATATGATCTATTTTATGGTTTTGAAGGTGTACTTTAAGACTTAAGTTATTACATAATACTTAATTGCTTTAAATATTTTCTTTCAATTCAGTTTTGATTGTATGATGCCAGTAAGTCTTATTCATCTCCAGCTTTCTCTTTGAAATCTTGCCTGGGAGAAACCAAGGTATTTGTAGGTATCTCCTTCATCCATTGGTTTGATGTGACCTCTGGATTTAAGTTTAAAGCTTGCAGGATCTTGCCTTGGTGTGTGTTAAAATTTTATACTTATTGAATGATTCTATGAGATGAAGGAGTCATTTAATGAGATAACATGTAAAGCATTTTGTGAACCTTAAAGGGATGTTTAACCAGCTGTTATTATTATATTTTTGATGGAATTGTGTAATTCAGTGTCATCTACATACATGAAGGGAATTGGTTTGACTCTCTCTTTAATGTGGATGCCATATTTGGTTCTATTTAGGAGAGATAATAATGGATTTCAGGCTCAGTCAAACTAGAACGGGCTTAAATTGCCGCCCCCCCCCATGCCACATTTCATGTCCATTGTTCCTGTTATTATTGCATTGGTAGCATGCTTTATACTTGGGCTTATTTTTGCCATGAGTGTAGAACTGAGTCAAAGGCTGTATAAATGGTATGCTTCTTTCACGCAACTTCTTCAATAATTATCAAACTTATAATAAGTTCCTCATTATACTTGTGGAAATTTTTGGCACACTCTTTTTGCTTCTTAGTCAACATATTGCTTCCTAAATCGAGTTTGTAGATTGTCTTTAATGATGATGTCATGGTCCTGTTTGAGAAGAAAGGACAAACAACAACAACAACAACCTGTAAATATTTTGTATAAAATCTATAAGCATGTAATTGGCCTATATTTGAAGGATTTGCTGTTGTTCTCATCTTTTGATAACAGATATATTATGCCCTCTGTTCAGAAAGTGGAGTCAAACTTACATCTTAGAGGAATCTCAGAATACTTTGTTAGCAGCTCATGCACCATTGTGAAATCTTTGAGCCAATACTTATGGATCTCACCTGGAACCTGCTGCCTACTTGTCTTTGAATTGTTTTTAGAGAAGCTGCAATTTCAGTCAACTCAGCCATGTAACTCTTCTATGGTTAATTATATTAATGATGTCAAACTTAGTATTTCTTATTTGATATTACTTGTGTCTTCATTGTTGTTGGACTCCTTGTGACCATAAAGATGGACAGAGATTTTTTTTTTATGTTGTTGAATATAAAAATTCATTGGGGGATACCTCTCCTTTCTGATTTCTTTCTCAGGCCTCACTAGTAAGAATTTGATTTATGTTGAAGTATGCATTTTTTTCTTTATGCTGATTTTCTCCTTGTCTCACTTTAAACTTTTGACTTTTACTTTCAGTAGTTGATTAAGGGACTCCAGAATTTCAAATATGCTTTTGTTTTCCAGATTCCATCCTGTATGGTTTTTTTTTTCTAATTGGGGTTTCCTTTAATTGACTTTGAAGTTTTCAACTTCATGTACTAGCTAAATAGTGATTCACTCTTCCTGTGCCTTTCAGCAGATCTTCAATGCTTCTCTCAAATCTATTTTGTCTATGTGGTGTTTGATGCCTCTTGTTAGGAGCATTCCTTGATACCTACACTTTTGCTCATGTGACTCTTACCATGATAATGTCCATCATGTGTACTATTGTGTGCAGATTCTGAAATGTTTTCTCATTTTCTGCCGAATATTATGGTAGCATTTGTTCATGATGGTCTTAACAGATCCCAGATTTTAATTACTCTGATTTAGTATTTTTGGTCTGCTAGTTAGCTTCATGCTATCAAATAAAAAAGGGGCTTTTTTTGGAAGTCTAGTCTATTTGTCCATATAATTTTCAAAATCATTTGAGACAGCTGTACTGTTTTTGTCTTTCATTTTATTATCAGGAATAATTCCTGGAGTTTGCATTAAGTGAAGATTGTCAATGACCTCAGAGTCTTTAACTTTTCCCTCTTCATATTTTCATAGCTTTTTGAGTTGCTCTCACTTTTTCTAATCTTGGCTTAGATATGAAGGGGTTTTTTTTGTTTGTTTTTCAATCACCCAGCACTGGTTGTTAATATGTTATGTTGTGTGACTTGGAGTTGAGGGTGCTGTTGATATAAAAAAAAGTATAAGACTCTTCTCTATAATTGGTGAAATATGATTTAAATTTTATCATAACATAAATATATATAACATAATGAAAATATGATGTCTTCAGTAAATTTCATGCATCCTCATGGTCTGCCCACATTAGTGGTCAGCACCATTTGCAATGAAGAATTTCTAGCAGGTGGAGGTTTGGGTATTTCTGGCTGTATTTTGCCTTCTTTTGTTACCAGAGCATACAGGAGTGACACTATCCTCTGTGTTGATCTGATCATCATGATAGTTTCACAAAATGGATCCTGGGTTGGGCTTTAAAAGGGTTGTCGTGTCTGTTATTGGTATTATTATTATTATTATTATTGACAAAGAAAGTTAGAGCTAGAGGAGACCTAAAAGTTCATTTTTGTTATGTTGAATCATTGACTCCCTGAGGGCAGGGATTGTGTTAATTTTCATCTTTGTATTCCTAACGCCAAACATAAGACTATCAGAAAAAAAAATATATGCTATGTTGACTTTAAAATTGTGGAATGTAGGTCTGTGAGGGCAGAAACCAAATTTTCATTTCTACCTCCTCTAGTTCTAGTACTACTGGATTTTGTTGCTATTTTGTTGTTTTTAATCATGTCCACCTCTTCATGACTCATTTTGGAGTTTTCTTGGCAAAGATACTGGAGTGGTTTGCCATTTCTTTCTCCAGCTCATCTTATAGATGAGGAAACTGAGGGAAACAGGGTTAAGTGATTTGCCCAGGGTTATACAGCTAGTAAGTGTCTAAGGCCGGATTTGAACTCAGGAAACTAGGTCTTCCTGACTCTGGGCCAAGTGCTCTATCTATTGCACCACCTAGCTGCCCACTACTAGATTTAGAAATCCCTAAATAAAAATCTGTTCACTAAATGATTGAAAAACCAATTCTGCCCAAACAAGTTTGATTAGTGAAAAAGTATGAACCCTACAGGGATATTTCCTGCTCTCTTTCCTCTCAAAATAAATGGTATCTCTTGAGAGACTACATCCTGGAGAACTGTGGAAATTGTAAAACTTCACCTATCCACTTTCTCCACTCTAGTTGTGACAGCATCTGAATAATCTACTTAGTGTTGAAGAAGAAAAAAATACTAGTGCCAATAATATAGCCTGTGATTTAGGCTCAAGTCTGCCAGAAAGAATTTTATTTGATATGTTATTAATCTATATCAAAGTCATTTCTAGCTCAGAGAGAGAGATGTCTAAACTGGAATTGGGTTTTTGACACGACTCTCCACCCTCAGAAAATTTCAGGTAACTTTTATAAGAATCTTGAACAAGAAAACGATCATGGTATGTTAAAATACAGTTTGGGTTGACATTACAGAATAGTCACCACTCAGTTCCTTCCTGGACTACTTCCTCTTAAGAGTTCCTTCCTGTGATCAGCCCTCACTTTGAATTTCAAAAAGAGAAGACACTGTACTTAGAGAGATCATGGCACCAATCACTCCAAATGTGTGGGAAGGCAATGACTTCATCTGGACAAGAATCAAGTTTGGTTATCCTCCTTGCTTCATTTCAAAGGAAAAACCCAAGCCTTTGTACTTCCCATTTTCCCAAGGGAAAAGTCCAAGAAGGGTTTTAGGGTGTGGAAAAAGAATTTCTTAATATTTTTAGAGAAACTTAAAAAAAAAAAAGGAGGCTTTTATGTTTCCATACTAATTACCTGAGAGAGATTTTTCTAGACTAAAAAATGATAATTGGAAGAAATCTGGAGGGAACATGACCACAGATCTTGAGTTGGAATGGACATCAGAGGCTGTCTAATACAACCCCTTCATTTTATGGGTGTCTAAACTGAGTTACTAGGAAATTAGGTGACTTGCCCAAATCATACAGGTGGTATGCATCAGAAAATAAGATTTAAACCCAGGTCCACCAACTCTAGATTCCATGTTATTTCCACTAAACCACAATATTTTGTCACTCCTAAACACTTCTTCAGGAATAGACACCCTTTTCAGATGTCAGAGGGAGAGCAGATATCAACACATGCAATGATCGTATCTGAACTTGTTGTAGGATGATGGGGATTCTTTTGAAGATTGGAAGCAATAAAGTCCTGTTCCCTAGGCAAACTCTTTTGAGGCTAGCTATTGACAGGAGTTATAGAAAAAGGAAATACGCATGGTGAGAAGAGGTTCTCAATCTGATATTGTATCATTGGATTATAACAAAAGATTTGTGGCTCTAGTTAGATGGGGAAAAACCCTGAAGGGTTTTCTCTGTAGTAGTGAAAATCATGAAGAAGGCTAGATAAAGCTCTGCCTAAACAAAGAGGGTTTGTCTTGGCCTGAGAACAATGTGGAACAGCATGGTTCTGCAGAGCAGGCAAACAGAGCTTCTGAGGATGCTAAGGACAGTAATACTGACAATGCTGCCTGCCGTTGTTGTTTGTCCTTCATTCTTGAAGAGGACCATGACATCAGGGAGGTGATGCAAGTGAATTTGCAAAGGCCATGACCTTACTTTCTCCTCTAGAGCCATCTGGATCTCTTGGCCAGATACAGATCAGGACTGGAGATGGCCCTGATGCAGTGGGAGACCTTCGCCTTTTTAAGCTGAGGTCTTTAACAGGTCTCAGTCGGACTGAAGTAATGCCCATTCAGTGATTAAGGCTAGGTAAGAAATGAGGCAGAGAATGGCCTCTCTAACTAGTAAAAAAAAAAATCAATCCGAGAGGGGAAGACCTTGCTATTTACATTCACTCTGGGCCACTCAGGGACCAATGACAAGCCAAGGGATTGGCCTGGGATCTATTGTTAGCCAATCAATTAGAGCCAGTGTGATTTGGGTTTACTGTGGTCCTTAAGAAAAAAAGATTTCAGCAATCAAAAATTACATTCCTTAGGGCAGAGCACCCACAGGTAAGGGTATGTGGACAGAAGGAAGGGAAAGGAAGGAACAAAGGAAGAAAGAAAGAAAGAGCTACATTGTCTGCTAGGAACCATGCAAAACTATAGGAGAAGCTTCCAAAAGCTCATAGGAAAAGCAATGCTTGGGATGCCTTCTGGGAGTCCCAGGAGAGGAACTGGCATTCGTGACTATGAATGACAAACATTGTAGAGAGATTATTTCCCGGTAGTTCCAAACTCTCTTCCTTTCATTTCATGAATTGTGTGTTTGTAAGAAGGGAGCTGATTTTTGTATACTAGGGATAGAAGGCACCAATAGAATTTTCTCCAGATTTTCTTGGAATAGACTACGAGACAACAAAATGAGAAAATTCCTCTAAGTATACCTAGTCATGAGCATGTCTCTGATACAAAGGTTATATGAGTATTTTTATATGTGAGTAGATATGGTTTGGGAATAATCACAGAGGCGTCACTTAAATGCTTTCTTTCCATGGAAGATAATATAGTGTCAAATGGAAAGAACTGAGAGTTGGAGAGAAGAGAAAATTAATAGAAATGAGTCAAGAAATTCCATCTTAAAAGGAAACCAAGTCATTTAGAGTCTGAGTACACAGAATGATGCATAATGTCTACAATTCCATGAAAATAATTATGCAAATGAACTAAAAGGTGCTTCTAAGATGCTAATCTAAGCTTCAGAGCCTTTTTCATTCAGGAGTACTCAGGAAAGTTTATGGACTGCAGTGAGGTCTTTTTTTTTTTTTAACCCCACTTCTGGGCATTTTGTCTTTGTCTTTCTGTGTACTCTGTAATTCTGTTCTAAGAAGTTAGTTAATTTTAAGAAAATCCCCCACCCTAAATCTGATTTGTGATTTAGTCTGGCAACTTGAGACAAAACATCTACTAAAAGGTTTTGAAATGGCCATTCTCAGAGCTATAATGAGCAATTCTGGCACTGGTTCAAGCACCCCAAGAGGTATTTTTTAATCATTTTTGCAAAACAGTCTTAGTGGGAAGAAAATTGGGAGAGAGACCTTGGACACATGTCATAAGGCACCTTGGACATAGGAAAGGACCTTTAGACATCATGAAGCTGCTACCATGAAAATCATTGCTAGAGGAGGAAAAGGTTCAATGAGGGAGAATTTACTTGGGTTGTAATCATGGAGTGAGGGGAGGAAACCAAAGGAAGCAGGATATGTGTTACTTGCTTCTTTAATTTTTCTTGCTAACTAGGTACTACATTCAATTGTTTTGACTTCCTGTAGTAGTACAAGTATTGCCAGCACCTTCTATATTTCAGTGCCCTGAGGAAAAGCCTTGCCATGCCTTCCTTAGTTATGGTTCTGGATATATTTTCTGTAACTCTTAATGGAGTGCTATCAAATTTGGCCTGTGGGCAGTAATGGCAAATATATGTTCCTGTACTTTGAACCCCATTGATTCCACTCCCAAAATGGCTGTCTTAGTGTTTGTTACCTGCCTACTTAGCAACAGAGTTTCTGTGTTTAGGGCTTTGGGAGTGAAAGGTACGGGACTATTATACAAAAAAAAAAAAGGGAAGCTGTTGTTCTAATAACAAAGGAGATCTCCAGGGTAGGGATTTTCCACTTGCAAATTCTGTTATTTTAACAAATGATCTCTATAACCTCTAAAAGCCCTCTAATTCCCACAATCCAAAAAGTATTTAAATACTTATCTGATTCAATTCTCTTCTTCCCATTCTTTTGGCTTTTTCATATTTTTATTGCACATACATCAGCTTTCACAATAAGTTCTTTGTAATAATAATAAGCCAATAGCTTTTCCCTCAAGGTGGTAAAGAAAAAAAGAGGAAGGAAAATTCAGTGAGGCAAAGAGATGAATCAGGAAATGATTCAGAATGTTTTTTCAGTTCTAGAGGAAGGTTCATTGGATCGTAGATTTTGAGTTGGATCAGACATCAGAGGTTGGAACCTTCCAATGCTCCAATGAATCTGTGATCCATTCAATATGGGTGTTTCTTCTAGGCAATACAGACCACAACCCTTTTAGGCATATGGGTGGTCCAGTGGATAGAGTGCTAGATCTGGCGTCAGGAAGACCTAAGTTCAGACTTGGCTCCACACACTTACTAGCTGTGTGACCCTGTGTGACCTTTGTCTGCCTCAGTTTCCTCTTCCCTAAAATGGGGGTACTAATAGCACCTACATCATGGAGTTGTTGTGAGGATCAAATGAGATGATTTTTTCCCATGTATTATATATGTATTCCATGTATGTATCCATGTATTATACATGTATTCCATGTATGTATCCATGTATTAAGTTTCTATTTGCTTTTATGGGCACTACATTTCCTTAATTATTTATATTTTTTCCAATTACATATAAAAAAGCTTTTAACATTCATTTTTTAAAAATCTGAGTTCCGAATTCTCCCCCTCACTCCCTCCCTCTTGCCTCCTTGAGAAGGCAAGCAATTTGATACAGATTATACATGTGCAGTCATACAAAACATATTTCCATATTATCCATATTGCGAAAGAAAATACAGACCAAAAAATAAATAAATAAACCCAAGAAAAATAAAGTTGTTTTTTTCTTAAGCATGCTTTGATCTACATTCAAACTCCATCTGTTTTTCTCTGGAAGTGGAGAGCGTTCTTCATCAGAATTGTCCTGAATCTTTGTATTGCGGAGAATAGCTAAGTCATTCACAGTTGATCATCACAGTTGCTGTTTACTGTGTACTGTGTTCCTGCTGGTTCTGCTCACTTCACTTTGCATCAGTTCATGTAAGTCTTTCTGGGTTTTTCTGAAAATCATCCCCCTTGTCATTTCTTATAGCATGATAGAACTCCATCACATTCATGTACTGCAACTTGTTCAGCCATTCCCCAATTGATGGGCAGTCCCTCAATTTCCAATTCTTTGCCACCACAAAAAGAGCTTCTGTAAATGTGCTTGTACATATAGGATCCTTTTCCTTTATCTTTGATCTCCATGAGATACAGACCTAGTAGTTGTATTGCTGGGTCAAAGTGTATGCATAGTTTTATAGCCCTTTGGGCATAAATGAGATATTTGTTTGCAAACCTTAAAGACCTATATAAGTGCTCATTATTTGATGGTGATGCTGCTGCTTTCTCATCCTGTGAGACTTTCCTCTATGTCCTCTGCTACATTTATGGTAGGGAGTCTACCTAGCAATTAGGAACTTTCCTAAAGTGATCTTGAGGTTGCATGTATACTAATGAACTTAGCTGAGCACTCCTCCATTATCCCTCACCCTTGCTATGTGATTGGCCCATCATTACTGATGGGGTGCTTGGGTGCTTGTACTGGAAACCCAATTCCATGACCATGTTTGTCCCTAGCCTCAGAAACACTATCCTTGGCAGTTTTTCCCCAGTCCAAAGACACTGTGCCTAGCAATTACTCATGAGTGGGTCCCAGCAAGACCCTTATCTCTCTCCTGGTGCAGTTACAAACAGCACCTAAAGGAATTATTAGTTTGAACTGGCTTTGCACTGGGTCATAAAGATATTCTTACCCACTGGACTATTTATACTAACACCCTACCTCATTATCTACATCCTGGACTCCTCATTATCTGTATTCTAGACCTAAGACATATGCATACTCCCTATATCTATCTTGTCAAACAAGACATTGACTGGTGGCAGACTGGACAACTCTCAGTTACCCTGAACTCTAGTTAACTTAGTGATGTAGCAGGCCTAAAACCACACCTCCTTGTGACCCCCACCTTGTGAGCTTTTCCTAGTGAACTCTGGGTAAAACACCTGAACAGTAGATACAAGAAGTGCTTGTTCCTTTAAGAACAGACCACTCCTTAACCACTCCCTGATCCCACCCTGAATCACCTAGTTAGCATATTTGACACATGTTTTATTATATTTTATTCTATATAAACTTTAACTGTACCCCTCTAAGATCTCAGATTCCTTAAGAATACTTGCCCGCTGAAAAGCGTAACAATAAGCTTTTTGCCAACTTGACTTAAAGAATGCTTGAATTTGTGAATTCATTCCAGATGACCCCGTCTTGTACTCCAGTCTTTGAGGGGTCTCAACCTCTCAGACCACAACATTCCCTCCCCTGAAGTCTTACAATTTTCTCTGAACACAGAGGGATAACATTGAAATTAAACAGGGTAATACAAATACCAGGTAATTATACTTTTTATTATACTTAAAACAATGAGAGTGATTATATCTTTGGAAGATTCATTTGCTATCATCTCAGTCACCTACCTAGGGGACTATGGAATTCCTTGGATTTAGGACATAACAGAACCATGTGTGTGGAATTGTGTGTGAGTGTGTTCCAAATTCAACAAATTGTTCTTTGTTTGACATCGTTTGGGAAGGGCCTGGGTTAGGAAAGGGTGAGGTTTCTGGCTTCTTACCTTACAACTTTCAAGAGATTTCAGCTTCACTGACTTCACAAATTTCCCATGAGGTTCTAAATGCTCTTCTTAATCTGTTGAATATGGATAGAGGACAAATTTCTGGAGGGAGGGGAGGGAGAAGGCAAAGAAGATATGTGGGAGATTGCCTAGGAATGGAGGTGTGAGTAGGGAAAAGGTCATTGAAGGTGTGGGGGAAGAGAGAAGAAGTCATTATCTTTATTGAGTAAGTTAAGTCAATAAGCATTTATTAAGTGCTTACTACATACCAGAAACTATGCCACATTCTAGATGATGGGGGGAGGAGTGGAGAGAGACAATATGCAAACAACTATGTTAAAATATATAAGGGGAAATTGGAGGTAATCTCCAAGGGAAGGTGCTAACATTTAGGGAATCTGGAAAAGGCTCCTTACAGAAGGTGGGATTCTGTGACTTGAAGAAAGCTAGGGAAGCCAGAGTGTGGAGATGAAGAAGGGGAGTGTTCCAGGTACGGGGGAGAGCCAGCACAAAAACACAGAGTTAAGAGAAGGAGTGTCAAGTTCCAGGAACAGCAAGGAGGCTAGTGTCCTGGAAGTCTCAGCCACACTGAGGTTTTTGAGTTGTAAACACTAGAACACAAAAATACACAGTGCCCTTATCCCCTTTCCATTTACATGCTGGTGGCCTGGCACCCTGAGATGACTCTGAGGCTTTGTAAATTGCTGCCAGAAAACTCCACATATTGCAAAGTCTTAGCCACATTACTCACTCTCCACCATTTGTTTACCTTCTGGCCTGCCCCATCTCCCGACAGGCTGCCTGGTACCTCAGGGATGATAATCTGACTGAACTCATTTCTCAATGATTAGTATGTCTGTCATACTCTCCCAATCCCAGTTATTCTGAATGCTTGGCCACCACTGGACAAATCTATTCTCTCTTCCCCACTACCTAATTCCTTACTCTCAAACCCCTCAATGTGACTCTCCACCATCTCACATCCCACGCCAGATCTACCCACCCCTTCCATTCTGCCATGTGGAATGCCTGCTCCATGGGTAACCAACTGCTTTCAATCTGGTTTCCCACTGAGACTCTCTCCAAAATTACTAATGATCTCTTAGTTGCCGAACTGAACAGCCTTTTCAAAAACCTCATTCTTCTTGTCCTCTTTGCAACCTTTGACACTCTTGATCATTCAATTCTCCTCATACTTTCCTTCCCTCCCTCCCTTTCTCTATTACAGTAGACAGTGACACCATCCTCCCAGTCCCTCAGGCTCATAACCTAAGGGTTATCTTGGATTCCTCATCTCTCCTCCCCTCCCTCCCTCCACACCCAATCTGTTGCCAGGGCTGGTCAGTTGATTTCACCTTTGCAACATCTCTCAAATACACCCCTTCCTTTCTGTGACATTGCCACCACTCTAGGGCAGACCCTTGTCACCTCAAGCCTGGATTTTTGTAATAGCCTATGGGTGGGTCTGCCTGCCTCAAGTCTCTTCCCATTCCAACCCAACCTCCATTCAGCCACTAAGGTGACTCATGTCCAATAATGTCACACAGCCCCACTCCACCCCCTACTCAATAAACTCCAGTGGCTCCCTATTGCCTCCGGGATCAAAATACACTGTTTGCCATTCAAAACCCTTTATAACCAAGCACCCCGCTACCCTTTCCAGTTCTTATACCTTACTCCCCAACATGTACTCTTCCATCCAGTGATACTGGCCTTCTGGCTATGCCACGACCAAGACACTCCATTCCTCAGCTCCAGGTATTTTCTGTGACTGTTTCATAGGCCTGAAACACTCCCCCTCCTACCTTCCAACCACCCTGGCTTCCTTTAAGTCCCAGCTAAAATCCTACCTTCTACAGGAAGCCTTCCCCAATTCCTCTTAATTCCAGTGTTTTCCCTCTGTTAATCATTTCCTATTTATCCTGTATATAGCTTGTTTTGTACATATTTGTTTGCATGTTGTTTCCCATATTCGATTGTAAGCTTCACGAGGGCAAGGACTGTCTTTTACCTCTTTTTGTATCCCCAATGCTTAGAACAGTGCTTGGCACATAGGCACTTAATAAGTGTTTATTGATTGATTGATCTTAATAATTAATTTCCCTTTTCATTCTCTCTTCTTGTATTCACTGAGACCTGGCTCCCTGATGAAGACATAGAACCCTTGGTCACATTTTCCATTACTGTTGCATTTAAACCCACCTCATCACTCCTCATTGCCTCTTCCAGGCTCCCTCTCTCTGTTATCATTGTTCAGTGACCTCTCCTCCTTCAAGGCTCAATCCATCTGAATTTATCATTGTACAAAGATTCTGATGACTGTTTTCTTTTCTTTTTTTCCTGGGCAAAGGGGTGAAGTGACTTGCCCCAGGTCACACAGCTAGTATCAAGTATCGGAGGCCAGATTTGAACTCGAGTCTTCCTGAATCCAGGACAGGTGCTCTATCCACTTTGCCACCTAGCTGCCCCTACTCTGGACATTTTCTTTGTCTGTTCACATGCTTGGCATACTCTCCCTCTTCCTCTCTGACTCTGAGTTTCCCTGGCTTCCTTCAGATCTCAGCTAAAATCATACCTGCTTCAAGAAACTTTTCAATGTCCCCTTTAAAGCTAGTGGCCTTCCTCTGAGATTACTTTTCTTCCATCCTGTATATATCTTGTTTGTACATAGTAATTTGCATATTATTCCCTCCCCCGACTAGAATGTGAGATCCCTGAGAGCAAGGACTGTTCTTGATTTTCTTTGCACCCCCAGTACTTAGTACAGTTAGTACAGTGACTTACTGGCACATAGTAAGTGCTCAATAATTGCTTTGTTATCTGAGCGGAGAGGGTTGAGGATGGAAATTGAAGATCTCTTCCCAGATTATACATTGAAGGAGGGGGCCCCAATTCTGGTACCTCTTCATTTTCTACCTGACCGCCTGATCTCCTTGACTTCATCCTTGTCTCCAGTATCTCAACTTCCCTTGAGATTGCATCAACTCTGAAACTCACAGCTGCTCAGTACTCCCTGACCCCAAGACCCCTTCCTCTCTCTGATTACAGAATGTGGAGGGTAGACATCAAAGAGCTCCTCTCAGATCTTCCATTTAAGGTGGTGACCCTAGGGCACTCATCTCATCATCATCATCATCATCATCATCACCTGAATACAGGTCTTCATCATTCCCCCTACCCACCCAGTACCCTTGCACTACCCCATCTTTTCAGCTTCTTTTTATCTGTTTTCTTCCCTCATTAGATTGTAAGCTTCTTGAGGACAGGGACTGTTTGTATTCCAGCACTTGTCACAGTGACTGGCATATAGTAGGTGTTTAATAAATGTTTATTAACTGACTGACTGACAACTGACTGACACAGAGGTGGATAAGAAGATTAGTGGCAGAGGTCATGTTGTGAAGGGATTTGAAAGTCATACTGAAGATTTTATTTTGATCCTATAGGTAATAAGGAGCTATGGGAGTTTATTGAGTAAACGCGTGGGGCAGTGACATAGTCAGACCTGCAGTTTAAGAAGATCACTTTGGCAGTTGAGAGGAGAGTAGACTGCAGTGGGGAGAGATGTGAAGCAGGGAGACCAACCAGAAGGTAATTGCAGTAGTCCAGGTATATGGTAATAAGGACCTATACTGGTATGGCCACAGTCTCAGAGGAAAAAAAAAGGGGAGGGCATATAACAAAATGATGATAAACAGAAGTTATCTTCAGCAAGTTATCCTATTCTTTCCCCTACCTACAAGCTGTTGTTATTGTCATTCAGTTGTTCTTATACCTCACTCCCCAATACGTACTCTTTCATCCAGTGACCTCCTGGCTATTCCATGACCAAGACACTCCATTCCTCAGCTCCAGGCTGAGGAATTCAGTTGTTCTTATACTTCAGTTGTGTCTGACTCCTTGTGATCCCATGGACCAATCTATGCTGATGTTGTCCGTGGGTGTGTTTTGGCAAAGATAGTGGTTTGCCATTCCTCCTCCAGCTCATTTTACAGATAAGGAACTGAGGCAAACAGAGTTAAGGGACTTGCCCAGGGTCACACAGGTAAGTGTGTGAGGCCAGATTTGAACTCGGATCTTCCTGATTCCAGGTCCAGTAGGACACTTACTAGCTGTGTGATGCTGGGCAAGTCACTTAACCCCATTGCCTCCTCCCCCATTTCTCAGAGAAGGTTTAGGGAAGTCCTACTGGCCCAGAGCCAGCTAGCCACCTACCTACAAATAGGTCTTCCCTAAACTATCTCTGAGAAGTGAGAATCTGAAAGCATAAAATTTAAGATTCATTTCCCACCTCCTTTGTGAAGGCTATCCTTGACCACCTTAGTCTTTCTTCTAAACTCCTATAACATTTATATACGATCTGTACCACTCATCATCACCATTTTGAAGAATAACTGAATTTAAGAGTTGAAAAGGACCTTCCATCTGGCCCTCTAGCCCAACTCATACACAAAAGAAAGCCCCACTACAACACACCTCCTTTACAGTCAGCCTCTGCTTGAATACTTCTAACACAGGGTCCTTCAATAGTAGTGCTGGTGGTAACAAGTAATATAAGACATAATCCCTGCTCTCAAAAGATGCATAATCATACTGGGAAGACCATATACATTATTTGGTGGTTTTGATTTTTTGGACCAGACCTCCAGGTGAGTAATCTGCCTCTCTCAGTGCAGATATGGACCTGCTCTGCAATTTATAACTTTAGAATAGGGGTTCTTAGCCTTTTTTTGTGTGTTAGCCATAATGATAGCTAACATTTATATAGCATTTACTATGTGCCAGGCACTGTGGTAAGTACTTTACAATCATTATTCCATTTGACTCTCACAACAACCCTGGGAAGTAAGTACTATTATTATCTTCATTTCACAGATGAAGAAACTGAGGCAAACAGAGATGAAATGACTTGTCCAGAGTTACACAGCTAGTATGTGTCAGAAGTAGGACTTGAACCCAGAACTTCCTGATTTAAACACCAGCTCTTTTCTAAAAAAAAAAATATTCATTTATATTTATTTATCTAAAACTTAAATACACAATAAGAAAAGAAAAAGAAACATTGCCATATGCACAGCAGAACATAAGAAAGGATTCAAAATACAGAGCAATAAATTTCCATTTCAAGAAAGCCTATACAAGAAACACTACACATTGTGTTCAGAGCTGTCCATCTTTGCTTCCTTGTAGGTTTTCTTTAGTTCTCTGCTGTGCACTTTTTACTTTGTTCTTTTTGTTGTTGTTGTTGTTGTTACTAGCTCTTTATCTGCTATACCATGCTGTATTTCTACACATATACTTGAAACCATAAATAACAATTGGAATATAATGGTTATTATAGTATTGTATTACAGAGACAGCTAGGTGGCAACATAGTGGATAGAGTTCAGAAAGACCTCAGACATTTACTAGCTAAGTGACCCTGGGCAAGTCACTTCACCTCTACTTGTCTCAGTTTCCTCATCTGTAAAATAGAAATAATAATGGCACTTATCTCCCAGGATTGTTATGAGGATCAAATGAGATGATAATTGTAATGTGCCTAAGCACTGTGCCCGGAACATAATAGGTATTTAATAAATGTTTTTTCCCTTCCTCATTTTGTAAGTCTCCCTCCTTCAACTAGATTACAAATTTCTAGGGGCAGGGACTATGTTTCATAGTTCTCTAATAATAATAACATGTATATAGCACTTTGAGACTTGCAAAGCACTTTGTATGTATTCTCTAACTTGATCACTGCTTTGCACATAGCGGATGCTTGCTAAGCATCTATTGAAAATGCCAGTGACCCTTTTCCATGAATAATAATCCTACTGTTAAGTTTTGTTTGGGCCTATGCTTTCATTCATGTAGGGAGCTCATGGGTGAAGAACTGATGTGACACACCCCTTTACTAATGCATATTGGTACCTGGTCTGTAACTTATACTGGCTTAGAGAGCGGTTTTGTTGCTTAATCATTTTTCAGTCACACCATACTCATGACCCTTTTTGGGGTTTTCCTGGCAAACATACTGGAGTGGTTTGCTGTTTCCTTCTCCAGCTCCTTTTGCAGATGAGGAAACTGAGGCAAACAGGGTTAACGTCACAGCTAGTAAGTGTCTGAGGCTGGGTTTGAGCTCAGGTCTTCCTGACTCCAGGCCAGGTGCTCTCCGTGGTGCCACTTAGCTGCCCCAATGTTTCGAATAGATATTGACAACTACCAAATACTTATCTCCATGCTACAAGGAATGAAAAGGAAAACTCTCACAGAGGAGACCAAAATCATGGGGGTGGGGGGAGGCAAACGAGGTGGCACTTTGAATAGAGTACTAGCCCTGGAGTCAGGAGGACCTGAGTTCGAATCCCACCTCAGATACTTACTAGCTGTGTGACTCTAGGAAAGTCACTTGACCCCATTGTCTCCCCCCAAAAAAATTAGTAGGGGAATTTTCTAGGGACACCAAAAAGTGGAGTGACTTTCCCAGGATCACACAACTAAGTCAGGTTCAGGGGAAGGAACTGAACCCAGGTCTTGCTAACTCCAAGGCCAGCCTAGCCACTATGCTATGAATGAAGAATCTAGAAAATTTCTTACTGGTAAAGGATATTTTAGATCTAACCTAAGTTCCTGCAAATGAAGTTTTGTCCTATGATTCATACTAAAAATCCATTTCCTTGCAAAGTTCTTCAGGCTCCTATTTAAATATTTGACTTTGTTGAATGCACATTTTCTAGAGGCTCTCTTTTATCTGTATTCTGGCAGGGAAGATGATCTCATTCATCACTACAATTCAACCAAGTGCAACTGAGTGCTAGGACAGCTTCCACAGCTGAAGGAATGCATATTAACACCATTGATTTGCTGTCTTCCCAAAAGGATTTCCTTGCAAACCATCCCCCACTCCCCAAGTTAGTTCAAAGACAAGTTCAATAGGAAACCTAAATCTTGAACTGGCCACCTCTCACCGCTATCCTTGGCAGCCAGGCCCTTCCTCCAATGATACTGACATTTTCTTTAGGTGAATTTTATTAGAGTAAAATTGGTGTTTGCAAAAACAGAAAAGCAAAACATCAAAGAACAACAATGGAATACAATTGCCCATCGCCATTTGTATCTGTTCAAAAGACTCTCAGTGCTGCTTCCGTCAAACATATTAATGGGTATTAAAATTGTTCTCCAAAGAGCTGTGGGGTTTTTTTTTAATTATTATTATTATTTCTTTGTTCCAGGACTGCACACAACTGCTGTCAGTACAACGGTCTCATCACACTAGATGCCTCTGCTACCACATGATTTGGGCTCTGGAATATCAGCCTCCATGGATTCGTTTTTCCTTTTGCACCTGCATTGTAATAAGCCCTGTGTTCAGAAAGGAAACCCAGAGTGGCTGTCCCCTTGCCAATCCCAGCTTGGAATCTTTAGGATGCTGGCACGGATGACAACAGGCCCCTTCCAGGCCTCACTAAGAGGAAACTAAATGATTTCTGGTATCCTTGACCTACTCATACTTCTTGGAAGTGTTTTTTTTCCTTTTCCCCCCCTCCCCTCACCTGCTGTCCTCTTCCCCCTTCCTCATCTGTTTCCTCTTCTCTCCTCTCCCTTCCCCTCCCTCTCCTCTCTCTTTCTCCCCTTGTTTCCTCTTCTCTTCCATTTTTCCCCCTGTCCTCTTCTTTCCACTCCCTTCTCCTCTCCTCTCTTCTCTCTTTTCCCCTCCTCTTCCTTCTCCCTTTTTCTCTCCTCTTTCCTCCCTTTTTCTCCTCTCTCCTCTCCTTTCTTCTCCCTTCTCCTTTCCTCTCCCCTTCTCCATTCCTTTCTTTTCTCTTCCCCTCTCCCTTCCTCTCCTCTCTCTTCTCTTCTCTCCTCTCCTGACCCCACTCCTCTCCTCTATTCATCATTAAATATTGGTTGTCAGGATTGGAGAATGGGCAGGTGTGTTCTGGATCACAAGACTAGCATGTCCTGGGACTCCAGATCTTAAGGGGCCTTTGGTCTTGAGGACTTTCCTTCATTCCTTCCCATTTACCTGCCCACTACCATTGTCTGAGTTGAGACTCCAAAAAAATTGGAATGAGCAGAAGTTGGCTCAGCTTCTCTTTATGGTGTGGGTCATACCATACTCTCTGAATTGTTTAAACATAATAATAATAATTCCATGAAATGGTGATAGGAGAATGAGTCGTAGTTAAAAGAGAACTGAATTTGGAGTCTTGGGGTCTTGGGCTTGAATCCTGGATGAGCTATTTCATAGAATCATAGACATAAAGCTGAGAGGGGCCTTAAAGGCCATCAACTCCAATCCCCCCATTTTACAGATGAGGAAACTAAGGCACAGAGAGGCTAATTGACATGACCAGGGTCACACAACTAATAAGTGTTTGAGGACATGTTTGAAGCCAGATCTTCCTGACTCTAAGTCCAATGACCTATCAGCTATACCATGCTACTTTTACCTACTTACTATGTGACCTTAGACAAGTTCCCAAACTCTCTAGTCCTCAGTTCCTCATATATAAACTAAAGAAATTCGAGTAAGGTCTTATTCAACACTAGATCTATGATCTTATGATTCCATGTTCCTGTATTCCTATGGTCCTCTCTAATTAAAAGATTTTGCCATTCCTATAGGCATTTTTATTTTTAGCAATAAAGTATTTCTAAATTAAGGTACATACATTTTTAAAAACATAATACTAATGCACACTTAATAGAGTATAGGATAGTGTAAACACAGTTTTTATATGCACTGGGAAACTGAAAAATTCCTGTGACTCCCTTTATTGCAATATTCGCTTTATGGAGGTAGTCTGGAACTGAACCCACAATATCTCTGAGCTATGCCTGTACCCCCCATGTACTTTGCATCAATCTGATATTGCATCACTATTTCCATATAAAATAAAAGTCACTTGGGAACAAGGATATATTTTTTGCCTTTCTTTGTATTCCCCACACTTAGTACAATGGTTGGCAAATAGTGTACTCAATAAACACTTGTTGACCGACTAAACCACATAATTTCAGATTTGAAAATGGACCTCAGTGTCCATTTAGTCCCTCCCATACCTTAAAGGAATCTCTATTACAACATACTCTAGAAGTAGTCACTCAGCTTCTACTTGAAACTACTCTCCATTGAGAGAGAACCCACTCCCTTCTGAAGCAATCCATTTCACTTTTTTTTTTGATACCTGGAAATTTTTCCTAACAAATTCACCTCTCTGTGACTTCTACCTATTATTCCAGGTTCTACTATCCAGGGCCAAACTGAACACATGAGGATTGTTTGAAGGAACTGGGAGATGAGTAGGACATGGAAGCTGTCTTCAAGTATTTGAAGATCTCTTAGGCAAAAAAGGAGGAGTTAGGCTCAATCTGCTTGACCCTGGTGAGGCTGTTGGAGCACTGAAGCAAAGTTCCCAAGTGGAGAGTCTTAGGGGCAGTGAATTCTTTTGTCTTGGGGAATCTTTGAATGGAGATCAGATGACCACTTTTCAGGGATGTTAAATAAAGAGGATTCCTATTCAGGTCCAAGCTGACCTAGAAGGTCTATGAGAATCTATCTGACTCTGCTTCTGTGATTCTGTAATTCTGTGAAAGGAAATTTAAGGCAATGAAGAAGCATCCATTGAGGAACTTTAAATCTACTTGAGGAAAGAAAAGTCTGTATTAGAAAAAAGGTTAAGTTTTAAACTGTTGGTAGTGACTAAAGTTCAACACAACTCAGAGAAAGGTGCTATCAAGAGATGGCATGGTTTAGAGCAATAGTGTTAAACTCAAATAGAAACAAATCCCTGAAGGCTGTGTATTGACTTAGAAAACCACAAATTAACATTACCTGTGTTGCATTGTACAGGGCAGCCTGATGTTGTAGTGAATAGAGCAGTGGGCTTAGAGTCAGAAGACTTATGTTCATGAGTTCAAATCTGGCCTCAGACACTTACTAACTGTGTGACCCTGGGTAAGTCACTTAACCCTGTTTGCCTCTGTTTCTTCATCTATAAAATGAGCTGGAGAAGGAAATGGCAAACTACTCCAGTATCTTTGCCAAGAAAACTCCAAAATGGGGTCATGGAGAGTCAGACATAACTGAACAGCAATAACAATAATGTTGTATTGTATTTTTCACTTATTTTGTTAAATATTTTCTAATGACATTTTAATCTGAGTAGTTTAGGTCACTCAGAGCTGTATTTTCAAATAAAAGACTTGGATTCAAATCCTGCTTCTAACCCTTACTAGTTGTGAAACATTAGATTAGATACTCAACCTCTACCAGCCTGTTTCCTCATCTTTAAAATGAGAGGGTTGGGGTAGATGGCCTCTAAGGTCCCTTCCATGTCTAAATCTCTAATCTTATTGTCCTAACATAGCCTGGAGAATTCAGAAAAGACTTCATGTAAGAGATAAACTAAGCTGGGTCTGGAAGGATGAGTAGGATTTATTTTTGAGAAGAAGAGAAAAGATATTCTGGGTGGGAGAAACAGGATGATGAAAGTTATAGAGGCAGGAATGAATATGGCTTATGTAAGAAGCAGCATGAGAGACTGGCCTTAATACATTTTAATAAATGGTTCTTTCAGATCAGGGCTGGGAATTCTAAGAGGCAATTATGGCAGCTGGCATGATAAAAACAAATATCTCATCTCAACTCATCAAACAAATGGCCTGCCCTGGGTCTAGGTTCCAAGTCAATAATGAAAAGTTCAAATGTGAGAGGTCCATTCCATAGGCAGTCATGAGGGGAGATGCCGTCATTCCTCTGGGCTGCTGATTCTCACATTCTCCTGTCACTCTTGGGCCTCTTCATTCTCTTTCCTCTCTCCTTCATCTTCTTAGCTTTTGTTCTGAATTTGGCATCAGCTTAAATTCTGAGCAGAGCAGACTTAGAAGGATTCTATGAAGCTTATCCCCATCAGTATGATACAGTGGGAAAGCACGGGTCTTGGAATTTAATCCAGAACAGAGCTGGACCCAGAGTTATGAAGAACAGGATTGGAGTCATGCCTTCAGCTCTTACTAGCTGTGTGACTATGGCCAAACCTGTCTAGGCCTCAGTTTACTCATCTCTAAAATAGGGATAGTAATATCTGTAGTTCTTACCTCATAGGTTTGTTGTAAGGACTAAATACCACTTTATAAACCTTGGAGTGCTGTATGAAGGTCACCTATCACTGTTATTTGAAGTCTAGCTCTGCAGCTTATTACCTCTGTGACCTTAGGCAAGTCAATTAATCTGTGTTGGTTTTAGGTCCTTAATCTGTAAAATGAAAGGGTTCTGCAAAATCGTTTCTAAGGTCTTTTCCAGATCTAAATCTTATGATCCCAATTTTGCCTCTCCAGTGACTTCTCCCTCTGAGTTCCTTCAGTACTTAATTGTCTACGTGATTCATTTGCCGTTTATTTAACATACTCTTAGGGTGTCTATGTGTCTTATGTCACCTTGACTTCAGAGAGTTATAGTGACTTTTTCCAGGGTCACAGTCATGTGAATTTTAAAATTTCCCTTTATTCATCCTGCATCTTTTAGCTAATGTCAAACCTCACCTGACCAAAACCTTTTCCATGGGAGGTCACACAGTTAGTAAGTGTCTGAAGCCATATCTGAACTCATGAAGATAAGTCTTCCTGATTCTAAGCCCAGTGCTCTATCCACTACAACATCGGGCTGTCCAAATAATGCAACACAAATAATGTTAATTTGTGGTTTTCTAAGTCAATGTGCAGCCTGCTTAAAGTTTGACACTATTTCTCTCAACCAAGCTATCTCCTAATACTACCTTTCTCTGAATTGTGTTGAACTATAGTCAGTACCAACAGTTTAAAACTTAACCTTTCTCTAATTTTACCTTAAACATTCCTTAGATGAGAAGCCAGAAGAAGAATCTCAGCTGTCTCTGACTCCTTAGTGTATATAAATCCTCTTTCAGTCTAATTGTGAATCCTCTAAATGTAGTTTAATCTATAATCTGACTCAGTTTATCTATAGAGTTTCTTTGACAGGGTTGTTTCCTTTGAGGGTGTATGAGATATTTACTTTATTATTAACTTTTTATTTAATTTATTTAACTTATATTTAACTTTATTTAACTTATATTTAACTTATTTACTTTATTATTAACTTTTTATTACTCTGTTTAACCAACTTTGTTCAACTTTTACGACACGGAAAAAATATGGGATTATAGCTCTATCTTTTCTTTAATTGTTGTGGCCTAAGAAGACGGTACATGATTGCAATATGTAAATGAATTATTTCTCTGTCACTCTGATATAATTTTGCCTATAAGAAACCTTGTTAGAATCCTAATGAGGGTTTAGGTTTTGAGCATAATAATAAAACCTAGGTTTTTACCTCCATAATTTCTGCATTATGGTTAATATATATTTGACAGCAGTTACTTACCTCATGAATCCAGAGAGGAGATGTTTCCCCCATAAAATCATGTAATCAGTATATGTCAGAACCAGTATTTGGACCCAGATTTTCCTCACTCTGAGGCTGATTCTCTATCTACTATACCATATTGCCACTCATATGAAACATAAATATTGCTAGCATTTGTATCCCCCTTTTACAGATGAAGAAACTGGGGTTCATAGAGGTGACATGACTTTACCCACATTCACACAGTTAGTACCGGGGCAGGATTTAGACCTGGGTCTTCCTGACTCCAAGGCCAACTTTTCCTGTGAAATACCACAGTGCTTGCTATTGGTAGATAGGCCAGCCTACCAGTGAATTGTAAAGGACCTGAAAGGTCAGGCAGTTGGCCCTCCCCATCCTCAGTTTTTTTTTTTTTTTAAACATATGAGGAAGTAGAGGCAAAGAGGTTAAATGACTTGTTCAATGTCACATAGCTACTAAGTGGCAGAGTCAGGATCTGAACCCAGGTCCTCTGACTCTTAAGTGCAGTGATTGTTTTTACTCTTTTACATTATTGCTTTATATATCCTTGAATTCTTCTACCACCCCCCCCACTGCTGCACACACACACACACACACACACACACACACACACACACACACACACACCCCTTGTGCCGAAGTAGTTTCCTATGTAGGCATTCAAATATATTCATTGATTAATTAATGATATTCTATATCCTTATAGACATTTTCAGAACCAATTGAAGGTATAACTGTGGAAGTTTCTCCTAAGTACTGTGTTTATATTTCAGAACAAAATCGACATTATGCTATTGTTTCGGAGTAGGAGGAGGAAGGGAAGAGAGGGAAATCTGTGATGCCCAAGGCTGAGGATTAAGTAATCTTCTATTGATGCAGCAGGACTCAAAATAATAAAGAGGTGGGGTAGCCTCGAGGCATATGCTGGATATGGCACACAAGAGGTTAATGGAGGTAATTACACCTTCATAAAAATGAATAGTTGACCTCACTCCCCTGTGGGTTATTGAGGCCTTTGCTAAGAGCTAAAGTAAATATTTTAATTACTTTCAGGCTCTTGGTATTCTTGGCAGGCCTGAATTCTCAATCTGCCATTGGGTTTAAAGCACTAACATTTAAAAAACAAAAAAAAAGATCTGCCACTGCCCGGCAAGGAAAAACAAATATCTTTGCTCTTAAAGGAAAAAAAAATCCCCCCAAAAGGTTAATTTTTACCTTTTTTCTCTCTTTTTTTTTTTTTTGCAAGTTGTTCAATTTGTTTTTTGAATTCCATAGTTTAAACAAACCAATAAGTATGTTAATGAATCAAAACCATATTCCCCAGGCTACAGGGTTCACACCTATAAATCCACCTATTTCGGATTTGATTACCACAGTTCTGTGATGGAGAAGAACTAATAGGTCTTGTAACTTCTCACTCTTTAACGAAAACATTTCAGACTCAGCCAATATTTATTAGCTGTCCACAGTGTGCAAGGCAATCGTACTAGGCACCTTGAAACATTTTAGAACAAGGGAGGGGTTGTGACGGCCTAGTCCAGTGGAAAGAACACTGAAGTCAGGAGTCAGAAGGACCTAGCTTTCAAGGCCTGATATTTTTGTTGTTGTCGAGTTGGGACCCCATTTGAGGTTTTCTTGGCAAAGATACTGGAGTGATTTGCCCTTTCCCTTTCCAGCTCATTTGACAGATGAGGAAACTGAAGCAAATGGGGTTGAAGGATTTTCCTAGAGTAAAAAAGCTTGTAAGTATCTGAGGCCAAATTTGAACTCAGGTCTTCCTGACTTCAGGAACAGCACTGCTCAGCTCCTAACTGCTAACTCTGTAATCAATGATCCTCCAGGGGCTGAGAACGGCCTCAAGGCCACGTGTGGCTTTCTAGGTCCTTGGGTGTGGCCTTTTGTTTTCTTTTTTAATTTTTTTGTTTTGGAGGCTATCCAAGTTTAGTGATTTGCCCAGGGTTACAGAGCTAGCTAGTAAGTGTCTGAGGCTGGATTTGAACTCAGGTCCTCCTGACTCCTGCCCTTTTGAGTGCAGCCTTTTGATTGAGTCCAAGTCTTACAGAACAAATCCTTTTTTAAAGGGGATTTGTTCCGTGAAGTTTGGATTCAGTCAAAGGGCTGCACTTGAGGACCTAGAGGACCAGGTGCAGGTTCTGCACCCCTGACTTTGATAGAGGGAGTTTCCTCACCAGCAGCTCCTTATACCAATGAAATTGTAGCTTCAAATCCCTCAAAACTGAGGTATTGATTTGATTAGCTGAAGCAGATTATGGTTGTTTCCACTGAAATTTCCTTCAGGGCTTTAGGAAAACTAATATTGAATTTACATCCAGGAAGAACTGGGTTTGAACTCCGCCTCAGACAACACATCACCTACTTCACAGTGATTTTGGGAGAATCCAATCAGACATATGTAATGTACTTTACAAACTTCAAGGTTCTATACATGTGTGGTATTAGATAATAGGAAGCGTTCTGGGCATCTAGCATCCAGGTAGGCAACCGGGGGGTGCGGTTCATTTGGGATATGGCCATTGACCCTTGACACTGTGAGTTCTGTGATGCTAAAGGACTGGCCAGCATTGGGCGCAGTGGGGTGGGGAAGCTCTCAGGATACTACCCTCTAAATTTCATTCCCTGAGGTACAACTCTGGCTTGTTCATGGAATCATAGATATACTGCTAGAAGAGACCTTAGGACAATCTAGTCCTACCTTCTCATTATTCAGATGATGAAATAGCTCAGAGAGGTCATTGTCACTTCTGTAATAAATGTTAGAGGCAGGATTTGAATTCATGTCCTCTCACTCAAGAACCTGTATTTTTCCATTGGACCATGTAATACTCATTAGGGACGCTAGGTGGAGCAGTGGATAGAGTGCTGGACTCCTCTTTGTGAGTTCAAATCTGGCCTCAGACACTTACTATCTGTGTGACCCTGATAAAGTCAATTCACCCTGTTGGCCTTATTTTTCTCTTCTATAAAATGAGCTGGAGAAGGAAATAGAAAACCATGCCAGTATCTTTGCCATGAAAACCCCAAATAGGGTCATGGAGAGTCGGACGTGACTAAAAACAACTAAACAGCAACAATATTCCATTACCTCTAAATAAAGAGATACTAATTCTCTTACATACTAACTCTCTTTTGGTGCTATTCTCTGGAGAGCCTAAGGAGAATGAGTTTAAGAGAGATCTGGTGAGGCTAGGTAGGAGAAGTAGCTTGGTTCCCACCAGAGTAGCACTGGGGCCATGGTCTCTCTTTCTTTTGTGTTACCACTGAAGTACAGAGGGGTGTTCATGGGTCTGAGATCATAACTCATGCTAGGCCAGAATGTGTACAAATAGTGCCCCAGAAGTGGGTCAGTGATAATGAAAGCCATGACTGGATTCAATCAGGAATTGCCTATGTGAATTACACCCATTAGCTTTCTCCTGATTTTCTGTCCCTACAAAAGAGTGGCCTGGTTACAATATATACCCAGCAACCACTGGATTTTAAAATCCAAATGATGACCAAGGCTGGAAGAAGGCAAAGTAAGAACTTTTCAATATGTAGGAAATGAAGGCAATTAGCTTTTTTTAAAAAAAAAAAAAGGCATGGGACCATTTTATGCATATGCTGTTTACAATTCCATATCACCAAAGTGGCAAAGTGCCCCTGTTAGCAGGGGCAAAGAAAGCAGGAGGAAAATAAATAAAGCCATATGCAGTTAGCAAATGACACACCCACTGAACAGAGATAGAGAGGGTAAGTGTGTGGGCAAAGCAGTAACCAGGCAAGGTCTGCAGCTATCTGGGGCCCACTGGTTTATTGTTAACTGACGTAAGAGCTTTGAATGAGCAGAGTATAAAATCCTGTGGCAGAGATGGCCCCGATGCTGGTGATCTCTTTGAGTTGGAGATGGCTGACTGGGGATAGCTGGGGCAAATTTTTGTAGCAGGATAGATAGGCAATTTATGGAGGGAAGACCTAAGCAAGACTGGAGGACCTAGGAGTTTTTGTTTACCTCTGGTGTTTTTGGAATATTCTTCCTTCTCATTCTGCTATATGAGCTCATGTGCCTACCCAGTGTTAACTTCTGCCACGTCTAACTCTAGGGAGGCAACTCCTGTCTATGTGCTCCTGGAGTAGAGACCTCTGGGTAGCACAGTATCTGCTGGTCTGCTTTTGCCTGTTGGCAGAAGAAAGAAAGTACGGGACTGTCCTGGGCATATTAAATCATGAGGGGAGGCAGGGAGCGATGAGACCTGGCCACAGAGTCTGCTGGGTAAGCATGTCTAATAGTGTGTCTCTGAGAGTCCCCTTGCTTCCAATCTTGGGAAATGACTCTTGGCATTGAGAGAAGTTACCCCACAAATAGCTTCCCTCTGACATTTTCACTTAGGCATAATGGCCATTGTTTACTTCATGGGCAGGTCACTCATAAATAGCCTCATTAATGTTGTGTCTTTTTTCTGAGTGCTTTATTGTCACCCAGTATTCCAGAATTACAATAATGAGCAAATGTCCAAGGTTGCTAAGATACCCAGAGGCTCCAGGCGAAACCTTAGTTGGGTTGCTACAATCCCAAAGAAAATAGTTAAAGATCTTTGAACAAATTGTCTGTTTTCAAAAAATCCAAAATATGTCAGGAGAATTAAACTATTCTAGGCATCTGAGGGGAGGGTGGTGAGCAGGGAGAGTATTTACAAGGTGGATAGTACTGGTCCTCAAGGCTGTGTTTTGACTTGTTTCTGGGATGACCAATACAGGAGCTGAATTTTTATATTCACAATAAGCATGCATAACATCTGTCCACTTTTCAAGGAGAAATGGTAAAAACAAAACAAAATAAAACATTGGGGCAAAAATGTACATTTGATCAATTATCTGTGAGTGTAAGAAAATAACAGTAGCTTCGATTTTAAAACTATTGAATGTGTTAACATGATTCTGATTCATTTGTAACTAAATCAGAGAGGTCTATAAAATGTCAGCAAGGTTAGTTCTTTGGCAGAAGTAGGATTCAGGGAATTTGCACCATTTTATCTGATGCAAGTTAAAAATTGGCATTAGAAAAGAGTTAACTATAGTAGAGGAATTGTAAGTCCGTATGTGCTCATGCTGGCACTTACATGTCTGTCTATCATTAAATATTAGTTAAATCTTACATAAAATGGAAAAAATTGTACAAATTTAAGTGAATTATCTTTTTGTATTGCTTTAATAAAAATAATCATGAATACCCACTAATAATTCTAGAAAGATAGAAAATGTGTGATTTCTCCAAGGTGAAAAAATTCCTGAGCATATATATATTTTCTAGCCTTATATATTTTTTACATTTACTTATTTTATTTCTAATTTATGGAATAAAACAAGTATTTCTATAACATAGTATCATAAAAAGATGATTGCATATAAAGCTGCAAATCTATTATGTACAACTTGATATTCCTTTTAAATACATAATAAAGTTAACATGTAAATTTCTTTTTTTCTTTTTTTTCCTCCCCCTACCCCCCAGAGATGGCTACAAATAGGTATGTGTACATAAATATATATATAATTATTCTGTTCATACTTCTATTTATAAATTCTTTCTCTGGATACAGATAGTGTCTTTCTTCATGCATTCTTGTTTTGTTTTGTTGTTGTTTGTTTGTTTTTTGTTTTTTTGGTTTTTTTTTGGTGAGGCAATTGGAGTTAAGTGACTTGCCCAGGTTCACACAGCTAGTAAGTGTCAATTGTCTGAGACTAGATTTGAACTCAAGTCCTCCTGACTCCAAGGCTGGAGCTCTATCCATTGTACTACCTAGCTGTCCCCCCCTTTTTTAATGCTTTCATTTTAATTGTCTTTTTGTTTTTTTTAAAAAAAGTCATTCTTAAAACAATATTGCTGTTACTGTATACACTGTTCTCTTGGTTCTGCTCATTTCACTCATTATTTCATGCAAGTCTTTCCAAGTTTTTCTAAGATTTCTGAGTTAATCATTTTTTATAGTACAGTAGTATTCCATCACAATCATATATCACAACATGTTCCACCATTATTTCCAAGAATGATTAGCCTTATATTTTTAAGCTTATTTTTTTCTAACTTTATATTTTTTTCTAGCACTTCATTTTTTCAAAACACTTTCATTTACTCCCCTTCAGTATGAGTCCTTAATTGTCTATATTCTTTAGTTTCCTTTAGCAGAACAAGAGTTCTAGAGTTATTTTGAGCCCTCTGGAACAAGGAGAGTAGCTATTTCTTCTCTGTGATCCTGTGATGTCTTCAATACAAGCATGTGATATATAAGTGTATATATATATGTATATATACATACACACATACATATATGTGTATATGTATGTACACACATATATAGTGTATATATATTATATGTAGTGTGTATACACACACTCACACACACACACACACACACACACACACACACAAACTGAGAGGCCCAGAAAGGGTTTTGGGTGGAAGGTGGCACTTAGGTTGAGCTTTGAATAAATTAGTCATCCTAAGAAGCAGAGGAGAGGAGTGGGAACATTCTAGGCATGGGGGCATAGGGACACCCACCTTTGCAAAGGCACACAAACTGGAGATGAGAAGTTATATACAGGAGAAATAAGAAGAGGACCAGTAAAGTGTATGACTAGGGCCATCTCATTCACCTTAGCACCCATCCTCCTTCCCCTTAAGTCCCATTATAGACATAATTCTCCATAGCTATAATCAATTAATGCCAATTTCTCTGTCTCCTTGTAGGTGTGTGTGCTCTTCCATAATTTCCTTGACCGCTATTCCCAATTCCTCATTAAATATGATGACTGAGGTTTAGAGTCATGTATCCTGCTTCTTTTGCATCCTCCTACAATGCTGAGCAAACAGCTCAGCATGCAGTACTACTATTATTAATAAAGTAATTTTTCTTAAGTCTCTGACCTGCCATATCTAAACACTTTCTATTGCTGAGGAGGAAGAAAGTATGTTCTCTTTTGCCCCCTTTAGGCAACTAAGAAATGGAGGTAAAGCTCCTTGGAGCAAATACTAAACTAGATGATGGTGATGAGAAGCTACATTCATTTCCAACTTTCTTATTTTCTCTTCCCCAGAAGACAGTCAAAAAGTCTTCAACTTCTCTTTCTTTCTTGTTGGTTTCAAATATTTTCTGATGGACCTGTTAAAAACCTCACTGGGATGAGACAACTCAAGTATAATAGGAAAACAATTTGAACCAGAACAGGCTAGGTTACCTAATTAGGAGAGAGCAGAGACATGACGACCAGACATAGCTAGTACATCCAATAAAAACAGCATTAAATAGGAGGGTTTCCAGATCTGCGGGAGAACCACTTTGCCAAATGTGCATCCAGGGACGTACTTGCCTACTTTAGATGTCTGCTTAGAAACTTTCCTTGCTGAATATGCACATGTCTAATTTAGCAGAGAAGGTGAGGCATGCAAATCCAGTCAGGTATCACACTTTACAGAAGCAAATGATGCCTTCAGTTATTGTTGTCATGTGGAGAGTTGGGTGGGAGAAAGCATGATGGAATGGCTAGCTTGGCTGTAGAGGTAGCATCTTCCCCTCTGCTTGGAAGACTTCCTTCCTCTATGGGTTACATTAGTTGTCTACTCTAGTTACAACTCTTAGATTCCTTGATCCTGTGGGTAAAAAGTCTCCTGTGTGCCTTCCTTCCTTCCTTCCTTCCTTCCTTCCTTCCTTCCTTCCTTCCT